>NC_071995.2:76267500-76977500 GCF_028885655.2 Pongo abelii | reverse complement strand
TTCTTCCTACCAATGAGTCAGATGATAAATGGCTCAGCAATCACATTTATTTAATTCAGCCAAAACTAAAATCCTTCATCCCCTTTTTTATCTGATCTCTTTTTGCTGTTTCTAATTTGAGTTGTCATAATGACACTAACTCATACTCATGTGTGATAGATAGTAAAATAAAGAAGTACATAGACAAATAAAATAATCAAAATCAATATTCTTACTGTTTTCCAATGAAGGATTATTTATTTAAGGATCATGACCAAAGATACATAAAAATAGGAAGTTTTAAATTTTTTCTTGTTGTTATAAGACAGTGACTTTTAAGTTTAGAATTAAGGAAAATCACATTTTTTCTTTAATTTTCCATGTCAGTTTTATGAGATGAATTCTATTCATTTTTAAAAACATCAATGACATTTATCTGAGGAATCCTAAGAATCAATATAAAGTTCACACTATGCAAATATCTCTTATATCGAGAAAGGCTAGGGCTGAAAAGTTCCTGTTGAGATTAGCATAGATCCAACATTTTGGAGTGTAAAGAAAGACAGAAAGCAAGAAGACTGAACTCTAACAAATATCAAAAAGGTCAATGATAAGCCTTGATCCAGTATTTTCTAGAAGATTACTGTTCCTAAATCTCCCACTTGGCGAATTGGCACACTGGTAGTTGGATGTTATTGCAACAAATAGGTTTTGGTTTCCAACATAAAAGGCTATCCTCTAGAACTAGTATATTTTTCTTTTTCCTATTTCATTCATTCATTCAGTTATATACCTGCATATTATGCAGAATTACATGTAGAATAAAGAATTACTATGATTAAAAATGCAAAAATAGTTAAAGAACACTGATGAGTAATATCAAGGAAAAGGATTGCAGATCAAGAACACTATACCACCTAATCTTTTTATAATAAAACACGATATTTGTGAATATACTTCTTTTGGAATGGATGAGCAAGGTGAAGGAAAGAACATTATCCCCACACATCAGAATATGTAATTTTGTGACTTGAACAAACTGTATCATTATGGTTAAAATAAAGGTGTTAGAGAATATCCTGAAATATGTTACTGTTGGTAGAACCCACCAGAGAAATTTCTTTTAAGTGGTGGGAAAAAAATAAACTATCTAACTAATAAATTAATGATGCTCTCCTAAATATGTAGATTTTCTTTTAGCATTATGGATACTGTGCTCACTTTTCTTCTTTTCTTTGTTTACTAGGAATCTTATAGGCAAATCTGTGGTCCTTGAACATGTGGTCTAGGATTTGAGCATTTTGACTTTAATTTTATGTTTTATTATCTTTGATTTAGTAATCTATTTTATTGTATGTCAGTGTTTACAATTCTGTAACATATATAAAAAAGAGATTTTTGAAATACCGTACACTGAGTCATCAGAACCTCCCTATCTCTTACCATCTAATTTTTTCTATTTCTGTGTCATTATCTTATTTAGACCTTAAAGTAACCTATACACTATATTGTCTTCACTAGATTTTTGTTATAACAGTCCCTTTAACACTACTTCCAAAGTTATCCTAATTTTGTAACTTCCCACTCATATTCAATGTTTTTTACCATTTTATTGCAACAGAATATAATTACAGCCCTTCAAGCACTTTCTAAATTGATTTTTAACAAACAATATGCTTCATAGAAAAATATGAAAACATATACAAGGCTAAAAATTGAGTTAAATATGTTTTGGAACAAAAATATTGAAGGATAGAGAGAGCAATATTGTTATGAATATAAATTATAATCATTTCGTAACACAGTGTTATTGTAAACTGATCAAAGTTCCCCAGTCAAGATTTCTCTTACTTCTTCTAGACTTCCCCTTCTTCTACAACCAACTCCAAATCTGGATAAAATACTCAACAGGCATTAAGCATCAGAAGTGAAAAACTCTGATTCTCAAGAGAGAGAGACACATGAGGTGAACTGCACATTTACCCTTGCTTTCTACCTGTGATCTCTTTCTAGATGGTGCTACAAGGATATAGAAACCAAGCAGAGCACAGAAGTCTTGCTAAGTTGAAAAGGCAGATGTTGGAAATGCTGCTGAGGTGGCTGGAATGTACTAGGTAGGGTATCAAAGAGGAGACAGCTGGACAGAGAGATGGACACAGAACTCTGATAGAGGTCCCTTTATGTACTTGGCTGAGAGCTGTGCAGAATATGCACAAAGAAGGAAAAATAAAATGACACACACACACACACACACCATTCTGGCAAGTCAAAAATAATTATCTCTCCTAAATATATGGATTTTCTTTCAGCATTATTGATACTGTGTTCACTTTTCTTCTTTCCTCTGTTTACTAGGAGTCTCATAGACAAATTTGTGGCTTATCAATTTGTGTAACTGATAAAGTAGTGTTACAGTAATTGATTTGTCCAAATAAACAAAATATAATATTCTTTAAGGAAGACAACATTCAGATTCTCTACAGCACACCAACCACAATATTCAGAATATAATTTAAAACAAGTGTTATTAGAAATATAAAGAAACAACAGTATGTGGCCAGAAATGAAGGCAGCAGTTAATAAAAATAGACCTTCAGGATGAACTAGATGTTGGAATTAGCAGACAAAGACTTCAGTGTAACTAGTAGTAATATGTTCAGTGATTTACATAAAAGATATAAAGAATTAATCTATAGAAAATCTCAATAGAGAAATAGGAAACATAAACAAGAACCAAATGAAAATTTTAATACTAAAATTATAATATCTGACAATTTTAAAACTTTCTATATGAATATAACAACAAACTTGAGACTAAAAAATAAAAGGTAGAATTCAAAGACAAACAAAAATAATTCCATGACTAGATCAGAGGAAAGAAAGGTTGAAAAACAAAGGAATACAGCTTCAGTAACCATAAGGCAATATCAGCCAGTTTACCTTTGCATGCTGGATTCCAAGAAAGAAAATAGAGAATGGGGAAGAAAAATATATTTGAAGAAATAATATCTGAAATTTCTCTAAATTCAGGGCAAAATATCAACTTGTAGATAAATAAGCTTGGTGAACTCTAAGAAGGGTAAGTACAAAGAAAACCATACATACTATATCTTAGTCCATTTTTGAAAATTAAGTATAAAGGAAAAGATACATCAAATATAGAAAAATATGAATATCATGACAGCAGACTTTTGATTGGTAGGAAAAAATGGAGCATAGAAGATAGTGGAGTGATATTGTCTATATGATATCTTTATGAGATGATATCTTTAAAGTGCTGGAACAAAAATACTAACAAAACAGTCAAAACCCCAAAATGTTGTATGTACTGTAAATATCTCTCAAAGATGAGGATGAAAATTAAAATTTCCAGATAAACAAAAGATGAGAGAATTAGTTACTAATGAACATACACTTCAAAATATGCTAAAGAAAGTATTTTAGACTGAAAGTTACTGATACCAGATAAAATTTCAGATCTGCAGAAAGAATGAAGGCCACCAGAGTGGTAAATACGTGGGTAAATATGAAGGAATATATTATTTTTCTTCTCTTGATTTCTTCAAAAGTCAATTGACTAAAAAATAAAAAGGGTATTATTGTAAAGTTTGTAAACTTTGTAGAGGTAAATCATATAACAACAACACAATGAAGAGAATAGAGTAATTGGAACTACACTATTGTAAGTTTCATTTTATTTTGAAACTGACAGATTGTATATTTCTGCGAACAATGTGATATTTTGAAAAATGTATACATTGGGTAATGGCTAAATCAAGCTAATTAAAATATACATTACCTCACGTAGTTATAATTTTTGTGGTGAGAACATAAGACCTCCCTTAAAATTTTTTGAGATTTCGATGCATAATTTAAAAAATTGGAATACAAAATATAATACATTGTTCTTAACTATAGTCACCATTCTGTACAACAGATCTCTTGAACTTACTCCTTCTGTCTTCCTGAAACTTTGTAACTTTTGACTAACATCTTCCAAACCTCCTCTCCCACCACCATCCAAGTCCCTGTTAATCACCATTCTACTCTCTACCTCTATGAGTTCTACTTTTTTAGAATCAACATACATGTGAAATCATACAATATTTGTTTTTCTCTGTCTGGCTTATTTCACTTAACATAACGTCCTCCAGGTTCATCAGTGTTGCCCCAAATGAAAGAATTTTCTCCTTTTTCTTAGCTGAATAGTATTCCTGTGTATGTATACCATATTTTCTTCATTCATCTGTTGATGGATATTTTAGGTTGATTCCATATGTTGGCTATTGTGAATAATGCTGCAACAAACATGGGAGTGCAGATGTATCTACAACATGATTATTTTATTTCCTTTGGATAAATACCCATATGGGATTGCTGAATTATATGTTAGTTCTAATTTTGGTTTATTGAGGAACTTCCATATTGTTTTCCATAATGACTGTGTTAATTTATATTCTCACCAATAGTGTGCATGAATTCCCATTTCTTTGCATTTTCTCCAACATTTGTCTTTTAGGTAATAGCTGTTCTACCTGGAGAAAGGTGATATTTCATTATGGTTTTAATTTCTATTTTCCCGATGATGAGCATTTTTTCCAAATACCCGCTGGACATTTGTGTATCCTCTTTTGAAAAATGTCTGTTCAGGACCTTTCCCCATTTTAAGATCAGATTGTTTTCTTGCTATTGAATTGAGTTTTTTCTATATTTTGCATATTAACCGCTTGTCATATGTATGGCTTGTATTTTCTTGCATTGTGTAGGCTGTCTTTTCACTTGGTTGATTGTTTGCTTTGCTGTGCAGAAGCTTTTTAGTTCAATGTAATTCCATTTGTCTATTTTTGCTTTTGTTGCCTGTGTTTTTGGGGTCATATCCAAAAACATCATTGCCCAGACACATGTCATGGAGCTTTTCAGCTATGTTTTATTCTAATAGACTTTTAGCTTTGGCTCTTAAATGTAAGACATCCATTTTGAGTTGATTTTTGTATATAGTGTAAGATAAAGGTTTAATCTCATTCTTCTGCAGGTGCATTTCCAGTTTTTCCAACACTATTTATTGAAGCCACAGTCCTTTCTCCATTGTGTATTCTTTGCACTTTTGTTACAAGTCAGTTGGCTGCAAATCTATGGATTTATTTCTAGGTTCTTTATTGTGTCCCATTAGTTTATGTGTCCATTTTCATGCCAGTACTATGCTATTTTGGTTATATAGCTTTGTAGTGTATTTTGAAGCCAGGCCATGTGATGCCTCTAGCTTTGTTATTTTTACTCAAATTTGCATTGGCTATTCAGGGTCTTTTGTGATTCCATATCAATTTTAGAATTTTTTTCTATTTCTGTGAAAATATCATAGACGTTTTGATAAGAATTGCATTAAATCTACAGATCACTTTGGCTAGTATCAATATTTTAACGATTTTGTGAGATTTTAAAATTTATATATGAAATACTTCTTAATTCTAGAAGGAAATGTAGAATATCTTCATGATATTGGGATGGGCAAATATTTCTTAGAGAAGGCACAAAAAGCAACAATCTTAAAAAAGGAAAAATTAGACTATATCAAAATTAAAACTTTTATTCATCAGAAGCAATGAAAAATGTGTATAAGCTACAAACTTAGAGATAATAGTCTCAATACGTATATTTCAGTGGTCCCCAACCTTTTTGGCACCAGGGACCGGTTTGGCGGAAGATAATTTTTCTACAGACCTGGGCAGTGGGGGAATGGTTTCGGGATGAATCAAACATATTATATTTATTGTGCACTTTATTTCTATTATTATTATGTTTTAATATATAATGAAATAATTATATAACTCACCATAATTTAGAATCCATAGGAGACCTGAGCTTTTCTTCCTGCAACTATTTGGGGGTGATGGGAGACTGACAGATCATCAGACATTAGATTCTCATAAGGACCATTCAACCTAGATCCTTTGCATGTACAGTTCATAACAGCATTCACGCTCCTATGAGAATCTAATGCTGTTGCTGAGCTAACAGGAGGTGGAACTCAGGTAGTGATACGAGTGATAGGGAGCAGTTTTAAATACAGATGAAGCTTTGCCCTTCCATGGCTCACCTCCTGCTGTGTGGCCGAGTTGCTAACAGGTCACGGACTGGTCTGTGGCCCAGCGTTTGGTGACCCCTGATATATCTGACCTGCCCCATAACTTGTATCCAAACTAATTGAACTACTCAGACACTTTATACAAGTACATATACAAATGGCCAATAAGCATAAGAAAGGGTATTTAAAATCATTATTCACAAAAAAACACACATGAAAATTTAAAACTGTCACTTCATTATTAGAAGAGCTAAAATTAGAAAATGCCAAAATTACACAGAAACAGAAAACAGAATCAATTGTTATCTAGAGTGGGACGGAGACAAAGTTACTCATTAATGGGTATGGGGTTTTCCTTTGGAATAATGAAAATACTCTGGCACTAGATAGCAGTGATAGTTATACAACATTGTGAATGTACTAAATGTCACTAATGGTAAATTTTATGCTATATGTATCTTACTATAATTATAATAAAATAATTGCCAATACCAAAATTGTCTTGGACGAGGAACAAGAGAATACTTAAATGTTGGAGATGAAAGGGCAATGTGTTATAATTATTATGAGAAAAATACTTTGGCAGTTACTTTTTTCCTAATGATTTTGATAGCCAAACTTAGAGCCTGTAATCCCAGCACTTTGGGAGGTCAAGGCGGGTGGATTGCTTGAGTCCCGGAGTTCAAGACCAGCCTGGCCAACATGGTGAAACCCCGTCTTTACAAAAAAACCAAAAATTAGCCAGGCGTGGTAGCACGCGCCTGTAGTCCCAGCTACTTAGGAGGGTGAGGCAGCAGAATTGCTTGAACCCGGGAGGCAGAGGTTGCAGTGAGCCAAGATAACGCCACTACACTCCAGCCTGGATGACAGAGTTAGAGCCTGTCTCAAAAGAAAAAAATAAAATAAAATAAAAAACTTAGAAACAACTCATATATCCTTTGTCAGAGCAATGGATAAATACCATTTTATATCAATGGTGTAATCATTTCCAGCAATAGGAAAAATGAGTTTCTGACACATGCTACATACAATATATATGCATCTCAAAAACAACATTAGAGTGAAACAAATCAGATCAAATGTATACATATTGTATAATATTATTTACATGAAATTAAATTATAGGCAATATTATCTATGTTAGCATAAATTAGAGTATGTGGGGAGAGATTTACTTGCCACAAGTGAACCTGTTGAAATTATGGCACTTCTATTAAAAGTCAATTGACTGTAAATCTTTACAGGAATATTGGCTAAATGGTTGCATAGATATTCATCAAAATGCACAGGATTGTACTTTTAAGATTTCTACATTGTACATATATAAATTTTACTGCAATTAAAAGAAATGAGTATGTTGAATATAGACCCAGTTTTGTTTGTAAAAAAAAGATGTAGCTCTACAAACATTACTATGTACATTTAAAAGAAACAGAAATAAAGACCTGTATGCCAAATGGTTAACACTGGTTTTCTCTAGGGGTAGATATATTTAGGCTTTTCAAGTTCTACATTCCAAAATTTGTGGTTTATATATTTTAAAATGATGTTATAAGCAGAAAATAAGCACCAATTAAAACATAGAAACATTACATCTAGTTATACCAAACAATGCTAAATGTGCATAAAAGAGGAATAAATGGATAATTAAAAATGTATATGAAAAGACAATTAAAGTGAAAGATTTTGACTGTTTTAGATCTCTTATCATTCTGATTGATCAAAGTGGTAAAATCAGACAAAAATTAAATTAACAATATTCTCCTACATAGTAAGATAATTAATAGACATTACCTTTAGTGACCAAATGGTATTTGTCAAAATTTGTCATATAATAATCTAAACATAAGATTAGATTAATGCATAAAATCAGAACTATCACAGAGTATTCTTCCTGACTGCTATGTATATTTAAAGTAATATGACAATATATCTATAAACAACAATCTAACAAACAAAAACTCAAACAATTGAAAATAAATTTATAGTCCCCTAGTATCAAATTAGTGAGGAAGTAGGTCAGGAATACACCAAATCACTATTCTGAAACATACAATAAGAATAGAATGTTAAAGTCTTTAAGGAATATAATAAAAACATCACTTACAGGATGTCAAATGGTAAAAATCTTCATCATGTACATAAAAAGGGTTAACACTGTAGTGTATGAAGAGTCCATTCACATTTATATGAACATTAAGAGAGCAATAAAGAAATGGGATAATGATATAAAAAACACAAATAAGAAATCAATTCGTTATAAAATAGTATACATTATTAATCAAATAAGCACCAGAAGAAGAAGCAATAATCAGGTATAATTTTACTTAAATAAATTGATCAATTTAAATATATATATTTGTGTACATTTGCATGTGTGTATACATATACATATATATGCAATGTTGATATTAGTATAAGGAAGTCACATTTGCATAACTGGTGATGATATAACTTGGTATATGTACATTTGGATTCATTAATCTTATTCTTGGAAGTGTATTTTAAAATACTAATTCAATTTATTTACAGCTATAGCCTTACAGACTCTTGGTGAAGCTTTATTAATAATTGCAAAAATTGGAAGGAACCTAAATGCTCTATAATAGAAGAATCATTAAGTTAATGAGGACTTATCAGTTCAATGAATTTTGATGCAGACGTGAGAAAAATAATTACACTTACTATTTGATAACTTGAATTATGCTTACTATGCTGTATTGAACACAAACACACAAAATATATTTTGTGTAAAATTTGATTAGCATATTTTTAAATATTATATGGACATGAAGTTAGGATGAATGGAAAAAAGTGTCTGAGAGTATATATAAATTCTTAATAACATTGTCTTTGTGGTATGAAGACCTTTTACTTTTGATTTTGTGTATTTCTTTGCTGCTAGTTTTTAACCATAAGTAGGCATCGCTCCTGTAAAAAACTATACACATTTGCATAAATATGTATATATAGACATGCATATATATGATGATCCTCATGGTTTGACTTACCATTTTTTGGACTTTATGATAGATTTTTGGGGGTGGGTTGTAACCCCATTGTACGTCAAAAAGCATCTGGACTTGAAATAGTGCAACTTGTGATTTTTTTACTTTATAATTGATTGATCAGGTTATTAAATGCATTTTGACATACAATATTTTTGACTTATGATGGATTTATCAAGATAACCCCTTTTAAGGAGCATAGGTAATATGTATATATACATTTTTACCTACATATGTATATATATGTATATATGTATATATATTAATGTTATTTTAATTTTTAAAAGTACTAGATGCTGTGATCAGTATCAGGGATACAGAAACAGTTAAATTCATTGCCTTCTAGAAGCTCTCAGTCTCCATGCAGGGGACCAGGTGGCCTATAAACAGATTACTGTAAGGCAGTGTGAGAAAGTCAGAAAGCTCTGGGAACACACAGGGAACATGCAAAAATGCACAGAGTCACTGCATTAAAGAAATGATATTATGGTCAGTTTTTAACATGCCCTTTAAATTGTTATATTATTATTTAATGATAAATATTTAATTAATTATATTTGAGTCTTGTTTGTTAACATAATAAATTCTGTGCCCTCAACTTTTCTCAAGAATTTACACTATCTGTTCACAGATTTCTCTTCAATCTTACTCTTTATTTTCTCCTACCCAAAACTATTATCCTAGCCAACATGTCCTACTTAGTTGTTTCAAAAATAGCATTTGTGAATCTCTTCCCCTTCAACTTTGCTTACATTATTGTTCTAAACAAGAGGTCTGTAAAAGAAGTCCATGGGCCAAATTTGGCCCACTGCCTATTTTTGTAAATGAATTTTACAGTTTAATCAACTCATTTATTTATGTATGGTCTATGGCTGCTTTGAACAACAAAAGCAAGATGAGTAGCTATGACAGAGATCATCTGGCCCATAAAGCCAGAAGTATAAGTATCTATCTGATCCTTTATGGAAAAAGTTTGGCATTCCCTGTCCTAGACTGTTGTCCACGACTTTAAAATTGTCTTTACTTGTTGATATATTACACATCTTCCTTCTCCATAGGCTCAACATCATTTGCCATCAGAAAATTGAAAATTAAGACAACATTGAGATAGTAATACATATCTATCAGAATGGCTAAAATCTAAAAACACTGACAATATAAATATTTGTGCAGATTCAGTACTATTAGAACTCTCATTTATTGCTGGTGGAGATTAAAAAAATGGTATGACTATAGAAAATGGCTTGAAAGTTTCTTATAAAGGTAAACATAGTCTTACTGTACAGTTTCACAGGTGTGTTCTTATATATTTACTCGATTGATTTGAAAATGTATGTTCACACAAACACCTTCCATTAATGTTTATAGTAACTTTATTAATAAGTGTCAACAACTGGATGCAACCAAGCTGTTCCACGATAATGGGTGAATAGATAAACCAACTCTGGTTATCTGTGTAATGGTATAATATTCACCAATAAAAGGAAATACACTATAAAGTCAAATAAAGACATAGGTGAACCTTAAAGGTGTATTGCTAGGGAAATAAGACAGTCTGGAAACACTGCATACTGTATGATTCCAACTTACATAACATTCTGGAATGACAAAACTTGAGAGAGTAAACCCATTATTGGTTGCCAGGCATTCAGGGGCAGTGGTTAGAACAGGTGAATCACAAAGGTATTTTTAGGGTGGTAAAAGTGTTCTGTATGACAATGTAATGGTGAGTACAGGACATTAAACAACTGTTAAAACTTACAGAACTTTACTGTACAAAGCGTTAACTTTCATGTATGCCAATGCTTTAAAATAGAAATCATTTAGGGTTGAGGGAATTCCAGGATAAAATTCTAAATGGAATAAAAGAACATGACTATATTACAAATACATAAAACAACCTCACCAAATGGAGTGGCAGAATAAAGCACTGATATAAATAACTTTAGATATAAGTGGAGAATATTAGACTGAAGGCAAAATAAAGTATACATAAAAATTGCACTCTGGTCTGCGTGTGGTGCCTCATGCCTGTAATCCCAGCACTTTGGAAGACTGAGGTAGGAGGATCGTTTGAGGTCATAAGTTCAAGACCAGCCTAGGCAACATGGTGAAATACAAAAATTAGCCAGGCATGATGACACTTGCCCTGTAATCCCAACTACTCCAGAGGCTGAGGCAGAACTGTTTGAACCCAGGAGGCAGAGGTTGCAGTGACCAAAGATCATGCCACTGCACTCCAGCCTGGGTAACAGAGCAAGACTCTGTCTCAAAAAAAAAGAAAAAGAAAAAGAATTGCACTCTTGTTGATACCATTATTTCCCATGGCATAGGCATTAACAATTCTAAAACCACCATATATGTATAGAGAAATTGAACAATAAAGAAAGTGAAAGAAGATAGTAGGAGTCTGATATGGTTTGGATTTATGTCCCCACCCAAATCTCATGTTGAATTGTAATCCCCAGGTGTCACGGGAGAGACATAGTGAGAGGTGATTGGATCGTGGGGGTGGATTTCTGTGATAGTGAGTGAGTTCTCATGCGATCCAATAGTTTAAAAGTGGCACTTCCTCCCTATCTTTCTCTCTCCTGCCACCACGAGAAAATTGTGCCTGCTTCTCCCTTGCCTTCTGCCATAATTATAAGTTTCCTGAGGCTTCCCAGCCATGTGGAACTGTGAGTCAATTAAAACTCTTTCCTTCATAAATTGCCCAGTCTCAGTAGTTCTTTATAGCAGTGTGAAAATGAACTAATACAGAGTCATATTTCTAATTACTGGAGCAGTAGATTATAAATACACAAGGGTAAAAATGTAGCATGATCCATGTAATACTTGATTAGAGTTGGAGACATCATTATTAACTCATCATTAGCTTAATATGGATATAGGTGGTTAAATATAAAATATTTATAGCTATGTTTATATGCATAGTTTAATACACACATGTCTCTTTGCTTTATCAGCTGAAAGGTTCTAAAAACAATGATACTCTAATAGCAACAAATTTACCTACCACCCAGACTTTGGACTTCAGTAAAAGGAGCAAGGGCCTTTTAGGGAAATGGCTGATTCTTGGACTGGAGCAAAAAGTATACATGCAGATGCTGGAGCATTTTGTAATTCTAGAAAGGAAGAACATGTGCAAAAAATAAACTCTATATTATGAGGGCATGTTAAAGGGATATAGAAGTCACCTGAATGAGCTCCCAAGAACCAAGCTGAAAAACTTGAAATACAAAGTAAACTAAGTAGTATTGGATCATAACCCAATGCATAAAATAAATATTCATGTGTCTATAATTATAAAAATGATTCAGTAAGAAATAAACGGGGGAAAATAGACAAATACTTCTAAATAATTTATGTAGTTATTCTGCTCTTAAGGAAGCAGAATATATATTTCCCGCTCCTTAACTGTGGACATAGTGACTTTCTTGTAGAGAGTACAGTAGAGAAAGGGGGGAAACAAAGAGGAAATTTACAGTGGAGAAACCTGAAAAATATTACCTCAATCCAGGTAATCAAGATTATGACAGTAGGCATAATACTGGCTCAACAATGTGCATGTCCTAGTCCCTGGAACATGTGAATACGTATGATACAGGGCAAGACAGAATTAAGGTGGCAGAAAGAATTGAGATTGTTAATCGGTTGACCTTCATATAGGCATAGTATCTTACATTACTCAGGTGGGACCAATGAAATCACAAAGATCCTTAAAAATGAAAGAAAGAAACACAAGAGGAAAGTCAGGAGATGTGACAACGGAAAAGCCAGAGAGATGCAACACTGCTGACCTTGATGGTGGGTGAAAGATACCAGGAGTCAAGGGAAGAGGGCAACATCCTGAAGCTGGAAAAGAAAAGAAATGGATGCTATTTGTAAGGGAAATGGCTGCACTTTAGTCAGGAGTAGGCCAAGGCAGCCCTCCCGGACAGCATGACTCAGCAGGTTTGGAGTGCAGATGCACAACTCTGCACTATATGTAACCACGCTATGTGAGGCTCATTAGGTGACCACTCACATGAGCTCGTGCTTGGCTCACAGCCACTATTGTCTGCAAAGGATATAATTACCCTGCTGATATATGGTTCATGCCCAGAGAGACAATAAAGCCATGTTGAAACTGCCTATGATTCCTCAAGTGTTTTTCCAGCTTCCTGCCCACTGACTCCCTTTGGACCTTAGTTTGGAATAGAACCTGAAAATATTCTAGAGCCTCTGAAAGAGAGGACAGCTCTGCTGACATTTTTATTTTAGTGAGATTCATGTTGGACTTGTAACCTCTAGAAATGTAAGATTTTGTTGTTGTTGTTTGAACTGCTAAATTTGTGGTAACTTGTTATATCAGTAATAGAAAATAAATACAGCTAATCAACAGTGGGAATCCATATTGATATATGTTTCCTTGACATTTTATGATGAGAATGCCCCCTTACTTCCATGGTCTTCCCCCAAAAAACACATACTCTGGTCAAATCATGAGGAATACATCAGGCAAATCCTAATTGAGGAACATTATGTGAGCAACCTGACTGTTAATCCTAAAAACTCTCAAAGTCATCAAAAGCAAAGAGTCTGAAGACTGTTTAAGGAGTTTGGGGAGAAATGACTATGTATATGCTGTGGTTTGAATGTCCCCACCAAACTTGTGTCAAAATTTAATTGCCTTTGTAACAGTACTAAGAGGTGATGATTTTAAGGCTGATTAGATCATAAGCATTCTGCCCTCATTAGTGGATTAATGCCATGATCACAAAAGTGAGTCAGTTATCAGGGAGTGAGCTACTGATAAAAGAATAAGTTTAGTCCTATTTCTCTGTCTAGTGTGCTTACTTCTGCCTTTTGCCTTTCTTCCATGGGATGACCCTCACAAAATTCCAGTGCCAGGCTGTTGGAATTCCTAGCCTACAGAACTGTGAAAGATAAATTTCCTTTCTTTACAAATTATTCAGTCTGTAGTATCTTGTTATAGAAGCAGAAAACAGACTAAGATAGAATGTAATGTAATGTAATGTAATGTAATGTAGTGTAATGTGTTATCCTGGATGAAATCCTGAAACACAAAATTATGGTAAAACTGAAGAGATTTGAATAAACTATGGACTTTAGTTAATAACAATATATCAATATTAGTTCATTAATTGTGACAAATGTACCATACTAATGTAAATTGCTAATAATTGTGAATACTGGGTATGTGGTATAAAAAACTACTGTTTTTGTAATAATTTGTAAATATGAAACTTGTAAAACAACAAAAAAAGTATTTTATTATTTATTTTAGATGTAGAGGGTATGTGCGCTTGTTTGTCACATAGGTATGTTGCATCACAGTGGGGATTGGGTTTCTAGTGTCCCCATCACTCAAATATTGAATATTGTACCCAAAAGGCAGTTTTCCAACCCTCACTTCCTCCTACTCTCTTGCCTTTTGGAGTCCTCAGTTTCTATTACCTGCATCTTGAAGTCCATGTGTATTCATTGTTTAGCTCCCATTTATAAATGAGAACATGTGGTATTAGATTTAATTGATTTCTGCCTCTGAGTTAGTCCACTTAGGATAATGGCCTCCAGCTCCATACATGTTGCTGCAAAAAATATGATTTCATTCATTTTTATGACTGCATAGTATTCCATGGTGTATTTGAACATTTCCTTTATCCAATCAACCACTGATTGACACCTAGATTGGTTCCATGTGTTTGCTATTGTGCATAGTGCTGGAATAATCATTCAAGGGCAGGTATGATTTTTTATATAACACTTTATTTTCCCTTGAGTAGATACCCAGTGGTGGGATTGCTGGGTCAATTGGTAGTTCTATTTTTAGTTCTTTGAAATATCTGCATACTATTTTCCGTAGAGGTTGAAATAACTAATTTGCATTCCCGCCAACAGTGTAGAAGTATTCCCTTGTCTGCACATCCATGCTAACGTCTTGTTTTTTCATTTTTGTTTATTTATTTTAGATATGAGGTCTTGCTCTGTGCCCAGGCTGGAGTACAGTAGTGTGATCATAGCTCACTGCAGCCTGGAACTTCTGAGCTCAAGTGATCCTTCCTCCTCCTGCACCAGACTTCCAAGTAGCTGGGACTACAGGCACACACCACCAACCCTGGCTTTTTTTTTTTCCTTTTCTTTTTTTTTACTTTTCATAGAAGCAGGGTCTCCTTCTGTTGACCAGGCTGGTCTTGAACTCCTGGCCTCATGAGAGCCTCCTGCCTTGGTCTCCCAATTGTTTTAACTTTTTAAATAAAAGCCATTCTGACTGGTGTATGATGACATCTCAATGTGGTTTTAATTTACATGCTGATAATTGGTGATGTTGAGCATTAAAAAATATATTTTAAAAGGCCTTTGATACGTCTCCAGTTCCAGTCACTGACTTCCATCACACGATAAATCCTAACAAAGAGAAATTTGGCTGAGCCCAGTAAATGCAGGAACTATGAGATAAAATATTTTTAAATGTTATTTTAATGCAACTAAATTTAGAGTGGTTTGTTATGCAGCAATAGATAAAAGGAGCAGTCCTGAAAGCAAACTAATTTCGTTTGTACCTTTTCTCTCTCTCTCACTATGTTGCTTTTTTTTGCAAAGTTGGCCAGTTTATACTAAGATTAGCTGTTTACAAAAAGCCTGAATGCTTTCAGTCTACACAATCTCCTGGTTTTTCTATTCTGATATAAGAGTTCTAGAAACTAATTAAAACCAATTTTATGAGTGAGAAATTACAACTTTTTACTGTATGTTCTATTTTGTAACAAATAAGAACTATCATCATCATATACATACAAAAATAGTAATGGTAAAATCAATATGCAACATTCAGTGAGTGCTGACTCTGTGCCACGCCCAATGCCCAACACCTTACATATTGTCTCATTTAATCCTTAAAACTCTATGATAGAAATGCTATTATTGATCATTTTATAGAAGATGAAACCAAGATATAAGTAGATTAAGTAACTTGCTAAATGCATAGATAGTACTTTTTATTAAATATTATTATACTGACTCATTCAAATAAATTTTATCTTCAACTCAGATATTGTAGATGACATGCATATTTTAACAGAGAATTTAACAGCATTTTAAAACTTCTATGTTTAAGCATGCTGCAAAGAGTCACTCATGTTCTTGCTAGAAAATTTTAAGTCAGTTTTTTAAACTTTTATATGAAGGTTATATTATTTTCTAACCCTGTTTCTCAAACTTTGGGGTGCATCAGAAATGTCTGTGTTAAAAAATATAAATCTTACTCACTCTCTTGAAATCAACAGAGATGTGGCTGGTGGCATTACATATTAAATAATCTTTTTTTTCTTGTTGTCATTATCATTTTAATACATTTCTTTTTTTTATTATACTTTAACAAAAAGTAAATTTACAGTGGAGAAATTTCTTTCTTTTTTTATTCTTTTATTATTTTATTATACTTTAAGATCTGGGATACATGTGCAGAATGTGCAGGTTTGTTACATAGATATACACGTGCCATGGTGGTTTGCTGCACCCATCAACCCATCATCTACATTAGGTATTTCTCCTAATGCTATCCCTCCCCTAGCCCCTGACTCTGCAACAGGCCCTGTTGTGTGATGTTCCCCTCCCTTTGTCCATGTGTTCTCATTGTTCAACCCACTTATAAGTGAGAACATGCAATGTTTGGTTTTCTGTTCCTGTGTTAGTTTGCTGAGAACGATGGTTCCCAACTTCATTCATGTCCCTGCAAAGGACATGAACTCATCCTTTTTATGGCTGCATAGTATTCCACAGTGTATATGTGCCACATTTTCATTATCCAGTCTATCATTGATAGGCACTTGGGTTGGTTGCAAGTCTTTGCTATTGTGAATAGTGTTGGTCTTTGCAAGTGATTCTGTAACACTTTAAATCTGAGATTAAGTGCACTGTCAGATTTTTTTTTTTCAAATTTTCTCCCTTCTCAACAACTTCGAGTTTATTTCTAGTCACTTTCATTATACTTTTTGATAAATGAATAAAAATGTGAAATGCTATGAAAGCTTCTAGAAAAACCTTTGCTAAAGAAGAAAACGTTTAATGTGAACCTGTCTAGACCATTGGGATGGTTAGTCATCCAACAATAACACATACAAAGAAAGTGACAAAATTAATAAGTAAAGTTTTTATTAAAATTATTACTGTATTGCCCAAAGTGTTGACAACATGTAATTTTCTTCTTTGCAGCCCTCACTATAATTTGCTTCATTTGGTTGACTAAGAGGAAAGTTATGTGTTTCTGTAATCACTGTACCAGCTTCAAAAGAAGGTGCTTTCATGTGTTAAGCATTTTATAATGCCATCCAAAAGGCACATTCTTAACAAGAAGAAACCAAAAGGTTAATTTCAATTATGATAATCTTTGCTTGTGACCATTTGAGTGATCCTGCTCAGATCATGCAAAGTATACAAAATATCGTTCTCCTACATATGCCAACCTGTTGTAGAGATGTCTTGCTCTTTAAATGTTCCAGTTCTTAAAATAGATATTTCTAAAGATCAGCCTCAGAACTCAGAATTCACAGTCCTAACTTTCTTATACAAAAAAAAAAGAGATAAATTCACTAGAATAAGAACTTTCACTGTGTTTATTTTTCTTTGAGTCCTTGGTATCGCTCCTTGCCACTGGTGTAATGTCAAGAATTTGTTTCTTTGTCCCTAAACTCTAGGTTTCTTCGTCCCTAAACTCTAGGTTTCTTCAAAGACTAAGAACAGTCGACCTCCTATAAAGAGAAAGTTGATTTCTGAGGCTACAATATTTTCAAAGAGATGAATACATCTTTCACTTCTAATCTGTCCATATAATTTTACATCTTAAAGCTCATGTGCTATCCTCATTCCACAGAATCAAATTCAAGTTCTATAACATGGCATAAGCCTCTCCATAATCTTAGTCTTCCTCTTTCTCCAGATTCATCTCCTGTCATTCCTGCCTGACATAAGAGACATCCTAAACTTCTTTCAGTTCTCTGTATGTTCACCTTATTTTTTTCTTAGTGTTCATGTTCTTTATGCGGTATAGTTCTCATTTTTCACATTCTTCCTGCCTGCTTCTGGAGCCCATGTGCCTTCTCAAACTTTTAGTCTGACAGTTCAAAAAAGGTATCTAACAGGAATCTGCTTTGCCCTTCAGCCTAGATTAAGTGGTATGCCCTATAGTTCCATGATGCTTTGCACATATCTTGACACAGCGTATTTATATTGTTTTGTTTTAATTGTGTTTCTCTCCCATTGTACTGACCTATTTAAGGATAAGTAATAGTCTAATTCATCTTGAAAATTTCTAGAGACAGGATTATAGTTACCCTCCAAAAATGTTGAACAAGGGAATGAATATCTTATGTTAGATGTCAACAAGAATTTGTTGAATTAAGTGCAAAATTGGATTAATGAAGACATTGCAACAATCAGGCTGGATGGTAAAGAAAAAATATGTAGGCAATTGTCAAATACCAAGCCAAGAACTGAATTCTTTTTCTTGCTCTGAAATTTTGTTCTGGGTAAGAACATTTTTATTTTACTTGTTTTAGTAATATTTTAATATATCAAAGATATAAATATATAGTACATATATCATTATTAAGTTTATTGAATGGCCTCCTCATTAATCCATGAGGTCAATAATATTATTGATTTTATATTCTCAGGGTGAAACATTCTTGGCTCAGAATGAACACATAGTAAATACTTTTTGAATGAGTGAATGATGAACTGAATGAATAGACTCTTTTGTTTAAGATTTCTTATTTTGTTAATTCAGGTGTGAATAAAGCCAATAATCAGGGCTAGATCACACTGATAAACAATAGAAATGTTTTGAATTTCAAAAGGAAGTTCAGAAATCAAAATTATAAATTTTGACTATTTGTTTAAAAGCACTCTCAGCTGAGAAAGCAAAGAAAGTGTGTGTATACTAACCTGTGTATATACACATATCTACAAATATTTCTATATGTAAATATACCTACTGACATTAAGCAAGATATGAGTTGATACTGATATTGCCACTTTAGTCGATTAGCACATGGCTCATTCTACCCTACACCCCCTAATTACATGTACCCTCCCGCTCAAACAGTGAGAAAACTGACTGCCAACTTCTTCCACTTACTTCACTGTGCAATTACAATATATATAATTTCAGAATCGTTAACAACAACTAACCCTTTGGAAACCAACTTTATCAACCAGAGTACAGAGCTATGTTTAGTTCCTTTTGCCTTTACTTTAAAAGACTGCACTCATTTCCAAAGTTACTTAGGTCAGCATTTTTATTCCCCAACCCCATTAAGTGAAGCCGCTTCATACTTTGTAATATAGTTAGGTTCTTTTGTCATGTTCAGCATCCTATCCTTAAATCACCTGAGTTTTAAAATATTTTTAAGATTTGCATCCGTGAAGTTTGATTCTTTGTGCTGTAAAGTTCTGTGGGTTTTGGCAAAAGCATAGTGTAATGTAGTCATCATTACAATATCACACATAATAATTTGACCACCAAAAATAAATCATCTTTGCTTCACCTGTGTAATTCCTCCACCCTCCCCCAATCCCCTGACAGCATCTTGTTTACTGTCTCTACGGTTTCGCCTTTTGAAGAATTCTATTTAATGCAGTAATAAAATACATTGCCTTATTAGGCCGGCTTCTTTCACTTAGCAATATGTATTTCAGATTCATCCATATCTTTGTGTGGCTTGATAGCACATTCATTTTTATTGCAGAAAAGCATTCCATTATATGGCTGTATCACAGGTTGTTTATCCATCCTAAGTTGCAGGACATCTTGGTTGATAACAGTTTTGAGTGATTATAAACAAAGCTGCTATAAACATTCTCATGCAGATTTACACATACATATGTTTTCAAATCATCTGAGTGAATACCTAGAAGTGCAATGCTAGATCATGTGTAAACACTATGTTCTACTTTGTAAGAAACTGCCAACCTGTCTTCGAAAGTGGTTATACCATTTTTTCCTCCCACAGTAATGAACAAGAATTTTTGTTGCTCCACGTTTGCTTACCAAAATTGGTATTGCCAATTTTTTATTTTATTTTAGCCATTCTAATAAGTGTGTAATATTTTCTCGCTTTTATTTTTGTTTGCCTTTTATTTATTTATTTGTTTGTTTTTGAGATGGAGTCTCACTCTGTCACCCAGGCTGGAGTGCAGTGGCACGATCTCAGCTCACTGCAACCTCCACCTCCCAGGTTCAAGCAATTCTCCTGCCTCAGCCTCTCGAGTACCTGGGACTACTGGTGTGCGCCACAGCTGGCTAATATTTGGTTTTTTTTGTTTTGTTTTGTTTTTGTTTGTTTGTTTAATTTAATTTTAATTTTATTATTATTATACTTTAAGTTTTAGGGTACATGTGCACAATGTGCAGGTTAGTTACATATGTATACATGTGCCATGCTGGTGTGCTGCACCCATTAACTCATCATTTAGCATTAGGTATATCTCCTAAAGCTATCCCTCCCCGCCCCCACCACATAACAGTCCCCAGAGTGTGATGTTCCCCTTCCTGTGTCCATGTGTTCTCATTGTTCAATTCCCACCTATGAGTGAGAATATGCGGTGTTTTGTTTTTTGTTCTTGCGATAGTTTATATTTTTTTTTTAGTAGAGATGAGGTTTCACCATTTTGGCCAGGTTGGTCGCAAACTCCTGACCTCAGGTGATCTGCGCACCTCAGAGTTCTGAGATTACAGGCATGAGCAACGGTACCTGGCCCTTATTTGCATTTTATTAAGAGTATAGTATATGATATTGAGCATCTTTTCAAATACTTATGTGATATATATGTATATCACAAATATATAAAATATATATCACATATATAAATATATATCACAAATATATATACACACATTTATATATATATACATATTTTAAGCTAACTGGTCAAATCTTTTGCCCATTTTTAAATTGGATGGTTTGTATTATTATTATTGAGTTATAAGGGGTTTGTGTATTCCAGATACAAGTTCATCATTAGATGCACAGTTTTCAAATATTTTTTCCCAGTCTTTGGCTTGTTTTTTCATTCTCGTAACAATGTTGTATTCATTTTCTATGGCTGCTGTAACAAATTACCACAAAAGCCTACAATTGTAGAGATATAATCTCACACATTTCTGAAGGCCAGATTTCAAAATCTATTTCACTGGGCTGAAAGCAAGGTGTTGGTTGGGCAACACGCTCTCCAGATGCTCAAGGGAAGCACCTGTTCCTGCCCCCTTCCAGCTTCTAGATGCTGTTGGAATTCCTTGGCTTGTAGCCACATCACTACAATCTCTGCATTTGTGGTTATATTGTGATCACTTTTGTCTATATAAAATTTATTTCTACATTGTTTATAGAGGTGATTACATTTAGTGTCTACCTTCTCAATATCCTTTATTTACTCACATTTGCAAAGACCCCCTTTCCAAATATAAAGTAATATTTACAGGTTTGAGAGAATAGGACCTTATATCTTTTAGGAGAGATTATTAAGCTTTCTACTAGTGAATTTTGCACAGCAGAAAGTTTCACTTCACTCCTTTTTTTCTTTCACTGATTGGGCTATTCATATTTTATCTATAACTTCAAATTTCATTTCAGTCCTTTTTTTTCTTTCATTGATTGGGCTATTTATATTTTATCTATAACTTCAATTTCATTTCAGTCCATTTTTTCTTTCATTGATTGGGCTATTCATATTTTATCTAAAACTTCAGAATCAAACACAAGATCATATAGATTGTCCTATGTTTTCTTCCAGAACTTCTATAGTTTGGTATTTTATAGTCTTTGATACATTTTGAATCAATTTTTGAAAGGTGTAAGGTCTGCATCTAAGTTCTGGCATGTGAATCACCAATTGTTCCAGCATCACTTGTGGAAAATATTAATCTTTCACTATTGAAATGACTTGTACATTTGTCCAAAGTCAGTAAACTGTATTTGAGTTTGTCAATTTGGGCTCTCTATTGTGTTTCATTGACCTGTGTGTCTATTCTTTCTCCACTATCACACTGTTTTGATTACTGTAGTTTTTATAGTAAGATTTAAAAACAAGTAGTGTAAGCCTTTGAACTTTGGTGTCATATTGTTTGACTAGCCTAGGTATTGCCTTTCTATATAAACTTTTGAATCAGCTTGTCAACATCTGCTAAATAGTTTTCTGGGGTTTTGATTAAATGTAAAAATCAGATAGGGGAAGAATTGACAACAGTATTGAGTCTTTCAATCTATGAACAAGAAATAGCTCATTTATTCAACTCTTCTTTGATTTCTTGCATTTGTATTTTGCAGTTTTATAGATACAGATCCTGTACATATTTTGTCAGATTAGTACCTAAGTACTCTTCTTTTTTGATAATATTCCTTGGGACTTTCTCCATAGATCATCATGCAATTTGGTAACAAAAACTTTTTTTGCCTTTCTTTTCCATCTCTATGCTATTTATTTATTCATGTATATATTATTCCACTAGGTAGAACTTCAAGTATGAAGCAGAATAAAAATGCTGAGAAATGATATCTTTGTGTTGTAAACAATACCAGAGGCTTCTCAATATCTTTCTCTTATCATTAAACATTATGCTAGCTGTAGGTTTTTAATAAAATTTTTCAAAAATTAACTTTAGGAAGTTCTTTTCTATTAGAAGTTTGCTGAACATTTTGATCATCAGTAGGTTAAACCTTTTTCTGCACCAATATATCGGATAGAATGTTTTTTTTTTCTTTAGCCTTTTGATATGGTATATTGATTTTTGAATGTTATACCAGTCTTGAATATTGGAATTAATCCCACTTAGTCATAGTGTACATTTCTTTTTATGCATTTTTGAATTACATCTGCTAATGCTATGTTGAGGATTATTACACCTATGTTTATTAACAATATAGGCCTGTTACTTCCTTTTTAGACAGTGTTCCTTCTGCTTCTATTTCCTGAAAGAGATTATGGAGTATTGGTGTCATTTCTTCCATGAATGTTTTGTAGAGTTAATTAGTAAAATTATTCAGGCATTGTGCTCTTTTTTGGAAGGTTATTAATTATAGATTCAATTGCTTTAATTGATATAGATCTATTCAGATTACTTATGTCTCCCTGTGTGAGTTTTTATAGCTTGTGTTTTTCAAGTAATTGATCGATTTCATCTAAGTTATCAAATTTGTGCACATGGAAGTATCTCTTTATTATTCCTTAATGTTCATGATATCAGCAGTAATAACCCTCTTTCATTTCTGCTATTGGCGATTTGTATATTCTCTCCTTTGGTCTCTGTGTGACTAAGGGTTTATTTTTATTCAGCTTTTCAAATAACAAGCTTTCAGTTTTATTGATTTGCTCTAATTTTTGTCTACAAATTCATGGATTTCTGCTCTAATATTTTAGAAGTTCCTTTATTTCACTTTGTTTAGGTTTAAACTACTCTTCTTTTTCTAGATTCTTAACTAGAAATGTAGGTGAATGAATTTAGATCTTTTTTCTTTTCTAGTATGTAAATTCAGTTCTATAAATTTCCCTCTAAACTCTTTTCACTGCTTCTCACAATTTTTTACAAGTCGTACTTTCATTTTTATGGAGTTCAAAATATTCTTAAAATTTATCTTAATACTTATTTTTTGGCTAATGGATCATTAACGAGTATGCTGTTTTATTCCAAATATTTAGAAATTTTCTAGCTATCTTTTTGTTACTGATTTATAGTTTAATTCTAGTGTGGTCTGAGAAGATACTCTGTATGATTTTTATGGTTTTAAATTTATTAAGTTATATTTTATGACCCAAATGTGGTCCATCTTGGTAAACATTTATTTTTTTATTTTTGTGGGCACATAATAGGTATATATATCTATGGGTTGCATGAAATATTTTGATACAGGCATGCGATGCGTTATAATCACATCAGGGTAAATCGAGTATCCAGCACCTCAAGCATTTATCCTTTGTGTTTCAGACAATCCAATTATACTCTTTTAGTTATTTTTAAATGTACACTTTTTTTTTTTTTTTTTTTTTTTACCATAGTCACTCTGTTTTGCTACTAAATACTAGGTGTTATTCATTCTATCTCTTTGTACCCATTAATCATCCTGACTTCCCCAGCCCCTCACTGCCCTTCCTAGCCTCTGGTAACCATCCTTCTACTCTCTATCTCCATGAGTTCAATTGTTTTGATTTTTAGCACCCACAAATATGTGAGAACATGTGTCTGTCTTTCGGCGCCTGGCTTATTTCACTTAACATAATGACCTCTAGTTCCATCCATGCTGTTGAAAATGACAGGATATTATTCTTTCTTATGGCTGAATAGTACTCCATTGTGTATATGTACCACACTTTCTTTATCCATTTATCTGTCGATTGACACTTAAGTTGCTTTCAAATCTTAGCTATTGGGAATAGTGCTTCAATAAACATGGGAGTACAGATAACTCTTTAATATACCAATTTCATTTCTTTTGCGTACATACCCAGAAGTGGGATTGCTGGATCATATGGTAGCCCTATTTTTAACTTTGAGGAATCTCCAAACTGTTCTACATGGTGGTTGTACCAATTTACATTCCCACCAACAGTGTATGAGGGTTCCTTTTTCTCCACATCCTCACCAGCATTTGTTATCATCTGACTTTTGGATAAAAGCCATTTTAACTGGGGTGAGATGACATTTCATTGTGGTTTTGATTTGCATTTCTCTGATGATCAGTTATGTTGAGTAAATTTTCATATGCTTGTTTGCCATTTGTATATTTTCTTCTGAGAAATGTCTATTCAGATCTTTGTTCATTTTTTAATTGTGTTATTAGATTTTTTCTATAGAGTTGTTTGAACTTATATATTCTTGTTATTGATCCCTTGTCAGATGGAAAGTTTGAAAATATTTTTCCCATTCTATTTGTCTCCCCTTTGTTTATTGTTTCCTTTGCTGTGCAGAAGCTTTTAAACTTGATGTGATCCCATATTTCCATTTTTGCTTTTGTTCCTGTGCTTGTTGCTTATTGCTCAAGAAACCTTTGCCCACTCCAATGTTCTGGAGAGTTTCCCCCAATGTTTTCTTTTAGTAGTTTCATAGTTTGAGGTATTGGATTTAAGTCTTTAATTCATTTTGATTTAATTTTTGTATATGGTAAGAGATGGGGTCTGGTTTCATTCTTCTGCATATGGATAGCCACTTTTCCCAGCACCATTTATTGAAGAGATTGTCCTTTCCCCACCATATGTTCTTGGCACCTTGTTGAACATGAGTTTACTGTATATGCACAAATTTTATCTCTGGATTTTCTATTCTGTTTCACTGGTCTATGTGTCTACCTCAATGCCAGTACCATGCCATTTTGGTTACTATTACTCTGTAGTATAATTTGAAGTCAGATAATGTGGTTACTGCAGTTTTGTTCTTTTTTCTTAGCATAGCTTTAACTATTTTGACTTTTTGTGGTTCTCTTCATAAATATTTTAGATAGGCATTCTGCTATAGTTGGCTGGAGTATTTTGCAAATATGAATTAGATTAAATTGGTTGATTGAACTGGTCAGATAATCTATATAATTACTGATATTCTGTCTGCTTCATCTATCAATTCTTTATAGAGGTGTATTAAAGTCTCTAACTGTAACAGTGGATTAATTTATTTTTCTTTTTAGTTCTAGCAAGACCTCTACATTGAGATATATCATAAAATATACCAGTTAAAGTATATGATTCAGTGTTTTTTATTACATTTAAAGTTGTGCAATGATAGCCACTACTTAATTCTGAAATATTTTATCACCCCTCCCTGAAAAAAAAAAAAAAACATATCCATTAGCAGCCATTCTCTACTTCACACTTACCCTAGCTCCTCACAATCACTAACCTACATTTTATCTCTATGGGTTTTTCCATTCTTGAAGATTTTAAGTAAATTAAACTATATAATTTGTCATCCTTTGTATCTGGCTATTTTACTTAGCATAATGTTTTCTGGGTTCATCCATCTGTAACATGTATCAGTACTTCATTATTTTTTATGGTGGAATAATAATCCATTGTATGAATATTTCATGTTTTATTTATTCATTCAATTGATGAACATTGGGTTTTTTCACTTTTCAGCTATTATGAATAATGTTGATATAAACATTAATTCAAGTCTGCTATCAATGAATTCTCTGAGTGTTTTTTAAAACCTGGTAATGTCTTAATTCTCCTTTAGTTTTGAAGAATAGTTTCTTGTATATAGAATTCTTGGTTAACTTTTTCTAAAAGCACTTTGAATATGTCACACAGCTGTGTTCTGGATTCTATGGTTTCTGATGAGAAATTAGCTATTAATAGTATTAAGGACAATTTATATCCTCAATATAAGTGTGATGAGTCACTTCTCTCTGGTTGATTTTAAGAGTCTCTCTTGCCCTTTGGCTTTTGACAATTGATCATGATGTGCTTAGGAGGGGATCTTTTAAGTTTACCCTACTTGGAGTTCATTGAGCTTCTTGAACATATAATGTTTTCATCAAATTTAGGAAGTTTTTGGTTATTATTTATTCAAATATTCTTTCTGCCTATTTCTTTCTCTTCTATCCTCATAGGACTCCCATTATACCTATCTTGATATGTTTGATGGTGTCCTACAGGTCTATTAGGGTCTGTTTATTATTCTTTATTCTTTTTTCTTTTTGTTTATCAAACTGAACAATCCCATTTAACTTCAAGTTTACAGATTTCTTCTCCTGTCTGCTCCAATATGCTATTAAGCTCCTCTAGTGACTTTTTTTTCATTTTAGTTATTGTTATTGTGCTATTGAACTCCAGAATTTATATTTGGTTTCCTTTAATAATTTCTATATCTTTAATGATATTTTCTATTTGATAAGGCATCATTCTCATACTTTCCTGTACTTACGTAAACCATGTTTAAAAGAAACATTTTTTTAGCTCTTTAACATATTTAAAATAGCTGTCTTAAAGGCTTTGTCCAGTAAGTCAACTGTCTGGGCTTCTACAAGAACAGTTTCTATTTACTGTTTATTTTTTATGTGTTTATGAGCTGCACTTTCTTGTTGCTTTGTATGTGTCATAATTTTGTGTTGAACACTGGACATGTAAAATAATATAATGTGGAAAATCTGGAAATCAGTTTTTCTCCCTTCACCAGTTTGTTGTTGTTGCTGTTTACTGTAGTTTTCATTTTTTTGTGTGTGATGTTTCTGAATGAATTCTGCAAAATATGCATTTTTTATTGTTATGGCCATTGAAGTCTCTGCTCAATTAGCTTACTGGTCAGTTAATATTGAATGGACATTTTCTTTACTGCTTGGAACCAATGAATATCCCAATCTCTGCCAAAAGCTCTCTGTACATGTTGGGGCATGCCTTCAGCACTCAACACTTCAACACAACAAGCAGTTGACATCTCTGTCTTAGCCTTTATCTTTTACTTTTAACTACCTGCTGGAGAATTAGCTGGAGGTGAATGTTCAGGGCCTCTCAGGTCTTTCCTAGGCATGCACACAATCCTCAGTATGTATACAAGCATGCATGTGAATTTTTAGATTACGAAGAACATGTCAGAGGTTTTCAAAACGTCCCTACGCATACTATTCTCCAGATTTCCTCTTAAGATTTACAGTTAATCTATTGTTTGCACTGTCATTCACCACTCCAGACAGCTATAAAATTAAAACGCTTGCTGTAATTGTTTTCAACAAACAACTGTGAAAGAAAGGGCTTTTTTACACTTGGATATACTTTGTTATGTCATATACAAACAGCCTTGCAACTAGGGTCTTCCAGGGAACCACCAGGTAGGTTAAATAGTGACAATTCTTTGTGCATAAGACTTTGAAAGGGTTGTAAATAAATTGTGTTTCCTCAGACAACTTCCAGGCTGCACTAGGAATTTAGGCTGTTTAATTTTTAAAACTACTGCATAGCTGGAAAGAAGAGATGAGACTAGGGCAAGCTAAAATGCCACAAAGCTCATCGTTATTTCCAAGATTTAACTGTTTGTTTGTTTGGTTTGTTTATTGAATGAATGCTCCCTGGGTTTCTTACGGACTCTGGTTAGTTTCCAGCATTCTAGAAAAGTTGATTTTGAAAAATTTTGCCAGTTATTTTTTTGGTTGTTATTGTTATTATTATGAAGGCAAGAATTTTTGGAATGTTTGGGCCAGGCGCGGTGGCTCACGCCCGTAATCCCAGCACTTTCAGAGGCTGAGGCAGGTGAATCACGAGGTCAGGAGATTGAGACCATCCTGGCCAACATGGTGAAACCCTGTCTCTACTAAAAAAAAAAACATACAAAAATTAGCTGGGCATGGTGGTGGACGCCTGTAATCCCAACTACTTAGGAGGCTGAGGCAGGAGAATCTCTTGAACCAGGGAGTCGGAGGTTGCAGTGAGCTGTTATCATGCCATTGCACTCCAGCCTGGCGACAGAGCAGGACTCCATCTCAAAAAAAAAAAAAAAAGAATCTTTACAGGTGTTTACTCCATTGTTTACACTAACATTGAGTTCTATCCGTTTTTGCCTCACAAATTTTGTGTTGTAATGTGCATATATAATTAAGATTGCTATACTCTCTTGGAGAATTAACCTTTTTATCAGTATGTAATGCCACTCTTTATCCTTGATATTTTTCTTTGTTCTGAAATCTTCTTTGTGAAATAAAAATAATTACTACAGCCTTCTTTTGATCATTGTTAATGTGACACATTTTTCTCTTTCCCTTTACTTTTAACTTTATATAGTCTTTATATTCAATGCATGTTTCTGAAAGTACAGAGTTGGGTCTTCTGTTTTGATCCATTTGGAAAATTTATGTTATTTAATTAGCACATTTAGATAATTTGTAATTAGTATTAGTTATTAATTTAGTTTAATTAACACCTACCTTGTTTGTAACTGTTTTCTATTAATTGTGTTTTTGTTTGGTCTTTTTCCTCCCTTTGTCTGCCTCTTCTGGTTTTAATTGAACATTTTAAATGAATCCATTTTAATTCCCTTCCTTAACACATTAATTAGAGGTTGCTCTAGAATTTACTATGTATATTTGTTACGTGTTTAACTAATTTAATTCTACTCTGAAATTACACTATACTCTTCACCTATTGAAGAGGAATCTTATTAATAGAATACTTTATCCCCAGTTCTTTCCCATCTCTTGGGATATTGCTATCAGTCACATATCCATATTCTATAATCATTTAGCACATTGTTAAATTGTTGATTTATTTAAAGGCTTATATTTTAGATAAGTTAATAATAAAAAATAAAAGTCTTTTATTTTATCTTTCTTTATTCCTTGTCTGGTGCTCTTTCTTTCTTTGTATAGATTCAAATTTCTGACCTACATCATTTGCCTTTTGCCTGAAGAATGGTTTTTAACATTCATTGCAGAGCAGGTCTTCTAGAGTTTTTGTTATTTTCCTTTCACTTTGGAAAGATAATTTTGCTGGATATAAGATTCTAGGTTGTTGAGGTTTTTTTTATCACTTTAAATATTTCACTCCAGTCATTACTTTCTTACTTTGTGGCCTGAAGCCCACTGTGACTTTTCTCTTTGTTCCTCTATAAGTACAGTGTTTTTGTACTATGGCTTCAATACAGACTTTCATTTTGTGGTTGATTTTCTGCAGTTTGAAAATCGTATGCATATTATATATATCACCTCACCCCAGTTAGAATGGCCGTCACCAAAAAGACAAAACAAAGTGCTGATGATGCTATGGAGAAAAGGGACCTACATACACTATGGTAGGCATATAAATTAGTATTGCCATATGGAAAAGAGTATGAAAGTTCCTCAAAAAACTAAAAATAGAACTACCATATGATCCAGCAATCCCACCAGTGGGTATATAGCCAAAAGGAATGAAATCAGTATGTCAAAAAGATATCTGTGCTCCCATGTTTTTGCAGAACTATTCATAATATCTAAGATACAGAATCAGCCTAAGTGTCCATTAATGTATGAATGAATAAAGAAAATGTATATACAGACAGTGAAATAGTATTCAGCTATAAAAAAGGAAAGAGATCTTGCCATTTAAAACAGCAGCGATGAACCTGGAGGACATTATAAAGCAGGCACAGAAAGACAAACACTGTACAATATTACTCATATATGGAATCTAAAAATGTTGAGCTATAGAAGTAAAGAGTCTATCAGTGGTTTCCAGAGGTTGAGGTGGTTAGTGGGGAAGGGAGAATGAGGAGATGTCGGTTAAGAGATACATAATTACGGTTAAGAGAAATTTCAAGAGATCCATTGTACAGCAAGGTGATTATAGTTAATGAAAATATATTGTATTCTTAGAAAATGTAAAGAGAGTGGATGTTATGTGCTCTTGCCACAAAAATTATGTGAAGTAACGCATTTGTTAATTAGCTAGATTTAATCAGTCCACAATGTATATGTATTTCAAAACATCATGTTATACTTGATAGAAATATACAACATTATCTGCCAATTTTAAAAAAAAAAAACAAAAAAATGCATAGGCATTTTTTTGCTTGCTAGTATTTTTATATTTATTCTGCTATTCTTGGACCTTATTGAATTTGTTGTTTGGGGTTTCTCCTTAATTTTGGAAAGTTCTTGGCCATTATTAAGTCAAATATTTCTGTTGCTCCCATCTCTCTTTCTTCTTATATTACAATAGCATGTGTATTACACGTTTTTAATTGTCCCACAGTTCCTGAATAATCTGTTCTGGATTTTTATTGTTTCTCTCTTTGCCAGAGCGAGGAGAGGGATCTTTCTCTGATCTTCAATATGAGAACCTAGCAAGGTTCCTGGAAGTAAAGCCCACAATGGAATGGAGAACCGCTAAGACTGTAGCCCAAAGAGTTTCCCGTTCTCATGCTAGTTCATACTCAACCTCTAGCGATTCATCAAAATTGCTCTTCAAGTGTTACTACTAGTTAATTTATGGTTCCAGTTTTCTACTCCAAGTAAACTTATCTCTGATGTGACTCGATATTGTCCTGTCTCTCCAGATTTCAGTGTGTCAGTTTACCCTGAAACCTAATTTCTCTGATGGGTCCAAATAGTTGCTGATTTCTGTGTGTCCTTGTTATAATGACTGCAGTGATGACTTTGAAGCTCTTTATATGTCAGACCTGAAAGTGGAACAAAACTCTCCAAACCACTGTATCTGATTTTCACTGGTATTTCCTAGATTTCTGATTAAGGCCTTAGGTCTCCTGGTTACTGTGATGAAATAATTTTATGTCCTCAGTGATTTCTGTGTCATCAGATTGTTCCCCAGTATATATACACAGTAAAAAACCCAGAAAAAAAAATATATATGATATAGTAGGATATTGTATATATTTATATAGCATATATATCTTTATATATTATACGTGTATATAAAATAAAATATAGAAAGATATCTTACTATATATTTTAAATTTTTAAATACACATATTTAATATCTTATTTTTTACTATATCTTACTACATATCTTATTATATCTTATTTTATATACACACATACATATAATAAAATTTTTTGGGGGAGGTTGTTTACTATATCTTATTTGCAGTGTCTTTTATGTAGATTTAAAAGTTGTCTTTGGTGAAGTAAACACAAATATTTTTAGCCAATATAAGGGGGAGATTTTGTTCTACTCTGGTGGTGTTTCTCAAAATGTGGTCTTAAGATAACTTGTTACGAAATAACCTGGAGGTTTATTCAGAATGCAGATTCCTAGACCCAAACTCTGCCTATTAAAACCGAACATCATGGAGGGATGCCATGGAATATAAATGTTTTAAGATACTAGGTGATTCATATATACGCTAAATTTTGAGAACTACTATTTTAAGCATCATCATTAACTTTTGCTATTACCTACGGTAAGTCAAGAAATAGCTAACTAAGCCTTCTCTTCTCTTAGAAAATGTTGCTCACTCAAATATCTTTCTGCATAACTAAATGATAACTGTAACCCTAATTATTATGGGCTGCATGAATCACAAACAAAGCGCTTGCTTTTTAAATCCTTTAATGTTTTAATGATTCAGCCTATGGAGCTGTTTATTTCTTCAACAAGGGCAGAGCTGTGAAAGCTGTTTTCACAGTTCTTCCAATTATACAATCACACTATCAACCATGTAGAATGAATCAATACTGCAGTGTTGTTTCAGTACACTGCTTTTGGAAGAAATGCACTGTAAAGCTAGGACATATTGTCAATCTTAAAAGAAAACTGAATCCGGATTGAAATGAAACAGTGCTTCTCAAGATCCAATATAGAAGATTTCCTAATTTTGTCATCCTGCTATTTTCAGAGAAGGAGATAAAGAGCTTGTCAAGGACCACCCAGTACCACTTTTAATAGTTAAGTTTACTTTCTTAACATCTCAACGAATAGGTAGCATATCACATTTCTTATTCCATTGAAATCTATTTTTTTAAAAGGAATATTTGGCATTTTACATTTTTCATGCAAGCTGGGAGATATGAGTTGTAAGTAAAAATTGGGCCAAAATGTCCTCCTAGTCCTACTTCATCTTTCATTTTTCAATCCCAACCTACTTTTCCCATGATCAATCAGCGACTGTGACAGGAATAGTACAAGAGTCAGTCAAGGTCAATATGGAAGTTCTTCAAAGGGATTTTGTGCAGATCGAAATTTGCTGAGAAATAACATTTATGAATTGATGTAGCTCACTTATTTTATGGAGCCTAGGTTACATGAAAAGACTTCTGTTTAGATTGAAAAAGTTCTATCAGAGTAGATGTGGTCTTTTACTTGTAATTTATCCACAATTGGTCTTTGAAGAACAAGAAATATTCCCAGTTTCATTGACTGGAATTTCAAAAACAGGAGAATTTTCAACAAAAGAGTCTATGGCACTAAAAAAGCCTAACCATGTTAGCAAATACGAGGTTTCTGTGACAATAAACACTGTTGTTTTAATGTACTACTAGTGAAATTTTGGGTGTATGCAAAAGTTTTCTTGTCCAGCTATGCAAATTGCTGTTTGACCATGGAATAAAACACTTTTAAGATATGTACCAAGATACTGAGCAGGGATAGATGGTCTCCATGTTGAATCGTGCATTTATTAAGTGCCCACTATTCATCAAGCTCAGTGCTAGTGCTTTCTGTCACTATTATGTTAAACAGCTGCACTATTCTAGTAAAGTATTATTATAAAAACTTATACATGGAGAATTGAAGGGTCACAAAGTCAGTACTTGCAGCAGAAAAAACTGGAATCTGGATCAATCTGACTTTAAAGCTCACCCTTTTTCCCTATACTATAGCTCGAGGAACATGGATCCTGCTCTCAGTGTCACTTGCATGGTTGCTAGACCTTTGTTTCTACAGGGATCAGATCGTCTTGAGATCAAAACGCCCAGCTGACTTGTTAATTTTGCTTTCCCTTCTCTTTTTCCCCTATTCAGTATTTAGCAATTTTTTTAAACACAAAACTCTTTCAATTTTAAAATAATGATATTAAATACATTATAATTCCCATTAATTTGCAAGTCACTGGCTAGAATAACATGAAATTGGTAATTAATAGCAGTAGGGAGTCTTGAAATACATTTGCTTTTGTAAAAATCTCAAAAGATTCTTTATCCTCTCTAACATACCTTATTAAATGTTTGGAGCAATCTTGTGTAGGCCTAAGTGATATAATTTGCATTGTAAATGGCTCAGGGGTAAGGAAATCTCATTAAATCTGTTCTTACATTATTATCAATGTTATCGAATAATTTAACATCAATTCCATAATCCAGCATTGTAAGATTTAATAGAAAAACCATGTGGCCTTTCCTTCCTTCCTCCCTCCCTTCCTTTCTTCCTTCCTTCTTTTCTTCCTTCCTTCTTTTCTTCCTTCCTTATTTTCTTTCTTCCTTCATTTTCTTCTTTCTCCTTCTCCCTTCAAGATTTATTGAATGTCCACTGTGTGCTATACCTATTCTTACCAAGGACATGCAATAGTAAACAAAATAAAGTCTGTTTTTCAAGGAGCTTTCATTCTAGTTGGATTTTACTTATACAAAAAAGAAGTGAATATCTATTTACTTTTTCCCTTTTAAATTCTGCATTTTTTTTCAGAAAATCAGCATGCCAAAATGATATCTATGGGTACTCTTAATAATATTGCTGCTTGTTTTGAGATAAACTGGATGTTAATGTAATAAGGGAAAGAGATCTATTCAACTACTCTTGTATCCTCAGAACATAGCATAGTTCCTGATTTGGGGAGGATTTAATCTTTGTTACTATTCTGGAACATAGAATAATTGGAACATAGTTGGCACACCATAAATATATTTTGAGTTAGTATTTTTACAGATATTAAGTCTTGTGTCTATAACTCATCTAAATATTTCATTATACAATATGATGTTTAAGTATACTGAATGGTTTTCCAAACACCAGTTTTGCTAATACCATTTATTCAGCTATTTAGTGTATGTTCACCAATGAAAAATTTCATTATTATTTTTGACCATTATTACATAATCTTTATATTCTTTGCTAAATTCATTATTCCATCTTGTTGATTTGTTTATTCTTATACAAGCTTCACACTGTTAAACTCTCATCTTTTTCTTCTCACTTTTTACAACATATTTTGTTGTTTTATTGTATTGTCTGAAACTTTTAAGGAAAGTGGTAAAAAACTGGAGTGATAATATGTATCTTTGTTTCATTCATGAATTTAAGATGTTTGCATCTGGGACAGCATTTTCCAATATAATAGCCACTAGCTAATGTGATATTTACATATATATTTAAGTTACCTTAAATGCAATTTAAAATTCTTATTAACATTTCAATGGATCAACAGCCTTATTTGACTACTGCCACCGTATTGAACAGTGCAGAGAACATTATCAATATTGATTTAAATTATATTGGACAGCATTGCTATAGAATTTCACCATTAAACTTGATGTTTACTGTTGGTCCAAATGGAAAATTTTTAATCATGTTATCAGAAGTATGTTTTCAGAAACACAAGTTTATGAGTGCTTCTGAGATTAGGGAAAAGATGTTAAATTTATCAAATGATTTTAATTGATTATAACTTTTAAAAAGTCTTATAAATGTATTTGTATAATGAATTTAATAAAAATATTTTTATGATGTTTGGTTATCCTTTTTTTCTTGAAATAAACACAACTTGTTGCATTTCATCCTGCTGCATGAAATTCTCAAGGATTTCTCTCAAGATTTTCCTTTTTTTTTTTTTTTTTTTTTTTTTGAGACATTCTCATTCTCTCTGTCCCTTAGGCTGGAGTGTGTGGTGCAATCTCAGCTCACTGCAACCTCCGCCTCCTGGGTTCAAGCGATTCTCTTGTTTCAGCCTCCTGAGTAGCTGGGATTACAGGCACCTGCCACCACACCCTGCTAATTTTTGTATTTTTAGTAGAGATGGGGTTTCGCCATGTTGGCTAGGATGGTCTTGAACTCCTGACCTCAGGTGATCTGCTCGCCTTGGCCTCCCAAAGTGCTGGGATTAGAGGTGTGAGCCACTGTGCCCGGCAAGATTTTCCCTTCTATAAGTTATATTAAACTGTTCTTTCTTTGTATAATAACAGTTTAAGTTTACATACAAAACATTTTTAGCTTTAAAATAATTTGGGGGAGGATTTAATCTTTGTTACCATTCTGGAAATTTTCAAATACCTAAATATCTATTCTAAAAATTTGGTTTGATCTATATTTTAGGTGTCTGTTTATGATTAATATAAACATTTAATTTTTTTGAGTCAATTTTCATAATTTATGCTTTCCTAGATACTGTCATACTTGTTGAGATTTTTTTCAAATGTAAGTCTCTTTAAGAGTTGATGCTTGTGCTGGGCGCAGTGGCTCACACCTGTAATCCCAGCACTTTGGGAGGTGGAGGCAGGTGGATCACGAGGTCAGGAGTTCGAGACCAGCCTGGCCAATATGGTGAAACTCCGTCTACTAAAAGTACAAAAATTAACTGGGCGTGGTGATGCACGCCTGTAGTCCCAGCTACTTGGGAGGCTGGGGCAGAAGAATCGCTTGAACCTGGGAGGCAGAGGTTTCAGTGAGCCGAGATCACGCCATTGCATTTCAGCCTGGGTGACAGAGCGAGACTCCGTCTCAAAACAAACAAACAAACAAACAAAAAACAGAGTTGATGCTTGCTAGTACCCTGAGATATCCTCCAATGACGGTGAGAAATGGTATGTGTTTTGCTCCCAGATACGCTGAATGAGAAGGGGCCAAAAGTTGGCTGCTGGCATATGAGGAACTCATATTTTTTTATCCCCCATATAATTCACAATTGGAGGAGGATTTTTCAACCTTCTACATATCTTTTTTAGACTGAATATTTATCTTCAAATTTCTAAGCCACTTTCAAGCTTTAGTCTAGGGAGGCAGTTTGATTTGAAAAGGAATAAGATTTTAGTAGCTATTTTACGTTTTTTTGCTTAAAAATAGAACATACCCTCCTGGGCTGAACCTATTTTACCATCTCCCTAGGGTGACATGGTAGGTAGTCATGCATTAGGAAAAGGAAGGGGCTCTAAGATCTACTGTAATTATATTTACTCTCTTGGTAATATATGACACACCCATTCAGGCAGCAGCACAAAAATCATGGGTGTAAGAGACAATTCTTCATAGGGAATTTGGAACAAAGTAGGTACTTAGTGTTTTTGTTAAGTGGGTAAATGAACAAAATCAGGAAATTTTGGATGCCCCAAAGGATATATAAGTAATGCGCATAGGAAAGTTGAGAAAAATAGCACAACAGGGTGGCAATGAATGTCTAAAAATAATGTTGGGGCATAAGAGAAGCATATTTTCCATGTCCATCTAGGTGTATGGCAGTAGGTAAAAATCACACTTTTAGTCATTAATGCCAAAATTAAACTATTCACAGCATCACAAAACTCAACTTTCTTCAATTTAGCCAAAATGCTAAATGCTAACATGTTATATTTATTTCTAGAGTGGAAAGAACTACTTTACATGTTTTTAAGTCTTTTATATTCTTCTCTACCCTTCCCTCATAGTAAAAAGAAAAGGGAAAAAGAGCAGCAGTAATACGGAAGAATAGTTACGAATGACATTTATCAGTATAGATCATTCATCTGTAACAGTAATAAAATTGAGGGCCCATGAATTCCAGATTTTATGCAAAATTACATTAAAACAAATAACAAAATTCCATCAGAAGAAAATATACAACTTTGCTTCGGCGTTTAAAAGCTACTCCAAAGACAATAAATTCTGAAGGCATTTTTTTACACCTTCTTTAAAATCTTCTTTCTCTCTGTCTCTCACCTATGCTACAGACACTCCTAGAAAACATTTTCATCTCTCTCTGTTACTCCAACCTATCCCGACTCTGTGTTCCCAGTATGGGACTTTTCTCTCTCTTTCATTTTTTCCTCTCTCTCTTTCCCAAGCTATCATCTTACATCCATACTGTTCTCTACCTCACTTCTCCCTTCTACCTACCTTTCTATAAAATGCTTCTGTTTCCCTAAATGAAAATGTCCATCTTGCTTCTCTTTTTTTTTTTTTTTTTTGGAAAGATTTAGAAGCAATCTCTACCCTTGCAGACTATATGATACAAACTACTGAGAAAAGCTTCAGCTATAGTACAGGTATTTCTGAATCTGGGCCCTGAATTTGCCTATAATTGACTGCGTATTGAACAGTATTTTTGGTCTTTCTGCCTTAGTTTTCTTATCTGTAAAATAAAGAAAACATATGCCTATCTCAGAGCTGTAATAAAAGGTAAATAAGATAACCTATGTGAAAATACCTAGAACCTAGTTCAACAATGTTTTTCCTTTTTGTTTAATACATTTCTCCCTAGTTCCAATAAAGATTTAATGTCTATAGAGAATATCAAGCTAGAAAATCCTATAAAACATTAACAGTGCTTAATTCAGTTCATTCGGTATTCTTTTCTATCACATCTGATGAGAATAGATGTTGGCGTTTAAAAATGGTTGCTTAAATAGAAACCTTTAAAAAAAGCAGGGTAGAATTTGGTTCAAATAAGTGCATTATGATAAGCTTATAATAAGAATGTGAAGGCATTTTGGACTTTCTTTACTACTTTACCACTTCCTCATTATGAAAAAGAAGGGAAATAAGCAGACTGGAAACTTTATTGAATTACATTATTCTATTTCTGAATACTGTTGGGGGATTCTCTGCTGACTTTACACTTGACTCAATAGTCATATTAATGAGAATTCCTCTAAAGAATATAATGAATGTTAGCCTACGAAGAGGTAAATATATTAAATTAACTTTGTGGGGTGTTATTGACTAAGGTTTCATGATGATTTCTTGGAATTCGGCAAGAGAATATTTCCTTGAAAATGTTTAAAATAAATTATTCACATTAAGGAAATAAAGTACACATTTTTATATATTTATACAAAATTAATTATTAAATTATTAAGAAAGAAGAAGCATTGTCAATTTTGTTTTTTTTTTGAAGGCCTTTCTAAAAGCCAGCATAGTGTGTTGGTTAACTGCATTAATGCAGAAGTCAGATGGCATAAGTTGGAATTCAGTTTGACCCTGTACTGGGGTTATTAATTTCCTTATGCCTCAAGTTCCTCATCTATAAAAGTGAGATGATAAGAGATGAATAAACATTGGATGTACTATCAAGTAGTTTTTATAGCACCTGGTAGGTGTTAAATAAAAGAGCCAGTTGATGGAGAAGCAGTGCATAGTGATGTGGAACCAACAATGCTTTGGATTCATGTGGCAAAGCTTTAGCTCTCCTCTGGTCAGGAGCTTCCTATGTGGCTGTACAAGGCTTGCTTCACTTCTCTGGTCCTTGATATTCTCATCTGAAATTCACTCTAATTTTTTTAAATTCCATGAGCCGTTGCATTTTTAACACTGTGAGAATAAGGTGATTAAATCAAGATCTGATGTGTATTCAACATCTGTTCCTAGAATCCACAAAGAATGAAAATAAATTTACAAAGTTATGGGGCTATAATAATTGGGATTATATTCAGGATAACATAATAACACATTTATTATCTTCTGATGGAAGCAAAAATCTATTGAAAATGTAATATAAACAAATAATTATCATCTGTTTTACATACCATCAATTGTCAAAAAATTTAAAAAATTCAAACCGTGTAGAAATGCAGTTGGGATATGCAAGGATTTTTTTTCCCATGGTACTCTTTAGAAATATATGTTTTAACCAAGAATAAAAGCTTGCCAGATTTTTTTGTTACTGTTAAATGAAATATTTTCACTCTGGTTTAAATTATGTTGGGAGATGAGATCAATAAACTGATTATAATAAACTGACTACATGTTCCAGAAAGCCTACTTAGGAATAACATAGAGAAAAACACATTTAGCATAGATTTTTTGAAGGCCAACTTTGTACTTGTGTGCATGTTTACATATGCTGTTTCTATTCTGATACCAAATTAACAATTATATGAGCCAGAAGAAGCCACCTCATTAAAGAATAAAATGTAATCTGTGCTGTAATACTTCCCTTGGTCCTATTACAGAATTATCTGGGAAGAAGATGAAATACTCCTCACTACTAAGTGATTTATACCTATATGGCTATTAATCATTAGAGGTAATTGTAGCTCAGCATACAGCCTTGTGTCTTAGAATAATGCTGTATTAGCAGTAGATCGTTGGAACAGCCCAGTGTAATCCCAATAACTTTCCTTATCTCCAGCATCCTCACAGCCCATATATTCCATCATTTCTGGTATTTTCCATCTTAATGGGTGGTACCATCTATCCAGAAGCAAAAATTGGAAATCTGGGAATTATTCATGATTCTGCCCTCCCTTTCACCACTCCTCTCATATCTAATTTATCAATACATCTTTTACATTTTATCTCCTACATATTTATTTCTCCCAATCTCCAACACTACCACCTAACCCAAGACACCCCTGTTTCTCTTCTGTCTGACTTCAATTGTCACTTATGCTTACTCTTTCTTCATTCAACTTTTCTCCTCTTCTATCCATTCTCCACCATTAAATTACTTTCTTTAGTTCTTAGGCTAAGGCACAGGGACCTTAACATGACTGATTCCCTTGACTAGAACATTCTCTGTCCATCACTCTTGCTTCAAAAAGACACATCCTCAGGAAAGTTCCCTTTCCATTACTTTTCTTAAAAGTATTTATCTCACAATGAATTTATATATTCATTTATGTAGTTATTTGACTAAGTTCTGTCTCCCCATAACTTTGTATATTCCTTGACTGAAGTGATTGTGCCTTACTTTCTTTACCACTGTTTGCCTGACAAAAAGCACAGTGCTCAGAACACAATTTGCATTGAATATTTTTTGAATAAATGAGTGAATAAGTGAAGGAATGATTACCAATATTACAAACAGCTTTTTGGTTCATGGCTCAACCTTTGGCTAAGATAAATATTTCGTATTCACTGACTTGGGTGAAAAAATATAACAAACAGATGAAAACATAAACAATCTAGATAAAATATTTCACTTCAGCAGATTACCTTTGTTTTGGTGGTGCCATGTGGCAATGTAATTAAGTGATTAAGGCGCTTTTAATTTTTAAAATTTATTTTTTTATTATTTCAATGCAAATAAAGTATATTAATCCATTTTCACACTGCTATAAAGATATTACCTGAGATTGGGTAATTTATAAACAAAAGAGGTTTAATTGACTCACAGTTCCACACGGCTGGGGAGGCCTCAAGAAACTTACCATTATGGTGAAAAGTGAAGGAGAAGCAAGCACCATCTTCACAAGGCAGCAGGAGAGAGAGAGTGCAGGGACACTATCACTTTTAAGGCATCAGATCTCGTGAGAACTCCCTCACTATCACAAGAACAGCATGGGGAAACCACCCCTATAATTCAGTCACTTCATACCAGGTCCCTCCCTCAACACATGGGGATTACAATTGGAGATAAGATTTAGGTAGGGACACAGAGCCAAACCATGCAATAAAGGTTCCCCTAAAGTCATGAGCTGTAACTTAAAACCTCCATTAAGCTGTAATAATGTTATTTTATTGTATATTACAATGTGTGGAATAATAATATATAATTTTACTTAGACCTGGAATAACTACTGTTTTTATTTCATCTTTTTTGTGCCCAAGTTTCTTTATTCTTATTTTTTTAACTGTAAGCTAACATTAAGAGAGCTAAATAATAAATTTTCACTAGATACTTCACATATGTTCCTTGCACAATATTACTCAAAAACAAACTTTCAAGTAGGTGTCTATTCTTTGGAGGTGGAACCCTAACAGCTTGCTCAGTCAAACCAAAACCTTCATTTTCTCTGACTCTTTCTGTCCGTTCATCCTCATCTTTCTCTTTCCTTCTCTCTTCTCTGGCTTTACTTCCCCACCTCCTCCCAAACTGTCAGAGTATCTCCTCAATCTCGAAACTTCTGAAGCTCTCTTTTCTACCCCTCAATCTACTCAGGACAAAAACACATACCTCTCTGACCTTAAAATACTTATAATGTATTTTTTTTTTTATTTTTCTCCATCACACTGGCTATTTGAGCTGTTTGCTCTGGATTTTTTTTTTTTCATAGTTGCCACTTTTGCATTTCTCATCATACTTAACACATCATAGCTGTGATCTTGCTCTGCCACTTACTGGCTGTGTGACTTGGCCCCGTGACTCAGTTTTCTGTCCTGTAAACCAGAGATAACAACCATATTCAGGGAAAGGGACCTCGAACTTAGACAATTTGAGGGGCCTAAAAAATAACACAAAATAACCACCTATTGCAGTTACAGGATAAAATAATTTATAAAAAAACAAAATTTGGACTAAAAATAGGCACAAAGTATATATTTATTAAGAATAAAAAAGAAAAAAAAATAAGGTAAAATTAGTTAAAAGCCAGTTGAAACCATGGTTTCTCAAGATTTAAAAAGTAAAGTAATATTTGTATTTATTAACTGATTACCTTTATAGTACTTTTTGTTTTCTACAAACTTTGGCTGCAGACTTCTTGATTGGCTCTTCCTAGAACAGTAATTTCCTAAATCACTTTCTACAGAGATGGGTTTAAAAAAAAAAATTACTTCTTCCTCTATCGTGGTAGTTTGAATATTTTATTGATAGTTTAGAAGCAATTGCTTTAGCCCGGGCATGGTGGCTCACGCCTGTAATCCTAGCACTTTGGGAGGCTGAGGCTGGCCAGGAGGTCAAGACCAGCCTGGCCAACAAGGTGAAACCCCATTTCTACAAAAAATACAAAAGTTAGCTGGGTGTGGTGGCAGGTGCCTGTAATCCCAGCTACTCAGGAGGCTGAGGTTTGAGAATCGCATGAACCTAGGAAGAAGAGGTTGCAGTCAGACAAGATTGTGCCACTGCACTTCAGTTTGGGTGACAGAGTGTGACAAAAATAAATAAATAATAAATAAATAAATAACTTGAAATTTAGAAGCCATGTTAGGCAATACCACACAGATTTTTACAATCACTGTCTAATTTTGGAAAACTGTCAAGTTCTTTTGTGGATGAGCTGTAAGATTGGAAGGATTTTTCACAGACTAGCTTCTAGCTCTGCACCTTTCAAACCATGTTTCTCCTCCACCTCTACTCACTTTCAGGGCTGGAGGGTGTAGAAGCCATTTATATATTGATGTCCTCTTTGGCCTTTCACGCAATATATTATGGACTGGGCACAAATCATCTCCTACTACCTTAAATGAATGCATACATAATATGTTACAAATAAATTTAATGTATCAAATTTCTAGAGAAAATAACTATTACTTTTTTTTTTTTTTTTTTTTGGTGTGAGAAGGGGTCTTGTTCTGTCACCCAGACTGGAGTGCAGTGGTGTAATCATGGCTCACTGCAGCCTTAACCTCCCAGACACAAGCAATTCCCTCACCCCAGCCTACTGAGTAGCTGAGACCACAGGCTCACACCACCATGCCCAGTTAATTTTTAAAATTTTTGGTAGAGATGGGGTCTCACTCTATTGCCCAGGCTGATCTGGAACTCCTGGGCTCAAGCACCTTGGCTTCCCAAAGTGCTACATGTGTGAGCCACTGTGCCTGGAGGCTATTACTTTTATATTAAGAGAACAATAAATATAACAAAATACTTAGCATGAAAATTACCATCTGTCTATTTTTTCTCATTTAAAGAGTCATTGAAAAATATGTGTGATTGTCCAGAATATTGTCACAATAATAATAATAAATACATTTATTAATAGTTTATTATGTGACAGGCACTCTTCAAAGCACTTTACATAGGTAACATAATTCTTTCCATAACTCTATGGGCTATGTGCTTTTAGCATCTCTATTTTACAGATGAAACTGAGGCACCGATAATCTCTTTTCTAGATATAATCTGTACAGTTCATATATTTTTCTATTATACTGTAAATTGTGAGGATTTTACATGCCATTTGGGGTGAAATAAAATGGTCGAATCTATTTGAGATAACTTTAAAAAAATTAAAAAATGCTTTCCTGTAGACATATGTATAGTTAAAAGGACTAGATATATTTCTATCTTATTTTTAAACCTCTTTAAACTTCTAGTCTTATACTTAGACAAATATGGGAGCTTATATCAGAGAAATATTATTACTTAAAAATTAGACAGGGCATGGTGGCTCACGCCTGTAATCCCAACACTTTGAGAGGCTGAGGAGGGTGGATCACCCGAGGTCAGGATTTTGAGACCAGCCTGGCCAACATGGTGAAACCTCATCTCTACTTAAAAAAAAAAAAAAAAAAAATTAGCCGGGTGTGGTGGCATGCCTGTAATCCCAGCTACTCAGGAGGCTGAGGCAGGAGAATTGCTTGAACCCAGGAGGCGTAGGTTGTAGTGAAGTGAGGCTGAGCCATTGCATTCAGCCTAGGTGACAAGAGTGAAATTCCATCTCAAAAAAAAAAAAAAAGAAAAAAATTATTGCCTAAAAATAACATTTATACTATCTATCAGGTTATTTAATACTTTGAGTTTTGGGTTAGGATACTCGAGTTTGTAGCAAACTTCCAGCTAATGTCTTTGTCTTTTAAGAACTTCTTTCTTTGTTTGGTGTAGGCCAAAGATTTCTTCTTTGTGGTCTTTCCTTTCATTTACCTAAAGGAGGTTGAATACAACGCCTTGAAGCCACACCTGTATCTTGTATAAATAAAACCGTGTAGAGTCATTTTCACCCAGCCATAGAATTGTATATATTTTTTCCTGCAAAACACAAAACAAACAAACAAACAAAAACCCTCAAACTTCTTTAGGTCAGGGATTTATTCTACCTCTTTTAATATCAGCACCATGCACGAAGCCTGGTATGTAATGAAGACTCGAAAATTGGACGTAAAATAAATAAACTATATAAAAAGGTCTTCTTTGTTTATTTTTGTATTGCACACAGTGAGCAGTTAGATGTACAGGGTAAGAAGAAGAAAAGGCTACCAGGTTTCTGTTTTGAATTTTTGTTGGATCATGACACAACTTTGGATGTTCATGGGCAAAATAAGTAATAATTAGCACTTAGTAGGTGCTAAGAAATATTTAAAAGTAGATAGAGAAATAGGTAGATAGAGAGTTCAGAGACAGCATGGATAGCATTTTTTTTAAACTGTAACATTTATTTTAGGTCTCATCTTTACCTAAACTGCAGAAAAAATGAGAATTATAATTTTATATAATTTTTCTTCTTGGATTTGGGTTATATGTTCCATTTTCCAGGGTGTTATATGAACCTGATATTGCTAAGGTTGTGCTTTTACCCCTTCACCATCCTTTGATAAAATAATAATATTATAAAAAATGAGTGTCAATCTATTTTTATACGATCAACTGAATACTCTGAATAACTAGTTGTTATATCTCCAGAATATTGTCAGCTCAGTAATTGGTTTACTGATAATCTATATCTACCTCACTTATTTCAGAAATAAGATATCAGCTGCTCTGGGTGAATGCTTCTATAACAATAGCTAGCATTATTAATGATTACCACGTGTTTGACATTGTCTAAATGCTTTCAATGCAGTAAGATTTAATCCTTAAGCTAACGCTAAGAGATAGGTACTATTATAATCCTCAGTTACATATGAGAAAGATGTAGAGCAGAGATGTTAACTGCTAGTAATTTGTAGAGATGGGTTTTGAACCCAAGAAACCTAAGCTCTTAATTACAAAAGTTTACCATGTCCATACACAATGCAGCTAAAGTAATAAAAATGTAGATGATTACAACCAGGAGCAGGTTGAGGCACTTGGTGGAGCGATATTCACAATATACTTCATTAATCTATTCATAAATATTAATAATGCCAAGGTGCTATGCTAGGCATTGACATCAGAAAGATATGTAAAATACAGTCCTTACCCACACGTTTTCTATTCTTTGGGGAAACCTGACTCTTACAAAACAATAATAATGATGATATACTCAAAATGGGTCAAATACCTACCATGTTCTAGCAATTATAAAAATTATTTTTGTTTATTATATGTAGACTTCACTTTATTCATCAACACACATTTATTGAAAATCAACTGTGAGCCAGATTATCTGCTGGATGCTAAGGACAGTATGGTATAAAAGAAAATTTTAGCTGGGCATGGTGGTTCACACCTGTAATCTCAACACTTTGGGAGGCTGAGACAGGAGGATTGCTTAAGGCCAAGAGGTTGAGGCTGCAGTGAACCATAATCACTCCACTGCACTCCAGCCTCCAGCCTGGGCAATAGAGTGAGACCATCTCTCAAAAAAAAAAAAAAAAAAAAGAACCTTTTTTTTTAAAGTAACCAGAAATTACTAAACACAGTTTCTACTTCTGTATTTTATAGATTATGTAATTGAGGATTGAGGGTGATCAGAAATTTTAGGAAACTTTCCCAGGATCACTGGACTTTTAGGTGGTAAAACCTAGAACCTGAATTAAGGTTACCTGTCTAAACGTTCATATTCACTCAGTCAGTATGTATTGAGAGTTTACTTTGTTTTAGTAATGCAAAACAATAGATGCAGCAGTGAATAAGGTAAATAAGTTAGGTTCATGACCTCTTGATACATGTGGCTCTATCCATTGCACCATGCTCTAAATACCAGTCTAGGTCCAGACAGAGAACTGGAAACGGCAGTGCAGAATATGATATAGATAAATGGCTAAACAGGTGGTAGAGGACTGAAAAAGAAGTAGTGTTGAAAGTAGCTGGATACAGAAACCAATTTCTGGGACAACTTATGATTGATAGACACTGCTAATGGAACAAGAAGCAAACAGAAAGGAGCAAGTCCCATTTCCTTCCTTCAGCTTTGCAGTCTCCTGATTACAGAATCTGAGATAAAATCAGATGGCAAAGGAGAAATGTGGTTTGTAGAGTCCCTGCCCCGAGGATCACAGAGCCAGAGTAGAAAGGTGAGTTTGGAGCGGAGAGACTAGGTAGCTGTCAGACACACCCTGTCACTCTATATCAGAGAGACTATTGTCAGAAGTTTATGGCGATTTGAACCTAGAAAAGGTAGTTGAAACTACCTGGTCCAACCTGCTTATCTTTCAGAGAAAACTGAGGCTCAAAGAAATCAAGTGCCTTGTAAAAGATTACAGCACTTGTAAGTATCAGAGCTGGGACAGGAATGTAGATTTTCTTATCACACTTTTCATTGAAATTTCTGCTATTCAACGCTGTCTCTAAGGACAATGAACAAATTAATGGCCAATGTTCTCAAAAAATGAAAAAGATGATTTGCAAAGGATGCAAAAGATAAAAAACTGATGTAATGGGTGACTTTTATAGCCTCCCTAGGTCAAAATTTTAAAAACCGAGGGCCTGATGACTTTACTTTTATGAGGACAAACCTTGAGATCCTAGGGAATAGATAATAACTTGTGCCTTAGTCTGCCTCTCTCAATACCTTTTGTCTGGAGCTGAGTAACACTCAGTTTGAGATTAAGCTCCTGTCAGAATTGATTAGTGATTCTAGAGTAATTGTAAATTTTTTGAGGCCATCCATTTAATAATTTAGTTCTACTCATTGATTCGCAGATACAAGATTACAGAGAGAGACTGCATGGCGCAAAGAATGTGGAAGCAACACTATAGCTTGATTCCTCATTCCTTGATCTCACATGGCTCTGTGCTAATTGCATTGCCATGGACACACGTTGTTAGGCAGGGCAAAGAGAACTGTTGGATGAACAACCATGCTACAGCAGTATATCCTTCGTACTACAGAGCCAAGCCAAATCAAAGATCCTCGTGAGTTACAATCTGTTTAAGTAGCCTAGATTTGTACAATCTTTAAGTTCTGTGAAAAGGTAAGTTTTACAGGGATGTCAGTCTTTCACTGGTGTTTTCAAAGACAAGTTCTTGCATAAAGACACCCACAGTTCAACCCCTTTTAATCCATTGTATGTAAGTTGAAAACATTTCACAGTATATTAAAATACTATAATATGCTTTTTGTCTTTGGTTAGGGCTTTTCAGGGATTTACTGACTAACATTGAACATGCTTTTGTTTGGGGATTTTTCTCAGTGATGCTCTGATATCAAAGTCTTTTGTTAAATTTATTCAATATGAGCTGCCTTTTTATTTCAATTGTTTAAAAGGAGAATGGCATTTAATTTTAGCACTTTACTGTCTTGGCATGAAGCTGAACTTTGGCAGTTAAGAGAATGTTTTATAATCAAACTGCAAAATATTTCAGAAATTTAAGAGGTTGCACCAGCTAATTTTATTGGAAAAATTATGCAATTGCAGAATCATTAACTATTTTGTTGTTATTGTTGTTCTGAAGCAACAACTAATAGTACCAATTTGGGAAGCCACTCTGTTTCGCAAGGTGGACTTTTTCCATGAATAATAATCATTCATTAATTCCATGCTGAATGTTCGCATTAAACCAGAGAAGTCATCTAATTTTATCCTAATCATATAGATAGGTACAAAGCACTGGTCATTTTAGGGCATATGCAGTATGAGTTAGCTCAAACTTTGTATTTAGGTTTGATTTAATTATTTGATTTAATCTCTCTTTTGTTTGAGAAGCAAAGATAAAACAAATTAAGTGGCAGAATCATTTATATTATACGCTGAATCTCTCATTTTATTGCATCTTGGATTCTTTTTTTAAAAAATTAAACAATAAACTAAAATAGCCTCAGAATTAGAAAAGAAATCATTTTTGCGTTGGCATTCAAGTCTTTTTCCTTTGGACTTATTCTCTTGCTTTTAATTAAATCTTATATTTATCACAGAGAGTTGCATTATTTTCAGCAACATCAGAAATCGCTGAGTTGTCAAGATTATTCCAAAGATAGAATAGAGCCCTTGAAAGAATAGAGCACAATTAGGTGCTCGAAAATGTGGAGGGAAAGGAAAATTAGAGGAAAGATCAAGGAAAGAGAAGGTAAGGGAAATAAAGCAAAGCAAAGCAAAGGAGATAAATAACTATACTACCAGGTAAGAGATGAATCTTCACCATTTTGTATATGAGTTGTTACATATCAAATAAATATTTAATCTACTAGGTGGTTTTATTTTTAAAAAAACTTTTATAATTTATGAATATTTCTTCTTTTATTTAAAAACTATTTTAAAAGGCTGGACACGGTGACTCATGCTTGTAATCACAGCAATTTGGGAGGCTGAAGTGGGCAGATCACTTGAGGTCAGGAGTTTGAGACCAGCCTGGCCAACGTGGTGAAACCTCATCTCTATTAAAAATACAAAAATTAGTTGGGCATGGTGGCACATGCCTGTATTCTCAGCTATTCAGGAGGCTGAGGCACGAGAATCTCTTGAGCCTGAGAGGCGGAGGTTGCAGTGAGTCAAGATCGCACCACTGCACTCCAGCCTGGGGGACAGAGTGAGTCTCTGTCTCAAAAATAAACAAACAAATAAATAAATAAATAATAAAAACTATTAAAACAGAAAATGTTATCTATGTTAGTTATGGCTAATTTTTCACTTGGAAACTAAAGTATCATTCTATTCCAATTTCAGGCTTTTTGATCAGTTTTAATGCAAGAATAACCGGAGGTTACAAAATCTACTTGAAAAACTGTTTCCATAGGCAAAACTAATAAAGATACAACAAAGGTTTTTGTTGTGAATGCAAGTGAAAAAATGGATTTTGATGTCAAGGGTGACACATGCAGCTGATGCCCATAACCCCTTAAATGAACAGTTAGTTTTTACTCAAAACTGCTTCACTTATTCTCACTCATGGATTTTATCAGCAATATATTGTCAATTTGAAAGTATAAAATATGCTTACATTGACAAATCTTTTTTAGCTATGATGTATATAGTTTTCACATAAGAGTTAATTTGGGGGTGAAAAAAAACAGCTTCCCCTTCTTAAACATTTTTTTTAAATGTATCCTAAGGACTAGGCATGGTGGCTTACACCTGTAATCCCAGCACTTTGGGAGGCCGAGGCGGGCAGATCATGAGGTCAAGAGATCAAGACAATCCTTGCCAACATGGTGAAATGAGACCCTGTCTGTACTAAAAATACAAAAATTAGCTGGCCATGGTGGCAGGTGCCTGTAATCCCAGCTACTTGAGAGGCTGAGACAGAAAAATCGCTTGAACCCAGGAGGCAGAGGTTGCAGTGAGCCAAGATTGTGCCACTGCACTCCAGCCTGGCGACAGAGCGAGACTGCATCTAAAAAAAAAAAAAAAAAATGCATCCTAAGATTATGAAGATATATGAAGCAGGTTTGCCATAGATCATTCTATCCAACTCTTATCATGGCTATTTATTTATTAAATACTTTTAGAAATGGCATACTTGATTTTGGAAAACAGTTATTCAACTTATTTGTAAAATGGAAATAATGATAACTACTATTTAAGAGTGCTGTGAGGAATCAAGATAATAGACTTAAATATACATAGTTCTTCTGCTTGCTACTGTTGCCTACCTGTGCAGAATGCAAAAGTTCATCAACTATTTTCTCTTTTTTCAAGGAACAGACAAGAAGCAGGGTAAGTATAGAGCAGAACTGTAACTGAATTATTGTAATACCGTACCATTCGTATATTTTATTAAATTAAAGGTGATTTGATAATGAGTGCCTTTCTGAAGAAAGATTTTATTTGGTAGACTGAAAGATAACTTTTACTTTGGGGGTGCTTCTGCCAGAATAGATTGTATAAAACAATTACTCATTGTTTCTGAAAGCTAGGCCTAAATTTATGAATCACTAGAAATTTTCTGGCCTGCTGAATGATGGCAATATGACCCAGTAATACTGACAATGACCTTCAACACAACAGTGACAAGTAATATTTATTGAGCATAATATTTTTCATACACTTTTATAAGTGCTTTACATTAATTGTATAAAATATGCTTTAAAAATGTGCCATAAAATATGTATAAAAATGACTCTGTTTATGATCGTCATTACATAGGGCATAGATAAGTTAAAAAAATCACCTAAGATTTCACAGTTAGTGGGGTGACAAAACCAAGATTCAAGTCCAGACAGTCTAACTCCTGATCTTGCATTTTTTGCTAAAACTGGGTTGTGGTGTCCAAGGAATCATCAGTTGGAAAGCAGGACCTCCAACAACTATTCCAGAAAACATCCCCGAAATAGACCCAACCAGATAGATCAGTGTGACAAGGTTATAGCCCACATTCTTGGGCTTAAATGCAACTTTTTTCTTCTACTTTCTAATATAAAAATTGTAACAAAAATAGTATGCAATGTAAATTCAAGTCAGCATCCCTTGATATTCAAAATATTTAACAAGAATTATGTCACAAATAAACAGGGGCTAAGGTAGAGTCCTAGGGGCTCCCTACTGTTTCAAATGTTAGCTCATCAGTTCTGGATCTTCCTGCAGTCTTGACAGGATGGCCAAAATACTGGGGGAGGTGCTAAGGGAACTCAGGGTTGTGGCTGCTTTTCTACTAGTTCTGAAATATTCAAACATGTTAACATCTGGAACTTCTGACATGATTGCACGTTATGCACATAGACTACATAGCAGTCCTACTTTGACGTATATTGGTTAATCATAAAATACGAGAATAAAAAGCTTATTTGTAAAATACATAATAAAGAATAGCAATGAAATTGTTTTGTGAACTCAGTTGTTACTGCTTTTGAAAGATTTGAAAAAGAAAGGGAAGGTAACTGTAATCAAAAAAGAATTGCATAGGTAAGCCTGCCATAAAGAAAATCTGTCTTTTAAAGGCTCCTTGGAGATCACAAAACTACAATATGTTATTAAAGACACACTGCATCTGAAAATTTTTTACTATAGTTGCTACTTTACAATGTCTCTCTGGGTTCATAGGAAGTGTAAGTAGGCTTGTGTGAGATCAATTCTTTGTTTATGATCACATGCAATCTAAATACAGCAAATCATTGCTGTACAGTGCTTGTTACTACTGTAATAAATTTCAGTATTCACATTAGACTGAGTATCATGCTTTCTTTCTTTTTTTAAAGGTCTTCCTGGTGAGGGGCTTAAAATAAATATTCCAATGGAGACATAAGGAGATATAAAATAAATAACATGATTTTTGTCTTCTGATTTAAGAAAATGATAGATGGTCCACAGCAAGGAAGTATCTGTCACTGCATGAATTTAAAGATAGTTGATGTTGTCAAGAAATTTCATATTTTCAGAGTCAAAGGGTGAAAGACAAAACTAGCATTTTGTGTTAGCTTATATATTATTTTAATAGTAAAGTGTGACATACTATTATAAAAATACATGCAGCATATGATTGCATACAGTTAAAATAACTGCATCTCCCTCTAACCACCATGCTGTTTTCCAGAGAAAGCAACTTTTCTCATTTGTTGTGTCTTCTATACAGATGTCTCATTTGTGCGTGCACACACGCATATGCGGAATCAAAGTGCATAAACTGTCCTGTGATTTTGCATTTAATATTTACAAAAATCAGCCCCAAAGATAATGTTTAATGGGGGTCTATGGAAGCAGAAAGAGGCTATTACTTAACTAACTACCCCCATTAGCTCCCCCCTCCCACTTAATATCTCACGTAGGAAATACCCTTTCATTTTCTTGTTTGCTTGTTTTGATGTGTTTTTCCCCTCTGAATCAAATGTCACTTGATCCTTTTTTAACTCCTTGCAGTTTGTATGTGGCATAGTGAAAAAAAGGTTCTAGAGGTCAAAATACTTAAGTTCTAGGGTCTTTTTTGTCACTTTATTTCTAAGAATGAGTCTCAAACTCTCTGGCTATCAGTTTCTTCATTTGAAAAATGAAATTGTTAAACAGAGTGATTTTTTTGTCGAAAGGTCACTCTACTTTTCAGTATGTATTTGAGTTTTTTAATTGGTTAGCTTTCAGTGTTGTTTATGCTTTCATGCTTCCTTTACCCCAACAACAACAAAAAATTCCCCAACAATGCCTTCATGACAATCTAGAAAATTTTTTGATCAAAACATTTATTTATTCATATAACAAAAAGCATTTTAGTAAGATGTATGGATTTTTTATTTGATTAAAAATATTAAGCTGTGAGTACTACAAAAGAGCACAGATTAGATAACATCAACAACATCTAAAATTAATTGAATATTTATTTTGTGCTAGAAACAGTTCTAACAGCCATCCCCCAGTGTTCATAGAAGATTGATTCTAAGATCCCTATGGATACCAAAATCCATGGATACTTAAGGCCCTTATAGAAAATGGCATAATAGTCACACATAACCTACCCACATCCTCTTGTATACCTTAAATCATATGTAGATTACTTATAATACCCGATCTAATGTAAAATTTATGTAAATAGTTGCTATACTGTGTTATTTAGGAAATAATGATGATAAAGTCTGGACGTGTTTGGCAACCATCCATTTTTTTTCAGTTTTTTTTTTTTTTATTTGCAGTTGGTTGAATCCATGGATATGAAACCCATGGATAGGGAGGGCCAACTGTGCTCTGAATACATAAACTCAGCTAAACTTCTCAAAACTGTGAAGTTCCCTTTCATCTTAATGTAATTTAAGGAAGTATAAATAAAAGAATAATTTGAGATCCAGAGGGAGTAGAGTCCAGTACTTCCCTCAGCTATGGGGTGGTCTCTGGGATACTTCCCAATGCAAAAAAAAGAAATTATATGACTGTGTTTATGAAGTTGTGTAGTGTTATAATTACTGGGCATACTAAATGTGTTTAAGTAACTGGGCAGACTAAATTTATTTAGGTCATCTGAGGCCTCATAAGGTTTGAGATTTATAAGCATGCCTCAAATCATGAGTTTTACCATCTTTGTAACACTAGCCTCCCTTGCCACTCCTGAAAGCATCCAAATTTAATTCCTCAAAACCCCTTTGGTCTCGGTTCCTACCTTCATGGAGACTCGTGTGCTCTTCGTCACCAAACTATTTCTACCATTGGCCATGACAAGAGCTTCAATCATATCAAGCATTTCAAATGTCTGTGGCTTTATTACAAAGTTTGAAGATAAAGAAAGGGTAACCTTTCAGGCTTGTGGCTGGCTGCTGTTTTATTAGATAAAAACTTAATTCCTCTCCTTCTCTTGGAGCCTAGTTTCTCAAGCCTCATTTAATCACTTTCTCCATGCAGAGGTTTTAAATGATGGCTCTGATGAATGCCTCACATTCCCAGGGAACATGGTTACCCATGCTGTACTGTTCTGTTTTTTTTTTTTTTTTTTTCTCTGCATTTCGGTCAACAAACATTTCTCCATAGATACACGGGAAAAGAGAAGGGGCTATCGATGCATCTTATCTACAGGCAGAGACACATGTTTCAGTACCTCCAACAACCCAAACTCCTCACCCTACATCTAACACCCACTCATAAAATTAAGTTTTCCTCTTTTGGGCATTTGTTATATCATACACATTCAGTTCATTTATTAGTATGTGTGCTCTTCTGCCAGAAAAAATGGTTACATATCAACAAACAAAATAAAACATGGAGACCCTGTCTCCAAGATAACAGTAGGATCCACCATTTGTTTTGGAATCGTCATTTTCCTCTCCTCTCTCATGATCTCTTTCTCCCATCAAATCGTTAGAAGACTGGATAGATTAATTTCAATTCTATCAATCACAGTAAGAGAGATTTAGTAAAAATCTGGGAAAATTTTGTGTATAAATGTTTTGTCCAGAGAGGCCCATCAGGTATCTATGGGCTAGGACCATGCTATATAGAGGCAAAGAGATGCTTCCTATGACCAATTATCTTATTATATCCTTTGTTTGCCTTTAATACTAAAATAAAATAGAGCTTTGGAGTGGTTAGTAGAAGGGTTTTTTTCCCCCCATATACTGGCTAGTGGATGCTATTAAAAATAATCTTATGAATTTAAAGTGCTAGTACTAGTAGAAACCTTAAAGATAATCTATTAGGTTGGTGCAAAAGGTATTGTCATTTTTGCCATTGAAAGTAATGGCAAAATCACAATTACTTTTGCATCAACCTAATAGCTACTACTTCCTTTTACAAAGATGGGAGGGGGTGAGGGTTGAAAAATTATCTATTGGCTACAGTGTTCACTATTCAGGTTATGGACACACTAAAGCTCAGACTTTACCACTATGCAATATATGCATGTAAGCATGTAAGAAATCTGTGCTTGTACTCCCTAAATATATTTAAAAATTAAAAATCACACCTTTAATTTCTTTCTTTCTTTTTTTTTTTTTTTTTTTGCGACAGAGTCTTGCTCTGTCGCGCAGGCTGGAGCGCAGTGGCGCCATCTCGGCTCACTGCAAGCTCCACCTTCTGGGTTCACGCCATTCTCCTGCCTCAGCCTCCCGAGTAGCCGGGACTACAGGCGCCCGCCACCAAGCCAGGCTAATTTTTTATATTGTTAGTAGAGATGGGGTTTCACAGTGTTAGCCAGGATGGTCTCGATTTCCTGACCTCGTGATCTGCCCACCTCGACCTCCCAAAGTGCTGGGATTACAGGCGGGAGCCACCATGCCCAGCCCACACCTTTAATTTCATCTTACATAGCAAAGTAATTTCTATCATTGGTAGATGTATTCTTATGTTTTCTCTTTTCCCCAGATATTTACAAAGCAGTTTTACAGCTAAAATTTTACACTATTGTACTACTTTTAAATAGATATATATGTAGTCTACACACCAGAGATCTTGAAATAATTAATAAAACCAGTGCTATGAAAGTGAGGAGACATTGTTGAAACTAGATTTGCAAAAACTAGTGACGCACAGGAAATCAGACTTCTGTGCACATGGGAAGTATTTTCAAGTTGAACCCTATTCTCAAAAATATTCACAGAAGGATAAATTCTGCTCCCCCTAACCCTCTTCAATAGATTGCAGCATAATTAGATTACAGTTTTACAGGATACGTAGCTGCTGTAGTGATTTTGTAAATCTAGGCAAAGCATTGTAGAGAAAGCACAGAAAGATATAGTGTCCTGTGGAGTATCCGACAAGCCTTTCTTGAGGGTCAAATTTGTAGCTGACCCAATACATTTTGAAAACTATATTGAAGGAGAAAAAGCCTATTTTATCTTCTAGGCAATTAAGAATAAAATTTAAAACAGAGTTTCCAGAGCTATAAAAATTCCATCTATAAGAGTTCTTTGATTAAAATTAAATTTTGAGCCACTTCAGATTCAGAGATAGAATTCTCTAATTAATATTAAATGTATTTCTAGAGAAATTGATATAGATATAGAAGATAAGCTGGGTAATAAGTCTGGACTACACTTGGCCAACACAGACATTATTCACCTTAGTCACACATAAGTCATAATTTCCCTAATTTCTACAAATGAATTCTCCATGAGAGATCCATAGAAAATTGCCTTATGTAGCATAGGCAATTTTGTACATAATTATCATTATGTTAACCATATTATAAACTATATAATTCAGTCATAATTAATCCTATGTTTGCATGTCAGGGAAATTCTTCCCCTTTGAAGTGAAGATAGATACTCAGTTTATTTTAGATAATGAAGATGTATTCTATCAATGCAGGGAGAAGGGAGTGATCATGGAAAGCCATCTTCAGTTGTATAGCTCCTGGATCCTACTTACAGCTCCATGGCTTAAATGGGTACCAGACTTAAGAAGAACAGAAAAAAAATGTTTTACTATGATTCAAGCTAAATGACAACTCAAATAACCACATCATGCTTCATTTTTCTTAGAATCAAGAATCATCTATTTAAAACTTGTGTGCATCTCATTTTTAAAATCTCCACAAGAGAGTATCCAACTGAGTCATTTTAAGTCCACCCAATAAGGACTGCACTTACTGGGCACAGGTTTTGACTAAGCATCCCAGTATCAGTCTGTTTGGCTTGAACACCACTCTCTGGTGATGGTTTTACGGTCCAGTGCTGGTATTCCTGGTGGTTCTCACTGATTTATGGTGGATCTCATATTTTATGGGCAGGACTAAGGCAGGAGAATACTGAATTTCAGGGCTAAATCTTATGAGAAAAACCACATCTATTCATAACATTGGAAGCAGGAGACTCTGAAGCTTTCTAAAACAAAGTCCTAACTACTCCATCTCCAGCACAATGTTAAATGCTACTTTCTGTGGCTACCTCAAAAATATCAAATATTGGCCATTTTCAGGCTCCGTTATTTTTATCTCATTGTCCATTTTAGCTTTTATTTATACCTTATTTGTGTTTATATTAAACTATGTTTGATTTTAATACAATTTATTTTCAGCTACATTTTTTTCTAGTACATAGCTGCTGCTCAGCATTATCTTAAAATTAATAAAACATCCTTCTAAAGATTCATATTTAAGATACCTTAATCAGCTTAAAGTATTTTTAGCAGAGCCTTTATGAATTGTAGTCCATTAATAGAGGAATAGATGGTTGTGGATTTTGGATTGTTCCATTTCTATGTATTAACTACTGCTGATCACTTTTAATCTTAGATTCTCTATATTTACTACACATAAAAAAACTGCATTACTAATATCCTTAATATAAAAGAAATGAACTGGATTTCTTAAACAACAGAATTGGTAACAGAAGCCAGAATTATTAAATCAAAGAAAGATGGCTGATTTGTGTAGTATTCAGAACAATAAAGTTTCCCTTGATGTAGGAATGTGAGGACTTTTACATATCATTCCTAAATTATGGTAAGTGAATTGATACTATATCAATACATAATTTGATAGATCTCAATATACAGAGGCTTTTACAAATTGTTGTGTCAGTCACATGATAACTACTCATTAGAGAAGTTACAGTGTAGAGTGAATAAAGTTACATCCAGAAAAAAAATACTACTGAGAGACAATTCTTTATGGCTCTCTCCTGTTTCTATTCAGAAATAGAATGTCTTGAGATCAGAGGCATTGACTACCATGTTGCCACACTATATTTTCCAGAGAAGCAAACAAACTTCGAAGATAAAGATGATATTTCCTTCCAGAGCACAGGCCAAGCACAATTACTGCCCATTACAAAATATTCAGGTTCTCTCACTTCAGGGTTCTTCTCCTATAATGCAACCCACTATCTAGGCAGATGTCCATTGGTTCTCTCCATATTACCCTGCAAGAATCAAGCCTCAGATAATCAAAGCAAAAGTAATGATACTCTGTCTAAAGCCACTGCTGTGAGAAATAAACTATTATTAGTCTCTGATCCAGGAGTCTTGTATCTTATACCAATAGCTGCTCTCCCTACTCTGAAAGTTTTGATTCCACAGCTCTGGGATAGGGCTCAAGTATTTCCATTTCTATCAGTTCTCAGAAGATGCTGCTCCTGATTTAGAAATACATTTTGAGAACCACTGTTCTTTGAGGATTTCTGTGTCTATATTCATGAGGGATAACGGTCTGTACATTTATTTTCTTGGGATGCTTTTGTACGGTTTTCTTATCTTGGTATACTGCACTCAAAAACTGAATTGATGTTTTCCTTGCTCATTTATACTTTTCAAATGTAAACTGTGGTCTACTGATTTGTTAACCTTTAAATAGGGTAAAATCGCAAGCCCCTCACAATTCTTGATAAATCCACTATTTTTACTAAAAGATTCCCAGTAAATATTCCCCCTCACCTGTGGTCCCCGAGATTTCTAAACACGTTGGATGATATTATTATGAACTGGTTTGAGAGCAGGAAAATAATTATAATATTAATTGATGATAAATAATTTACAGGCATATCTAGTGGAAATATTAAAGTTTACAAAGTGTTGACAAGTCATTAATGTACTTTGGAATGTGGCTTTTAAGAGATAAATATGAATAATCAAACACATCTTAACCCTTGTTTTAATTCACTTTTTTTGAAGAAATAATTATCTTCATTAAATACTCCTTTTCAAGTAAGACTTTTTGTTTTGTGGAAGATTTTCAGAACAATTTTCTAATATGATGTACACAAATGACTTGGGAACACAAAAAGAATAACTCAGCTAATAAATTCAACTTAATTCCTAAAACTTTCCATGGAACTTTCCAAGAACTATTAAGTGCTTTAAGAAAGGCTTAATTACATTATGATAATAAGCGTAAATAATCAGCTGAGGAGTATCACAAATGACTGATAATTCACACTTTTACTGTAGCCTACTGCTTGAAAAAAAAATTGTTACTCTTCAGTCCCTTGGTAATCAGCTCCTGTTGTCAAAGCTTCAGTTACAATTTGATTTTTAAAAATCCTAAATGTCAAGAAGCATGTGGTCTGATAAATATGGATGACACTTAAAAAGTAAAATAGGTAGTGTCTACAAAAGAAGGAAAGTGTCATGTGCTGCATTTATTGACAAAATACTTTATATCTTATTCACATAATTATTTACTCTTCTCTATGAATGAAACCTTCTGTTTATAAAGAGTAATATAATTCCCAAATTCCCCTGATAAGTAGGTGGGTGACTTAAATACTAACAAGTACACAAGTAATATCTCAAAACCAAAAATAGGCAATTCAAAAAAAAAAATTAGTGGATGTATATAAAACCCTTTTTATTGTTTGGAGTCAGATACAGAGAGCTCCCCAAGTGATGATAATTTTTCCCTTAAATTCATTGTATTTACTAATCGAATCCTTATGACTAAATCAGTACATATTTATTAATTACTGTGCTATGTAATTCAGACCTGTCACATCTGTAAGCAGCCACTTCATACCAAATCAGAAGCTTACTAACAGTCGACAGGTATATTGCTCAGAGTGATAAACAAATAGCAGGCAGAGCTTCATACAACTTGGGAGAAACAGCTAGTTGTGAATTTTAAAAATATCACAGAATTTAACAACTTACCTCTCAAGGACCCTTATTGAATCTACTTTGCATTACATTTTGACTTGTGGCACTTGGTGCCAGCTTCTCTATATATTGATCTTGCTATCACTTGTTAGAAAGTTATTTTGTAAAATCACCAGTTTGTTCAAACTAAATAGAAATGATTCTATTACTATAGATGTAAAACATATTTTTTAAAACTTTGGATTAATAAAGTAAAGGAACAAGCAAATTTAATAAAAATTAGGCAAATATCTATGAGCCAAAATTTTTACGTATTTCTTAATTGGGGGGGTTAGATTTCAGATATGTCTTTTAATACACATCACATGGCAATAAGTGAATACAAAGATAAATGCAAACTTGCTGATATTTTTTTGTGGCAGATCCCTACTCATTAGATGACCCTGTTCATTAGAGATATTGTTTTCTTAAACATCTGTTTCTGATTAATTTTTCTTACCAATGTTGTGCTTTATAGATTTTCCTTAAAAATTATAGAGTGATCTTTATCAGTAAATTATATAATTATTTTATATGCACATAAAAACTAGTTTGTTTCTCATAATATTTTAACAGCTCTTTAACATAAAGACTAGTTTATTTGTTTCTCATAATATTTTAACATCTGTATTGAGGTACATTTGACATATAATAACTATAAATATTTAAAATATATCATTTGGTAAGTTCTCATATTTGTGTACACCCATGAAACCATTAGCACAATCAAGATAAATGAACATAATCTAACTCTTTGATGGTTACATTTATATGCCAACTTGGAGGCTGTGTTTGAATGAGATTAGCATTTAAATCAGTGGACTTTGGGTAAAGCAGATTGCCTTTTATAATATGGATGAGCCTCATCCAACCGATTGAAGGTCTGACTAGAACAAAAAGACCTGCCCCCCTATGCAAGAGGGAATTCAGCAGACTGCCTTTGGATTCCATCTGCACTGTTGGCTCTCCTGGGTCTCCAGGCTACAGCCAGTCTTCTCATTGGAACTATAGAATCTACTCTCCTGGTATTGAGTCTATTGGCCTAAACTACAGATTTTGGCCTCCAATTCCTTATAATAAATTAATCATCTATATATTCTATTAGTTCTCTTTCTCTAGAGAATGCTGACTAATACAGATTTTGATACTGTGAAGTGGGATACTGCTGTAACAAATACCTACACAGGTAAAAGTGGCTTTGAAACTGGTAATGGGTTGAAAAAGTTTTGAGGTGTATGTTGAAAAATGCTTACATTATCTTGAAGAGCTGGTTGGTAGGAACATAGACCTTAAAGGTGATTCTGGTGAGGTCTGAGAAATGAGGAATAAGTCATTGGAAACTGGAGGAAAGGCTTTCCTTGTTATAAAGTGGCAAAGAACTTAGCTCAATTGTTTTCTAATGTTTTAAGAAAATCAAAAGTTAAAAATGATAAACTTGGATATTTAGCTAAGGAGATTTCTAAGAAGTGTTGAAGATATTGTCTAGTTCTCCTTACTGCTTATAGTAAAATGTAAGAGGAGGGAGATAAATTGAAGGGATTGTTAAGTAAAAGGAAGTCAGAAGTAAAGATTTTAAAAATTCCCAACCTATGTATATTTTGAAAAAGGAGAAAGTGTATTCTGGAGAGAAGTCCAAGGGGGTGACTGAAAAAATCATTTAATAAAGAGATGATGGGTGTGACTCATGGATTTAATCTTTCATCAGCAGAAACTAGGAACAGAGGTTTCTACCAGTAGAAACACTGCCAGCTGGGACAAAAAGTAACAGAAACAGAACAAAATAAAAGAAGGCTAGCAGACTTCTAGATTCTGCAGGATGGGGCAATAGAGCTATTTGTGTAAAAATGTGCACCATCCTTCAAGAAAAGAAAAGAACGACTCTGAAGGTGATTCAGAGATCTTTAATTCTGACGTCTTCATCATTGGACCTGAGTGCTCAGGCCTGGGGAGGCAGAGGGTGCAAGGTTGTTTTCTTCTTGGTTTCAAAAGTCAAGCCTGTTTCATTCTTGGTTTCAGCAGGCCATGCCACTGCCAGCCAGTGCCTCAGAAACAAACCTTGCTGCCCAGAATGGTGGTTGTGGGTCTACCTTCTAGGGCTGTGGGGATGATGTTGCCACAAGCGTTGAGACGAAGAGGATTATTCTGAGCCTTATGATCTAATGGAGTTTACCTTGATAGATTTTGAACTTACTGGGGACCTGTGACCCCTGATTTCTTATCAATCTCTCCCTTTGAGTGGGAATGTCTACCCTATCCTAGTTCCACCATTGTATGTGGGAAGCATTTAACTTATCCAGTTTCACAGGTTCACAGCTAGAGAGAAATTTAACTTCAGGATAAATCATACTTCAAGTTTCATGGCTACCTAATTTATATATGTAGATGATACTCTGGATTTAGAGTTGATCCTGGAATTAGTTAAGATGTGTCAGACTATTGCGAGGGGTGAATGTATTTTGCATGAGAGAGGACACGAATTGTGGGGGACATGCAGAGGGTGGGACTGAATGATGTTCCCCTAAATTCATATGTTGAAGTCCTAACTCTCAATATAATTGCATTCGAAGATAGGGCCTTTAAGGAGAAATTAGGTTAAATGAGGCCATAAAAGCGGGCCTTAATCCAACATGAAGAGATACCATGAATTCACATGAACAGAGAAGAAAGATTGTGTGAGAACAGCAAGAAGGCAGGTATTTGCAAGACAAGGAGAGAGGTCTCAGGAGAAACCAAACTTGCCAACAAGTTGATCATAGACTTTCAACCTCCAAAACAGTGAGAAAATAAATTTCTCTTGTTTCAGCCACCCAAACTGTGGTATTTTGCTATGGCAGCCTTTAGGTCACTTAGCAAGTAAAACAAAGGCCATGATTAAAACTGAATTTTATTGATTTCATTGGCTCCAGAAATTATATTGTATCACTATAAAAACTGATTTTTTAAAAAAGGTAGGTAGGCAACTTTAATGCTTGGTTTGTATTCACTTCTGGGTACCTAGAAGAAAATGAATATGAACTTTTGTTTCCATACAAGCTCTAAGACCAAATGTTTTTGATGATATATTATCAGTTATCTTGTTTTACAATGAAATATGCAGATTTTTTTTTTTTTTTTTTTTTACTAACAGTGATGTTGCTTCCTAATAAACCCACAGTCAAAATGTCAAAACTGCATCTACTACCCTGATAAATGCAAAGTCAAAACATTGTAAGTCTGGGACTGTATTAGACCATTCTTGCATTGCTCTAAAGAAATACCTGAGACTGGGTAATTTATATAAAAGGGAATTAATTGGCTCACGGTTTGACAGGCTATACAGAAAGCATGATGCTCACTTCTGCTCAGCTTTTGGGGAGGCCTCTGGAAGCTTACAATTATGGCAGAAGGTGTAGGGGGAGTAGGCGTCTCACATGGTGGGAGCAGGAACAAGAGAACTTGGGGGAGATGCTACACACTTTTAAATGAACTGATCTTACAATAACTTACTCATTATCAGAAGGACAGTACCAACGGGGATGGTGCAAAGTCATTCATGAGAAATCTGTCCCCATGATTCAATCACCTCCCACCAGGCCCCACCTCCAACACTGGGAATTACATTTCAATATGAGATTTGGGCAGGGACACACATCCAAACTATATCAGGAACCATCTGTAATAAATTTAATGGAAAGTTCAAAAATTATAATAATTTCCAACTAACTTAACTGCGAATATAACTACCCTTTAAGTTTATATTTTTGGATGACAAAAACTTTTCATCCATGAGAAAATGCCCTATTCCATTCCATTTCTCTTCAATATACAGAAAGTACTTAAGTAAAATTCATAGCCTCTCTATTATATAGTAGAAAATCAAGGGAAGTAGAATACGTAAAATAATCAATTATTACTTATTTTGTGCTTTGTGCAATAGGTCCATAGATGGTACTGAAAGGAAAGCACGAGAAGATTCCTTCCATAGAGTAGCTTGCAATATAGATGAGTAAGAAGAATAAATACATTAAAAAAGACAAATTAAGGCAAGATATATTACAGTAATAGAGGAAGTAAATGCCAAGATAATTCAGAGATGACAGAGTTAATATGTGACAGCATGATCTGGGAATTCTAGGTGAAGCAGTGGGATTTGACCTTGTATATTAAGATAATTAGCAATTTTTAGAGAAGCATAGTGGGCAGAGCCTACCAACACTGATTTTTAATGTTGATTGGTTATTAGATTCATTTTAACTAGTTAATCTATTTTTAAAAGGCTGTGTGTCCATTCAAATAAAAGTGAGAAGATTACAGAAATAAGGGGAAAACTTGTGATTACAATTTGTTAAGTAGTAAATGCTAGTATCATATTATCCTTGTTTAAGATTTTTTTTTTTTAACAATTATTTAAAATCCATGCTGGAGAGGAGAGAATAGGGCATTTCAGCAAAAGAAACTCAGGAAGGCATTTTAGCAATTCTTTCTTTATAACTCTCTAGGCTATCATCTCCCTCTGTCTGGCTTATTGCAATAGTCCTCTCAATGGCTTTCCAGTTTGTGAGCTCTCCTGACTTTCAATCCATTCTATTCAAAACCCTGTGTTAATCTCCCCAAACATCCATCTGTTTATGTTGATGTTTTGATTAAATGATCTAAGACAGTATTTTGAGGGAACATTACTATAATTTAGGCAGCATTAAAAGTTGCTCCTTAAAATATGTTTTGGCAGTCAAATAATTTAGGAAATATTTGTTACCAAAAGTTACATATGCTTGTGTGGAACTTCTTGACTCTAATGTGCTAATAGATGAACTGAATCTTAAAAGATGGAGTGGTGAGAGACTGTAGCATGCATTGATTTTGGAACATCCAGTTGGGAAAAACTGACTTTTCACATAAAATAAAACCAAAATTCTTTGGCTTGATATTTATTGCTCTCTGCAGTCTACTAGTCTCTGGGAATACTCATGACATTGAACCATACCTTTTGATGTCTGAGATCTGAAGGTGACCTGGCTAAATATTTTGTCTCCTTTGGAATTGTTTTATGTTCACCATGCTCCTGCTACCCTGGCAACTTGTGGGAACTGGCAACTGTTTTTGCTCAGAGTTTAGTTGTTTCATCAAGATAAAACTCGGTGTTAAATTGTCCTAGAACAGTCATATTTTGATATACGGTTCAGGTATTATTTGATTTCAGGAATTATTCTTTCTTTATGTCTGTGAAAGTATTTTCTATGCCTATCTGTGCATAGAAACTTCATTGTCTGGCCTCCATACTAACTATATCATCTATATGGACCAACATGGCCTCAACATAACCCTCAACTTGTCTATACTTTAGACAGGTTTCTTCCTGATCTTCTCCTCAACCCGGTCACTAGTCACAGAGGTCCCTCTTTCCCTTTTCTTAGAACATTTACTTAAATATTTTTTTCATTATAAATTCCTTCTCTGATTCTTTGAAATTTAATTTTTTAAATTTTATTATTATTATACTTTAAGTTTTAGGGTACATGTGAAATTTAAATTTTTTAAAAATCCTGTTGCCTGTGTTACAACACAGGACTGTTTTTTCACAGATCTGGGAGCCATCCCTTTGAAACATAATCATTAAAAGAGATAGCACCACTATCTCCCAATCTTCGTAGGAGGGTAGGAGACTAGCTAGTCTTTCCCCAAGTTGTGTAATTATTGCCTGTCATGAAGATATAAAAAAGCTTACTTTTCCTTTGGGTGAGGCCAATTAGCACATACATATTGACTATGATCTCCATTCTCCAGAGCTTAAAAATTCTCTTGCTCCTTCTTTAGCAGAGTCAAGGTCACATTGCATTCTGTTTTTTCTTTGTTATTGCAATAGCCTTGAATAAAATCTTCCTTACTTGTTTAACTTTGTCCAGTCAAATTTTTCCAATCAAGTTTTTGCATTGAGAACATTAATTTCTTTCCCTTTTTCTCAGTGTTGTATTTGTGCTCTTCAAATTTGTCTGGTATACCACTGAAAAAACACTAATAGTATGTTTTTGCTCTTTTCAATATGTTTTTGAAATTATCAATTTTATTAGTTGTAGTAGCTCCTTTTCCAATTGATAATTTATTTGATATTTTTATCTTATCTTTGATATCTTTAATTTGCTGGACAGAATAAGCAATCCTTTTCTAAAATTCAAAAAGCTGACTTATCTATGCTTTGTGTACAACTTTATCTTCTTTCATTATCTTGCAAAACGTTTGTATCAATTAAATACTGCAATTAATCTTGACCAGTATAGACACTTTCACTAAGGCCAATAACTGCTTCCAAACACTGTGCAGAAATTCTCTTTGACTTTCCTTCTTCTTTCCATTGTATCACTCAATATCTTAAATTGGAATGCTCAGTGTTGTTGATGACTTTAACCTTTGTTCAATTGCTAAAGCTTATTCAGCTGCTTGGAGGAGTGGGTACTAAGGGAAAGGGCAGTATGCAGCCAACATTTTGCTGATTTTTCATACAGGTTCATTGAACCCCATCTCCTACTGGCATTTCTGGTTAAATAGGTGTGACGCGAGTATGGGAGCTCCGTATCTAGGCTTCCAAAAATGAATACCAACCTTGTGAAAAGTTACATCCAATGTGAATATCTGTGGCCCACAGAATGTTGCTATTGAATTTACACACGGGATATCTTTGTTGACCCCTAATGTTCCCACCTTTTGTTCCTTGTCTCTCCTCTGATCCGGCTGTTGCTACAATCTGCTCCCTTTTCTCTTACATTAGGAATAAAAGTTATTTTGTATGGTCAAGAGGTTTCTTGCTCACTATCCATCCTGTTCTACAGAATGCAAATGTGTCCATGAACATTTCTCACTATTGATCTGCAGGTTAGAGAATTTAGTAGTGCTCTTCAGAATGTTATCATCCACCTTTTAAATTCTTTTTCATGTTTAGTATTACAAATAATATTTATTGCAATCACAGAATACTTCATTTATGTCTTCATTTTATATTTTCTAGCAGACTACTTTCAGAATGTTAAGTATGGACTTTACTGTGACAGTTTAGTTTCATTGTATATGTAGTTTAAATCGAATTCAAGGTTGTTTTTGTTCAGTCAAAGAGTTTGAGGGAGATTAATGCATTGTGCACTATGCCAACTTTCTTGGAAGTCATCCCAAATTAGCATTAAAATCATATTCACATTTTCTCTCTGCAGCAAATAAAACATTTGGTTAATTCATACGAGGCTTGATTAGCACCCATTTGCCTAATCTCTTAATGATTTGACATGTTAACCTCCTAACTGGTCTCTCTGCTTCAGCTCTTGTTGCTATCTTCAGTTTATTTTCAGCAGAGCAGCCAGAATTATTCCGTTCAAATGAACGTTCAAATCATGCCACTCCTCTGCTCAAAATCCTTTAATAGCTTCTGTTTTACTCAGAATAAAGTCTGAAGTTCATATTATGAATTGCAATGACCTTCATGGTCTGGGCCTTTCTTTTACTTCTCTAACCAAATCCCTTACACTTTCTGTTTAATTCACACCAGTTGAGCCACCCTGCTTCGTTGTCTTGAACAGACCCCCTAAACTTCCCTCAAGTCCTTTGCAATCGCCTTCTCCCAGAATAGCCTATTCAGACTGAGTCAACCAAGATTCTCAGAAAGGCTTTCTCAACCATCCTATCCAAATTGCACATTATATCTCCTAGCATTCCTTTCCTCTTTTTTCTCCCATAGCACTTACTAACATCAAATAGTCTCTTTATTTTACATGTTTATCTTACTATCTTCCCTATGAGACTCTAAGTTCCACGTGGGCAAGGCATTTTTGTCTCCTTTGTTCACTACTGCATCCCCAGTGCCTAGAACAGTGGCTGGCTGTTACAGGCTCCATACTGGGGACCGCTTAAATTTATGACTTGAATCTCTAACCCCCAATGTAGTGGTATTAGAAAGTGGACCTTTGGAGATGTCATTAGGTTTCAATGAGCTCATAAGAATAGAATCTGCATGATGGGATTAGCACCCTCATAAGAAGAGGAAGAAACAACACAGCTTTCTCTCTCAGCCACGTAAGGACACAGTGATAAGGCAATACCTGTGAGCCAGGAAGAGGGGCCAAAACTTGACCATGTTGGTTCCTTGATTTCAGACTCCCAGCCTTCAGAACTGTGAGAAAGTAAGTATCTGCTGTTTAAGCCACCTAGTCTATGGCTCCTTTTTTAAATAGTAGCCCAAGCAGATTAAGACACTGGCTAATATTTAAATGAATACATTAATAAGTAAAGGTCTGGAAGGAAAAGACCTTGAAAACTTGGTTCCCTATGACCTCCTTTGCAAGCAGGACTCAGCTGTTACAGACCACTAGAATGCTCCATGTTATCTAATTTGGTGATTAAAAAAAAGAAACAAACAAAAACAAAAACCAGTGATGTGGAACTATAGATGACATGGTTCAATTTAACATTTATTACATAGAAACACTATAGTATATTAATTACAAATGTGGAATTTGGAGGCAGAATGTCTGCATTGAATTCTCACTCTGCTACTTACTATGCCTTGTGCAAGTTAATTGTTCACATGTGTATCATCTGTAAAATGGGTGTAACAATAATTATAATACCTGTCTCAAATAATTGTTGTGAGGATTACATAGGTTCATATATTAGAGCATTTGGAAGAATTCTTGGCATATATTTAGTGGTCAATAAACATTAAATATTATTAGTCCATTGTTGTGAGGTTGTTTAGTTTCATTCTAGGATTCACAAATAAAAAGATATGCTTCCAAGCCAAATAGCTACCATTTTGCAAACCACTCTGGTTTACAGATGAACAAAACTTTTACAGAATGCAAAGTTCATTCTTTAAATTTTACAGGGAATGAGCAATGCATTTTAACCTTAAATAATAAAAAAAACCTGTCAATTGTTGCTGATGCTTCTGAATCTCTCAAAGGTCACAGCTATCTAGAGATGCATCTGGTAATCTGAAAACTTTTGCACAGCACTTCCTTGGGTTAAGATACTAGGTCTACTTCTATCCTTTATAAGTCAAAGCCACAAACACATAGTTATACAGTATTAGAATAAGAAAAGATGTAGATTATAGAGTCACACATCATTTTTCTGATGATCAAATTTAAGTCCTAGCAGAGAGCTTTCACAATGAGTGTTCAATATGTAATACAACTCTTAGGGTTTAACATAATACCTATTATATCAAGAAGAAATAACTTACCATGGTACACTTTCTACTTGCTTAGACCAATATTAACATAGTTTCAGCATAAGTAGACCATTAAAAATTAAATATATATAATTATACTCAAATGCCAGAGAATACTCAAACACTTGTTAGTAAGATGTCAACTGAATAAATATCAATTAAATGCATGTGCTTTACATAAAACCCCACATAAATATACATGAATATAGTTGCATTTAACACATCATGAGGACATTGGACCCCTTTTAAAAATTAACTTTTTGCCTTTAGATGCAGAACAAAATCCCAAATAAAATTGAAAGTTGATATTATTGTGGCTGAAATGATGGAAACAGTAGCATGTGACTTTTATATTAGGAGTATTTGATAAATCAAAATCACACTTTTAAATGTCTATATCTTTATGCAATTGTGAGCAATTTAACATTGTCATTTCTCTGTACTAAAATTAACCATCTAAAGAAAGAGTATATAATTAAGTAAAGAGAAGGCATTTTAGGAGACTTTTTTATTTTTGCACTGATTACCCAGTGCTATCCCCAAGTCATGCAGTTAATCATGCAGAAACTACTCTGTTTCTTACCTATTTAAGAACTTTAATTGTCTCAGAATTTTATGCTCCTGATTTTTCACTTGCTTTCTTTCTCTGCTCATGAATTCCTATCTGCTTACAGATCTTGATATGCGTAGCATAGTTGTGCCTTTAACTAACACATTACTCATCTAAAAAGGAAATTGCTCTTACCCTTGGGAATGTTCAGCAAAAATACCTTTCATAGGGAAGCTTATTTCATTTTATTAGAATATCTGAATACTGAATAGTAAACAGCAGTCACTGAGTTATTTTTAAATGGCATCACTTAAATATTTTCAATCTTTTAAAGGACCTTGGGAATGCACGGCTGATTTCCAGGTCAGAAATTTATTTATTTATTTCCTAATTAGATTTAAACATTTGCTATATTACCCAAACTGATATATTCAGTAGCATCACATTTTCAAATGTCTATGCAATGTTGCCAAGGCTAAAGTCAGTTGGTTATGTTCTTAAATTAGTCATATATCAAGTAGGTGTAAGTATATTTTATATGTAGTAATAGCACTTCTGCATGAATCTTGATTGAATCCCTGTTCCCAAGCATCAACTTCTTTCTAGATTAGCTGGGTGCATTGGGCCTATTGAACCATTAGCTTTTATTGAAAAATAGATGAATATCAGTCCCTACAGAATAGTGAATTAGCTCTTGCCTTGTAGCAAAGCTTTTTCCTGGTTTCTCTTCACAATGGGACTTCTTTATGCTTTTCTCTAATGCAACCAGAGAGAAAGTGGTGGTCAGAAGAAGAAAATGAAATCTATTGAAATAAAATCATCCAGTGGGTATGGCTTTAGCTTCTCACAATAGGGTTATCTGACATGATTAATCCACAAAGATAAAGGTGACCCTGGCGAGGCGCAGTGGCTCACGCCTGTAATCTCAGCACTTTGGGAGGCTGAGGCGGGCAGATTGCCTGAGCTCAGGAGTTCGTGACCAGCCTGGGCAACACGGTGAAATTCCATCTCCACTAAAATACAAAAATTATCCAGGCATGGCGGCGTGCGCTTGTAGTCCAAGCTACTTGGGAGGCTGAGGCAGGAGACTTGCTTGAACCCAGGAGGCGGAGGTTGCTGAGCGGAGATCATGCCACTGCAGTCCAGCCTGGGGGACAGAGCGAGACTCTGTCTCAAAAAAAAAAAAAAAAAAAAAAAAAAAAAAGTGAACCTTTAGAGATCCCTGGCAATTTCTTTGAGTATTGAAGTGTACATGTTCTAAAATACAAATAATAGCTGTCATTTATTGAAAAGACTAAAAAGAAAATTCACCTAAAAGAATTTAATATCTGTCGAATGAATCTTATGATAGAATAAAATGTTCCTTCATTCTCTTTTTCTTTGAAGATATTTTATGCTTAACGATCACTTTACAGTACTTTTTTTACTTAAAAAATTTAAAGCAGAAATAAAAAGATGTGAAAGAGATTCTTTGAGTAACTTATCTTGCAAATTAGCAGATTAGTAACTCATTCAGAGAAATGAATTAAAATGATAACTGGTTGTTTCCTTGCCTGGAAAAGCTAAGCCTTAACTACACCTCTAATATTTATCATTTTGAATTTTAAAGTAATTTTTCTGAGATTATTCAGAATTAATATGCCAGGATTTTACTTAGGAGTAAATCAGGAAAATGGTGAAAGATACTAAGAATATATGAATGTTTCATAAACTAGATTTTAGCAGAACCTCTGTATGTTCAGGATATGTATTTTAAACAGTCATTAAATAAACTTTCACTACCAGGTAGGCAGGTTAGAGGTAGAAGGATTTTTGTTTTGTTTTGTTTGGACAGAGTCTCACTCTGTCGCCCAGGCTGTAGTGCAAGGGCGCGATCTGGGCTCACTGCAACCTCCGCCTCTCGAGTTCAAGCGATTCTCCTGCCTCAGTCTCCCAAGTAGCTGTGACTACAGATGCAAGCCACTATCCCGGCTAATTTTTTGTATTTTTAGTAGAGACAGGGTTTCACCATGTTGTCCAAGCTGGTCTCAAACTCCTCCTCAGCCTCTCAAAGTGCTGGGATTATAGGTGTGAGGCACCGTGCCAGTCTAGATGCAAAAGGATTTGAAAGACCATTTCTCCCATGCTGAAAACAAGAAAAATAAAAAATAAATAAAAAATAAAAATCATACTTTTGTGAAATTAAGAAAAAGCAGCATCAGCAATGAAATCTTGATAAACTAAATTACAGGGAGAAAGCAGCCTCCACAATTGAGCAGAGTATACTGAAAGTTCTTTACACAGCTCCTAGAGAAAATGTATAGATTTTGAAAAGAAGAAAGCTCTAAAATCTTTTATCCAGGTTTCCCCTTTAAGAAGCTAGCAAAAGGTGAACAAATTAAACTCGAAGTAAGCAGAATAGAAAATTTTTTAAAAATGAGTGAAAATTATGGGATAGAAACAGGAAATGGAGAAAATCAATGAAACTAAAACTGTTTCTGGAAAAGAGAAACAAAGTTAATAAAACTGTACCTACAATGAACAACAAGAAAACAGAGAGAAAATGCAAATTACCAATATCAACAATAAAGGAAAGCAATCACTATATATTCCACAGGCATTCAAAGAATAATATAGGGACATTATTAATAATTTTAGGCCAGTAAATTTGACAACTCAAGTGAAATGGACAAACTTCTTGAAAAGCACAAGTTACCAAAACCAATCCAATAACAAATCGAGATCCTGAATAACCTTGTATCTGTTAAGTAAATTGAACTCCTAATTTGACACTTTACCTCAAATAAAACTTTAGGCTCAAATGGCTTCACTGGTGAATTCTATGAAACATTTAAGAAATTGTATGGATATTTCAACACATGCAAAAACGGCATTTGATCAACTTTTATATCTATTCATTAAAAAATCTCAATAAAATAGAAATAGAAAAAAACTCTTCAATCTGACAAAAATCATCTATAAAAAATTACAGTTAGCGTCATACTTAAAGATTAAAATGATTTCCTTTCTGATGGAACTAGCTAAGCTTTGTTCTCATCATTTCTAACAATACTGCACTGGAGTTACCAATCAGTGCAATAAAGCAAGTAAAAGAAGTAAAAATAGTAAAGACTGGAAAGGAAAAACTGAAATGTACATTTTTTATAGTCAACATAACTGTGTTCATAGTGAATTAAAAAAAAAAAAACCTGTCAAATAGAAAAGAAATGATGCAATTACTAAGCAAATTTTCCAGTTTACATGGTTTACAAGGTCTATATACAAAAATCAACTGAATTTTTTGAAACCAGCAACAATTAGATAATACAATTTAGAACTTCTATTATCTATAAGATCATGAAAAGGGGACTATAGGCCAGGCATGGTGGCTCACGTCGGTAATTCTAGCACTTTGGGAGGCCAAGGCAGAATTGCTTGAGTTCAGGAATTTGAGACCAGCCTGGGCAACATAGCAAGATGTCATCTCTGTTTTTTAAAATAAAAAAGGAATATATTTAATACAAATGTTTAAGATATCTACACTGAAAAACTACAAAATACTGTCGAGAGAAACTATAGTTAACAAATGAAGAAATATATCAAATTATTGGATGAGTCAACCTGTTAAGATGTCAATTTCACCAAAATTGATCAGTCCCAATCAAAATCTTAGCAAGTTTTCCTCCTTCTCCTCTCCTCTCCCCTCCTGCCCCCTCTCCTCCCCTCTCCTCCTCTCCCCTCTCCTCCTCTCCCCTCTCCTCCTCTCCCCTCTCCTCCTCTCCCCTCTCCTCCTCTCCCCTCTCCTCCTCTCCCCTCTCCTCCTCTCCCCTCTCCTCCTCTCCCCTCTCCTCCACTCTCCTCCTCTCCCCTCCCTTCCCCTCCCCTCCTTTCCCCTCTCATCTCCTCTCCTCTATTTTTCTTTTCTTTTCTTTTTCTTCTCCTGGTAGAAATAGGCTGGTTCTAACATATATAAAATTATTGCATGCAAAGTACACCAAATAGCCAAAATAGTCTTGAAAGAATGAATTGAACAGACGTCTACTACTTAATGTCACAAATTACTATTAACCTATAGCAATTAAAATTGTGTGGTATGCTGTAAGGATCCATAAATAGATTGGTAGTACAGAATAGAGAGTCCAGAAATATACAAACACTTATATGGCCAATGGACGACAAAATGACAAAGCTATTCAATGGGGGAAGGAAAATTTTCAACAAATTATCTGGAGCAAATGGATATCCACATGGAAAATAATGAACACTATGTCATATCTAATCCTAACCCATATCTAACTCTAACTGATATACATACACAAAAGTTAATTCAAAATTAATAAAAGAATATATTTATAATCTTGGGGTAGAAAACACTTCTTAGAATAAAAAGGCATTAATGAAAATATAAAATAATAAATTGGACTTCATCAAAATTAAATTTTCTACTATTCAAAAGACATTGTTAAGGAAAAAACCCACAAGCCACAGATTAAGAAAAAAATATTATATATGTATTATAATATTAATTTTATATATATAAATAGTCTGTTATGTAGAACTCAATAATAAAATGACAAGCAATAAAAACGGGTAAAAGATTTGAACAGACACTTTACAAAAGAATTTATATAATGGACAGTAAACATGTAACATGGTCACCATCACTAGTAATCAGGAAAATTCAAATTAAAACTACAATTACAATTTATTAGAATGGCTAAAATTATAAACACTGTTAATGTCAACTGTTACCCAAATTTGGAACAACTGCTGCTGTAAAATCAATGACTATTTTAGAAAATAGTTTGGCAATTTCTTATCAATTTAAACACATATTTACCGTTTGAACAAGAAATTTCACTCCTAAGTTTCTACTTCCACAAAATAAAAGCATATGTCTCCTGAAATATTTGTATAAGAATTTTCACAGAAACTTTATTTATAATCATCAAAAACTGAGTGATGGAGTGGGGGGTGGAAATGTCTACCAACAAGTGAGTGTACAAATAAATTTGGGTATATTTATATTAATCTAGTGAAATGTTACTCAGTGATAAAAAATAACTTACGATTGAAGCTTTCAAATTTATGGGTCAATTCTTAAAACCTTATGATGAGTAATAAAAGCCAGAAATTAAAACGTGTACATTGCATGATTCTATTTAAATGAGGCTCAAAAACAGGCAAATTAATTTATGGTGTTAGAAATAAGAAACATGGCTGCTTGTGCGGAGGTGAAGGACTGATAGAAAAGGATCATGAAAGAATTAGGGTGACGGAAATTTTCTATACCTTGATTGGAGTGGTGGTTATACTGGAATATACATTTGTGAAAATGCATCATACTGTATAGTTAAAAATGTGCATTTACTGTCTAGTAGTCCCCACTTATTCATGAGGGTAAATTCCAAGACCTTCAGTGGATGCCTGAAACTGAAGATAGCACTGAACCCTATAAGTACAATGTTTGTTCCTATGTAGTCATTAGCTGTACAACAAAGTTTCAGTCAAGGATAGACCACATATAGGACAGTGATCCCCTAGATTATAATGGAGCTGAAAAATTCCTATCACCAGTGACATCATAGCCATTGTAATGTTGCAGTGCAATGCATTACTCATGTGTTTGTGGTGACACCAGTGTAAACAAACCTACTGTGCTGTCACTGGTATAAAAGTATAACATGTAGAATTATGTACAGTACGTAATGCTTGATAATGAGAATAAATATGTTACTGGTTTATGTATTCACTATACTTTATTTTTATCATTATTATAGTATACTTCTTTTCCCTATTAAAAAAAAGTTAACTGTAAAACAGCCTAAGTCAGGTCCTTCAGGAGTTATTCCAGATCAAGGCATTATTATCATAGAAATGACAACTCCATGCGTGTTATTGTCCTTGAAGACCTTCAGTGGGATAAGATGTGGAGGTTGGAAGACAGTGATACTGGTGATCCTGACGTTGTGTACACCTAGGCTAATGTATATGTTTGTGCTTACTATTTAACAAAACGTTTATAAGGTAAAATATAAATATTTTAAAAATGGAAAAAGCATATAGAATAAAGAGATAAAAAATATTTTCTACAATTGTATAATGTGGGTTTAAAGCTAAGTTTTATTACAAGAAAGCCAAAAAGCTTAATAAATTTAAAAAGTTTATAAAGTAAAAAATTTACAATAAGCTAAGATTTTTATTATTAAAAAAAGGAAAGTATTGTTTTGTAAACTGAATGTAGCCTAAGTATATACAGTGTTTAGTAATTTTATAGTAATATAATGTCCTAGGCCTTCGCATTTACTCATTACTCATTCACTGACTCACCCAGAGCAACTTCCAGTCCTGCAAATTTCATTCATGGTAAGTGCCCTATACAGGTGTACCACTTGTTATCTTTTACACCGTATCTTTACTGTACCTCTTCTATGTTTAGATACACACACATGCTATCATTGTGTTACAAATAACTACAGTTTTCAGTACAGTAACATGCTATACAGGTTGTAGCCTAGGAGCAATAAATAGGCTGTACCATATAGACTAGGTGTGTACTGGCTATACCATCTCAGTTTATGTATGTACACTTTTTGATGTTTGCACAACAATAAAATCACCTACTGCTGCATTTCTCAGAATGTGTTTCTATCATTAAGTGACATTAAGACTAGGCCAGGCATGGTGGCTCATGCCTGTAAGCCCAGCACTTTGGGAGGCCGAGGTGGATGGATCACTTGAGGTTGAGAGTTCAACACCAGCCTGGCCAACATGGTGAAACCCCATCTCTACTAAAAATACAAACTTTAGCCGGGATTAGTGTCAGTTGCCTGTAATCCCAGCTACTCGGGAGGCCGAGTATTGCTTGAACCCAGGAGGTGGAGGTTGCAGTGATCCGATATCATGCCACTGCACTCCAGCCTGGCAATAGAGTAAGACTCCATCTCAAAAAAAAAGAAAAAAAAAGTGACATTAAGCCTGTACATTCATATCTGTAATAAAGTTTAGTTTATAAATTGGGTGCATTAAGAGGTTAACAACAATAATAATAAACTGGAACAATTATAACAATGTATTGTAATAAAAGTTATGTGAATGTGATCTCTCTATCTCACTGCACTATACTCACCCTTCTTTTTGTGAGAATGTGAGATGATAAAATGCCTACATAATGAGATGAAGTGACGTGAATGATGTAAGCATTGTGATGTAGCATCAGGCTATTATAATTGACCCTCTGTGTCTGTGGATTCCGCCTCCATGGATTCAACCAACTACAACTAAAAAATATTTTTAAATAAATAAAAAATAACAGTATAACAAGAAAAATAACACAAATAAGAAAACAATAGGTAGAAAAACTACTTACATAGCATTAGACATGATAAATAATTTAGAGATGATTTAAAGTACATGGGAAGACATGAATAGGTTATATGCAAATACTATCCCATTTTATATAAGGAGTTTGAACATCCTTGGCTTTTAGTATCCCAAGAGGGTCCTGGACCCAATCCCCTGACAGAAGGAGACAATGCAAAGTTTCATCACACTACTCAGAACCACAAACAATTTAAAACTTAGAAATTATTTATTTCTGGAATTTTCTATGTAATATTTATGGACTGAGGTTGACTATAGGTAGCTAAAACTGAAGAAGATGAAACCTCAGAAAAGGAGGCACTACCATATGTAAATCTTACCTCAGTAAATGTTTTAAAATTCTGGTGAATATTATCCTTTTCTCTCATCTTCTATCACATCGAATACTATAATAATGAAGGAAATGTAGGAAGTGAGTGAGGTGCCAAATAAACTCTTTTACATCCTCCCCTATTGCTTTTTCTTTTATTCCCTAAATGATAATTTGGTGAGTTCTTAATGTGTGCTAGTTTTTGCATTAAGCACCAAGTATACAAAGTCCACTAATATATGATTTCTACACTCGCAGTATTTAAGTCTGGAAAAGACACCACTAATTAGCCTGGGTACTCTCTACTCCATCTAGCTCAAACCGGCTTGTGGAGTCCAACGAGCATTATTTACACATTATGTCACTGAATTTTCCACATCCATGGCCAACTACTCTCAAATGTTGGAAAGCCAGTTTTACTTCCTTCCTTTGTCTCTGGAAGTAATTTGGTGCAATAGAGAGTGTCTCAAGTGGAATTCATTGCATTGCCTGAATCCAATTGCTGATCTTGATGCCTGTGTCAGAAACTGTCCTGTGACCTCAAGGTGATAAATGTGGATACTGCAGGCACAGACCAATGATAGACAAAAAGTCAAGGCCAGAGTGTGAATACCGATATACTAGCCTATATATTTTAAATTTTATCTTGAAAGCTGTGGGAGGCTATTATAAGTTTTAAGCAGAAAGACAAGCTCAGTTTGCCATGCGAGGGATCACTGATCATAGTGAGAGGAAAGGCTTAAGAATGAGAACATCAAATATAGGGAGACCACTTTATGGCTATTATATTCAATCAGTCAAGAAGCCAGCAGAGGCTAAATTAAATTAGGGTGGTAGATTGGAGACATGTGAGAAATATTAAGGAAGAATAGACATAAGCGGTGATAATGAAGGTTACATACAAAGCACTTTACTAAGAGGGCTTTTAGGTTCTGGCTTGAGTGACTGGGTTGATAGTAGTGCAATTTTCCAAGACAGAGTGTAAAAAAAACTCTTTTCACTTGGTATTTAAGTTCAGTACTGGGCTAAGGGTCAGATGATTGTGGAATATCTCATGGAGGTTTACAGCAAGTAGCTGGTTAGTCCAAAGTAGAGCCAAGAAGGCTAAACTGGAGATAGGTGTGTTTTGGGAGTAACCCATTTAAAAATGGTAGTTGAATCTACTGAGATTATCCAAGTGAAATGTTACATATAATTAACAGTGGGGCAATGAATGAATACTAAATAACCTGGACTTTTAAATGAGAGAGTTAAAAAAAGATAAGACAATAAAAATCAACCTGAGATATGATGGTCACTGAAGTAGGAGGAAAACCAGAAATGATATAAAAGCCAAGGGAGAAACAAGCAGAGACAGTCAATGCTACACATTGGCTGATTCATCCTCCCAATGGACATTAGGAAAGCAGGGTCCATTCAGCCCAGATTAACACTGTTCTTTTCTGAATGTTTGTGTCCTGCCAAAATTCATACGTGAAATCCTGACCCTAAGGTGGTGATATTAGGAAATGGGGTCTTTGGGAAGTGATTAAGTTAGAAGGGCACAGCCTTCAAGAATGTAATTAATGCCTGTCAACCTAAAAGGAAGAAGCTAGAGCAAAATTATTATGAGTAGAGAGTTTATTTGGGTCAATCTTGAGAATTGCAATCCAGGAGCATTGATTCAAGTTGCTCTGAATATACACTCTGACAATCAGCAACGGGTTACAAGTGGATTTTTAAGGGGAAAGAAGAGGCAGTTCTTGAGTTGTTTATCAAGAATTTATGAAACAAAATAATTGATTTATTGGCTATATATTGTTCTTTGTATCACAAATTCCAGGAACATGAGGATAACAGCTGAGGCAGTTAGCTGGGAATAAAAAGACGTAAATAATTTCCCCCACGCATAGGTGAGGGAAATGGAGGGGCATGACTGAAGTCCCACACTCATGCCTCCCTCAGCCTCCATAACTCATATAACTCAAACTACTGCAAGCTGTTTTTCTTTTCTCATTTCCCCTCCATTGATGAAAAATCTTCCCATGGAAGCATTGATAATAAATCTTTGCTAAGATTATAGAGATAGAGGTTCTCATCCCTTGGTACTTAGAAGGCTCATTCCTCGATAGTCCTCAGTCAAGTAACTGATTTATATAATTGCTGCTGCTTGTTAAATCACCTCTAATCTTGGAATTTCATGTTTTTTGTTTTCTCAGAAGAAGTAAAACAATGAGAGATACACCTACTCCCTTGGAGATTCAGTCCAAATTTTAGTAAAATAATACAAATTCAAAAACAATGGTTAGGGCTGAAATCTATTAACAAGTGCACATAATTGTATTCTCTCTCCGGTTCCCATTTTTACCAAAAATAAATCTTAGTAGAATCAATTTACTTGCAAAATAAGTAGTAGTATTATACTTAGCCTGATTATTTGCATAAAGTTCAATAAGAATAGTGATTGGCCATATACACTTTTAAAGTTGGCTTTGCTAAAATTTTCATAGGGAATTTCAAATTAAACTCTAAAAAGCCTCAAGGTTAGGAAGCCAAGCCCAGATATACTATTAAACTGTACTTGTACTGTATGAATTGGGTGAATTCCTCTCTTCTCAAGGTCCCCAAAATATAAGAGCTTCCTGGGCCTACCTTACTGCAAGTTCAGAAAACTTGAAAGAGAATCATGAAGACAAAGTACCAGGCCTGCCTTTACACAGGGCTTTTTATCAGGTCTATAAAAGTCAATCTCAATTCCTCAAAGCAGTCTGGTCAGAAAATATGTCGCTTTAGTCAAGGCCTTGATAAAACAACCAGTGTCTCAAATTATGTCCTGTTTCAGAAAACAGAATCATATTGAGCTTACGCAAATACCTGCATTACCATAAAATCAGAGTGCTCACAAATAGTTTCCAAGTTTTCGAAAAATCAGGTAAAGAGGCAAATATTTCAGTTTTGCTCACAAAGATACATTTTACACAATGGTTATAAGCTATAAATAGCTCAAAGAAAAAAAGTTTTCCTGGCCCTGGAAAACAAAATATAAAAATAATCAGCAACATTTGAAATAAAAAGCTATAAAAATCATGTCACTCCTAATCAGTTTAGTCTCATGTAATTAATTTTTGTTATATTTGATGTTGGGTTAGCAATCTTCATGAACGCATCAGTTTATTGTATGATCTCCAAACTTAAAAACTTGTATTCAAGAGTACATTTCAGTGTCTTTTTCCATGAATTTCCTTGAAAAACAGGCAAATTTTGGACTGTAGCCAATTGTAAACCACTATTAAGGAAATTTGGTCTTTTATGTGAAATATAACAATTTCTAATAATAACTACACTAATCTCTAATAACATATATAGACATATCGAAATTTTAGGAATATCATAAAAGTATAGAACACATATTAATAACATATCCATATAAATATAACTCAGAGAAAGTTAAACACAATTTCTTATTTGACAGTGTCTTAAAAAAGATTTTAATATACCACATAAGCCTAATAAGAACCTAATAAGAGCCTAGTAAACCTTTTGGACTTCCAGGGGTACTTTTAGAAAAGACTTAATTTTAGAATTTAAAATTTTATTTTTGGAAGTATGTCAAATATTAAAGGTGTAAAACACTTGATTAAAAATAGGATCATAGATCATTCTAAAATAATAGTTCAATTAACCAAATTCAGTTAACCAAAGTGATAATTCAAAGATTTCAAAAAGCAAAAACTTTTATCTTTGATAGAAGAATCAGTTTTTAAACAATCAAAATATCTAAGAAAGACAGCAGGAGCCCAACAGAATCTGTCTTTCTTGCTTTATTTTTTATTTTGCAGTTTACTCAAAAGGTGAACAAAGTCTTTTATGATCACTTATGACTATTATGTGAAAATTCTGTACAAAAGAGAAAACCAAATTCTCTCTTTGCATCAGCATATTAGTATAAACTTGTAAACAAATTCATCCAATCTCAACTAGCTTTGACCACAAAAGATAAGATTTTCACAAACCTTGCAAAACTAACAATTTTCAATCAAAGAGCAGATCAATACTCTAACAAATTCTGTTATTCTAACACAGGCTCTCACACTCTATGTCAGCATGATTTTGATATTAATTATAAATATTTAGAAAAATTAAGTATTCCCTGGCCAGGTGCGGTGGCCTACACCTGTAGTCCCAGAACTTTGGGAGGCCAAGGTGGGCAGATCACGTCAGGGGTTTAAGACCAGCCAGGCCAATATGGTTAAACCCCATCTCTACTAAAACTACAAAAAAAATTAACCAGGCATTGTTGTGGGCACCTGTAGTCCCAGCTACTCAGGAGGGTGAGGCAGGAGAATCTCTTGAACTCGGGAGGCAGAGATTGAAGTGAGCCGAGATAGCGCCACTGCACTTCAGCCTGGGTGACAGAGCCAGACACCATCTCAAAAAAAAAAAAAAAAAAAAAAAGAAAAAATCTAAGTATTCCCTTTTAAATTTAGCCCATTGGATCACATACTGAATCTTTCACAAGATTAGTCTTTCACAAACTTTCTACAAATTGTTTAAACCTTCAGTTTTGTCCTATATTTCCTTTTTTATTTTGGCATTCTATCTTAGAAATAAAATTTACTTCCCTTTTCCTCTTATAATTTCAAACACACAGTTATCTCTCACATAAAAGGAAAAAAATTAATTCCTCTTCAGCTTTCTTTACATATTACTTTCTTTATACACTCGCTATATAAAATTGTTATACTTAATTTTAATTACACATGTTAACTATGATTTTAACTCTTAGTAATCCTATCTTCCAAGGAAAACCCAAAAGTAGGTAATTTTGAACTGTTTTATATAAGTATTTGTAGATGAAATCATTTCATAATTTTTAGAAAGACATTTTCACAATTTTTGTTTATTAAAATATCTAAATATATTTAGATTTTCTATACCATAGAAATAGACTCAGACATTTTATGACTTTTTTTTTTTTTTTCTGAGACAGAGTCTCACTCTGTCGCCCAGGCGGGAGTGCAGTGGTGTGATCTCAGCTCACTGCAACTGCTGCCTCTTGGGTTCAAGTGATTCACCTGCCTCAGCCTTCCTGAGTAGCTGGAATCACAAGCCCGTGCCACCAAACCCCAGCTAATTTTTGTATTTTTAGTAGAGTTAGGGTTTCACCATGTTGGCCGGGCTGGTCACAAACTCCTGACCTCAGGTGATCCACCCACCTCAGCCTCCCGAAGTGCTGGGATTATAGGTGTGAGCCACCACACCTGGCCATTTTATGACTTTTTAAACTTAATTTAACATAACTTTAAGTTATGTAAAAAGATTTTTGAAAGTGTGAATAGTTAATGTTAAGCTTTTATCCTATTTACATTAACGTAATTTATTCATTCCTTTTTTTTTTTTTTTTTTTTTTTTTTTTTTTTGAGACGGAGTCTCGCTCAGTCACCCAGACTGGAGTGCAGTGGCACAGTCTCAGCTCACTGCAACCTCCGCCTCCCAGGTTAAAGTGATTCTCCTGCCTCAGCCTCCTGAGTAGCTGGGATTACAGGCACCCACCACCATGCCTGGCTAATTTTTGTACTTTTAGTAGAGACGGGGTTTTGCCATGTTGGTCAGGCTGGTCTCGAACTCCTGACCTCAGGTGATCTGCCCACCTCAGCCTCCCAAAGTGCTGGGATTACAGGCGTAAGCTACCACGCCCAGCCAATTTATTCATTCTTAATAATTATGCTTGAGTAGCTTATTTTAAAAAGCTAGCTATCAACTCAAGTTATTTATTTGTTCATCATTTCTACAGCCTGTAAAACCCTCAAGTTAAAATACATGGGTATTTTTGCTGGTAGAAGAGACGGCTGCTTTCCTTAAACCAACAAACTAGTTTTATTTACCAAATACTTACCAGTCATGTGAACTAAAAGACATTTGAATCAGTTTCTATTTTTCTGATAAAATACTTGATTCAAACACTTTTTCTTAAAGCCAATTAATTAGTTCTTTCATATATTTTGGTAGTGAAATATTACATACATGACTGATATAAACATACAGACATAGGAATACAGACAGAAGCAAATCTTGTAGCTATATAAGATTCTTCATTTGTCAATTTTCAAATAATTTTCTTTCCTCCTTTAGATTACCAATTTATTGCTTACCTGTGCCATTACTCTAAAAAATTGTTAGCTAGGCAACCCTAAATTTTCATTTTCAAAGATGTGACTCAGGTGAAAATTAGCATTCCAAAGGCACAGAACTTAGATCTAAACACCATTGTTTGTGGAAACAGAAATAACCAGCCAAGACAAGATTGTGAGGAAAAGTAGCTTAAACTGAGGTAAGGTTAGGTACACAAATTTAAAGCCAATGCCTTTCCCATTGTAAGTTTCTAATGGCTTGATAAGCATCGTGGTTGATGCCTGTAATCCCAGCACTTTGAGAGGCCAAGGTGGGAGGACTGCTTGAGGCCGGGAGTTTAAGACCAGGCTGGGCAACATAGCAAGACCCTATCTCTAAAAAAAGAACAAAAAAACAAAAAACAAAAACAGACAAAAAAAAGTTTCTAATGGCTTGGGTGCAGGGAAATGCCATTACAAATTGAGATTTCCTTTACAGATGTAAATTTCCTTACAAAAAGTTTCAAAATAATCAGTTAAATGCCTGAAAGTCATGTTTTGGAGACCAATCTAGTTGGATAGGTGATCTTTTCAACTTAGTTTGTTTCTTTATTAGATGACTGACATCAGGGTGGAGTGCTTTAATGAGTAGAGCAAAGAAAACATTTATAGTTTCCCGGGTCTAATACATAAATTCGAAAAGTAGGTACAGTTGGAAGGCAAAGTATCTACATATTTAAAAATCAAGGATCCCACTTTTACACTGAATCTTGGGTCCCAAAAGGAGGGAAAAGCCATGAGACTGGGCTACACAGGCTTCTATAGTACATGTCACTAAAAAGACATTTCTCTAAATGTTTAAGCAGTGCCTTTCTTATCTAAGTGCCCAAAGATGTAGGTAGCCCTCCTGCAGTTACATCCATTCATTGCAACTGCTGTCAGCCATTTTCAAAAGTGCAACTTTCACAGGTAACTTGTCAGCCATTGCACACAAAAAAGTCAAGTTATCGCTCACAATACAAAGTAATCCATGCTACCACCCAAAACCAAGGAGATCAGGTAACATAGTGCAAAATAGAGCAGAGTTTTTTTAAAACTGAGAAGAAACTGCCCAGAACTCTTCAGACTTTGCAAGGAAAACAGAAAACCCCACAAAGTAGGCTGGGTGACTGGTGCTTTTTTCTATATTTTTCAAGAGATCTCAAAGTCCTTAGTTGTCTCCTCTAAATTTCTTCATGTGGTATCAATACGGCAAAAGGAAGGAGGAGCAGAAGTGGAAGGAAATAGAAGAACAAATCTTAGAGAAACTAATTTTGGGAGATTTGAAGCTTTCTAAAGCATCAATACAGGCCGGGCATGGTGGCTCACGCCTGTAATCCCAGCACTTTGGGAGGCCAAGTCGGGGGTGGAGGATTAACTAAGGTCAGGAGTTTGAGACCAGCCTGGCCAACATGGTGAATCCCTGTCTGTACTAAAAATACAAAAATTAGCTGAGTGTGGTGGCTCATGCCTGTAATCCCAGCTAGTAGGGAGTTTGAGGTGGGAGAATTGCTTGAACCTGGGAGGTGGAGGTTACAGTGAGCTGAGATTGCACCATTGCACTCCAGCCTGGGCAACAAGAGCAAAACTCCATCTCAAGGACAAACAAAAAATATCAATATAGTTTTACATTCTTCAGCAAAAATCATGCCAACAAGATAGTGTAACCGCCCAAGGGGTTCACCTTGCCCATTGCTGAGAGAGAAACGATTCATCAAGACAGAGGAATTGCAATAGGGAAAGAATAATTCAAGTGGAGCCAACTGTGTGGGAGACCAGAGTTTTATTATTACTCAAATCAGTCTCCCTGAGCATTCTGGGAGCAGAGTTTTTAAGGATAACTTGGTGGGTTGGGGGAAGTCAGTGAGCCAGGAGTGCTGATTGGCCAGGGATGAAATCATAGGGAGTCAAAGCTGTCTTCTTGTGCTGAGTTAGTTCCTGGGTGGGGGCCACAAGATCAGATGAGGCAGTTTATTGATTTGGGTGGTGCCAGCTGATCCATCAAGTGCAGAGTCTGCAAAATATCTCAAGCACTGATCTTAGGAGCAGTTTAGGGAGGGTCAGATCACATAGCCTCCAGCTGAAGGACTCCTAAACCATAATTTCTAATCTTGTGGCTAATGTTAATCCTACAGAGGCAATCTAGTCCTGAGACAAGGAGGTCTGCTTTGGGAAAGGGATGTTACTGTCTTTGTTCAAACTATAAACTAAATTTCTCCCAAAGTTAGTTCAGCCTATGCCCAGGAATGAACTAGGACAGCTTGGAGGTTAGAAGCAAGATGAAGTCGTTTAAGTTAGATGTCTTTCACTGTCTCAGTTATAATTTTGCAAAGGCAGTTTCAATAGTAAGCAAACAGAGGAGCGAAAAACATTTAAAAGTGGGTTTTAGTCAAAAGAAAAAATTCCCAGAAACAGGTTCCAAAAGAGGAAAAGCAGAAAGAGATTAGAAGTAGAGCCGAAAATCAGCTTTCTCTTATCAGATTTTAGGTAGGACAAACATAAACTAGGTCTCTCATTCAGTTTGGTTCTAAAACCAGTTTTTCTAAATGTGTGTGCAAATAAATTATTTCAGACATTTCAAAGAATCTATATTTTGAATATTGATTCTAATGACTATTCAGGGTTAGGTGGCTTCATTTTCCTAGATATTTACAAAAGGATGCCCTATAATGTTATACATGAATTCATCTGATTTTTTTTAAAGTGTTTAGATTTTGAAGTTTGATTTTCCATAATTCAGAAGCTTTTCAAAAGTGATTGAGGCCAGGAATGTATTTAGGGTTGAGGTGTGATGTATCTTGGACTGCCTCTAACTGTGAGATGGTAGCTGAGTGCTCAAGGTATCTCATACTCATGCAGAAGAGCAAATGGAGGCACACTTTTCAGTTAGAAACTAAGAGGAGTTGGTTACAAATGAAAAGCTAAGTCCAAAGTTTCAAGCAATAGAAAACAGCTGCAATCTTAGAAGCTTGCTATGTAAAATGAAACCACCGGTGCCTACTTGCCAAACATTTGACCTAAACGTCTGCTGTGAGACAGAGGCAGAATAAAAGGTGGTTCTCTGCAGAGCTCTTTACCTGAACTCCTGTCTAAAGAAAAGACCGAAATTCTCACTTTTTTAAAAAAAGAGAGGGTTTGAAAGCAGCTCAAATAAAGTCTAGATCTGCAGTCAAAGATTTGGAGGTCTGAATTCAGGAGAACTCACCTGAAATACCCAGTGAAACTTCTACAGATGAAGAGTTTGTGCTGTTCCAGTGCCACTTTCAAGAGAAGTACCAGGCCAGGTGCAGTGGCTCACACCTGTAATCCCAGCACTTTGGGAGGCCAAGGCAGGCGGATCACCTGAGGTCAGGAGTTAGAGACCAACCCGGACAGCATGTGAAACCCTGTCTCTACTAAAAATATAAAATTAGCCAGGCATGGTGGCGCATGCCTGTAATCCCAGCTACTCAGGAGGCTGAGGCAGGAGACTTGCTTGAACCTGGGAGGCGGGGGTTGCAGTGAGCTGAAGGTCGGTGCCACTGCACTCCAGCCTGGGTGACAAGAGTGAAACTCTGTCTCAAAAAAAAAAAAGACAGAGAGAAGTACCAGGTGGTCAGAGCGAGTCACTCTGAGTCCTATCAGCTACATCAGATATGTCAACCTAAAAGGAAGATGCTGAGTCAAAAATTAATGTAAGTAGAGAGTTTACTTGGGCTAAGCTTGAGAATTAACAATTCAGAAGCATAGATTCTATTGCCCTGAATATAAGCTCTGATTAGCAGCAGTTACAAGTAAATTTTTGAAGGAAAAAAAGAGGCAGTTTCTGTGGTATTTACCAAAAATTTATATTAAAATAACATAAGCTATTGATTGACTATATATTGTTCACTGTATTATAAATTCTAGCAACATGAAGATAATGGGGCCATGGCGGGGGCAGGGGCAAGTTGACTGAAGTCTGAAGTCCCATACTCACGTGAACCTGCACCCTGCATATCTCGCATAGCCCAGGTTGCTCTGAGCTGTTTTCTCTATTTTTCTTTTTCTCATGCCCTTATAAAAGAGACTCCAGAGAGTGCCCTCCTCCCTTCCATCATGCTAGCTTGTAGTGAAACGACAGCAGTCTAGGAAGCAGGCACTCCCCAGGCACCAGATCTGCTGGTACCTTCACTCTGGACTTTCCCAGTTTTTAGAACTGTGGTTTATAAATCATCCAGTTTATGGTATTTTGTTATAGCATCCTGAATGGACTAAGACAATTAATGGATTACTCAGTAGAAACTTATATTTGGTGGAAAGTAGAAATGGAGATATCTTACCATGGCTGAATTTATATACCTCCACAAGCCTTCTTCTTCCTCTTTCTTTAATATGCTATTTGATTAATCTGGATAACTAGTGTCCTCCATATGCCACTATGACTCAACAAAGTGGGCAATTGCCACCTCCAGTTCATGGAGGACTAAGTTAAGATTCGGGGTTATTTAATAAACTGGTTAGGTTTTAAAGGGCAGAGCCAAGATTTGAAGTAAAGCCTTGTAAGTCCAAGCATTTTTCTACTACATCATGATACGTCAGTCCTACCTCTACCAACCTCTTTGTAAGAAGGGGAGTGCTAGGCTGGGTGCAGTGGCTCAGGCCTGTAATTCCAACACTTTGGGAGGCCGAGGCAGGCAGATCACTAGAGGCCAGCAGTTTGCAATCAGCCTGGACAGCATGGTGAAACCCCACATCTACTAATAGTACAAAAATTAGCCAGGGGTGGGGTGGCACATGCCTGTAATCACAACTACTTCAGAGGCTGAGGCCCGAGAATGGCTTGAGCTCAGGAGGCAGAGGTTGCAGTGAACCAAGATCACACCACTGCACTCCAGCCTGGGTGACAGAGCAAGAGCAAGACTCTGTCTGAAAAAAAAAAAAAAAAAAAAAAAAAAAGAAGAAGAAAAGAAAAGAAGAGGAGTGCTACAAAAACTGTAAGTTTGGCAGAGGAAATTGCAAATATTTTAACCCACAAATCATAAATGACAAGTTTGACATATATTATTTTTTCTTTTTTTTTGAGAGTCTTGCTCTGTCACACAGGCTGGAGTGCAGCGGCACAGTCACCATTCATTGGACCCTTGAACTCCTGGGCTCAAGTGATCCTTCCACCTCAGCTTCCTAAGTAGTTGGGATCACAGGAGTGCACCACCATGCCAGCCTATTCTTAATAATAATAATGATGTTGGGGAATTGTTAACAAAATTGATGCCAAGATTTATCTTTTTCCTTTAGAACCCTGAGAAAATTTATAAATAAATAAATAACAGCTAACAATTATTGAGTGTTTGCTGTGGCCAAGACAATTGTAGCTCTTTTATTCTTCCTGACAACCCTATAATACCTTCCCTCCCACCCTGGGACAATCCTCTCAATCAGGGAGGATTACTTGAGCTCAGGATTTCGAGACCAGCCCTCACAACACAGGGAGACCCTGTCTCCACTAAAAATTTAAAAATTAGCCAGGCATGGTGGCAGGAACCTGTAGTTCCAGCTACTCAAGAGGTATTATGGGGTGGTTGCGAGGTAATGAGGCTGGTATTATTACTGTCATTTCAGATGTAGAGATGAGGAAACTAAAACCAGAGAGATGAAGTATTACACCCAAGGTTTTTTATAGCTATGTCCAAGTGCATGTATATAGAGAATCCAGGATTCAAGTCCAGGAAAAGCAAAATCATGCTGCCTAATTAGCATTCAGTGAGACCTGGGAAAACTACCTAGACTCATAAGCTTCAAAACAGTGTGCTGATTGAAGTGTTATATTGCCTATTGTTCATTATTAGAAACTTATTCCTTGGGGATTAGCTTTGCTTATTCCACACATCACCCACCAATATCAAGTCATTTTTACCTTGATGTGAATCAGATTAAAAGAAGAGGCAACTGATGATGGGGGGTTGGGAGTGTGAGGGGATAGTGTATTGAACAAAGATGGAAGGGAGTGGCTACATAAAGCGATAAAGTGAGATATTTGCCTAGGACTTTTCCAGCTTAAACAGAGTTTCTCATAAACAACAAGGGAGTGACAGATCTCAGCCTTAGAATTCAAGGCTCAATGCTAGCTTTTAATCTACCCAATAGAGCAAAACTCCTTTCCCTTTTTATTTGTTCTGCTGCTTAAATTTCCTAAATGTAGGGGCATATTTATTCACCTTAATTTAATATTCTTCTTGTGAGACTGGATTTTGGCAAACCATGACTAATTACCTTTGGTCTCTAGGAAGCAGAATAACAGAATCCATAGCTCTACAAATTTCAGCTGCAGCATAAAAGGAAGCTCATAAAATCTGATGGGTCGTTTACAGTTAACTAAGAAAGGAAATGGTCTAATTTCCCAAATAAGAAAACATCGTCTGTCCCTTCCATGTTCATCTGCTAAAATAGAGCATGAACAAATCCTATTACCAGTGCTCTGAAAATGATTCAGCTCTATACTTTATGCCTTTTTTTCATATCTTTTAGTCACTTTGGTTTTCTCTGGCACTCCCACTTAAAATGAGGAAACAAAAATCAAGGTCTACAACTTCAGCCTAGTTTTTTCACATTTAATAATTCTAGGAAAAGGTTTTCCTGTAGAAAACGTTTTATATCAATTAGACAATAGATACCTTAATATCAATTTAAAAAGGTAAGACTATATTCACATCTCCAAAACATTTGCTCTATATGATATCTAACACCTTGAAAACCTGAAAGACAGATTCCCAAGTGCATTAAAAATATTTTGTGGATCTGGAAACTGATATCTTAAGTTATATCCTTGATTTGAAATTCTGTATTTTCTAGTAAAATCGTGTATATTCTACAAGATGTGAAAATGAAGTTAAAGAAAACATTATATCAGTTGTAGTCATAAAGCAGTATAAGGAATGACTTTGTAGCAAAATACTAGAAAATATATACCCTAATCAGAGCTATTATCTCCAGTAGTAAATGTGTGCTCCTCCACTTACTCAGTTGTATCCTCTTAACATTTAAAGATAATGTCTCATTGGCCTGCACCTTCTTCAGTTGCTACCTGGGGAACACAAGAAACAGGAAGAAGATGGCCCTTCCAATTGGTCATAAACGCTCTGAAGACATTTATATCTAAACAAAGGTACCCAGTACATGTCCTAACATTCTCCCAACTGCCCCTTGGAGTGAGGCACAGACTTGTAGTTCCATCTAAGCTGTTATTACTGTTAATTTTATTATTAATACCTCTATGCTTCTAAAAACAAAGTATAATGCTGTGAAGAGAAGGTTAACAAGTGATTTCTGACATGTTAGAACTGGAATTGGTGATGCCAATATTTTGCATTGGAAATCCACACAGAATTTGCGTCTTCCTCCTCAAAATAATTCAGTGGCTCCCTATTGCCTCAAGGGTAAGATCCAAATTCCTTAATATGGCATAAATGCTTTTATAATCTATCTGCAACCTATTCTCCCAGTCTAATCTCCTCCACTATCTTACACTGACACTCTGTAGTGCTACAGAAAACATCTGGCTCTTCCTTTAGTAGATCGTGGACTTTTATCTTCCTACGTTTGTGCAAATCTTCTGCTAAATAAAGTCCTAGGAAGCAGCATCACATGGTGTTGAAGAGCACAGGCTCTGCTATCGGATTGTCTTGGTTGAATCCTGGCTATATCACATATTAGCTGTGTGATCTCATATAAATTATTAATCATCTATGCCTCAGTTTTCTTATCTACGAATTTAGGAAAACAATTGTGCTGGTTTCATAGGATTGTCGCAAAGACAAATGGAATCAATTCTTATGATCTTAGAAGAGTACTTCCCCTTTATGGCACTTTTCCTTAGTTAATTACTTGTTTTTCCATTATTTCATTAATACCTCTTTAATTATTGTTTTTTTTACTCATACCTTATCAAACTGCACCTTATTGAAATTTGTCTTGATATCTCCTGTGCCTAAAACAAATTATAAGAGGCTTTCAAAGACTGATTTAATTTTATGCCAAATATAGCTATAGTAACATTATTTTTATTAAAAATTGCTATGATTGTGGTATTTAAAATATCTGTGATGTGTATATCAAAAAACTACCAATAGGCTGAATATCAAGTTATTTGGAGTTATCTCAAAGTTATAGGATTATGAGTGTTTTTTATTTTCTTTCCTTTTAGTTTTCTGTAGTTTGCAATTTACAATAGTGTAATATAAAAATGGTATAAATATTGAAAATGTTTTTTGTGATTTAGCTGATTTAGTGGAATGTGATACAGCTGGTGACTTTCTTTTACTAGAAATATTTTCTTCCCTTGGCTTTCATGATACCATCTCTCTAGATTTTGCTCCAGTATCTCTGTTATCTATTCCTTGGTCTCATTATTAGTTATTTTTTCTCAACTAATAGGTCATTAAATATTAGAAATTATCAGGATTCTTTTCTAGGTTCTCGATTCAATATCCTTTCATCTAGGAAATTCCATGGACTTCCATGACTTCACTTACAATTTATAATCTGAATGTTGTATTTCTAGAGCTCTCACACTGCTTCTGATTTCAAGATTTTCATATTCAACCATCTGTTTGATATTTGGATAGCTCACAGTCATCTCAGACTTAATATATACAAAACCTCTACTCTTCTCTGTAAATGACACCACCTTTCACCCGATTCAAGCTAGAAGGCTGTTGATTATCCTTGACTGCTCTCTCTGCCTCCCCCTCATATCCACTTCATCAGCTAGTACCGATGACTCTACCTTATAAATGTCTTGCAAATCCATCCACATAACTGCATTCTCACTGCTAATAATGTTTTCTAAGTTACAAACATTTCTGTTGTATTACTTTAATTGTCTTCTAATTGGTCTCCCTAAATTTTTCTGAAATCATTTCTTGTGTATCGTCAAAATTACCATCACCTTCATCAAACATGAAGCCCTAAAAATGTGCAAAATACTGTGCCAAACAATGTAGACACTACAGTTAATTTAATTATGAGCATGGGCTCTGCTGCTGATGAATTCACAGCTTTGCTGAGGATGAGGGAGAGTAAAGGGGAAAAGAGAAAAGATGGACCAATAAATTATTTGACTAATAACAATTTCACATTAGTTAAATATCTCTTATGGTTTGGGGCCAGAATAACCAATGGCTTACAGGCAATTCTAATTCTATCTAAATGTGAAAAATCAAACTCATTCTTTTCTCCTCCAGATATACTAGCACCAGCATATGCATTATTTTATTGAATGTTTACAGTAACTCTGTGAGAAAGGAAAAAAATGATCCTACCTTTTAAAGCTAAGGAATTAGTGTGCCTAAATACAGAAGATGGCAAAATCAGCCAATGTCTCATTTGGCATAAGTTATCATTGTCTTTATTTAGAGCAAGGGCCTAAAACTTTTGTGTGGGTGGCATGTGAGGTATGAGATGTAGCTCATGGGTAGAAGTGGACTCTGCATATGCAGGGGGTCATTTGTGTTGATAAACTCTGTAGAAGCTGAGTGCTCATAATGCAGGTGGTTAATTAAAACATAATTTAGTAAAATTTTAAAGCTACTGAGAACATGGAGATTATATAACCCAACACTCCAGTTGTAATGAACAAAAATCGTAGTTTGGAGGTTAAATGATTTACTTGCCTGAGATTATACAATAAGCCTTTGGGAGGGTTGGGACATGTATCTGAGTCTTATAACTCACAACCCATGCTTACTCTAATACACGTTTCCTCACTGCTTTATTTCAAGCTTCTTTGCCTTATAAAAGGACTCCCCATACATTTCTTTTAAATTGCAAGCTTGTTGTGACTTTTAAATACATTTAAATATGATAAATGTATTTATATATTTGTTGTACTTTGCAACCCACAGTAGCTTGTTTACATTTATCTTGGAATTTAAATGTTGATATATGAGGAACATGATAATTGAGAAAGTCTTAACAGGGTGTTGGGAACAGACTAATGATATTAATAAAATACAAAAGACTCAGGAAGGGATTTTGAATGACAAGAATCTGGCTGAGTCTGCTTGTCTAACTAAATCAGGTCTAGGCTCAAGGCAAATAAACAAAAGGCCAGGCCCAGGAGATAGAGTGCTAAGTGGGTTAGAGATTCTTACAGAAAATGCAACGCTTCTGGCTTGCTCCCTGAGAGGGAAGCATTCGGCCACATTGAAAGTCTCCTAGAGTTTCAGGATAACACCTTGGGCTCTCTCTTCTCTGACACACTTCATGTTAAAGGAACCTGACCCCTTTTGTGTCAGATGGAGTATTTTCAGGGTTAGCTCATTAATAATTGTGGTAAACAAGGCCAGAGAACGCACGACTTGGTTGTGACCACTATACTGTTAACATTTTCAGAGAATGCAAGAGTCTGGTTAGATGATATTTATCCAAATTCTTCTCATTGGCTGTTGTATCCCCTGGAGGACTTCTCTTTTTGTGAGAGTGAAGCCAGAATTTAGTGTAATTTGAGGGAGTTTGCACCTGTTCTTCTCCCAGCTCTCTTCCTTTGAACAGGATAAAGACCAGATTGGAGATCTAAAGATGGTTAAATTCAACACGGAACAAAAAGACCAATCAAGCTTGTCTCTGAATCTTAACCTCTTTCATTACATTAGATATTACAGTTGTCTCCAGTTTCATAATTGTACAGTTTTTATATCTTACATGTATAATTTATATGACCCGTGGTAAGCACTAGTCAATCTTCATATGTACAAGTGATTAGTCATGTTTGACAAGTTTCATGAAGAAATAATGGGACTATGTTGTTGAATATCAGACAGTTAAAGCTTAGAGGCCTCAGAATTGATTGCTTTCCCAATGAGGACAGGCGTTACAAATTGATTTTATAGCCACAGTAACACTTTTCAGAGGACCATATAGATAGACATGACCTTAGAGTCTAGAATCTTCATGAATTTAATGTAATGGCCATTTTCCTTGGTATATGACTTATGTCTGGGTCAATAATGGTTTTGGTAGAAGTGTTGGGTACCTTCATTTTAATCATATGATAATTTGCCATCAAGCTGAGCATAAAAGGGTTTGGGTTTGAAAACAAACAAATAATGTGAAATTTTAATGGAAGACTGAACTGAACCATTGTATGTTATTTGACAGTAGGAAGGATCATAATTCAATTTTTGGTATGTCGATAACAATGTAATTCCATTATTAAATAGAATCTGGCTTGTTCTTCTGTTGATGATATCAGAATTTTTAAAAAGATTTGATTAAAACAAAATGTGAATCAGGAGCTTGATCTATAATAATTTATTTAAAGAAATGGTAAAAATGAAAATGAAAATATCAGGCCAGATGGACCCTATAGCATATTTTGAAATTAGCTTCTCTTATCAAGGCTTTATCCAGGACGCAGGTGGTAATTACTCATTATATAAATCAGGTATAAATGCATAGTGGCTATTGGGTTAAGGATTCTTAAAATGACTAATGATTGTTTGGGTCCTTCAATTAGGCACTTTTTTTTTTTTTAGATGGAGTCTTGCTCTGTCACCCAGGCTGGAATGCAATGACGCGATCTCGGCTCACTGCAAACTCCACCTCTTAGGTTCAGGTGATTCTCCTGCCTCAGCCTCCCGAGTAGCTAGGATTACAGGCACCCACCACCATGCCCAACTAATATTTGTATTTTTAGTATAAACGGGGTTTCACCAGGATGGCCAGGCTGGTCTCAAACTCCTGACCTCAGATGATCCACCCACCTCAGCCTTCCAAAATGCTGGGATTACAGGCACGAGCCACCGTGCCTGACCCAAGGCACATATTTTTACTATAAAACAGAATTCTGCCAATGGAATAAGTTGACCTAAAAAAATTTCGATTGGGCTATGAAACAAAAGTTATCTAAAATAGTTCAACAAATATAAAAGCATGTGAGAAGTCTTTGAATTTATTAGAGGGCTAGCCTGGAATAACACATAGAGATTTTCTGAGTACCTCTGTTAATTGCCTAAAGTGAGATGATGATAATGATGATAAGGATGATGGTCATAAGGATAAGGATGATGATGATGATGTCCTATTATAATAGTTTAAAAGGTCTGAACTTCAATTTTAGACACAGGAAAAAGTAATAGAACCAGTTTAAAATGAAATATATAGGGGATGTATACTTTAATGTGGTTTAAGGAACTACTAAGCATACCAAAGACATTTATGACTGTGCATTTATTAAGTAGGTTATAAAAGCTGTTATGCCCAGAGTACTAATTGAAGACAATGATTGCATTAATCATGCTTTCTTTTTTATAAGTCTAATTTTCTATTTCACTCATTGAAATAAAAGGTCAAATATTTTCCATTATAAAATGTATCCATGTAAGAAATTATGAGAAAAAAACCTAGAAAATTAAAGAAATAAAGACAAAAACAACTATATTCTCATCACATAAAAATAGCCATAATTAATACTTGGTGTGTGTCCTAGTTTTCTATGTATTATATTTGGGGTTTGATTTATGCTAAATAAAGAGTATGTTGATATTATATAAAAAATGTAGTATACTTTAAAAAATTTGTCATAGCAACATAAGCACTTTCTATATTATTTTGAATAAAAATAACCATCGTTGTTTATAGTAGTGTGAGATTACATCAAGAGGGTATTTATCCATTTAGTATTACTAAATATTTATGTTGCCTCCTGTCTTTCACTTGTATAGATAAAGCTAGATAAAAATCATGTGCTTCAGGCTGCTTTTTTCTATACTTACTTTTTTTTTCTTTGTGTAGGAGAATTTTCTAGAAGTACATTATCAGGTCAAAGAAGTTACTTTCCAAAATATTTTCATTTATAATCCAATCAGGAAAATATTAGAAAGCAAATTTTCTCATAGGAAATTTATCTATTTCTCACCAGTATATAGGAAACATATTGAATTTTGTTTATGCGTTATTTTATTGAACATTTTAGGTATACAGCCCTGCCTCTTTTTATTGTGCTTCTCTTTATTGCACTTTGCAGATATTGTGTTTTTTACAAATTGAAGTTTTGTGGCAACCTTGCCTAAAGCAAGTCCATCAGTGCCATTTTTCCAACAGCCTGTGCTTACTTTGAGTTTCTGTGTTACATTTTGGTGATTCTCACAATATTTCAAACTTTTTCATTATTATTACATCTCCTGTGGTGGCTTGTGATCAGTAATCTTTAATGTCACATTGGAATTGTTTTGGGGCATCACAAACTGTGCCCACATAAGATGTCAAACTTAATAAATGTTGTGTATGTTCAGTAATTGTATAGGACTAGTCATGCTGAGTTTGTACCCTTTTATTTGTATGGTTCCTTAAAGGTGGTGTTCTTAACGGGATTGCCCTGGACATCTGTACTCAGATCTGTTCAGGACTTTTTTTTTTTCTTTCTTTCTTTTTCTTTTTTTTTTTTTTTTTTTTTTTTTTTGAGACAGAGTCTTGTACTGTTGCTGGGGCTGGAGTGCAGTGGTGCGATCTCAGCTCACTGCAACATCTGTCTCCCAGGTTCAAGTGATTCTCCTGCCTCAGCCTCCTGAGTAGCTGGGATTGCAGGCACCCACCACCACACTTGGCTAATTTTTTGTATTTTTAGTAGAGACGGGGTTTCACTATATTGACCAGGCTGGTCTATAAGACTTGATGAAAGCAAGAAATAAAAGACCTAAGTTCAGAATGTATAAAGGAAACTATGTTTTCAACGTGTGAGTTTTCCATGAACTCAAGAACGCTTTTTTGACTTTGTCAAACAAATGCTCTTTCCCTGAAAAAATACGTAAAGCTCCATTAGGTGCTGTTGCTTTGACAAATTTAATAGTAATAGGCCCACAGACAGGAGACAGATGCTTCTGTACTTGAAATACGCAGCTGGTGCGCCAGAACTAACATCTTCCTTCTCTGCTACCCTTGGTTTCATTAACCTTCAGAACTCCTTTTATTTCTCTGTATTAAACTAATCTTATTATTCCCTTAAGAGTCTGGCATGAGGAACAGAAAATGAGCAATATCAATAACTTTGTTAACCAATTAGGCTATCATTTAATGAAGGCCTAAAGTTTATCCCAAATGTTAGATAAATGTGAAGGTAATGTGAAATATCTTAGCTAATGTGAAACAATTTCCTAATGTGACTTTTTCATCATGTTTACATAAATTTAGTTCGATTTTTATGAAACATATTGTCATAATTCCTAATGATATTGCATATTTGAGCTCACCTCAGAGCACATTGGAAAAATGAAATGGGAGCCTCTATTGCCTTAAGCTCTCCTCCATGATATTACATTGTTATCATGGCTTAAGAAATAGGATTTATCCTAATAATATTTTACATTGGTTAGGGATATGGTAGAAACTAGGTAGGAAGTGGGTAATCAAAAATATACAAAATGGCCTGGGTAATCCAGCCTTTTACTATGTAACATATTAAAAAATACATGTAAGTATAATAATTTACTCTGCTCAGCATTCTGTCACTAAAGCTTGCTTCAAGTGCTTTGTGTAGCTCTTCTGAATACTCAATTCATTCCCCAATTTTATTTGGATATATGGATATATCTCATTGCTCATCATTATTGAAGAATATTATAAAATGGAATCAATGTAATCATATTCACAGGCTTGATCTTTAGGCAAAATATTTATGTGTTCATGCAGAAATTATTTTGTAGTCAGAAATGGCCTCTTGCCTTTCTCTCTGTCCAGTCATTTGGCAGCAACTTACAGTGTGTTTTGGTCAAGATTGTGGGTGATCTTTTCAAAGATTCTCATAATTTTCACAATTTAAATTCTATATATCATTGAGACTTGGTCATGAAAATTCTTTATATATGATATGCATAATCAATTTTCTCTCCTTTTCAAATAACAGAAACATGCTATTAGAGTATCTGTGGATATTTTTATTATTACCTTTGATTTTATTTTTATTTATTTCATTATTTCCTTTAATTTCACTAATCTGTTTTATTGTAATCTTCTTGCTGTTCTCTGAACTTGCTTTTTCCCACATTTCATGCCCATAGCACTTTCCCGTGTAGTAATAGCTACTAATCTCACTGTTTATTGAATAAAAATGTTCACTGTGTTAGGCATGCTTGCCTCTGGAATACACTACCATCACCCATGAGGACTCAGCTTCATCAGCTCAGAAGTTCATTCTAATTCATAAGAGTTGTCATGTATAAGCAACTAATATATACCTCCCAAGTCTGCCTTTTCATTTCTGAAAAAAAGAGAATATAAAAATAAGTGCTTTTCATAACTCAAGGTTAAGATTAAATAATAGATGCGTAAGTACATACAGTGCTAATCATATTTTTATTGTAATTTTTGGTTTATTATTATTGAGGCAAAAGAAATCTTTGCTTTATGGCAATCAGACTAATATAATCTAATTAGGGACTAAACTTACATATAGCTGAGTAATCACCTGTTCAGGTCCTATGATTTCTGGGATGCTGAACAGGGACCAGTGCCCTGAAATATACTTCTCCCTCCATCTCACTTGTGCCTGAAGGTAATTCCCTAGAGTGTCATTATTTTGACTTAAGGTTTCCTGGTCACTGTTAACATGCAAACAGCCCTGGAAGCATAGACATATTTATATTTTGTACCTGTATGCAAGATATTTTCAGTGCCTTTCTTATGCCTGGGTTTCATGATTCGGGAATTAAGACCTTGAAAGGACTAAGAAGGCTTGGGGCAGTGTTATGTATCATAACACTGTCCACTGTATTTCAATAAGGTTATTTGCTTCTGAAGTTTAAGATCCTTGTTTCTTAGTGACTTACTTTTTTTTTTTCATAATTCATACCTACTTGTTGTACCCTCTGGGCACTAAAGAACATAATAATTTAATTGAAGGCAAGGAAGAATTTCAGTGGGAAGTTGAAGCATTTTATGATATCTTTTAGCTGAGCTGAAATCAAGCATTAGATTCAGATGCTAAATTTTGACAGACACATTTCTAGTGGCATATGGCTTCTTGGAAAGCTTTCCTGCTTGGGAAACTGGTAGTTCTGATGTTACCTCTGGTTAGTCACGTGGCTAGCTTGCTGACAGGCTGTCTGAAGCTTCCAGCAGACTTTTAGGATCTTCAAAATATATTTGATTCACATTGAATCATTGGTGTCACTGTAAGCTATGCAGTTACTTTCTTCTTCTATGAGAAGTACTTAAAATTTTAGTGTGAGATTTGGCTGAATATTTTGCTGTGTAAGTATCAGAGCCCGCCCCTCAATTTCCATTAAGCATTGGATATCCAAATACTCATCTCTTGGATAAAGGTATCAAGGCAGATTTCCCAACTCAGCTGGTGGTAATTGGGCTGAAAATGACTTTCCTCCTGAATCATCTCATATAAGGGCCTAAATAAACCTTTCTACTTTAGCCCAACTCATTTCAAAAGAGGAGCTTTTTACAGCTGTGTGGTTTGCGAGGCCCTGGGGACTGTATTGCACAATATGTTCATTTTCTCTGTGCAAAATTTGTCTGAGAAATAGAAAATCCTGAAAGTATGATGTTGATAACAGTTAAAGTCTTAATGATGTAGGATGAATCTCAGAGAGTAATTTGTAAGCAGGTTACCATCCTTACCTTTGGAAACAAAACATGTCTGTTCTCATTTGCACCAAACACTTATTTTATAATTTGCTTTATGGTTAAATATTGGGCTAAAGGATTACACCAATGAGTAGGGTAAAGGTTAGCTGCAGTACATATAAAACAGTGTAGCAGATTTGTATAATTACAAGTTGCAAACATAGCTGTTTTCGTTTTCTAAAAGAAAATTCACTCTCTCATTCATAGGCATATTTTCCCTCCACAGTAGTTTAAACAGCTTTGTAGTCCTGAAATGAGTATAAGTGACTAAATCTGATTTCGTTGCTAAATTTTAGTCTAGATAAATATTTATAAGTAGTTCTAGTGGAATGGGTCACTTTGGGGAATCAGAAGGACTGAAGGACTGGAATCTTTTTTTTTTTTTTTTTTTTTTTTTTTTGGAGACAGAGTCTGGTTCTGTCGCCCAGGCTGGAGTGCAGTCACGCGAACTTGGCTCACTGCAACCTCCGCCTTCCAAGTCCAGGCAATTCTCCTGCCTCAGCCTCTCGAGCAACTGGGACTACAGGCGCCCGCCACCATGCCTGGCTGATTTTTGTATTTTTTTTAGTAGAGACAGGGTTTCACCAGGTTGGCCCATATAGTCTTGAACTCCTGACCTTGTGATCCACCTGCCTCAGCCTGGACTGGAATCTTTTTCCGGCTTTGCAGCAATATGAATTAACAATTTTGATCTATAACTTTACTAGACCTCTGCTTTTGCACCTGTCAGTTTGGTGTTCAAGTATTAGCTCACACACTTCTTGGTAGGCTAAAATGATATTAAAGTAATAAAGGTATTTTAAGTTCTTAATGTGATATCAAAATGCACAATTATTTGTATATTATACATTATTGGCAAATCATTTTTGAATACCTAATCATAGAATGATTGGTTTAAACATAGTTATACTTCTCAGAGCACATATCATCTGGTATGTGCATATAAAAGCACATACATACAAAAGGATTTGCAATCAGAAAACCTGAGTGCTAGTTTGGAAAATATTGATTTTTATCTACAAGCTTTTATCCCTTTGAACTTCAGTTTCCATCTCAATAAAATGATCATAATAAGTATTACTGACTTACAGGGGTGTTGTAAGGATTGAATGAGCTTTCAAGTAGGTATACAAGCACGTATACACTCACATACATTTTGTAATTTATTTAGTGTGATGCTAATTGTAATAATTATAATACCAGTATAGACATCAAGGCACCCACTCCTCAATGTATTGTGTTATATAACAGTGAAAGAATAATAGATATAAATCAACAGCAGAAGTTGGAGAAAAATTAGCCTCCATCCAACCATATCATTTAGTTTACCTTTGGACAATATTTTGAGTTTTCATCATATTTTCAGCCTCTATGTTTAACATTCAGAGCTATTTTACACAAATGTTTCAAAGTACCCTGATCTTGTGTATGTTTTATTTTTAAAATCCCATTGTAAATTGCAAAAACAAAAAGTCCACTCAAAATTGATTGTTATATTCAAGTGGGTTATTTTCATTTGGAGTACTTTGTTTAAATATAACCTCTCTGATTAGAAGACAGACTGCAGATCAAAATTCTTAGCCCTGCAATAGACAAACATAAAATATTTTCTGAAGGTTTTCAGATTAACTATAAATTTTTCATGGCCGATATTTATGTTGAATGATCTACATCCATGAAATCTTTAGTTGTGTTTCTATAAAGTAAAATTTAAGACTGGATTTAACGTAAATGCTTTCTTGAAAGCTACATTAAGAAAGTGAAAAAGTAGACAAGCAACTTGTGCCAATGACAATTACATGTCGCAAGAAAAACTTATGTTTTTGTTTATTTTGTTCTCCATATTTTTACCTCTTCTCTCTGTTCTGAGCAAGTAGCCAAACCCACCATTCCCTGCTTTGCGGAATTCTGCAGAGGAAAGCAGCACTGTTTGAAGACAAAGATTTTTTGTTTGTTTCTGTTAAAAGTCTATACTCAGCCTAAAAAGGAACAGTGAGGGAAGTTCTGGGCACATGGAAAATAATTTCCCTCATCCTGATAGTGACAGCAGAGAGCCACAACAGCTCTGGCACTGCCCTGGGGCTTCTAGGATGCAGGGAGTAAATGATACCTGCAGCTAGGAGGCAAAAACCCAGGTCTGGGGAAGTCCAGGCCTTCTCAGAGATATGAGTACCAAATTACAGAATGTACTTATGGCTGATAATGGTGTATCTTCACTAAGACTTTTGTTCTCTTAGGGCTCCTAAATAGAGAAAACAAAAGCCCCTACCCCCTCCAAAAAAAAAACAAAACAAAGAAGAAAATAAAGCACCACCACCAAGAAGAAAGCAATATATTTTGCAGTTAAATGGTCCATCAATACATATATTGGAAGATATACAATTCCTTTTCTAGTAAAAATTATGATTATTGTATATCTATATAGATAAATAGGTACAAACATATTGATATAAATAGGTATATTTAAGTAAAATACTTTGGAAGATGCTAGGAAAATAACTCATTGTTTTTAAAACTGGTTAAAAAAAAAAGAATCAGGAATTTTATTCTGAATATCCTATCTAAAGTTTGACCTGGCCATGATGATTTTTTAATGTACCCCAGAGGATTCTATTGTGAGTCCAATGTCAAGAACCATTACTCTAGGTTTATTGTTTTACAGGGTGTCACAAAGTACAGAGTTAACATGGCAAATTACATTAAGAAGATGGAATAAGCAAAATACACAATGTGAAATATTCTACGTCTTGTTTTTCAAAGTACGGCCTATGAACTAGCAGCTTTGGCATTACTTGAGAGCTTGTTAGAAATGCAGACTTTCTGGTCTCGATCCAGACCTACTGAGTCAGAATGTGCATTTTAACAATATCCTTAGGTTATACACAGTTACATTAACATTTGAGAAGCACAGCTCTACAAGCCCAGTTTCTTCAACAGCGAGGAGGATGTAAAGGAGAGAAAGAAGAAACTTACAAATTAAAAAGTACTTAAAAGACATAACACATAAAATGTAAAAATCATTAGGATCCTGATTCAAACAAGCTAGTGGTTTAGAAAACACATATGCTTATTTAGAGATAATTGGGAAAATCTGAACTAAATGGATATTTGATGATATTAATAAATTATTAATTTATTTGAGACATGATGAGATCTTATAAAAAATAGAGAGTCCTTATCTTTTAGTGATACATGCTAAGGTATTGATGGGTTAAAGTTTATGAAGTTGAGATTTGCTTCAAAATACTTCAGATGGGCCTGGCGCAGTGGGTCATGCCTGTAATCCCAGCACTGGGAGGCTGAAACAGGCAGATCACCTGAGGTCAGGAGTTTAAGACCAAACTGGTCAACATGGTGAAACCCTGTCTCTACTAAAAATACAAAAATTAGTCAGGCATGGTGATGTGCACCTGGAATCCCAGCTACAGGGGAGGCTGAGGCAGGAGAATAGACTGAACCCAGGAGTCGGGGGTTGCAGTGAGCCAAGATTGTGCCACTGCACTGCAACCTGGGCAACAGAGCGAGACTCTGTCTGGAAAAAAAAAAATACCTCAGATGGAGAGAGGAAAAAATATATTGAATATAGATGAAATAAGATTAGATGTATTGATAATTACTGATAATGGGTGATGAATACATGGTGATGGTTCATAACAATAACACTATTCTTGTTGACTGTGTGTATAACTGAAGATCTCTATCATAATAAGAAAAAAAAGAATATTAAGTGGCTAGCTCAAGTACTACAACCAAAAAGTAGTGATTTTAAAATTCAAGTTAGGGATGTTTCTCTCCAAAATCTATGCTTATCACCTTCTATTGGCTTTATACTATCACCAGTATACGCATATGCTTCCTAGTACTGGTTCCCATTCATTCAGCGTATACTTTGTGTCAGGTACTGTGTAAGGCTTTGGGTATAATAAATTTTGGCAGGAGATCATAATAAAGTGGAAAGAGAAAGATAAACATGATACGTATTACAATAGCATAAGCAGAGTCCTGGGACAGATAAAAAATATCTTGACCATTTGAAAAATATCTCAAATGCCATTCATTCTGTAAAGCATGTATGTATGTCTGATATACACATACATATATATTTGAATTTGAGAAATTTCTCATTTGAATGTTGGCAGGTACTATTTCTTAGATAGTGGGATCAGCATGTACAAAGACAATAAATTGTGCAAAGGCCTGGAATGTTCTTGGATGTTGATAAATACAATGTGAAGGAGAGGGCATGGCAATGAAGTGCTGTAGATGAGCATGAAGTAAAGGGGAGCCAAGATAGGAAGGGCAGATCACAACTGCCTTGTTCATCATAGCACCTTGGGCACTGGCACAGTGAGTAATGTACAGTAAGTGAAAGAATGGTTTTTATCCCATGGTCAATTAGGAGCCATCAGATATCTTGAGTGTTAGTGACATGATTGAAATTTTAGAAAAATAGTAATGACAACAGTATGGAGAATGGGTTCCAAGCCACCCAGCATAAAGTCAACTGCAGTTTCCCTTCTTTGTATTCCATCTACTTAAATCAGTTTTCACATTTTAAAATGCTCGTCAGATTCCCTCCCAAATACATCATTTACTCTTCATGTGGACAGTGACACGTATATGCAGCTGATGACTGGGACAAAATGTTGCTCTAATAGTTTAGGAGAGTAATGGTGGGGGCCGAAATGAGAGAGGCAGTAGAATGGATGAATGGGGATCCAATTTTGGAGAAATTTCTGAATGTGAATTGGCAGGATATGGTGACTGAATGTGACTATGGCTGAAAGGGAAAGATAATTATGTTTCTTATCTTTTAACTTGTATACCTGGGTGTATGATGCTATTTACTGTGACATTGGGAAAGAACAAAACTTTTCCTTGAAGAGGACTGCTAAATTCTATTTTGATTAAGTTAAATCTGAGATGCCTGAGGTCAGCATTGGAATGATAAATCTTGAGTAATCTAGAGAACTAAGTCGGAAAACTTGTGTAGAAGCCCTTTGCCAATAAACAAATAATAATACACAAAAGATAATAGCTAACTTTCATTGAATTCTTCTTTAGAGGCAGGCACTCAATGTATTTCATTTAGGTAACTGTTGAAGACAGTTAAAAAATAAATCACTGGAGAAAAATGAGCTGAAGCAGCATCTTGAATTTAACATGTCTTGTCCCTCACTACAATCTACATAAGGTTTCCTTTCTCATGTCTTCATGCTTGCAAATGCTATTCTTTATTCTTCTTTTGGTCTCAGGTTCTTCAATCTCCTTTCTCTCCAAGCCCATCATCCCCTTCTAGTCTTATCTGCCTCTTCACTTAGTTTAGTTTCATCACCCATCTTTTCAACAATGTCTCTGATAGCTCTTAAGAATTTCTCCACACAGAATCCTGAGTGACCCTGTGTGAATTATTTTCTCCATTCCCAAATGCTGAAATACTTAGTATTGCTAGAAAATGTCTCAGTTAGCTGGGCATGATGATGCATGCCTATAGTCCCAGCTACTTGAGAGGCTGAGTTGGGAGGATTGCTTGAGCCCAGGGGATTGAGGCTGCAGTGAGGCATGGTCAAGCCACTGCACTCCAGTCTGGGCAGCAGAGTGAGAACCTGTCTTTAAAAAAAGAGAAGAGGTCTCAGTATCATCTAGGTTTATGCTTTTGTTTTATATTCATCCATTTTAACAATGATATATTAAAATCTCTCCATGCACTAAGCACTGTTACAGAAGCAGGAATACCGTGAGGTAAAACAAAGTCCCTGTTATCATGAAGGGAGATATATATTATACATGATAAGAATAAATAAGTTATGGTGAAAAGTTATTTTAAGAACAATAAAGCAGGGCAGGGGGATGGGAGGTGGATAGTATGTGTGTGCTAGTGAGTGCATACCTGAAAGTGTGTGGTGTGTGTGTGGCATTCTAGTTTAGAGAGGTTTGTTAGAAAGATCTTCTCTGGTAAGGAATTTTTCTTTCCCCTAGGTACATTTTACATCCATTCACTAATTGTACACATTATAGTCAATCAATCTTTGGCTCTTCTTACTTTCTAATTTCCCTGTCAACTTCTAAGTTTTCATTTATTTATTTTTTCAGACAGGATCTTGCTCTGCTGCCTGGGCTGGAGTATTTTGGTGCGATCATAGGTCACTATACCCTCAACTTCCCAGGTTCAGGCAATCCTCCTCCCTCAGCTTCCCAAAGTGCTGGGGTTACAGATATGAAACACCATTCTTGGCCCCCTGTCAATTTTAATAAGTGTGTGGCTTCCACTTTCATCGTTATGCTGAAAACTATCAATGTTGAATTTCTAGATCTACTTCTCCTGACAGTTGAGCTCTGGAGCCCATGTATTAATTGCATATGAAAAGATTTTAGCCTGGTAAACTTTTAGTTTCTCTCATTCAACAAGTAGAAATACAAAATGATTATCCCTGTTTTCTAATGGATTAGCTTGCTTTCTTCTAGTTTAGCTATTTAAATGATTACCACTATTTTTCATGTCACCCCACATAAAGTCAACTGCAATTTCCCTTCGTTGTATTATATCTACTTAAATCAGTTTTCACATTTTAAGATGCTCTTCAGATTCTCTCCCAAATACATCATTTACTCTTCATGTAGACTGTGAGAAAACATTACACTGAAGCAGAGATAGGCTCCCAGCTATGGAAGGTCTGGAAAGTCACATAAAACCATTTTCTTTATCTCATAAATATTGAGGAACCATTGAATGGTTGGACAGGGCATGGTCCATTTTGTGTTATGTGGAGATCATTCTGGAAGTAGTATTGAAAACATATTTAAGGGCAAACAAGGAGGCTCTTATTGGAGAGCTAGGATGTAGTCTTGGTCTCGGAAAGTGTAGTAAGCACACATTATCAGATGAAACATTCTGCATCATTAGTTTGAATCTCTGTTCCAAAATCATGGCCAGATCCACATTTTCTTCAGACTAAAATACAAAGAGCTCACATGAGTATTCAAGTTTTTCACGAACTAACCGCATTCCAAGTTTAGTGTTATAATCCTGCCATTCCATTAAGTATTCTCAAACTAGACTCTTTTCCATTTTTAAAGTATACTCATAAGTTTCAATTTTCCATACCTTTCCTCTGTCACACTTATGACAAGGAATAACTATTAATGTGAACTTTGCTGATATCATGTTGATTTATCAAGTCTCTGCTCAAAGTCTACTCTTTCCTAGAACTCTCCTCCATAACCCTAAATGGAAAAAAAAATCTCCCTCCTCAGGTAAACTGTAAGATTTTTAACTCTTGTTTACTTCTCTCATTCCACTTATTATTAATACCATTTTATTATATTTATGTATATGTTTAATTTTCTTAAATAGGTTGTAATTTCATTGTGGGTAGTATTCTTTTATATTTTCTCAGGGCCTAATTCAGTACACGCATGCTTCACCTTATTGCACCTCATTTTCTTGTGCATCACAGATACTGTGTTTTCTACAAACTGAAAGTTTGTGGCAACCATGTGTCAAGAATGTCTATCAGTGCCATTTTTCTAATAGCATGAAGTCATTTCATTTCTCTGTATCATGTTTTGGTAATTCTGGCAATATTTCAAATCATTTATTATTGATATCTGTTATGATGATCTCTGGTCAGTGATATTTGATGTTCCTATTGTAATTGTTTTGAGTGAATAACTTAATTGATAAATGTTGTGTGTGTTCTGACTGCTCCACCGACCAGCTGTTCCCTTGTCTCTCTCTCTTGCCTCAGGCTTTCCTATTCTCTAAGACACAATAATATTAAAATTAGGACAATTAATAATTCTGCAATGGCCTCTAAATGTTCCAGTGAAAGCAAGAATCACGTCTCACTTTAAATAAAAAACTAGAAATGATTACATTTAGTGAGGAAGGCATGTCGACAGGTGAGAGAGGCTGAAACTAAGCCTCTTGCACCTAACAGCTAAGTTCTAAATGTAAATAAAAAGTCCTTCAAGGAAATTAAAAGTACCACCCCAGTGAATACACAAATGATAAGAAAGTGAAGCAGACATTTCACTTATCTAGAGAAAGTTTTATTGGTCTGGATAGAAGATCACTAGCCACAATATTCCTTTAAGGTAAAGCCTAATTCAGAGCAAGGCCCTAACTTTCTTCTATTCTATAAAGGCTGAGAGAGGTTAGGAAGCTGCATAAAATAAGTTTAAAGCTAGCAGAGATTGGTTCAAGAGGTTTAAGAAGGAAGCCATCTTCATAACATCAAAGTGCAGGGTGAAGCAGAAAGTGCTGATAGAGAAGCTTCAGCAAGTTAACCAGAAGATCTAGCTAAGAGAATTGATGAAGATGTCTACACTAAACAACACATTTTTAATAGAGGCAAAATAGTCTTCCATTGAAACAAGGTGCCATCTAGAACTTTTATAGCTATAGAGAAGAAGGCAATACCTGGCTTGAAAGCTGGAGTGCTCTGGGACTGTGAACACTTTTTTTGCAGGCTTAGGCCACAAGGACTGCAACTCCTAGGCAAGTCCTAGATCCGAGCTGGGTGCAGGGCCAGTGGACCGGGGGCATGTGACATACTGAGACACCAGCTGGGAGTGCTTTTTCCATCCCTTCCCCCGACACCCTTGCAGCAGCCAAATGGCATGGAGAAATATGTGCACTTGGGAGAGGGAGAGTGCAGCAACTGGGGGACTTCACATTGAACTCAGTTCTGCCCTGTCACAGCAAAGACCTGGCAGGATTCATGACCTACTGACTAAAGAGCCCCTGGACCCTGAATAACAGTGATAACCAGTAATACACTGTGGGCCTTGGTCTGTGATATGTGCTGGCTTCAGGTGTGACCCAGCACATTCACAGCTATGGTGGCCATGGTGAAAGACTCTTTCTGTTTTAGAAAAGCTGGGGAAATAATAAGGGGGACTCTGTCTTGCATCCTGGGTATCAGTTTGGCCACAGTGGGGTAGAGCACCAAGCCTGAGTCCAGGCCCAGGCTCTTGTTACAAATATAATCATGAGGAAGCTGAAATTTAAATGAAGTCATACTATTTAGACTTGTTCTAAATTAACCAGATACCTACATAAGCTTCCCAATAGAAAAATAATCATGGGGAAAATTATGTGCACAGAATGGTTTTTATTCCATGCTGTGCCTTTGTATTCAATTCTCAAGGCAGTTCCATAAGGAAATGGTCTTCCCCAAGAGAACTTGTTTGTCTTCTTATAAAAAAAAATTAAAAAGATAAAACCGTGTGGGGTGGGGTAGAGGGAAAACTAGACAGAGCATTCCTCCTCAAAGGCCTTGAGAAAACCTTCAGGATCCATTCTATTTTGAAGGTTTTATGGAAATGAAAGAGAAGAGAGAGAAAGAGAAACAAAGAAAGAGCAAAGATAGACAATAAAATAACTAGCCTTCTATAAGGGAAAACAATTCTCTCTATCCTCATTTTATTTCCCCAACTTCCTTTTAAAAATTGCTCCAGAGAAGAGAGAGCATCCCTATATACCCTTGGATTTTTACCCCTTTGTACACAAAACTCATCCTATAAGCATAACGGCCAATAAAATTGCGAGTCCTCGGTTCACAGTACTAACAATCTTTCTTGAGCTGTGTAAAACGGATTGAGTAGGAAGGCCTGTCCCTCTCAGCCCTTTTTTTAGGGGGATCTCAAACCTGCTCTGATCCCCAAAGGTTTGGTTATGTTAAGGTCAGATTCTAGATGAGCAATTAGGAAGGCATTGGTAACAGTATAAAGCAATGCTCTTGTAGTCCTTATGGTGTCAGGAAAAGTTCAGGTTACAAAGTTCTAAGACTAAGGAGAAAGTGACTACTTTGAGAGTTGGTATTCACTTAGGATTTTGCTTAGCCAATGAAGGGAGAAAGAATAGGCTTGCCTTTGCTAGCTTGTCATTTTAGTCTGCTTGGTGATGAGACTACCTGAATTTTTCAGGAAAAATGTCAGTGTACCCTTTAGAGATAAAACATTTGATAAATATTCAGTAGTGGTATCTCAAGAGTATGGATCAGTTATTTCAAATTCAACTCCAGTCTGCTTTTAATCCTACTTTACATAGTTATGGAACACAGGATAGTTGCCTTTGATTCTATGGAGATATTTTATTTTCCCAATTCTGATTCCCCGCCCCCCACCCAATTTTTTTTAAAGACCAGCTAGTCTTTTACCAGTTAGGGGATTTTATGGAATGTATTGCAAAAGATTTCCTATAAAATATTTCTCCTATTGCTAATTTTTCTCTATTGTAAATTTAGGGTATTTGTGAATTAGATCAGTAATGTGAAATAGAGAAAACAAAAATGCTCATACATGTTCTACTCTTTAACTGGTTCAGCCCTAGTAGCTTTAGGTTTGCTCAGAAGTCAAGCATCTCTGAGATGCAGAAGTAAAAATTTTAAGACAAATAAAAGAAATATATACAAAATTATTTTTCTTTTATCAAAGAGCAGCTACCTAAGAACGCTGATATTCTCTCCAACGTAGTTGACCTTTATTTCTTGGGAAAAAAAAAATGAAAGATACCAGCTTTGCATATGTAAAAAAAACTATTTAGTAATGTGTGGGAGGCAAGTGACAATAAGGGCTCCTCTTAAGGGCCCCAGCTCGGTGGGCTCCTACCCTGATGTCACGCCAGAAGGGAGTGAGTGCATCTTTCTTGCTCACTCCCACCATCCCCCATCTAGATGGCTTTCTTGTTTAAGTATGGGAAATCATTTTTCCTTTGTGCTTGGATGAAAGTAGAATCTGTTATACAACATTACTTTCTCCAGGTAAGATGTGAGGAAGATGGTTCCTTGAATCCCTTGTGACATCACTTTCAAAGTAGAGGCCCATTAAACACTGAGTAAGTTGGACATTCCTGAGAGGACCATCGGTGAAGGGAAGTGGAAGGTACCAGCACAGAGCAGGGTTTATGGGAATCTCTCACAAATCTCATAGCCACAGTACTTACAAGAACAGTCTCTGCCTCTGGGCATCTATCTGTTCACTTAACAGCAATGAAAATAAATTGATGGTTAGAGATTTAATTAAAATCATTAATGAGGATTAGTTTCGCCCTAGTTCCTAAACATTTTTAGAATGGGATCTTGCTACAAAAGGCTTTTATTCATGTGTCTACTATTTCTCTCAAAATCTTGGAGATTTTCTTGTTTACTGATTCACCAGTGACTCGTATGTGTGGAAAATTTTATGATGTAAACTGTATTTTACAGTTTGATAGTTGACGGACAAACACCCTTAAGGAGGAGCTAGGATTAGGACTGTCAACATTATCATGTATGAATTGCAAAGAAGGCTTCCAGGTTTTTCTTTGCCCATTGTTTTAGGAAGAAAGGTGTTTATGAAGTATATCAACAGGAAGTCACAGAGTGAAGGAACTTTGTTTAATATCTGTCAGTCAGCTAACTGCAGTACTATGGGTAGATTGGCAGAGTCTCTTGGCATTTAAGCAGGAGTCTTTTGTGTTTGTCAAAGCAGCTTCCAGTCTAAGACAATTTTCCATGCAACTGGGATTGCACACACTGTCCGATTCAGAGAAAATTTTCTCTCTTTCTCTCTTTACCATTTTTTATAAATTTAAGAAATTTCAGGACCAATTCTGTGTTATGTAGCCTATGTTTGTAAGCTTGAAATTTTCAATTGCCTTTTTTTGTTTGTTTTTATAAAAAACACTCCAATATTACACAGGAGGTTTTAGTAGTATTTCATTTTTAAAGGATATAATCTTTTTGAAAAGAGAAAAAGTAATGATAGAGTATTGATTCCAGTAGGAAATATCTAGGCATTTAATTTCCAAGCTGACATGAACGTATGCACAGAAAAGATATTTTCATTTGAGTAACATACTTTTAAGTAACATATCCAGTTGTTCTGAGCTACTTTGAATTTTATTTTAAAAAGCCCTACATATGAAAGTCTACTACATCCAAGTAGTAATGAAATAACCCATTCCATGGTTCCTTATTAAAATTATCAGCACCCACATCCCAAGGAGGAACTTGTAATTGGAGATTAATTTGTAAAGGAAAGAATACCCATCAGTTCATCCAGATCAAAAGCACTGATGGAAGAATGCTGAAAATGGTACCTTTTGAATAATTCATAATTATTGCAGATTAAGATGATAATACTGCTGTCATTTCATTTATATAAAAGGAAATTTACTATGAATTATCTGTAAAGTATATGGTAAAATTTCTATGTAATTATAATTATTTTATAGGAGATAAACTTAAGGAATATCATTATTAACTCATTATTAACTTTTACCCATATGAATATTAAAAAGTCATCAGGTGGTTTTTGAGAAGTAAATCATGGATCATCATGGCAGAATTCCATGTTCTAGCTTTAAATATACATGATGAGAAATCATTCATCAAATTATCTTCCTAAAATGATTGCCTTAAATGGATCCAAAGATAGGACTCAGCTTTTCCCTGTAGCATTGTTTCTAGTTACAAAACAAAACAAAACAAAGATCAGAATTCTGCAAAACATACAAAGGTTGTATGCTTTTTCTTTGGTTCCTAACATCTATTAGTTTGTCCTCCTGAGACAAACTTTGGCCTGCTCCCATTGTCTTTTTCATTTTGAATCAGCACCCTCATCTACTCTGATCTTGTAACTTATTAACTAGGTGATAATTGTGTAATTACAGAGTCCATCCAGTCCCACCTCCCCTAATGCCTACTGGTCATTTATTTGGATATGCAACCACCACTTGTCTAATGCTGAATTTATCTTCCCTCTCAGTTCTCAAGCTTATTTTTCAATTTTCTTATTTTGCGTGCTCCTTATGTCTTTCCCTATCATAGCCTACAAATCTATCATGTAATATTAATTGTCCAATGCTTCATGTTTATTTCTTTTGAGGTCACTTTATTTCAGGAGTATAAAACATAAATAATTAATACTAATGACATTTCTTGCAAGTGTTCTGAATGCTTAAAATGTGTTTTACCTCCCTTTAACCCTACACACATCTTAGAAATTATCTTGGACCTTGAGCTAAAGAGCATGTTATATTTCTGCTTGAAATGCTTCTATGGCTCCCTGTTATATAACGAATAATAGCTCAAATCCTTATATTTTTATTGTTTCACAACAAGGACTTACCCTTCTTTTCTGAACACTCTTTCACTAAATCTCTTACTTGAATCATCTCCTTCACTGAGTTGACTTCTCCTCTGGGACCTCCACCTTGATCATTTTACTCTCCACACTGAATTTATTTTTTCACTTTCATTGTCAGTATTACTCCCTCGCACCATCTTGCTACATTTTTATACATTAAAATGCAACCTAGGCCGGGCGCGGTGGCTCACGCCCGTAATCCCAATACTTTGGGAGGCCAAGGAAGGCGAATCACGAGGTCAGGAGTTTGAGACCAGCCTGGCCAACATGGTGAAACCCCGTCTCTACTAAAAATACAAAAAATTAGCCAGGCGTAGTGGCGGGTGCCTGTAATCCCAGCTACTTGGGAGGTTGAGGCAGGAGAATCGCTTGAACCCAGGAGGCGGAGGTTGCAGTCAGCCGAGATCACGCCACTAAACTCCAGCCCAGGCAACAGAGTGAGACCCCATCTCAAAAAAATAAATAAATAAAATAAAATTATATAAGGTTGAAGGTTCAACTCAACCTTCAACCTTATATAATTTCTCTTTATTTCAAAAACTATTGAGCACTTGCTTTGTGGTAAGTATTGCTCTATACTATGAAATAGCACTTGTAAGTAAGATATTGTCTCTGCCTCCAAGGAGCATATAGCTTGGAGAGAAAGTCTAAATTACATTGGAATAAACAATAAATAAGAGTGACGGGAGCCAACATTCACTGACCACCCGTATCTGCCAGGCCCATTACACACTTTCCAGACAACTGTGAAATCAGGATGGCTATCCTCACAACACTTGGGAAAATGAAGCTTTAGAAAGATTAAGTAATTTGTTTATAGTCACCCACCTAGCAAATGGCACCCCATTCTAAGTGAACCCAAAGCTTCCCCTTGTACTGTGATGCAATGGAGGCTTTGCCCAGAAATCTTGCTCTCCTTCAAATTCCTACCATATTTCGTTCTGTACCATACATTTGGCATTTATCATACACTGGATTAATCGTTATTTGTTATATTTATTTTCAAAAAACTTGGTTGAGTACCTACAAACTTCCTGACATTGGACTAAGTGCTAAGATACATAAAGATCAACATGATAAAATCCTTGCCTTCAAAGGGCTTCCAGTATGGTGTGGGAGAAAGAAACGTAAAAGAACATATACCAAACAGTATACTGAGGGCTCTACCAAGTGATGATTCTACCTTTGAAATGTCAAAATCTTCTATCGCCTCCTATTTTTTTGTACTGGCTCACTGTGCTGCAGGACTGAATCTCTCCATGTTTACCTGTATGTGGGCTGCTTCTTCCCCTACTGTAGATAGAGCACCTACCTCTGCCTTAGAGAAGACAGAGAAGGCTTCCTCAGTGACTGACTGGATAGAATTTTGAAGGATAAGTGGGAGAACTCCAGGTAACAATGGAAAGAAAAATCATAGGTAAAAACAGAGTTGTGAAATATTGTTACATTTTCAAAGAACAGCCTAAAATTCAGAGTTCACTTTGAAAAAGTGGTAAGAAATGGCTGGAAACATAGCCGCAACCTTTCCATAGAATGACATTATATGCCATTCTAAGATGCTTAATTCTGTGAGCTTTGAAAAATAGATGCTTTGGTGCTACCCAAGAGTAATTAAATCAGGAACTGCATGGCTTTATGGTGGGGAGGAAGGTCTGGGCACTGGAGCTTTTAAAAAACTCACTAGGGCGATTTTAATGTGCAGTCATGGCTGAGAATCAGTGCTTCAGACCAAGGGGAGCCAAATAAGTTTAGGAAGCAAAAGGCATGATCAAATTTGTGCTTTAGACAGAGCATTCTGGCAATGGTGCAGAAAATAAACTGAAGGGTGGGATACAGGAGACAGAGATGCAGTGAGAGTCTGTTATAATAATCCAGGCAAGAGATGATAAGCCCTTAAAATTACCTTTTATCGCTTAATGCCTTTATGGTAACTAGATTGCTAACGTGTCTGAAGAGTTCCTGTCAAATTCATTTTCCTAACAAGTTTTTGCCTAGTGCAGTGTAGATACCTAACAATATTTGTTGAATTGAAGTATTTCATAACAAGACAAAGGTTAACATTGATGAAAAATTAAAAGTCACCTTTTCAAAAGTGTGTTTCATGACTGCAACATAATACATTGTTTTCGAGAAGACTTGGGAAATATAAAAAAATATATGCCAATATCAACAAAGGAATAAAAATGGACCATTAGACCACCACTTAAAGACATGCAGTCTTCATACTTTGGTGTTTCCCTTCTCCAATTATTGTTCACATAGTTTATTTCATTCTCTGTATAAAATTAGAAAAACTGAATCATGCTATATCATAAGCATTTTTTACATCATTAAAGCTCTCAATCAAGTTTATTTAAAAGATTACATAATGTGCTACACCATAATTTACATAGTAATTTTCCAGTTGTTGATTTCTGGTTTTTACTATTATAGATGATGACCATAGTTGACAAAACATTTTTTAAATTTCTGATTATTTCCTTAGACTGAATTCCATGAAATAGATTTATTGAAGGAAAGAGAATATTTTGAAGGTTTTTGATAACTTTGCAAAATTGTTTTTCTAAGAGTTTCTCAATGTCCATTCTGCCCAACCGTGTAATAAACTTACATTTTACCTACAACTTTGCCATCACTATCCATTTGTGTGTGTATATATATACACACATGCATATACACACACACATATATACATACATATATACATATGTACATATATACACAACACACACATATAGACACACACATATGTACATATATACGCACACACATATACACACATACATATGTACATATATAGGTGTATATATATACATATATATGCACAAATATGCACACATATATACATATGTATAGATGCACATATGTATATATGCACACATATGTACACACATATACATATGTATATATATGTACACAAATATATACATATCTGTATATATGTATGTGTGTGTTCGCGTAAATGTGTGTGTGTATATATACATGTATTTACAAAACAATGTACTGAGGACTTTTTCAGAGTAATGTTTCTACTTTTGTAATATCAAAATCCTCTATCATCTCCCATTTCCTTGTAGGGATCCAACCGACCACACTACCTAAGATTTCCATGCCTCTATAGGTTTCATTGAAGCAAAGGATTATAGGTGACAATATATTTCATTATTTTAATTTATATTTAGGTAATGTATGCCTTTTATTGTTTTATAAAAATTTCATATTTTCCTTTCATAAATAATATGATACAAATTTTACACATTTATAGAATGGGACTTTTAAGATTTTTCTCCTGGATGTACATCAGATGTTTTATAGTTAAAAAAATTATATATCAGATTTTTACAGTTAAAAAAATTCTTTCTCGAGATATTTAAGTATATTAGAATACAGTTTTGCTAATCGTATCATTATTCCTTAAAAATCTTTTTATACCTTGACATAATCCATTTTTATATATTTTCTGCTTATAAATCTTTCCTATTAATCGAATTTTCAGTTGCTTCCTAAAATTAAATAATGATTTTGATTGTATTGTGTTTCTGTTTACTAATCCTGTGTGTATACATTTTTACAACTTTTCTCCTGCCTTTCATAAAGCTGACTTTTTAATACTCATATTCTAGCTTCCTCAGATTAACATCTTTGTTCAACTTTTCCATTTTATTAATTATGCCTTTAGATTGGAATTCACTTTTCTTTTATTTTCAAAATCATGAAAACTTCAAGTTCAAAGAAAACTATAGAGAATAAGTCTACAGTTTATCAATTTAAAAATGTTTACAATAGTTTCCATAGATAACTTTAAATACATTTTTAAACATTACTGTATTAATTTACTAGGGCTTCCTGAAAAGGTACCATAGACTGAGTGACTTCAACAGCAGAAATATGTCATCTTACGATTCTAGAAACCAGAAATTAAGATGTCGGCAGAACCATCCTTGTTTGAAGGTGCTAGGTAAGTATTTGCTCTAGGTATGTCTCCTAGCTTCTAGGAGTTTGTTGCCTTGCTGAAGTGAAATGCCAGTCTTCATGTGGCATTCTTTTTATGTGTGTGTTTGTGTGTGTTGTCCATGTCTAAAATTTTCCTTTTTATGAGGACACTACATATATTGGATTAAGAGATCACCCTATTTGTTATGACCTCATCTTAATTTAACCAATTACATTTAATCACATTTTCAGGTACTGGGGCTTAGGACTTCAACATATGAATTTAGGAGGAACAAAAGGCAACCCATAACAATGACAAATCTTCAAGCCTTTTGTATAATTCTCCTTGAATGACTTATTCCTTCCCAAATGGAATTTTAAAAATATTTTTCAGTATTTCATACTATTTTACATATGAAAGAATTCATAAGCAAGATATAAAATTGGCATGTTTTCAATTTCTATTTTTTAAGAACTTTATTACACTTATTTTGTAATTAATTTCTTTTACTCTATATTATGCTTTTGAGATCTATTCATGTTGACATATTTAACTCTAATTTAACTGTAATTCACTCACATTAAATGCTGTTTGGTATTTTTATATGTAAACATACAAAAATTGACTTATTTAACCTTCTGATAATGGATATTTTGGGTGTTTCCAGTTTTTTTTCTTGGGTTGGGATCTTGCTCTGTCGCTCAAGCTGAAGTGCAGTGACATGATCACTGCTCACTGCAGCCTTGACCTCCCAGGCTCAAGTGATCCTTCTACCTCAGTTTCCTGAGTAGCTGGGACTACAGGCACACATACACCTGGCTAATTTTTTTATTTTTATTTTTTGTAGAGATGGGGTCTCACTATGTTCCCCATGCTGGTCTTAACCTCCCGAGCTCAAGCTATGCTCCTGTCTCAGCCTCCCAAAGTGCTAGTATTATAGGCAAGAGCCACCATGCCCAGCTTGTTTCTAATTTTTCTTGCTATAAAAAATACTGTAATAAGCATTGCGATATGTCTGTACGTGTGTGAGTTGAAGAATTTCTCAGGAGTACAACTCTAAATGGAATTGCTAGGTAGGAAGATACTGTGTTTTTTTCGATTTACAAATCTGTCTATTTGTGCTTTGAAATTATCAATGAACACGTGCATCAGCAATGAAGGCATTTCTCCATTTTTTCACCAGCACTTATTTTTGTTAGCATTTTGTATATTGCCACTTTGGTGGGTGAAATAAATAGTTTTTCTTTTGTGCTTAGCTTCTTTTCAGGTATTTCTTGGTCAATTATGTTTTGCTTACATGGATTGCCAATTTGCTTTACTGTTGTCCATTTTCCAAATGTTCTTATTTGGGGCCATGTCTATATGTTTATAATTGGAGAGTGTTCTATATTTATTCTGGATGCTCTTCCTTTGTTGGTTAAAAGCCTTCTTGCCATTTTAGCTTCTCCTAACTCTTAATTCACATTTATTTTGGTGGTATGAAGTCTTAAAAGTGATGCCTGCTATTGAAGAATTTTCTCTTAAAATCATACACATGTTATCCTTTTTTCCTAAAATTTTCAGTGTTTTTCAAAGCTTTTAATCAGTTATAAATTTTGTGCATACATGTGCATGTGTGTCTTCACAGAGGTTTACAACAAGATTAGAATCTATTTATCTATTTTAATGCTTTTTTCTATTTGGTACATTACTGTTTAGCCAATTACCTTGGCAATATTGTTTTGAGTAAACCACTATTTCCACACTGATTGGTAATGCTATCTCATTCATACTTCACTTTCCATGCATATGTGGGTTTATTTCCAGTCTCAATTTTCTGTTCCTTCAGTATATTTGTCTAAGTAAAATTGTTTTAATTACAATGACATTTTAATAGCATATTTTGATGCTTTTCAGGAAAAAAGTTATTATATTTCGTTGTTTTTCAAAATTACTTTAGCTGCTCTTGGTCTTTTGTACATGGCAATGCTTTCTTGGGTCAGCTTGTTCTATTCATGAAAATTCCTTTTTTTTTATTTGAATTGCATTGGATTTATAGATTAATTGAGGCAGATTAACATCTTCAAGATATTGAGTCTTTCTGTTCATAAGCACATTGTAATTTCCATTTATTGGAATGCTGTCCTATGCTTCTCAATATTTCATAACTTTTTCATGTGATCTTGCATATTTTGCTAGATTTACTTTTAAGAAATATAAAATTCTATGAACAGTATTCTAAAACTATATTTCCTAGTTAGATCTTTACTGGTATACAGAAAAAATATTAATTGTTTATTTTGACCTAGCAATCAGACTGAATTTTCCTGTAGTTTCAATATAAGTAATCCTGGATTGTTTTGAACACAAGTAAAATGCAACTGGATTGCTAATCTAATAATCTGTATCACTCTTTTAGTAAGTAAATTTATTGCTCACCTATCTTGTGATTAATTAATAATATATGGACTTTTCTTGCCTTCTTGTAGCTTGATATAATTTTGTCATCTCCTCATCTCCCTTCGTCCTGATTTTCCCATGCTGCTCTGGGAGCTATAGATTGTATTTCTAATTTTTGGTTACCTCTTGAAATATAACTGCTTAATTTTAAAATTTGATAATATATTTAAATCATTTTATATTCTCACAATGTACAAGAACAGAAATATTTTTGCAGTTGTATTTTGAATCTTAGGTATACTTAAAAAATTAAAATATCACTAATTTATATTTAACTTTAAAAATATTTTATCAGTTATGTACTCAACATTGTTTCCTGTTTCCTGGTTTCACTTTTTTTGAGTTAACTCTCTTAGACATGCTGTGACTAAAAATATATCTATTTTACCTGTGCACATAACTTATAACTCAACAAGTTACAATATCTTAGTTTCACAACTATTATCCCTCACCACTTTCAGATTTTTTTTGTTTTTAATGAGGTATGTGTTGATTGTAATTGTTTTTTTGTTGAAGGTGGTAATTTGAATTCACTCTGGTAACTTTCTAAACATTTTTGTTTGTGTATTTGACGTTCTTAGGTTTCAATACAACATGTTTAGATGTAAATTTAATTTTATTGATCCTGCAAAAACTTACAGTAAACTTTTAATCTGAGAATGTGTCATTAATTTGGAAAAAAAAATGTTGCTTATTTGCCATTTAATGATTACTTTTCTACTATTTCCTCCATTCTTGTATTCAAGAACTCCCATTAGGTATTTGTTGGAGTATCACAAGCTACCTTTCAAATAACTTAACTATTCTATCACTTTGGGCTGAGTATCTAGTTTTATCACAGTGTGGAAGCCAAGAGGAAACCTCCCTTTTACCCTTTGAAGTTTCACTGAAAAATTAACCCACAAAAGACAGATTAATCTGAGAAAAGGCATACACGTTTTATTAACATGTACATGGGAGCTTTCAGAATGAAGACAGAACTTCAGGGGAAACTGTCCATTAGGTTCAATGAAGTATGGACAGCTGTGTAGAAATATAACTGGAAAAAAAAAAACGGTATGAACTAATACTAATAGACTGAGTGAAGAAACACTGCATAGCCTATTTCGGTTCTTTTTGTCCTCTCTGTGCAGTACTCCTTCTTCTGGGTATGGGAAAAGACACTCTCTGGAATGGGATCTTATGACCTACAGTCAAACAATGTAGGTCAGATAATTTCTTCAGGGCCAGTTTTTACACAGAAAGGTGGAGGGAAAGTTAGAGTAACATTTTTTAGGTTTTATGGCTGGCTTTGGGGACAAGGGAGTCTGGTTTCTATGGTCCACCTTGGGGAAGAGGGATTCTAGTTTCTACGGCTAATCTTGGGAGAGAATGGGACTGAGAGACAGGAGGGCAGGAGAAGGTTAAAGAAAAGCTTTTGCTTCTGAGGCTTCTTCTGATGCCTTCATTTTGGGGTATTGTTTTCTGAGTCTCGATAATAGTACTACTCTTCAGTTCACTAATTCTCTAGAATTGAGCCTGATGGAATACTTATTCCAGGAAATATCATTTTCATTTGCTTTTTTTCTTTTTCTTTTTATTTGAGACGGAGTCTCGCTCTGTCGCCCAGGCTGGAGTGCAGTGGCGCGATCTTGGTTCACTGCAAGCTCCGCCTCACTGCAAGCTCCGCCTCCCTGGTTCACGCCATTCTCCTGCCTCCGCCTCCCGAGTAGCTGGGACTACAGGCGCCCGCCACCACGCCCGGCTAATTTTTTTGTATTTTTAGGAGAGACGGGGTTTCACCATGTTAGCCAGGATGGTCTCAATCTCCTGACCTCGTGATCCGCCCGCCTTGTCCCCCCAAAGTGTTGGGATTACAGGCGTGAGCCATCGCACCCGGCCATCATTTTCATTTGCAATACATCTAACTGCTTCTTTTCATATACTATACACCTATTTCTTTCTTTTTTTTTTTGAGTGGAGTCTCACTCTGTCACCCAGGCTGGAGTGCAGTTGCCTGATCTTGGCTCACTGCAACCTCTGCCTTCCAGGGTCAAGCGATTCTCCCACCTCAGCCTCCCGAGTAGCTGGAATTACAGGCATTTGCCACCACGCCCAGCTAATTTTTGTTGTTGTTGTTGTATTTTTAGTAGAAACAGGGTATCACAATGTTGGCCGTTGGCCAGGCTGCTTTCGAACTCTTGACCTAGGTGATTGATCTGCCTGCTTTAGCCTCCCAAAGTGCTGGGATTTTAGGCATGAACCACTGCACCCAGCCGGTAGACCTATTCTTTTTTCACTTCTACCTACTTTGTTTTGTAATTTCTTGTTCATTTTAGTGAATGTGCCATGACTTCATATGTATCTTTGAGAATATTAAATAGATTTAAAACTCTTATTGACAAGTGCATAAAATTAATCTCACCTGCAGTAGCATAGCATCTGGAGGGCAGTGAGAGTAGCCTGCCCTGAGGTGCAGACAATAAGGGTGTGTATTGACTGTTAAATTGTCTTTTAAAGAGAAAGTTTAAAAACTGGTTTAAATTTGATCTGCTTTTTCTAATCACCATGGCCATAAATTCTAACATCAGTAGAATCCACTTAGAGGATCTTAAAGTTTCCCTCAGCTTGATTAAACTTCAGGTTTCTTCCTAACTGTAGGCCCCTAACCACTCTTACTTAGAGCATTCCTCCTTTAAGATGCAAATCTTCCAGTCTCTGGCCAGTTTTACAACCCTGGAATGTCTTTTTCAATAATCTGGAAACCATTCCTTTGAAATGTAATTGTCAAGAAAGATAAGGTCCTTGTTTCCCAGTCTTTGTGGGAAGGTAGGAGGCTAACTTAGATAAGCACCAATTAGCAGAGACAGATGGCCTCATCACATTGACCAAGCGCCACCCCATCCTCAAACCAACTCCTCCAGTACATTTCCACTGGCTCACTACAGTGCTTAAAAGCTCTCCCACCATATATATCTATATCTATATCTATATCTATATCTATAATATATATATCATATATATTTCATATATATCATATATATTTCATATATATGATATATATTTCATATATATCATATATATTTCATATATATCATATATATTTCATATTTATTTATATGAAACAGCTTTTAAAACACTGGATGAATAAGCAAGAAATTAATAAAAATGGTTACCTATAAGTATGTTAGCATTGGACTGGGAGGGATGGTGTGGGAGGGAAAGAGATGTGATTCAGATGTGTGAATATAGTTTTACAAAATTTTCATTTTCTAACTATAAAAATATTTTGTATAGCCTATCTTTTGTTAACCTTTGCTACATAAGGGACCACCTAAAAAAGTAAACAACCAAACTAAAACTCCATCATTTCCCACTTTTTCTTTCAGTGGAAATAAGGAAGAGAGATTGAACTCTCCACTATTGCAATTATCTTGAATAAAGTCTTCCTTCCTTATTTAACTCTGTATGATGTAATTACTATTTGACAATTCAAATACTTCTACTCTCACAGCCACCTGGTGGTCTACCATTCAATGAGATTATACACACACACACACACACACACACACACACACACACACACACACACACATATATATACACAGAGAGAGAGAGACAGAGAGAGAGAGAGAGAGAGATAGGGTCTCCCTCTGTCACTCAGGCTGGAGTGCAGTGGCGCAATCTCCATTCTCTGCAACCTCCGCCTCCTGGGCTCAAGGGATCCTCCTACTTCAGCCTTCTGAATAGCTGGGATCACAAGCACACACCACCATGTACAGCTAATTTTCTTTTTTTGTTTGTTTGTTTGTTTATTTTTTGTTTTGGTTGAGACAAGGTTTGGCCATAGTGCCCCAGCTGGTTTTGAAATCCTGCACTCAAGCAATCCACATGCCTCAGCCTTCCAAAGTTTTGGGATTACAGGCGTGAGCCACCAAGCATGGTCAGATTATGTTCTAATGGCTGGTTATGTTTGTCTTTGTATACATGAAAGATTTACTATTTGTTTAAGTCATCTTTTACACATATTAAAGAGAGCAAGCTATCTAAGTCCCAGGCCTAAGAGTAGACCATGGATTCAGGGTGCTAGATTATGAGTTTACTTTTAGAATGGTGTAGTTCTACACAGAATCCAAGTTCCTGGCCAGCACCTCCTATTTCTGGATCCACAGCCCAGGCACCCACTGGATTTTGCTGCTTTTATTCTCTGCCTTGGGTTTCTAGTCTGTTTCTGGAGATGTTCATCTCCACCTCCAAGACCAGAATTATTCTGAATTTACTTTTGTCAAAACTTTGGAGGTATCTTAGAAGATTGATATATTTAGATTTTTTGTTACATGCAGTTAAGCTCAAACCTTAACTGATACAGCTTTCATGGAGCATTTAACTTGCCACAAGGAATTACTCTTTCAGAAAAAAAATGCAGTTTGGAGAAGCAGTGCTGTTTTGTGGTGATGGTGACATGAGTGTAGGCCACTGACTGCCTCTCTCAGTGATGAATCTCCTTACGAGTTAGTCAATATTTTTCCCAGAGCTTACAAAGCATTGATTTTATACTTACTTTTCAGATACCCAATAATAACTTAAACCATAATTCACAAAAAATTTTCAGAACAAAATTAAACACAGAAAATACAGTCAATCTGCACACTAACAATACAAAGAGAGAGACAAATTGGTAGTAGAGTAGCATCTGGAGTGTGAGAAGAGGAATATCAGGCTGAACCCAAAGCAGTTCTGTGTACTGTAATGGAGTCTATTAGCTGGTAATCATATCACCTTATTATCTGGTATGACAAAGTGTTTTTAAATGCTATTTTCTTTTTGGATAGACAGTGGCACTTTCAATTCCCTATAGCAGTCACAGATGTGCAGGTGCATTAACTGTAATGCTCAACTTTCTAACCATAATGAAGAACACTGATAATAATTCACACTGATTGATCATCAGGTTTGTTTGTTTTCCCCACATAATATTAGAAACCTTCCTTCCAGGCCTTTGTTTCCATATTTCATTGTTAACTAGCATTCTACTGTTTCTAATACATATTGTCAACTCTCAGGGGGAGAAGTATTCTTTTAAATGTTAAACTTGTAAAATATCAGTTACACACTTAGCAATGAAGAGGAATATTACCTTTGTGTAGAAATAAAAAACCATTGCTTTTTGCCACTCAATTATATCTTACTTAGCAATGTTAGTATTTGGAGATGCCTCCCCAAATTTGGTTTCTAATAGGAAAAGAATAGCAACTAAAAATCAGGCATAATGATATAGTTTGGCTGTGTCCCCACCCAAATCTCATCTTGAATTGTTATCTCAATTGTAATCCCCACATGTTGGGGCAGAATAATATGATTTGGCTGTGTCCTCACCAAATCTCATCTTGAATTGTAATCTGAATTGTAACGTCCATGTATTGGGGGAGGGACCTCATGGGAGGTGATTGAATCGTGGGGGCCATTCCCCTGTGCTGTTCTCATGATAGGGAGTGAGTTTTCATGAGATCTGATGGTTTTATGAGGGGCTTTTCCCCATTTTGCTTTGCCCTTTCTCATTCTTCTCCTTCCTGTCGCTATGTGAAGGACATGTTTGCTTTCCCTTCTGCTATGATTGTTAAGTTGTCTGAGGCCTCCCAGCCCTACTGAACTTTGAGTCAATTATAACTCTTTCCTTCATAAATTACCCAGTCTGGTATTTTCTTCATGGAAGCATGAGAATGGACTAATACACATACCTTTGATTAGAGCTTTTATATTTGTAAAAGTGAATATTATGGTGAAAACTTGGTTAAAATAACACAAAATCCTTCAAAAAATTAATGAATCCAGGAGCTGGATTTTGAAAGGATCAACAGAATTGATAGACCACTAGCAAGACTAATAAAGAAGAAAAGAGAGAAGAATCAAATAAACGCAATAAAAAATGATAAAGGCGATATCACCACCGATCCCACAGAAATACAAACTACCATCAGAGAATACTACAAACACCTCTATGCAAATAAACTAGAAAATCTAGAAGAAATGGATAAATTCCTCGACACATACACCCTCCCAAGACTAAACCAGGAAGAAGTTGAATCTCTGAATAGACCAATAACAGGCTCTGAAATTGTGGCAATAATCAATAGCTTACCAACCAAAAAGAGTCCAGGACCAGATGGATTCACAGCTGAATTATACCAGAGGTACAAAGAGGAAGTGATACCATTCCTTGTGAAACTATTCCAATCAATAGAAAAAGAGGGAATCCTCCCTAATTCATTTTATGAGGCCAGCATCATCCTGATACCAAAGCTGGGCAGAGACACAACCGAAAAAGAGAATTTTAGACCGATATCCTTGATGAACATTGATGCAAAAATCCTCAATAAAATACTGGCAAACCGAATCCAGCAGCACATCAAAAAGCTTATCTACAATGATCAAGTGGGCTTCATCCCTGGGATGCAAGGCTGGTTCAATATACGCAAATCAATAAATGTAATCCAGCATATAAACAGAACCAAAGACAAAAACAATATGATTATCTCAATAGATGCAGAAAAGGCCTTTGACAAAATTCAACAACCATGCTAAAAACTCTCAATAAATTAGGTATTGATGGGACATATCTCAAAATAATAAGAGCTATCCATGACAAACCCAAAGCCAATATCATACTGAATGGGCAAAACTGGAAGCATTCCCTTTGAAAACTGGCACAAGACAGGGATGCCCTCTCTCACCACTCCTATTCAACATAGTGTTGGAAGTTCTGGCCAGGGCAATGAGGCAGGAGAAGGAAATAAAGGGTATTCAATTAGGAAAAGAGTAAATCAAATTGTCCCTGTTTGCAGACAACATGATTGTATATCTAGAAAACCCCATCATCTCAGCCCAAAATCTTCTTAAGCTGATAAGCAACTTCAGCAGTCTCAGGATACAAAATCAGTGTACAAAAATCACAAGCATTGTTATTCACCAATAATAGACAAACAGAGAGCCAAATCGTGAGTGAACACCCATTCACAATTGCTTCAAAGAGAATAAAATACTTAGGAATCCAACTTACAAGGGACGTGAAGGACCTCTTCAAGGAGAACTACAAACCACTGCTCAATGAAATAAAAGAGGATACAAACACATGGAAGAACATTCCATGCTCATGGGTAGGAAGAATCAATGTCATGAAAATGTCCATACTGCCCAAGGTAATTTATAGATTCAATGCCATCCCCATCAAGCTATCAATGACTTTCTTCACAGAATTGGAAAAAACTACTGTAAAGTTCATATGGAACCAAAAAAGAGCCTGCATCACCAAGTCAATCTTAAGCCAAAAGAACAAAGCTGGAGGCATCACACAACCTGACTTCAAACTATACTACAAGGCTACAGTAACCAAAACAGCATGGTACTGGTACCAAAACAGAGATATAGACCAATGGAACAGAACAGAGCCCACAGAAATAATGCCGCTTATCTACAACTATCTGATCTTTGACAAACCTGAGAAAAACAAGCAATGGGGAAAGGATTCCCTGTTTAATAAATGGTGCTGGGAAAACTGGATAGCCATATGTAGAAAGCTGAAACTGGATCCCTTCCTTACACCTTATACAAAAATTAATTCAAGATGGATTAAAGGCTTAAACGTTAGACCTAAAACCATGAAAACCCTAGAAGAAAACCTAGGCATTACCATTCAGAACATAGGCATGGGCAAGGACTTCATGTCTAAAACACCAAAAGAAATGGCAACAAAAGCCATAATTGACAAATGGGATCTCATTAAACTAAAGAGCTCCTGCACAGCAAAAGAAACTACCATCAGAGTGAACAGGCAACCTACAAAATGGGAGAAAATTTTCGCAACCTACTCATCTGACAAAGGGCTAATATCCAGAATCTACAATGAACTCAAACAAATTTACAAGAAAAAAACAACCCCATCAAAAAGTGGGCCAAGGACATGAACAGACACTTCTCAAAAGAAGACATTTATGCCACCAAAAAACACATGAAAAAATGCTCACCATCACTGGCCATCAGAGAAATGCAAATCAAAACCACAATAAGATACCATCTCACATCAGTTAGAATGGCAATCATTAAAGAGTCAGGAAACAACAGGTGCTGGAGAGGATGTGGAGAAATAGGAAGACTTTTACACTGTTGGTGGTACTGTAAACTAGTTCAACCATTGTGGAAGTCAGTGTGGCGATTCCTCAGGGGTCCAGAACTAGAAATACCATTTGACCCAGCCATCCCATTACTGGGTATATACCCAAAGGAATATAAATCATGCTGCTATACAGACACATGCACACGTATGTTTATTGCGGCGCTATTCACAATAACAAACACTTGGAACCAACCCAAATGTCCAACAGTGATAGACTGGATTAAGAAAATGTGGCACATATATGCCATGGAATGCTATGTAGCCATAAAAAATGATGAGTTCATGTCCTTTGTAGGGACATGGATGAAATTGGAAATCATCATTCTCAGTAAACTATTGCAAGGACAAAAAACCAAACACCCCATGTTCTCACTCATAGGTGGGAATTGAACAATGAGAACACATGGACACAGGAAGGGGAACATCACACTCTGGGGCCTGTTGTGGGGTGGGGGGAGCGGGGAGGGATAGCATTAGGAGATATACCTAATGCTAAATGACGAGTTAATGGGTGCAGCACACCAGCATGGCACATGTATACATATGTAACTAACCTGCACATTGTGCACATGTACCCTAAAACTTAAAGTATAATAATAATAATTAAAAAATAAATAAATAAAATAAAACTTGGTTAAAATATATTACTAGGTAGTGATTCAAAATGAAAAAAAAATTCTTGTGTCCTAACAAAGATTATATTTGTTATTTTAAAACTACATTCCTAAAAATATCCTATCCTGTACAATGATCAGTTTCCCACAAAAAAATATTTGATGAGAGTATCACAGAGATTTATTAATCAGAATTTTGTTATACTCAGGTATAAGTTAGGCTACTGCCTCCTGATGTCATTTGAGGACCTCATCTTTGTGCCCCAAAACCCTCTCCCAGGTGCTCATATGATTTCACATGACCTGAAAGGTAACTGTTTGCTAGAGGGTATCAAGCAGCTCTTCAAATCAACAGGAAGGCTTGAGAAATACTCTCCAGCAGCAAAAAAAGGGAGGTAACGCTCAACCAAGATTCAGCAACAAAAATGTGTGCTTAGAACATATGGCAGATTATACTCTCAATTCTCTGTTGTAATAGATAATGTATACATTCACAGCCTTATCATGGTCTCATAGTGGAAAAAAAGATATTTCCTAGTGTTTTAACTTTGTGTTTGGCCATATGACTTGCTGTGAACCATGGGATCTCAGTGACCATGAAACAGCAAAGACTTAAATGTGTCTGGAATGTGCCTGCCCCAGGTATGCTGCTGGATCCCCAGAAAAATGTGAGCCATATGGACAAGATCTGAACACTAAGTATGGCCTGGAGCCAAGTCTAGCCATGGCTAGTCTAAATCAGCTGAACTCCAGTTAATAAGCAACACATGAGTGAGAAGGAAATACTTTTGTTGTATGCCACTGATATTTTCGTGGTTGGGTGTTGTGCAATAAAAGCTGAATGACACAGGAAAACAATGATCCCAATAGAACTGGAAACTGACAGCCACTTCTGTTGCTTTAAGTAGGAATAAATATCCTTGCGTTTTCTGCCAAGTGTCAAATTCCTAGATAAAAATAGGCAATTAAGCATCAGATGTCAAAAGGTAAAATAGCTACTTCTGCTTTCATGGTGGTAAGCAAATTCTTATTTTTCAACTTCGTAAGAGTTATTCCAAAACAGGAAGAACATACTAATACTGGGTAACCAAAACAATAAATATCCACTACAATACTCTAGTGGAAGTTACATGCATGGAAGAAGAATTTCAGCTTAGGCAAATAAATGCTAATGGTGAAGTATTTTTAAAGGAGTTTCTCTAATAAATATTACACCAAAGTATGGCTCAAAATGTATTATTAAAATGTGAGGACAATGGTTTAAAGAAAAGAAAAATTACCATTTCTCTGTAAGGTCTTCTCTGAGCTCTTAAAATATTAATATATTTTGTGATTTTTTTCAAAGTAAAAGAGGTAACATTATGCAGCATTTCCCAATATTTGGTAACAATGACCTGTTTTTCAAAACATCTCATAAGACTTTTGTTCTCTATAACACAAATCGAAAAATACTTAGAAAGAAATCACAAAGTACTTTTGGAATACAAAAAAAAGCAACTAATTGTGTCTGCCAGTAGTTGCATTTAGAGAGGAAATTTGTGAGCAGAATCTAGAATGATGTGTAGAACTTTTCCAAAAAAAACTTTTAAGAAAAGTTCATTTCAAGCACAGGGAATAAAATCCAGTATGAAAGACAGATATATAATGAACTAGCTGAAAGTTTCAATAAGTATATGCACAACAAAGATGAGTGAGAAGAGTGGTAGTGCGGATGGTTGTAGTGATGATTATAAGCAAAGGTAATAGAGGCAGTATAGCCTGGCAGTTAAGAATAGGACTGGCCTTCAGCACATAAGAATCACTGGCTCTGTGAATTTGGGCAAAGCATATAATTTCTCTCTGCCCAAGTTTCTTCATATATGAGGTGCTAAACTTGGTGGTGCACTGAAAGAATGTTTAGTATGTCTTTTCTAAGTCCAAATAAGCTGTAGTGAAGCATGTGATGTAGAGAAGTGTAACAGGTAAAGCTACAGAGCTAGTAGAAGTCTCTTCTCATGCTGCTAATAAAGACATACCTGAGACTGGTAATTGATAAAGCAAAGAGGTTTAATGGACCTGCAGTTCCACATGGCTGGGGAGGCCTCACAGTCATGGCGGAGGGTGAATGAAGAAGAAAGTCACATCTTACATGACGGCAGGCAAGATGGCATGTGCAGGGGAACTCCCTTATAAAACCATCAGATCTCCTAAGATTTATTCACTATCATGAGAACAGCACAGGAAATCCCCACCACCATGATTCAATTACCTCCCACTGGGTCCCTCCCACGACATGTGGGGATTATTAAAATTCAAGGTGAGATATGGGTGGGGACCCAGAGCCAAACCACATCAGGCTTCATCAAAAAAGTAATAAAAGGAAAAGACTTCCCAAAGTATAGTTAACATTTATGGAATACACACTTCGAGTCATGCATTCTTTTCATATATATATATATGCTTATATATATATATGCTTATATATTCAAAATAACTATTATTCTTAGTCTCATTAAAAATTAGGAAACTGAAACAGAGATGTTAATTTACCAAAAGTTACAAAACTAATGAATTGCAGAATTAAATTTTGAGCCCTAGTCATCTTGCTCTTAACCACTGTGCAAGCATCTCTCAAAGCAATTTTTTAAAAACCTCAATTCACAGTAAGAAATGTATTTTATGTCATGAATTAGTATATGCATTATATATGTATGGGTGAGAGTGCATGTGTGTGTGTGTATCTCAAGTTCAACAAAATTATAGTTACCCTTATCATGGGTAATGTATTCGGATAACTGTATTCCAGTATATTCTATTTTTTTAAATGTTAGTCCCAAAAGAGTAAATCTAGTTTGCAGCTGCTAATTGATAATTTACCAATAGTAGATACTGATAGTCTACTGCTTGAATAATACTGTACTATGCCATCATTTAAATGTCTTTTTGAGGAATTTAGAGTGGATCCTACAGAGAATGGAGAGAAAGTGAAGGACTTAAAGCAAGGGAATAACCTAGCCAGATCATGTTTTAGAAATATTACTACCAGCAGTGTAGAGATTAAATTGCAGAGAGTTGGCACTGGAAATAATAAGCCTACTTAAAGAGACTACTGTGATACTGCAGAAGAAAATAAAGCATGGAGGGCAGGAGACAGGAAATATAATCAAAGTACATGGTGACCCCTAAAATATAAAGGTGAAATGGGAATGAATGGAGAACAACTCCCATGTTTCCAGCTGTAGGATAGATAGATAGTGAGATCATTAATCAGGCTAGTGATTACAGAGGAAAGGTTTTAACAGAAAAATAGTACATTCAGCTAGTTGGAAAAATTAAATGGAATAATATTTTGACATGACATGGCTTGTAACGTTTTACTAGAGCTAATAAACAATTTATCTTGAACTCAATATTATTTTACCACTGTATAGTCTGAGAACAGATTACTTTCTTTTCTTTTTCTTTTTACTTTTTGCAATGGAGTCTTGTTTTGTTGCCCAGGCTGGAGTGCAGTGAGGGATGATCTCAGATCATTGCAACCTCCACCTCCTGGGTTCAAGCGATTCTCCTGCCTCAGCCTCCCGAGTACCTGGGATTACAGGTGCGTACCACCACACCTGGTTAATTTCTGTACTTTTAGTAGGGACAGGGTTTCACCATATTGGCCAGGCTGGTCTCCAACTCCTGACCTCATGATTCACCTGCCTTGGCCTCCCCAAGTGCTGGGATTACAGGTGTGAGCCACCGTGCCTGGCCTATCATATTTTTCACATTATTGATTTACATTTAGTTAATAGTTTACTAACACCTCTGTTTTCTTCTTTCTTTTATTTCTTTGCTTATCTCTCTCTCTCTCTTTCTTTCTTTCTATTTTCTTTTTTTGGCAGGGTTTCACTCTGTCGCCCAGGCTGGAGTGCAGTGGTGCGATCTCTGCTCACTGTAACTTCCGCATCCCAGGTTCAAGTGATTCTCCTGCTTCAGCCCTGCGAGTAGCTTTGATTACAGGTGCACGCCACCACGCCAGACTAATTTTTGTATTTTTAATAGAGATGGGGTTTCACCATGTTGGCCAGGCTGATCCCAAACCCCTGACCTCAAGTGATCCACCCATTTCAGCCTCCCAAAGTTATGGGATCACAGGCGCGAGCCACTGTGCCCAGCCCTAATGCCTGTTTGCCTGCTTTCTTTTCACATTGGATAATAGTTTCGTCTCCCTGTTTCAGCAAATTCTGAGACTATAAAGCTTCACCGTTTCATTCACTCAATTGTTGTCTGTCTTGGGCTTCTTAGGTCATGAACTAATTTAATAATTATGCCAACTATGGTGATTCCTTAGTGAACCCAACATTAGTTCCCAGCTCTCTTCACTTCCTTTTGGGAGGTTCATAAACCATTTGATTCTTCATCTTTTCTAGAGTTGTACAGATAACTTACATGTTTTTCAGTTTGAAGTCTTTTAGAGCTTGTATTTTTCACCCTGGTAAAAACAAAATTTGAGGAAACATTTCCCACCTTAATTTTTTTGACATTAATTTTATTTATCAAAATTTAAATATGATTACTGTTAGTGATTCTACAATTAAACATGCAAATTCCTTCCATAATGACAATTAATTTGGGATTGGAACTCATATTCACTTAAAATGACTATATTTTGAGCATTGTGTCAGGAACATTCACCAAACCATTTCCTATTCCTGGGCATGTTAGAGTACTACTTCCCAGCATCCTTTGCAATTATGTGATTGCATCATGTGAACCATGTGACTATGTTTTAAATGCCAGTAATTGGTGAGACATTATGTGTGTGTGTGGTGGGGGAGGGGAGGTTGAGAGAGAGAGAAAGATAATATATAATTCTGGGCATACAATCTTTGTGCAATTCTCCACTCTTCCCTTTCATTGTGAACTTGGCCACCCTGTGGTTAAGACACCAGCGGTACAACATAGAAGCGGTAAAGCCGTGTCTCCTGCCAAGGAGTCTCAGGCCCACTTTAATGGAAGCCTTTATTTTTACTCCAGCACAGATTGGTCTATCCTCATTTATGCAAAGATTATTCTCCTTTTCAATATTTGCCTTTTCCTTTTTATTTTGAAAACATTCTTTGTTATGGAGAAAGATAAATGTAAATATGCTTTCTATTATCAGTTTAACTTTACAGCACCTCCCCTAGGCAACAAGTTTATTCCATCTTTGTTCCACTTAATCATTCATTTGATTTATTTATTCATTTAGTTAGTCAACAAATATTAGCACCTTTTGTAAGGCAGGAACAGGTCTAGGTGCTTGATGAATAAGCTTAAGAAGGGAAGTAGAATAGGAGTTTAAGGTGAAAGAGGGATAATTGCAATCTTAAATCAGTGGTCAGAAAAGGCTTCACTGGGAAGGTGACCCTGAAACATGAATGAAGTTATAGGCCTTGTATTTTCTGTAGAATATTTTCAAAGTCTCACCATCTTTGATGCCTCAATGTTTCTTACCTTATTTATGTGTATATTTATATTTATTCTTCTTTAAGTGCTCCTTCTCCTACTTCTTTATGACTATCAGTATAAAATACTTATTACAAAGCAGGCATTGAGCTAATTGCTTTATAATGCTATTCAATCTAATCATCAAAAACTTGAGATAGGTAATTTTGTCACTCCCACTTATAGATGAAGACATAGATGATTCAAGTGCTTAAGTTACTTACTCAAAGTCAAAGACTTGGGGAGAGGAGAGAATTTCAACCCCAAACTCAGAAGATTAAACCACCACAGGACTTAACTATATTCTACATATAGTAACTTGTTTGTAAATAGCATGTGCAAATCTGAAAATCTTAATTAAAATTTCATTTTAGTTTGTTTGGATAAAACTCCAATTCTTCCTTAATGAGAATATTTTTAATTGTAGAATCAAAGTTTTATTTTTTGATCAACTGATACTTCTTAAACTTTTTTCCTTTCAAGGTTTTTCAGGAGGAAGGATTATGACAATTTTTGTCAACCTATTTTGTAAAGTCTAAGACATGTTTCTATCTTCTCTGCTATTATGAATTTCACAATGATGTAGCCATTTTCCCCTAAGGACCCAATACTATACAGATAAGTGTTATGGACCACTCCTCAATGACCCTGGTTATGACCAGTTAGTATGAGAATAGATAAATTAGTAGCCTCATGAAAGTGAAAGACTATAATTGTGTGTGTATTCGTGAAGGCTTACCAGAATTATGATCAGAAAATATGATAGGCTACTTTTAATTTTGAAATGTAATAATCAGAAAACAAGAGGACATTTAACAAAAAACAGCTGCTTTGGAGCTATGTCTCAGGTGTTCAGGATGAGTTCTTGCATCTTAGAAGAATCCTGTCTGAAAGAATCTGATGAAAAGGAGCTGGAGAAGATGGTCACCACTTTGTATTATAAATTAATTCACAAAAGCGTATTATGTAAAGAACACAAAGATAAGGAAGCAGACTTTTTGAAAAGATAAAGATTTTAGTTCCAGAAAAGCTGTCTTCAATTCCTCAGATGCAACTATCTTTACATACCAGTAATGAACAGTAACTTTTGAACAAATGTGAAATACAGAGTATTGAGACCTACATTCCAGTCAGTATGCAGTGTCATGCAAAGTTTTTAAGATTTTCCTATAATTTAAATGACTCCATCTGTTAATGAATTATCATTTCACTTTACTTTTCCCACTTGAATACAGTAACCTTCATTGCTTCCTCTGCCTTTTGAAAATTTAAAGTATAAGCAAAATGAATCAAGTTGTAGCATGTACTCTCCTGTTAGTAGGGTCGTTGTTCTTGAATGCCGCTGGTACATTCAGTCCCTTTATTAATTAGTAGATGATGATTAAGAAACAGTATTTTTTTCTTTAAAAAATATAAAAAGGTCAGAAAAGTTCAGAAATCATTTTTGATTTTTGGCTGGATAGAGGTGTGTGTAGAAATTCCTGGAGTATCACAGAGAGTATCATAGTGAGTATATGTGTGTGGAACAAGGCAGACCAGCCAGACTAGAAGGCGGACACACATTTACTGCTAAGAACTTGGTGTGGGATGATGTATGATTTCTACACTTGTTAACATCTGTGCAGAATGCATCTGTTCCCTGATAGCATGCACCTGTGCCACACTACACAGGTTTTCTGCAACCTTTGAGAGTAAAGAATCCAACAACACAGATACCATGTTTTAATTGTGCAGCCGGGCTGGTTTATTATTTTAAGGATCAAGGGATAAGTGAGACATTGTTTATAAGTAGAAATTTTACAAATATGAGCCCCTTAACCCAAATAGATTTGTTTTGAATTGTGCTCTGAGGGGAAATAAAGTATTCATCCTAAGAATGGTTGTGCGTGGTTATGTATGTGTGTGTGTGTGTGTGTGTGTGTGTGTGTGTGTATGGGTATTTTTAATTTTTTTCTAGATTTATTCACACACACTTATGTATTACTAAATTTAAAGATAAATGCTCAACTTTTAATATCACCCTACTTAAATATGTGCAGCTCACTTGCAGAGTTGCATTTTCCTATGACCATGTATCAAGGTTTTACTTATGAAAGAAGTGGAGAATGAAATGTATTATTAAAAGTGCCATCTCAGTACCCATGTGCAAAGTTTTTAAGAAAAAAGAGGCAATAGCATACATGTTTTCTTCGTTTACCTATCCCATACCTATCTCCAAATAAAGGGATCTAGAAATAACAGAAAATGTACAAAACCCACAGAACACATTGAGAAAATGTTTTCAATAGTGAGCAAACTAGAGGGATTAACCAGGGAGCTTTACTTGTAATGTGTAAGTATTTGGATTCATTTGCATATATGTGCCTTGCATATAGGAAATTTTCAAATGTTTGTTGAATGACCATATCAGGAGCCCTTACTACTCAAGACCATTGCTTGGTATAGGTAACACAGTGCCAATCCTGATAAAATTGTTCCCAATCCTGACAGAGTTGTTCCTGAAAATTGGTGGCCCAAGTTACCATTGTGGCTCTGTACAGTACTAGGTAGCAGCTCTCTAGGTCCTTTTTTATGGGGTATATTATTTCTGATCCCCAGCTTAAATATAACCTAGTCTATGAAATTTTGTCCATGTTCCAAATCTTTCACAAGCAGAATGTATTCTTCCCAACACCCTGGTCTTCCTATTACGCTTTAATTATTCTATTGTAGAGCATTTATCCTAATTTATTGTGGTTAATTGTTATTCCTTTAAGGCCTTTCCTTTATAATTTTTCTATAGCCAACCTTAACACAGGGATAAGTATATATGGTAAAGACTCCACAAATGTTTGTTAAACTTAATTACCAAAAGGCCAAAGACCACTAGTTAGGGAAGAAATGTGTTCTATAAACTGTTCTGGTTCACTGTTAAATAGTACGATTGGTCCTTGGCTATGTTTTGATAAAGGATGTGACATTTAGGAAGCCTATCATTCTTAGCAGATAGAAAGTCTCAGAGAGTATCATAGAGAACAATGGAGAATTCCTTGAAATGTGTCTGCTGGTTGTAGAACATTCTTCTAAGAAGTGTCAGAGTCACTGTTATGCTCCCAGTGCTTTTCTGAGGGTTTTCTTTTGCATAGGTCACTCTGAGCAAAGTGACCTAAGTGAACCTAGAATCAGCATCTGTCTAAAAAGGCATCTGTGTGAGACTGGCCAGTATCCCATAAGTCCTGTATACCTCATCTCCATGTGGGTTCTCGTCTTTTTTTCAAAGACCTATTTATCTCTTTCACAAAGTGTTTTCTGGAACATAGTTTTCCCAAAGGATGTCAATATTTGCTACTTAAAGAAATATTTGCTACTTAAAGAAATGTTTTATTATCAAATAAAGTTGGAGAATGAAAGGTAAAATAAAGCAAATCAAATCAAAACAAAACAAAACAAATGTAGGATTTCTGTGTTAGGATTTGTCAGAGCTTTTCATATACAAATGAACACTTAATGTCAAAGGGAAACACTATATAATGTTTTCCAAAAATTAATAAATTATGGAAACTATTCTAAAAATATTTTTTATAATGGGACACTAGATACTGCTATTTTGAGGAATACACTTTAGCAATGATGAATCAATACCATGGAATTTTCCCTATTCTTAGGTACCCCCATCAAACGGTTCTCTTATTCATACATACAACTCTTCTTGCACGATTCAGGTGCTGGGATGAGCTCAGGAAATTTTCCTTAACTGGTGCTGATGGTATGTCATATGAGTATTCTTTCTTGAATTAAATTTTTAATAAATATAGTGGTTCAAAGATAATTGCTGCTTGCACAAATAAAAATTTTAGGCTAATATATGAGCTCCAAATCTATTAGAATTTCAAATAATCTTGCGTACTACTATATGTTCTCCTTAGAAATTTAGAAAAATGAAGTGAAAATTAGCAAATGTACAGCAATAATATGCTCATACTAAAGTATGAAAAATAATTTTGGCTAAACGCTCAGCTTCCATCTAATTTCCTAACACATAGGAAAAGTTAAAGAGAGTGAGTGGTCTGTGAACAGGGATACATTACCCTTATTATCAAATCAATTGTGTGATTCTATTTGCATTTACTGCATGCAGTTCTAATCTAATGCTTTTGGTTAAAAATAATTTGTATTCTTACAATTCCAGAATTGTTTAAAATTGCTGTTTGTCGTACTCTGGTGTTAATGCCATAACAATACAAAAAAGTTGATAGAATTGAAAAACTAGGACATAATACATTGCCAGAGATTTATTAAGCAAAACACATATTGATAAGATTGAGCCCAAACCCATACTTTAGACTTTGCACAGATGTAAATGCTTGAAAATGACAGTCAACAAAATTTACTGAGAATTAGCAATTGAGTTTGTTTCTTGCTAGCAAAAAACTGGTTGTCTCTTTAAAATGAGGTCTAGCCTCTATTTAGTTGCTTAAGGTTATATTATAAAGAAATAAAAATATTATTCAATGTTAATTTTTAGAATTTATCATAAAACACAAATTTAATGTGTCAGGTTTGGGATGCATAAAAATATTAATATGATTCAATCCCCAATTTAATGGAATTAACCTTGAAATTTATATATTAATATCTAACAGTATGAATTGTTCTATTTCCTCAGGCTTGCTAAACACATAATATATTAAATTTTAATCATTTTTCAGTTTCAAAACACTGATGTCTTTAAAAGAAATTTGCTTACAAGTTATGATTGTTGGCATCTTGGTATCTGTATTGATGAGTTTGAAACATCTCAGCTGTCAAAGAGTAGAAGGAAGAGCTTCTCATAACCACAGCTGGAATGGATCTGCTTCTATAAAAATGGGAAATAGCAGCTGCAGGGAACATAAATTGTGCAACTGATTCGATTTTGCAAAGCAAACATATTCTTCGTGTTATGATTTAGCTTGCTAATTAGGCCTTGCATAGTCAAAAGAACTTTAGAAGAAAGTAATTCTGAATTATGCTCAACTTCTACACCTTCTGAGATCTCCTTATAACGTTTTTCACATTTCCAAGAGGAGATAATCTCAAACTGAATGCCTCAGACAACAAAAGAATGGGTGGCAAATAATGTCCTATTGAATGATTGCATCAGACCCCCATTACAACTAAATAAAGGGAGACGTCAAGAAGAAGAATATCAATGGATCTACGACACCTGGGTCTCAAGATATAGGCAAACCAATAACATGTTTTTTCTGATTTTGAGTCAGGTGTCAGCAAACTTGTACTGTAAAGGGTCATGATAAATATTGTAGGTTTTGTGGTGCTATCTGCTCCATGATGCCATTAATCAATTTGGGCTTTCAGCAGTGAAGCAGCCATGAGCAATATATAAACTAATCAGTGTGGCTGTGTTCCAATAAAATTGTATTTCTACATACAGCTGGTGGGTCAGATTTTCCATCCCTCGGTTTAATTCTCAGAAATGAGAATTGGTGATAACATATGCAATAATAGTAAATGTGACTTTATGTTGCTAAACTTACACTGTATCATATGTATTTAAAATCAGATATATCCATATTTGGGGATAATTTCCATAGTGGTATGTATGTATGCAGAAATGCATATATATATACATCTATGTATATACATAGGTATGTATGTTTACATACATATATATCTACTATACATATGTGTGTGTAGGGAAAGAGAGAGAAAATATATACAAAGCACATTTTATAAAGTATGTGGGGAATAAGAGGAGAAAATAGGAAAGTATTATGGAACAAGCCAAACATTGACTAAGAGTGTCAATGTAATAAGCACAATTATATTGGCAAATTCATTAATTGTATTTATAATTTTGTTTTTCATTTTAACCAAACTCACAAAGCATTTATTGAAATTAACACACCTGGGCAAGCACAAGACTTGAATCAAGCAGCATCAATGCTTTAAAAAAAGCAAATTAAAAAACTCAAGATGTAGAAGCAGTAGCCATATCAGCAACCATTCTTCTAGGGATTCTTCTAGGGAAGGGACATATACAATCCTTCCCCAAGAACTTTGATGCTACCCCTTTGAAGAGTTTAAGCACAAAACAGAGTGCTTGTATCATGTAAGTAAGGACTTTTACAGGGAAAACTGTCATATAAATGCATTTTTTTTTTTTGCTTTTAAAGGATACTGCAGTAGAAATATATTAAGCATGGCCTCAAATATCCAACATTTTCCCATACTGCATTTTAAACCAAAGTTATAAGAACCTGCAGTCTTTATAAAGCACTCTCTTCACAGCACAGCTGTAGTTCACTTTAAATTAAAAATGTTCCCTTTGTGCTATATCCTTAGAAGTAAACATAATATACAGATAAATGTGAAGTTTAGATTCTGCATCAAGCGTTATTCAATCTCACCTTCTGATGTAAACCTGGATACCATCAAATTTGCAAAGCATTCACTTAATATTTTAGTTGAAGCAAACTTAAAATATATATGGATTGTCAGTGAAAGAGACCTTTGTGAGTTTCAGTGTATTTATAATTTATATGTAGGCATTTTATCAATTTCTGTACCTAAATTTGTTGGGTATTTATTAAGCTGATAACTCTTTTGGTTCTAATAGATAAAAGATGTAAATCGTTCTTGCCTTTCGGAAGCCCATATTTATATAACTATGACTTTTATGCATTCATCTCCATAACTAGGATAATTATAAAATAAACAAATTATCTAATGTCTCACATTAGTGTTATAGACAACTAATGTCACTGAAATTGGGAAGGGAGATAATTGTGAGATGTGGTAGTACTGAAAAGCCCTTATAGAGCACAGGCTTTGAAATATAAATAGCATAGATTAAATTTATATTGGAGAAGGGGAATATTATTTTAGGTGGTACAGAATACTGAGAACAGGAAATGTGTACAAAATTTCAAGTGGGGCTAATGTGGGAGATAATAATTTTGAAAAGTAGATTGGAGTCTAATTAGAAAAAGAACTTTGAATATCAGATAACAAAATTTCAACTTTATTCTATATCCAATGCAGAAGCAATTTTTGACCAAAGATGAAACAAGATGAAACCTATAAAATTACTTTAGCAGAGACTTTTAAATGATGGAGCCAGAGGTGTAGAAGGCAGAAACCAATTTGGTATGAGGGAGTCTAAGCTCAGTTAAGATTGATTCAAGTAGTGTAATGACAATACCAGTGGAAATTTAAAAAAAATGTGCCCCTGGGTCTTATGAAACTGTCATAACATCTGGCATTTTATTTACTTTACACAAATTTACTACAATGATCCAGGGAATACTCTACTCATTGGCATTTTATTTGCATTTATGTTTCACCTTACCAAGAAAAAAAAAAACTTGCAAAATGATTGAGACACTTACCTGAAATGTCTAGCATAACACAATAGGTGATTAAGGAAAATCAACTCTAAAATAACAAACACAGTTTGGAATCAAACAAATTAGAGAAATGATGAGATAAGTATATTTTTAAATGATTATTTAAAGACGGACTTTTCAGAGCCTTTAAGATGCTATTGTGTGTAGTGAATCTCCACACCTGGAGTGCTTCTGGCTCAGAGACTTTGTATTATTTCCTTTGTCTAAGATGTTCTTTGCTTAGGCTCATTTCCTGACCTCATTCATTTCATTCAGGACTTAAATGTAATCTTATTGTACAAACATCTCATAATTCCTTTGAATGTTGTACTTCAAATAAATGGTTTTATCATCTCATAAGAGTCACACACTACAGATAACTTCTTCCCTACTACAATTTTAGTGGCACCTCTGTTTCATCAAAAATGCTTGTTTAAGGTTTGTTCTTTCTAGTTTTTTGTAATAATCAATCATTCACCTATGTAACAACATTTAGTACCTTTTAGTGCCAAATTCCTTGGTTTAGCCTACATACATCTTATTCTTACTTTCATGGTTTGTAGTTGCTTGTATTTTCTATATACATATTTTCCAAGGAAATTATATCACAACTCCTAAGTTCCTGAAGCAACCAAGTTTTGTTTCTTGCTTATATCACTGAATATACTTACAACCCTTAATTAAATGGAAGCAGGATGTGCTATACATACATTCTGTAATTCACCTAATGACAGTGAATGATTTAACAGGACTCCACTAATTCTGTTTTTTTTTTTTTTTTTTGTGGACCTTTAAAAATTTCTCTAAAAAACCAAACTGCTTGTAGAGTTGTGAGTCCAAACCTATTCTTGATACCAAATGCTCTTTGAAACTTAGGAAAATAATTGAAAGATAGTGACAGTGCTCTTTAGTTTTTATTGTATGGCAAACATCACATTTTCTCTTTCACACTATTTGCTCAAGAAGCGTAGTGATTCTGGAACAATATAGGAATAAGAAGGTCAAAATAGAAATATGTAGACTAAACATTCATGTAGTGGGGTAGTTACTCCAGAAGATATTCAGCCAGGGTTTTTCTGGAGATGAAAAAAGATAATGGTATATTGGTAGGTCATATAATACTAATGAAAAGAAGATTAAAACATTTAGCAGATCTTTTCTCTTTCTTTTGTATCTATTATTCCAAAAATTTTCAGACAAGGGGAAATATATAAATATGGTGAATGCATTAGCCAGTTTATAGAGTTGAAGGTCTCTGTGTAATACTCTCTTATTTTATGCTTTATTGCACAGAAGAAAGCACCAACCTAACTTTTTATTTGTAATTCTTTGGCACTTTATTTATATCCCTAAGCAATCATGTTTTTACTTAATATCATTTGTGAAATTCATCAATGATTATAGGTCATTTAGTTGCACTCCTATATGGTATTTTATTATGTAAATATGGTATATATATATTTTTGAAGCAGGTTCTCGCTCTGTCACCAAGGCAGGAGTGCTGTGGTACAATCATGGCTCATTGCAGCCTAATCTTCCCGAGCTCAAGCAATCCTCCTCCATCATTTTTTTATTTTTTCGTAGAGACAAGGTCTCACTATGTTGCCCAGGTCTCAAGCTCCTGGGCTCAAGCAATCCTCTTACCTAGGCCTCCTAAAGTGCTGGGATACAGGCATGAGCCATTATGCCCGGCCAAATATGGTATAATTTATAATTACTATTATAAAATTGCAACTATGCATGTCACCTTGTTCAAGAGTTTCTCCAAACTACAAACCTAAAAGTGTGATTTCATGGGCCATATGCACTTTTTATTTACCGGAGAGTGTACAGTCAATTTTCTCTCTAAGGAGAATATACCAAATATATTCCTGTCAGCAATGTAGTTTTCATGTATCTATTCTTTTGAATGATAAAGCTTTTTTTCAACAAATCCAGTATAAAACTATATATTACTGTGGTTTTAACTTGGATCTTCTTTGTTATTAGTGAAATTAATCTTTTCATATTTTTGGGTTTGGGGGCAATGTCTTTCACTTTTTGCTGAAATTCCACTGTATTTTTATCTTTTTCTTATTAATTTGGAAATAGTGTTTATAAAGTCTATGCTCCAAATCTTTATCCATTACATTGAACATCATCCAATGTACCTGGAATGTAAAATTCAACGTAGGATCCGTTGCAACATTTTTTTTTTCTCCGTCTGCCTTGTTATTGTCACATTTTTAAATAGAAATTTTTAATCCTAGTGCAGCAAAATGTACCTATCTTTCTTTCATGATTACTGGTTCTTGTAGCTTAAGAAATCCTTTCCTAACAAAAGCCATTGTGCAATTTTTCTGTAAATTTTGTTTTTATGAATATTTTAATCAATCTTTAATTTTGATACATGTGTGTCTGTGTGTATGTGTATAGTGCAAGATAAGAAACTAGTCTATTTTATTTTCTTTTTCCTTTTGAGCAATATTTACTCATGTCTCTTTTTTTCTTGATCATTGTCAAAATTCATTTATTATGATAGTCTTTATAAAAAAATAAAGTTATGGTTTTATTAATTTCTAATATCTGCTTTTATCTTCATTTTTCCAGTTCTTCCATTTTATTTGGATTTATTTCACAGCTCACTGCAGCCTTTAATCTTAGGGTCAAGGGCTCCTCCCACATCAGCCTCCTGCACACCAAACGCTACAGGTGTACCACCATGCAGCTAATTTCTTAAATTTTTAAAATTTTTGTAGAGACAGGGTCTCACTATGTTGCCCAGTTTGGTCTCCACCTCAAGACCTCAAGTGATCCTTCCACCTTGGCTTCCCAAAGTGCTGGGATTACTGATGTGTGCCCCCAAACTTGGCCTGTTTCTAAGTGCTTTGGTTTAATGTTTATCTCGCAATTTTATCAATGCAAGTGGTTAAGGTGTGTGTTTTCTTTCACTTTAGTTATTTTTCAGAGGTTTGCTATATATAATTGTATAGTTCAAAATATTTCCTGTCATAAGACTTATTCTTTAGAGTGTGTTTTTAAATTTCCAGTTGTTCTTTTTAAATTGCTTGTATTATTTTCTAAATTATTACATTCTTCTTAAAGAGTGTTTTGCATTGTTCCAAGTGTACTTGAGAGGAATACATGTTCATAATTGTTAGGTAAAGTTCCTTTTTTTTTGCTTTGCTTTTTTATGTTCTATGTAATTTCTTCATTTTAATTTTCCAGTTCACTAATTTCATCTTCAGCTGGGTCGCACATATTTTATGTATTCATTATGTTTTAATTTCCAAAATTATAGATTTTATTACTACAAATTCTCTTTTGTTCTTTTCAGATCCATCTGCTTACATTTATAGTTTCTTTTTATGTATATATTTAATTTATGTTTAATATTTTTTCTGATGTTCCCAATTATATGATATTTTTGCAGGTTTAATTACACTGTCTGATGTTTCTGATGACTCCTTTCATAGTGGGCTGTTTCTTTATGTTCTCTGTAATTTTGGGTTGTGAATCCATGTTTCATGGGACTTTGTGTAAATTCTTTGAGACCTGGCATGTAGGTATATCCCTTGAGAAAAGATTTCCTTTAATGTCTGCCACATCTCTGGGGGCTATTAAATTGTAACCACTATAATTTATTTATTTTTCTAATTTTATGTACTTAGTAGGTAATATAAATGCAAACTTCAAGCTTGCAGCAGAGTAGTACTATGGGTTTTAATTCAGAGAATTTTTTTTTTCATGTTGCAGATTACACAGACTTTTTCCTTGTCAGCTCCTTAAGGCAATAAATAGATTTGTTTCTCAATCCTCCATTGCACTGTGACTCTGGTCTTTGAAGCACCCCAGGGACCTCAGTGCTTTATTCTCCTTGCATAGGTGCAGTGCTTTTTTTTGTTTAGTTTTTGTTTTTATTTTGACTCTGAGTGAACTTCAGAGGCCAAGGTTCTAGGTTTCTGAGATTTGTAATGACCCGCAGGGCAGATGCAGGTTCAGTTCAAAATGACCACTCTGGTTTCCTGACTCTTCTTTGATTTTGCCCCCTGGGCATTTTTTCTCTTATTTTCCTATGAACTGAACTGGGTATCTGAAAGATTGTTATATTTCTAAATAGTTTATAAAGGAAAAAATATTTTTTAGAAGAGTAGCCTGCCATAATACTGGTGGAAAAACACCTCTCTTTTAAAAATTCTCTCAATGTGGGCTTTAGTCCTAACATTTATTTATGAGAATAAAATAAAAACATTTTTTTTACTGTAATACAAATTTTTTTCTTTGTGGTAACTACAACTTTTAATTTTGTATTGAATAATTTTATCAATAATTTATTTATTTTTTATGTAATACAAATGTTAACAACAGTACAATAATGACAAATCCACCACGCTTCCAAGCTGATAGGTTCCTCCCTTTGAACAAACAAATAAACAAATACTTTATTAATTCATTATGTTTTGTTTGTTATCTATTTTGATCTTTCTAGAATCAAGGATAAGTTACTAGCATATTATAAATTTACTTTCTTAGGAAATAATCTTCCTCTCCTATAATTTGCTTATACACTCTGTTAATGATTGGTTTTCTGCATTTGTCTGCTTGATGTACTTCTGAGATGATTTTACTCTTGCATCCACCAGGTTGTATAGTAAATAATTCTACCTTGAGTAACATCTTCAATATCAGTTAATCAAATGCCTAATTGGATTCTGTACCTAACACCTAATAAACTAATAAAAGTAAGATTGGCAATGTTGCCAATGATAAGAATTAGACTGGTTTCATTTGCTTATTTTTTTGAAGACCACTAGTATAAAAATGTTTTATTTCCTTGATTTTAGACAGTCTAGCTAATGTGACACAGAGGCGGAAGTAAAAACTTCCCATCTTCAGGCATGAAAAAATTTTACTGGATGGAGTGACCCTTTTCAGCCCTTAACCTACTTAACAAATCATAAAGATGCCTGGACATATTATATTTGACTATCAACTATTCTACCAGTATATTTCATGTAAGAAATCTAAAGGTATGTTGATTTAGAGATATAGCATTAATTCAAATGGATATCTATTTTAGTGGTAGAGGGAACAATATCAAGTTGAGTTAGTAGAAAAAAGTGATACAAATGAAATCACAGGAAACAATACAGGTCAACCAAAATATTATAAGGAAAGGGCAAAGTAAATTACCCCCAAATTATCTATTACTATTGAAATAATAGAACAAACAAATCATAGGTTAGCCAAGTAATGTTAAGGTTGTAGTTAACGCTAAAGTAAGCAGCTACAACTTTTAGTTGACTCAGCAATTGGGCTCCTCACTATTTCAAATATATTATAAGAAGAATACACACATAAAACTGAGGAATATGATTGCTTCTACCGCTTAGGGCAAGCATTGCCAAATGGTGGCTCATGAGACAAATCTAGCCTACTGCTTGTTTTTGTAAATAAAGGCTTTTTGAAACACAGCCATTCTCATTCATTTATGTATTGTCTATTGAAGCTTTCACACTACAGTGGCTGAATTGGATAGTTGTGACAGAGACCACCTGGCATGCAAAGTGTGAAATATTTACTATTTAGTCCTTTGCAGAAAATGTTTGCCAACTTCTGGCTTAGGGAAAGCCTGTGCAAGAGTTTGGGAAGATTTTTACTTTTAGGTGAAGACAAGTTATTTATAAAAGAGTTTAATTATACTGATTTGATAAAAAATGATTTGATGCCTACTAACACTTTTGGAATTTATTGTTGATAATAAACGTTTAGTCGTGTGTTCTCCACATTAACATTATTGTCATGGGGGAAGTCTGTCCTTAAAAAGCGGGGAGTTATGAGGGGTAGTTATGTTATTTGGCTCTAATGTCATAAGCTGGCTTCAAGTTCTGTTAGCCTGGACAATATTTAAACTGACACATACGGAAAACTTTTGCATGTTCTTCAGGAAATTCCCCTTTGCTGGGGCCATCTCATCTGCATTTCTTTTGATGCAAATGATATACCATCAGCTCATTTTTTAGTGTTTTGTAGTATAGTCAGTAGATCTCTACAATGCTGAGTTGCACATCTTCCTTTTTGTACAGGATCAAATACAACCCATGCCACTGTGCTCATTCATATGGCTACAATTGGTCTATTCACTATTTTCCACAACATAATGGCAGCAGCAACTTCTACTTCACCTCTCCCATCATTTAAGGCATCTCTAGCTTTTGAGATTTTCCAAATGAGATTCAGGAGACAAATGTTTCTTGGGTTAATTATTTCTTCCTAGAAGAAAGCCATTCTTTCTTCCTAGGCTTTTAGTGATAGGCTAATGGCCCTACCCTTTTTTCTTCAGGGAGTAGGGCTCACAGCACAATTCATAAGAAAGACGTCCTCTTTCCAAAATAACCTTCTTACCCTCAATCGCTTTATACCCTTGGTGTATGTGAGGAGTTTAATAGTATTCTACTAGTTCTTGAAAAATATTTTTGAAAGTTATACATAATAATCTATCTCAATAAGTCTGGTAGCTGATATCTATCAAATTGTGATGGCTCTGACAAAAATGGATGAGGCTCATTTAAACATACCATTTCACTGACTTAACTGTGTGGCAAAACAAGTGTCAATCAAGAGCTTCAATTTATCCCCATGGCTGCCGCTGATTAGTTAGGATGTACCTCTGACCTGGCTATGTTCTTCTTTGAAAAGTACCTATGATATAGTTTTATCTTGAGGATTTAGTGAGATAACATATGTGAAAACTTCTTCTGTAGTGCTCAGTAAAGAGAACAGATTTTAAAAATGCACACTCCCTTGCCTAATTCACATAATGATCTATACAGCAATCCATTTTATCAGAAGTCACAAATTCACAACTTGTAGTCTGAATTCTCTATGTAATTATACCTAGCTGTAGCATAGACTAGAAATTCAGTTTTTAGAAGGTCTTAACTCTCCAGGTCACCCATTTCTACCAACATGCCTCACACATTTTCTTTGTCTGTCTAACCCAGATAGACATTTACACTTGAAAATTGTGTCCTATAAAATAAGATTCAAAATTCCTTTTCTCTCTTTTCTCTAATGAAATCACCATAGCATTGGACTTAAATATATAGCTTGGGTCCCTGAAATGCTAGAATGACAACGTGCTCCTGGCTCCTCTTGGCCTCATTTCTTAACTCCATCTTTTACTCTGCTCTGGCCACATTGGCCCCTGCTATTATGTGAACACAAAAAGGCAGCACGACTTCAGGATTTTTCGATTGCTAGTCCTTCTCAATAGAACACATTTGCCCCAGATATCTGCCTAGTTTGACCCAACACTACTTTATGTTCTTGCTGAAACAGAAGCATTGCATCCATGGAGAGGCTTCTCTGACGACACTATTTAGTATAATTCTTGCTGCTATGCTATCTCTCAATAAGCTGCTTTATTTTTCTTTATACTAGTTATTATGACTTTGACTTATGTTCACTTATTTATTTATTATTGCCTATGGTACCCAGTATAACATAAATTCTGGAAAAACCAGCTCTTATGGCCAGCACTTGGAACAGTCCATGGTACCTTCTAAGCACTCAATGTATATTTGTTCATAAACCATAATTAGGAACATAGTAGTGAATACTATAGAACCAGTTAGGGTATATGGTGACTATAATGGTGTGGCAGTGGTGGGGGGGCTTTAATTTATGAGTCTGTATTTAAGTAATATAAATTCAAAAGATGAGTCCTGGACATAGTTACCTCCTTAAATTTTAATGAAGCTTAAAGTAAGGAAAAGTAGAAAACTTTTAACTTCTGTTATAGTTAATTGTATATGTCAACTTGGTAGAGCCACAGTGCTCAGATATTTGGTCAAACATTGTTCTGGATGTTTCTATGAGAGTGTTTTTTGGGTGAGATTAATATTTATATTGGTAAACTTTAAATACAGCAGATTGTCCTCCACAATATGGGAACTCATTCAATCCATTGAAGGCCTAAATAGGACAAAGACTGACCTCCCCTGAAAAAGAAGTAATTCTGCCACTGCATTTGGACTTGAATGAACACATTGGCTCTTTTCTAGTTTTCAGCCTCACCAGTCCACCCTGCAGATTTTAGACTTGCCAGTCACCATAATTACATGAGCCAATACCTAAATCTCTCTTATATATGTGTGTGTATATATATATATATATATATATATATATATATATATGACAGAAGCTAGGAAGAGGCATCAAAAGCACACACACACAGAACCTGTATATATATATATATATACACACACACACACATATACACACATATATACATATATTCACACACATACATATATATGTTCTCTATATATATGTTCTATATATGTTATCTATATATACATAATATATATATGCTATTTATATATGTTCTGTTTCTCTGGAAAACTCTAATACAGCTTCCAAAATGAAGCCGTCAATTTAAATACCCAGCACTAACATTTAAGCCAAAAATGTCATATATTTATGCTCTGTAACTAATATGAAACTTAACTACTTTGGAAGACAGCCTGCAGATGATGTAAGAAATATAGGAAGAAAAAAATCAAACTATGTTGGTAGAAATAAGTCTATCCATCCATACAAAGAAGTCTATATATTGAAACTTGAATTTTTTAATGTAAGATTTTTCTCATTTTAAAATAATTTATTTCTCAATAACATAATAATAGTAGAAGCTCTGATGTTGTGTTATATCATGGGAATCTGATCTTGAGCTGGCCTAGAGAGTCAGCCATGCAGAACAAGAGAAAAGAGAGAGGGTAAGACCTCTTCCATTGAACAAACTTAGCCTTGGTCTTCCAGCTACAACATCAGCATGAATCCAGGTAATGAATAAGATTTAAAAGGTCTCAGAAACATTGGGAAACAAGGTAGCTGAATCTGAGGAGTGGATATTGGATTAATTTATCCCCCTATTTGTATTCTCAGAGGAGGTGGAGATGGAAATATGCAGGAATAGACATCTGCCATGGAGGTCTAGGCCCTGCTTACCACTTTTCACTCCATGAAGGCTGGCAGTGGCCACTGCAAAACGGGAAGCTGCACATGGGGTGACCCAATGAGTGTTTTCAATTCTCAATGATTAAACAGTTTTTCCTCTCTTGAGCATGAGCTGGGAAAAGGAAAAGTACCCCCTTCTCCACAGACCATAAATGGGTAAGAACACACAGAGAAAAATGCAGTAAGTATTAAAACATGGAAATTCCTCATTTTCACAAGAAATAAGAAGGAAAAAAGACATTAAGTTGTCTGCAAGGTAAGAGACATCCAGGAATATTGTGACTTGGAGAAAGAAAGAATTTCATGATGAAGCAATTAATAGTCCAGAATGTTGCTAAAATGTTTAGAATAATGGGAAAAAGTGGGTCAGGGAGGGTCATTACATTTATTTAATTTTGGAGACCAACAGGTAGATTCTAAATAACTCTGTAACATGCAATGCGTATCATACTATTTATTTAGAGGATTCAAATTTTTGAAATAAACTTTCATTCAGCATACCTGCCTGTGACAGGAAAAAAAATGATTGTGCTAACATGGAGTTAACGGTGAAGTTTATAAGAACTACATTGACAGTCTAACTTCCTATAACATTTTTTCATTACTTTATATTAATGAGATTCTCCGTATTGTTTCCTCCTTTGGGGAAATTCCTTGTGATTATCCCTAGTTTAATCACACATGCTTTGAAATGAGGCTGCTTCCTTCAGAAAGCCTTACCTGACCCTCTTCTGGATGCACATTACTTTGGTCTTGATTGAAATCAAATAGAATTTAAGTATTCCCCCAAATTGGAATCATTTGTTGCCCATTTCTGGACTCAGAATTTAGCAATACTCCATTGCATAGTCAAGTAATAAGCATTTATTGAACAATTAAAAGGAGGCATGATTATCAAGTCATTGGATAATCATGACATAAAAAATACTGCTGTTGTTATGTTTTTGAGGTAGGAGACAAGTGGGACTCGACCATATTGAAGACTGGCTGAAGCTAGGAAGAGGCACCAAAAGCACTGACCATAATACAGGCCCACCACCACCATGACAGTTTACTATTGTCATGGCAACTCCCAGAAGTTATTCTCATTTTCTAGCTAATTCTGAATACCATGCATCTTAATTAGTAAACCATTAAAAGTGGATATAGTGACAAAACTGTCCCTGGGGTGCTATTCTCAGCACGCTATCTGTGGGATAGTCCTGCTCTGCAGGAGCAGTCAGGGAGCTGTAACCCTGCTACTGCCTCAATAAAATTGCTTTTTTCTACCACTTGCTAGTTTTTGAATTCCAACTTCAGTGAAGCCAAGAACGTGCTCTGCATTATTTTGACTTTGGTTTTGCACAACAAACTTATAGAAACAAAATTCACGGTGCAGAATGTATACTTAAAAATCATGCAACCAAAGTATGAATTGAATAGAGGAATACAATTTCAAAGCTAGTTTTAAAGAATTCAAAGGGTATAACATAAAGGTATATGTGGGAGTGCATACCTTTGGGCATAAGGAGCACATTCAAGGCTGGGGAATAAGGAGCAGAATCTTAAAGTTAGTTTCTATAAAAAAAAAATTATGCAGAGAAAAGCAAGCCAATCTATTTCAAAAGACTTAAGAAGGCCTGTTTGCTGGTGTAGCTGAGGCAAAGATCAGCTGGAGGAGGACCTCTGGGCAAGCCAGGCTCAAGAGTTTGGATTTAATATGATAGACACCAGGGCGCTCTCCCGAAGGGCCCTTGAGTAGGAATGGCTTGATGAAAATGGTGCTTGAGAAAGATTATTCCTGCAGTAGGGTGTCAACAGCCTAATACTATCAAGGGGAACATTTACACCTAACACATACACTAAAACATTACATTTTGCCACCCTAAAAGGCCTCCGTGATTACAAAAGACTGCTTTTGAAAAGCCCTGTGCTTTTTGTGGCATATTTCATTCAAGCTCTTTGCCAAGTGATTTCTTGTTCCTTTCTTTTCTCTTATTATTATACTTTAACGAATTCCCTGCCACTGTCAAAGATGGGAATCTCAACCATTTGTTTTCTGCTGCCTGTGGCAGATTGATCAGAACAGTTGCATTTTAAGCTACTTCTCTGTGTTTGCTTGACAGTGACTTCAGCTGTGACAGGGGCATTAACCTTAGGGATGAGGAAACAATTCTTACTTCATGCTCTCTCAGTTCAGAGCTTCTCCTCAGCAGGAAGAAAGCAAGTCATGTACATTATTTGAAGCAATTTTGTGATTTATCCACTGGGTACTGACCTACAATCAAATGAACTCTGCTTAAAACCTCTGAATGGATTTTTAATTGCTGCTGTGGGATGAGGGGAAACACGTTCACGTAGCCACCTTCTCAAAAGCAAACTTCTCTAGAAAAATTCTCCCTAAACCCAAAGAGCACAGTGCATCTTTAACCCCAAATTGTTTTGCATCTGGTGTAAAAATAGAGCAAAATCTCATCTTCTTTCTTAAAAACATGTGCCAGTTTCATAAGCACCAAATACATTGGTATTTGAATTCATCGCTCTCTAAATTCATGTTACATATTTAAACACTATTATAATTTTATAAGTAGAGACTAGAGATTAAGCATATCAAGTTGTATTCCATGCCTTCCCAATCGATTCTTACTAGAGAATTTAAAATGTAGATGTTTTACGAAATTCACACCTTGATTATTGATTAGATTATCGGATTATGAATTAATCTATATAGTTTTGCTTCATTGACAACTTGTTTGGTTGAGAACGCGTGAATCAAATTGATGAAGTTAATGATGAATAAAAATTTTACTAATCAATTTTAATGTATTATTATTAATGTCATCTTTCTCTGCTCTCCAAAGCAATGGTTTACTACCTTATGAGATTTTACCTTCTGAGATTCTAACATTCATGTCAATTTCATTTTCTCCTTCTCTACCAACAAACAAAAAAATGAATTAAAAATTGTATTTTTAAATTAAAAAACTATTGCTGTTTTGAGGATGGAAATCTCGGAGGGTGTGATATTACAGGGTGGAACATCAGGGCCAATGGAAATGGCATAGCTACTTTACAGCAAGATGTTTCTGGGCACTGTGTCAGATGCTGTCACTTTCAGAGGGTACTGAGTTGAGTGGGGCCTGGCACCCGGAGGATGAAGAGGGAAGTAGCTAGGACAGTAAAAAGTGACAACCATGTAATCTAGAATGGAATTGTTTTTCGACATTGTCAGAGGTAAATTTTATGATCATCTGAGTGACTGGCTAAAGGAGTGGACAAAGGAGGACTTAAGAGCAGAGACTGTATATAGAAGGAATACCTCACTCTTAATGCCAAAAGAAATATTTCAGGCCCAGGTTGTGGCAACAGCTGTATAAACTGGAACACTATCTTGGAAGTAATAATAACAGCTACCAATTATTTAGTGCTTATCATCCACTGGATATTAATCTAATTGTTTCACTGGGGACATAACTGAATGATCACAACCAATTTATGGGGTTAATATTTTATTAGCATCAGTCTCTTAAAATAAGGAAACTGAGATACAGAGAAATTAAGAAACTTGCTGTAAGATCACAGAAGTCTTAAGGGGTGGAGACAGAACATGAAATCAAATATAAAAATAGCATGTAAACAATACAAAGAATTATATAAATTTGTGGGTTTGTGTGTGTTTATGCATATGTGTTTATATATATATACACACACACATACACATTATATATATATATATATATATATATATACACACACAGAATAATATTTGCAGTTTATTGGCAAGAAAAAAAAATGAGAAATTGGCCAGGCGTGATGGCTCACACCTGTAATCCCAGCACTTTGGAAGGCCGAGGGTGGCCGATCACCTGAGGTCAGGAGTTCAAGACCAGCCTACCAACAAGGAGAAACCCCATCTCTACTAAAAATACAAAATTAGCTGGGCGTGGTGGTGCATGCCTGTAATCCCAGCTACTTGGGAGGTTGAGGCAGGAGAATTGCTTGAACCTTGGAGGCGGAGGCTGTGGTGAGCCGAGATTGTGCCATTGCATTCCAGCCTCATTGCATTCCAGCCTCATCAACAACAACAGGAAACTCTGTCTCAAAAAAAAAAAAAAAAAAAAGAAATTTATGTACAGTATGATGCCATTTAAGTTCCACATATTTAAATATATATAAAAATATATATTATTGTTAGAAAGTAGCAACAGCTTCCCTCCTCCCCTCCCCTCCCCTCCCCTTCCTTTCCCTTCCCTTCCCTTCCCTTCCCTTTCTTGATGGAAGAGATAGGAGACATGACAGCTTGTTATTTTGCTGCTGGGAATGATCTCCAAGCAAGAAAGATTATGGAGACCACTGTTTTACGTTCTGCTTCTATGATATCAACTCTTTTTTATTTTTTCAAGATTTCACATGTGAGATCATGCAGTATTTGTCTTTCTGTGTCTGGTATTTGTTTTTCGATTAACATAATGACCTCTGGGTCCATCCATGTTGCTGCAAGTGGCAGGATCCATTCTTTTTTATGGCTGCATAGTATTCTACTGTGTATATATACCACATTTGCTTTATCTATTCCATCCATTACTGGACATTTGGGTTGATCCCACATCTTGCAGGGAGGGGGAAAGGGATGATGGGAGGATGTTGGTCAATGGATACAAAGTGACAATTAGATAGGAGGAATAGGTTCTGGGGTTCTAATGCACAGTAGGGTGCTGATGATTGATGGTAAGCTATATGTTATAAAATAGTTAGAAGAGAGGCTTTTGAATGTTCTCACTATGAATAAATAAGTGCATGAGGTGATGGATAGGCTATCTACCCTGATTTGATTATTATTATTATTATGCAACATATATATGTATCAAAACATCAAATTGTATCCCATAAATATGTGCAATTACAGTGTGTCAATTAAAAAAAAAGGAAAGTAGCAACAATCTTACTTGAATTATTTTCTGCTATTGAGCAGAAAGAGGAACTTGTAAGCAATAAACCTGGATATCTAGCTGAAGAGATTTCCTGGAAAACTGTTGAAGATGAGCCCTGATTTCTTCTTGCTGCTTATGGTATATGTGAGAGAAAACAGATACATTGAAAAAGGAACAATTAAGCAAAAAAGAACCAGAACTTGATGATTTGGAAGATTCTCAGACTATCCATATAATGTGCTCTGGAAACAGGGCCAAGGTGTAGAGGCGCACACTTTTGCCAGAGAGGTAAATGTGTGACTCATAGATTCAATCAACCACCTAAGCAGAAATATTGTCAGCTCAGACTAAAACGTGATGAAATGAAGGCTGTTGAACTTCTGGGATTATATAAGTGTGACAGAAGCCAATAGAGCTGCTCTGCTGATAAAATGTGTTGTCCTTCAAGAAAAGGAAGGAGTCACTCTAAGGGTGGCTTTGAGGCCAGCAGGGCTGCCACCAATATTACAGGACCAGAGGGCACAGGTACAGGGTGCTGGGCCACCTCTTCAGTTAGAGTGAGTGGAGCCACTGCCCAGGGCCCAAAGGAAGGGACTATCTCTTAAAACTCTATTGAAAAACAGACACAAAATTTGAATAGTGGTAACGCTAAAGAAGACATTTGAATGGGAAATACAAACGTAGAAATATGCTCAAATTATTAGTCTTTAAAGAAATGCAAACCACAATAAGATACCACTGCAAACTTACTAGCATGGCTAAAAGTAAAAAGATGGACCATACCAAAAGTTGGTGAGGATGTGGATTGCCGTAGATTAAATGTTTGTGTTCCCCCCAACATTCACCTGTTAAAACCTAACCCCTAATGTTATGATATTTGGAGGTAAGGCATTTGGAAGGTAATTGAATGATGAAAGTGAAGCCCTTATGAATGAATTAGCATCCTTATAAAAGAGACTGCGGAGAAGTCTCTCCTTGCTTCCACTATGTGAGTACACAGTGAAAAGATGGCTGTACATGAATTAGGAAATAGAAGTTCACTAAATATCAAATCTGCTAATTCCTTAATTTTGGACTCCTCAGGCTCCAGAACTGTGAGAAGTAAATTTCTGTTGTTTATAAGCCACCCAGTTTGTGGTATTTTTATGTAGCTAGAATGGACTAAGTCATAGGTAAACAGGAAAATCATACACTGGTAGTGAGTATATAAAATGGTACAACCACTTTGGAATACAATTTGGTGAATTTCATTTAAAAAGTTATACATAATATTCACCATACGATCCAGTCCTTCCACTCCTAGTTATTTGTCCAAGAGAAATAAAAGCATAAATCCATATAAGAACCTGTACAGGAATGTTATTAGCAGCTTTATTTATAATAGTCCCAAACTGAGAGTAATGCAGATGTCCCTCAACAAGTCGATGAATCAATAAAATGTAGTACATCCATATATAGGAATACTACTCAACAGTAAAAAATAATAAACTGTGATGCATGATACAACATAGACTAATCTCAGAATAATTATGCTCAGTGAAAGAGGCAGACAAAAAGTGCACAACTATATAATTCCATTAATATCAAACCATATAAAATGCAAGCTAGAGTAACAGGAAGCAGATAAGTGGTTGCCTGGGGATAAGCCAGAGTGATGGAAAGGATTATAAATGGGCAAGAGAAAACTTTTGAGGGTTATGGATTTGTTCGTTTCCTAGATAGTGGTGATGGTCTCACAGGTACATACATATAATCAACATTTATCAATTTGTACATTTTAAATATGTATGATATATTGTATGCCAGTTACACCTTAGGAAAGCTGCTAACAAAAAATATAAGCATCATTTTTCTGCCTTATTAAATATTTTTTTCAAATATCACTTTAATTCATGCATAAGTATTGCCATGTGGCTAAACCATAATTTATATAACCATTTCCCCATCACACTCCATTTTATTTAATATTTTTGTTAATGTGAACTAACAACAAAATATACAAAGCAAGTTGCTTTTTATGTTTAGAGAATCTAGCAGTTGTTTTGCAACAGATGAAGCAAAAAATAGCGATATATGTTTTTGTAGAATGCCTTCTTCTTTCCTCATAATTAAAAAAAAAACTTTGTTAATGCTTATTAAAAGTCAATCATAATGAGACAGATATTTGAGAAATGTTTGCCAAGTAGTTAAATGTGGTGGAAATTGCTAGCACAAAGTTAGGTCCATTATAGTCTCCTTGGTATACTTTTAGACTATATTTCTCAATATTCTGAATGTTTTAGGTGAGCCCACTTGATGAGGTTTTGCAATGAATGAATCGTAGACAAAAGTAACATATGCCACTTTCAGGCGTGATCCACAAACATCTCCCAATGTGATAATCCCTGCACTTTCTCTTTCCCATTTTTTTCTTTCCTTTCTTTTCTTTTCTTCTTTTCTCCTCCATCCCTCCCTCCCTCCCTCCCTCCCTCACTCTTCCCCCCCTTCTTTCTTTTTTCTTTCTTTTCTTTCTTTCTCTCTTATTTCTTTCTCTCTCTTTTTTTTTTTTTTTTTTTTTGGACAGGATCTCTCTGTCACCCAGTCTGGAGTGCAGTGATGCAATCATGGCTCGCTGTAGCCTCAACCTCTTGGGCTTAAGCAATCCTCCACCTCAGCGTCCCAAGTAGCTGGGACTACAGGCTCATGCCACCATGCCTACCCAACTTTTTAATTTTTTTGTAGAGACAGAGCCTTGCCATGTTGCCCAAGCTGGTCTCGAATTCCTGGACTCAAGCGATCATCCTGTCTCTGCCTCCCAAAGTGCTGGGATTACAGGCATGAGCTACTGCACCCAGCCTCTTTCTTGGTTTGTTACTTGCATACAAAGTACCTTCTGGAAGACTCCAAGGCCTTGGAAGATGTTGTAGCCATAGATGCAATGAGTCCACATCCCTAAATGACTGTATGAAGCATAGTCTTCACTCTCCCCACTAATCCAAACAGTCTATGACATAAATTACAATTTTACTGTATTAAGTCATTAAGATTTCAGGATTTTTTTAAATAAACCATGCACAACTCATATTGTGAAAAACAGCAGTGCAAGACCTGTTGGGAAGGGGGACTTTGTTTCGAAGTCCAGATGGGATGGATCAAAACCTGTTCGTCCAAGAGAGGTAACTGCCTATTTATTCTCGTTCTCAAATGGAGAAACTGAACTCCGAATGCTTCCAAAATCCCTCAGTGGAACAATGTCCACAAAAGACACTAATCCACAACAGTCTATGACATTTAAAACATTATAACTTTATTGTATTGTTAAGATTTTAGGATGGTTTGTTATAGTAGTTAGCACATGATAATTAAATAAATACCTCTTCATTATGTGTATTAAATATTAAATGGGTTTGTGATCATGTTGGAAAACAAATGAGATTGGCTATAAAGAGAATTTTAAAGTAATCTAAGACAAATGAAGTTAATTTTGATTTTACTTTTTAAATTCATTTTAGATATTTAATGCTTCCTCTTATTTCAGTGATGTTGAAACATGGGCAAGGGACATGAATGGTGAATAGAAAGATAAAGGTGGTCTGAGTACATTCAATCAGAAACAAAACTGATTTTACAGATCTTAGGGATCAATAGTTTTAAAATTACTTGTAAACCTAGGATAAACAGAAGTGGTAGAATTGTCAAGATTATATAAACAAGAGATTAGTTATAAGTTATTCAAGTGCTTATTTTTTACAATCTAATTTTAAAAGGTTTTGTTTGTCTTTAATCATTCAGCCTGGAATTTATTTTATTTTTATTGCTCTCAGAAAATTCTAATTTCAAGTAACTTCTACAAAGTTCTGTAACTTCTCTTTCAAAAGACTGTGACATTTTCAAATGTACATTTGTCACTTTTGTATTCCTAGTAACTTGCTTGTTATTTCTCACTTTTCACAGGAATACACATTTTAAATGTTGAATCCTTACTATTTGTAGTTTATTTTTCCTAGTTAACATTACATAGCACTCCAATGCCCACATCAAGGCAATGAATTACCATGAAAGGCTGTCTGTCATACATGCCTAAGGTGGCAGAACCAGACCATTTAGGCCTTTTAATTTCCTGATACTCAGACATGCTATACAGAGAAGCATGAGATGTGATCTAGGATTTTTCCAGATAATTTCACTCTAGAAATCAGTTCAGGCATTCACAGCAATAACCATAGTATCTTAGAATACTAACTCTACAGTTAAGATTAAATTAGAGGCTTACTCTGCCATTTACTTGCACGTAAACTTGGGGCAAGTTACTTTCCTAGGCCTCTTTATTTCTTATCTATACAATTTTGATACTCACAAAATTTACACACATATAGATCAAGAAAATTAAATAGGGTAATAGATTTGGATTTTTAAATGAAAACTATCACATAAATATAAAATATGTAGATGCACTACTGGATTTTCAAAGGAGGTCCCTTTTGCCCCTTTGCAGGCATGGAAGAAGTTCTCTAGAAATTCCTTTCTGTCTGGTGGCCAAGGATCTTCTGGATCAGAGGTAGTTGGTAAGGGTGTGAATTATTCAGTCAGAACCAGTTTGAGCTTCAAGAATCACCATTGGGAATTGAGTCAAAACTAACATGGTTTTTGGTATAATCTGGTCCACAGATGTGTTTTATTTAATGTGCATAATTTAGAAATATATCTTAAATAACATTGAATTTGGAATAGCAACATGAAATTTACTACTGTTGCTTAGAATGCCAGTTGCAGTTGTATCAAATGTAGCCAACTCGGCATATTGTTAGAGACACCACAACTGCACTACACTATTTAACTGCACTACACTATTTAACTGCAATCAGTCCAGATCTTCTAATGAACGTGTCTGTTTTAGCAGAACAAGGGATGGAAACTGAAGGAAAAAGATAGTCTGGCATATTTTCTATGCAGAAAATACTTGCTCATTTCTTCAGATTTCATACAGGAAATATTATTTATAATATTTTCAATAAAAGTTATGCTTAGATACTTGAATCATTATTGTCAAAGTAGTAATGAGCAAAGAAGCTGTGGTTGGGCTGCTTTATATATTTGCTTGTATATTTGTAAAAGCATTATGTTGATACTTACTATTTGAAAGACAATGTGGCGATAGGTACCAAAAATTGAGATGGCTATACTCTTTGACTAAAATGAATGAGTCTTACAAGATTATTGACACCTGTGCAAAATAATATATGTGCAAGAATGTGCAATGTATCACTATTGTTAAACATGAAAGAACAATCATATACTACTTATATGCTCATTTGTAGTGGTATGCAGACCTTCTTTTTTCCACAAATGGTCTTTATTTTTCAATCCAATATTTCTAACAAAACTGTAGGTAGATAGAGCAAATAGAATCCACCAGAGGAAAGATAAATGGATTTTCAGAAACACCATGGCCAGACCACTTCCCACCACCCTACTTTCCCCAATTCCACCCCACACCATCTGTCCCCCACAAAAAACTGGGCCCAGTTTCCCTAGCAACTGGTTCCAGCCCAGCTTAATAGCTGCTCTGAATACCCCTTTCATGCTCCAGATCAACAGTCTTCATAGGTTTTGTCTATGTGTCTGAGGGAGGATCACACTTGAGGTTGGGACATATTCACCACCTCTTAAGCCTTAGATGAGAAAAAAAAATTCTTTTAGATGAGGTCAGACACCTCCTTCAAGAAGGAGCAAGGGCTCAAGCACGAACCTGCAAAATTCTCCCCTAGCCAAACTGATACACCAGCTTCTAGCTTTTCATAGTCTCTACTTTCCTATTTTGATCATTCAACTGTTCCTACTCTCTGAAAAGATGACTTATTTGCTTATATGCATTTCTAAATTCTATCTAACCTTGAATTCAGCTCAAAGTTTACCTCCCATCAAATTTTCGCGAATATTCTATTTCACGTATTATTTTTTCCTTGAAAATACCATTGCTTTTGGTAATATCTTTTATACAACACTTTTAACTTTTTACAGAGTATTTTAATTATTTACATACAAACCGTAGTTTTCTATTCTACTCTATGCCATTTTATGATGATTCACATCTCATTTTACAGACAACTTCTTGCATGCATTTTATATATTTTTAAAGTAAATGAATGAGGCTGGCTGAGGTGGCTCACGCCTGTAATCCCAACACTTTGGGAGGCTGAGACAGGCGGATCACCTGAGGTCAGGAGTTCGAGACCAGCCCAACCAACACGGTGAAACCCTGTCTGTGCTGAAAATACAAAATTATTCTGGCATGGTGGTGCACGCCTCTAATCCCAGCTACTTGGGAGGCTGAGGTAGGAAAATCGCTTCGACCCAGGAGGCAGAGGTTGCAGTGAGCCGAGATCATGCCACTGCACTACAGCCTGGGCAATGAGAGTGAAACTCCATCTCAAAACAATAAAAAAGAAGAAATAAAGTAAATGAATGAATATAACTTCCATTAGAAAATAAATTGTATTTAAATATATTTCTTGAAAGAAAATTAGTAATCATCTTCCTCTCTGATATTGGTTTATTTTCTGTTTTATTTCCTTCCCATATAGGAATTTTGTATATGCTTACTGGTTGAAATTTTCCTGTCATCACTTCCTAATAACCTCAATTAAAATTATAATCAAAATCAAGATATTTCTAATCCAAATGTTTGATAAATGGACTTTTGATCAGATAATGTAATGACAATAACCATTGATTAAATTAGAATATAAAAAGCATCTTCAAATATGGGCATCGATATTCAGCATTGGTCATTTCTTTCTCAGATCCCTCTCATCATGTATAAAAAATTTTAATGAAGAGACAGATTTCATAAAACTCTACATCCATATTTCTCAGGTCATATATAAAAAATTTTCTTTTTTAATACTTTGCTTAATGTACAGCCAGTGAAAAAACATATTTCGCTACTATTTCACAAACGTAAAAAGATTGCGTTCCACAAGTAGTTTTACTAAACTAGAAGACTTGCTTTCATAAAGCAGCCTAAGTTTAAATTCTGATCCACCTTGCTGGTTCTAATTGATGAAACAAATATATTCCCAGTAGAAAGCATGTCTCTTTCTGACCACCTCTATATACCAGGCACCTTCAGATAATTATTTTTGTGCCTGCTTCTTAGCATAACTGCTGCAATGTGTCCTGTTTAGTGAAAGAGATTCCAAGAATCCACGTTGTTTAGCTGCAGCAGGTGACTTCATAACATTCTCCTGAACCTCTGAGATGGGAGCAGGTCACAATGAAAAAGAGATTTCTTATTTGAGTGACAGTCCTCTGACACCTGAGGATTTGAGGTCACCAAGCAGGCCTTGGGCAATTGTTTGGAAGGAAACAATATCTTCATCACCAAAAGGGAAATGAGGCAGAAAGATAAAGAGTTTTTCTTGAGATTAAATCAAACATCATGATTAATAGCTTGGGAGGCAGCAAAAACTGGAATCAGGTTCTGCATTCGTTGGACTACAAGAATATTCTCTAGAAACTTCCATTGCTTAAATGGCAAAATGGAAAGAATCAGGTCACATAAACTAAGGTAGTATGACCATTAAATGTGATAATCATATAAAATCCCATTGCTAATGAATTACTCTAAAGTTGTTAGGGTTATGATTATTTAGAATTGAAGTGAACATTGGTCGAGGAAAGCTGACTTTACTTCTGAAATCTAAGAGTGGGTATGGTTTGTCTAAAAGTAATTCTCATCAAGTAATCCAATGCTGCTTAATGACGCACAAAAGGAGGTTTGTTGGGTGTTTGTAGGAGTGATATTTCTCATACTTAAGAGAGAGGTTCAGAAAGCCCCTCTTTTTACACCTCTGATGTGATCATGGAAGCATGTCACCTTGTTTGCTACTGGCAGCCATTTTACCATAATGAAGAATCATTTGGGGAACCTGACTGAGGAGGAAGCCAAGGTCAGAGCATATAGATAAAAAACACATTGTTCTTGTCGCCATCACTAAGCCTCTGATAAACCTTTCTACTACGGAGCTTTTAGAAATGTAAGTCAATACAGTTTTTCATGGTTTAAGCTACTTTGTTGTTGTTGTTGAGACAGAGTTTTGCTCTTGTTGCCAGGCTGGAGTGCAATGGTGGGATCTTTGCTCACTGCAACCTCTGCCTCCCAGGTTCAAGCGATTCTCCTGCCTCAGCCTCTCAAGTAGCTGGGATTACAGACATGAGCCACCACATGCAGCTAATTTTGTATTTTGAGTAGATATGGGGTTTCACTATGTTAGCCAGGCTGGTCTCGAACTCCTGACCTCAGGTGATCCACCTGCCTCAGCCTAAAGAGCTGGGATTACAGGTGTGAGCCACCACGCTCAGCCAAGCTACTTTGATTTTGGTTTTCTATTCATTGCAGCTAGACAAATTCTAACTCATATATGCTGCGTAGGGCATGGAGAATTATATTTTTATGCAAATATAAAAATAATTCAATGACCTTTTAAAACCTTTTGAACTTTTAAATTCATTTCCAATTCAAAGCCAGGGTAAGGGAGTTTCCCTTGAAACTTTCAGGCTAGTCTCCCTTGACTGTTGTATTGTAGTAAGGAGGGAACCTGAAGGGAGAAGGCAATTGCATGCCACTTCATGAACAAATATACCTAGAAATCTCTGTTCAACCCCCTAATCATTTACTATCCATATAGATTTTCAGAAGCCATTTGAGCACTCCTGATATTTGTAACACATAACTTTCCTGAAAACTGCCCTCTACATGATGTTTCCTGACATTTTTCACACAAAAAAAACAAAAATAGATGGCATTTCATCACTCTTCCAGTATTACCTCATCACTCCCATATCTCTGGTTATAATTTATGCTGATGATTTACAAATTTATTTCTAGCCATGCCCTTCTTTGAATCCCAAGGTTATACATTTGGCTGCCTCTTGGAATCTTTACTTGTGATTTGGCAACTTAAATCTACTGGCTAAAAGAGTGGATATCATTTTTTTTCCTCCAAAACTGTCTTTTATCTTCTTTCTAGTGAATGCTATTGTTATTTATCCAGTCTCTCAAGTTACTCTATATTCCTCCCTGTCACCAGCCACCAATGATGACCAAGTACTGTTGATTATATCAGCTTATCACCTATCATGGTAATCTTCTTTCCTGCATTTCCACGGCTTCTATGTAAGTCAAGCTTCCATCATTTTTGACTTATCTACCAAAATAGGCTTCTAATTTGTCATATTACCTCCAGTCTTTTTCCCTTTCACTTATCATCCACACCATTGCCACAGCAATATTTTCATTTCTTAAATTAGTTTTCATACCATTTTCTTCAACCTGTTGGTTATTGAAAACTATATAAATAATTACATGGTTTTTATGATCTGTCTCTGGTTACCTTTAAAACCTCAGTTCTTACAGGCCCTCGCCACTCATCTTTCACATTCTCCTTTCTTGGGCAACAAATCTTTCTGATTAGGGTCAAAAATTGCTATTTAGTCACCTGTCTCCTCCAACTAGACCAAAGTCTCCTCCAACTTCTTATTCTTGAATATGCAGCATCAAACTGAGTGATGGTCTGGAATAGGTGTTCTATACTTATTTATTAAATTAATGAGTGAGTGAATGGACAACTTCCAAAATTGTTAGAAATTATAGCAAAACCCATACCTAATCTATTATAAGTAGGAAAATTTTGAGTGTTTATACATTGATGAAACAAACTGAGAAACCTTAAATTTCTGCCTTTTAAGGCATCCTGAAGAACAATTTGCCTTCTCTGGACACCAAAATCTTGACTACAAATCAGATATCTATCTTTAAGAATGTATTTTGGTTATTTCACCAGATGTTTATGTACAAATAATTTTTTAAAAAGAAGGATTAGTTGTAAACACCTGGACCATGGAGTAGGTAATTTGTTTCTTGCCAGATTATTACCTTTTCTTTTATAACGAATTTAACAAAATATTTTTAAAGTATAGATTAAAGACTAGTTAAGTATATGAATATAAACGAGACTTTATTTTTACAAAGTACACTTATGAGAGCCTACCTATCCAAATGATATTGTTCTGTCAACATATGCAACTAAGCTATTTTGACTAAAACATCCATGTAATTTTCCTTTCAAATTATGTATTTAGAAATGAAGTGCAAACCCTAACAGGAACTAATACTACACTGTTTATTTTAGAAATACATTTTAAAAAATGAAATATTCTTTTAATTCATTTGGCAGATATCTTTTTTTAAAATTTTGATGAATAAATATTATACATTTGTATGAGATACATGTGATATTTTGATACAATCTTATAATGTGTAATGATCAAATCAAGGCAACTGAGATATTCATAATCTCAAACATTTACCATTTCTTTTGGTTGAGCACGTTTCATATCTACTCCTCTAGTTATTTTGAAGTAAACAATAAATTATTGTTTTTTTATTATACTTCAAGTTTTAGGGTACATGTGCACAACGTGCAGGTTTGTTACATATGTATACATGTGCCATGTTGGTGTGCTGCACCCATTAACTCGTCATTTGTCATTTAACATTAGGTATACCTCCTAATGCTATCCCTCCACCCTCCCCCCACCCCAAAACAGGCCCAGGTGTGTGATGTTCCCCTTCCTGTGTCAATGTGTTCTCATTGTTCAATTCCCACCTATGAGTGAGAACATGCGGTGTTTGGTTTTTTGTCCTTGCGATACTTTGCTGAGAATTATGGTTTCCAGCTTCATCCATGTTTCTGCAAGGGACATGAATTCATCCTTTTTATGGCTACATAGTATTCCATGGTGTATATGTGCCACATTTTCTTAATCCAGTCTATCATTGTTAGACATTTGGGTTGGTTCCAAGTCTTATTGTGAATAGTGCTGCAATAAACATACATGTGCATGTGTCTTTATAGCAGCATGATTTATAATCCTTTGGGTATATACCCAGTAATGGAATTGCTGGGTCAAATGGTATTTCTAGTTCTAGATCCCTGTGGAATTGCCGCACTGACTTCCACAATGTTTGAACTAGTTTACAGTCCCACCAACAGTGTAAAAGTGTTCCTATTTCTCCACATCCTCTCCAGCACTTGTTGTTTCCTGACTTTTTAATGATCGCCATTCTAACTGGTGTGAGATGGTATCTCATTGTGGTTTTGATTTGCATTTCTCTGATGGCCAGTGATGATGAGCATTTCTTCATGTGTCTTTTGGCTGCATAAATGTCTTCTTTTGAGACGTGTCTGTTCATGTCCCTCACCCACTTTTTGAGGGAGTTGTTTGTTTTTTTCTTGTAAATTTGTTTGAGTCCATTTTAGATTCTGGATATTAACCCTTTGTCAGATGAGTAGATTGCAAAAATTTTCTCCCATTCTGTAGGTTGCCTGTTCACTCTGATGATAGTTTCTTTTGCTGTGTGGAAGCTCTTTAGTTTAATTAGGTCCCATTTGTCAATTTTGGCTTTCGTTGCCATTTCTTTTGGTGTTTTAGACATGAAGTCCTTGCCCATGCCTATGTCCTGAATGGTATTGCCTAGGTTTTCTTCTAGGGTTTTTATGGTTTTAGGTCCAACATTTAATTCTTTAATCCATCTTGATTTAATCTTTGTATAAGGTGTAAGGAAGGGATCCAGTTTCAGCTTTCTACATATGGCTAGCCAGTTTTCCCAGCACCATTTATTAAATAGGGAATCCTTTCCCCATTTCTTGTCTTTGTCAGGTTTGTCAAAGATCAGATAGTTGTAGATATGTGGCATTATTTCTGAGGGCTCTGTTCTTTTCCATTGGTCTATATCTCTGTTTTGGTACCAGTACCATGCTGCTTTGGATACTGTAGCCTTGTAGTATAGTTTGAAGTCAGGTAGCATGATGCCTCCAGCTTTGTTCTTTTGGCTTAGGATTGACTTTGGCAATGTGGGCTCTTTTTTGGTTTCATATGAACTTTAAAGTAGTTTTTTCCAATTCTGTGAAGAAAGTCATTGGTAGCTTGATGGGGATGGCATTGAATCTATAAATTACCTTGGGCAGTATGGCCATTTTCACGATATTGATACTTCCTACCCATGAGCATGGAATGTTTTTCCATGTGTTTGTATCCTCTTTTATTTCATTGAGCAGTGGTTTGTAGTTCTCCTTGAAGAGGTCCTTCACGTCCCTTGTAAGTTGGATTCCTATGTATTTTATTCTCTTTGAAGCAATTGTGAATGGGAGTTCACTCACGATTTGGCTCTCTGTTTGTCTGTTATTGGTGCATAAGAATGCTTGTGATTTTTGCGTGTTGATTTTGTATCCTGAGACTTTGCTGAAGTTCCCTATCAGCTTAAGGAGACTTTTGGCTGAGACGATGGGGTTTTCTGGATATACAATCATGTCATCTGCAAACAGGGACAATTTGACTTCCTCTTTTCCTAATTGAATACCCTTTATTTCCTTCTTCTGCCTGATTGCCCTGGCCAGAATTTCCAACACTGTGTTGAATATGAGTGGTGAGAGAGGGCATCCCTGTCTTGTGCCAGTTTTCAAAGGGAATGCTTCCAGTTTTTGCCCATTCAGTATGATATTGGCTGTGGGTTTGTCATAGATAGCTCTTATTATTTTGAGATACGTCCATCAATACCTAATTTATTGAGAGTTTTTAGCATGAAGTGTTGTTGAATTTTGTCAAAGGCCTTTTCTGCATCTATTGAGATAATCATGTGGTTTTTGTTGTTGGTTCTGTTTATATGCTGGATTACATTTATTGATTTTCATATGTTGAACCACCCAGGCATCCCAGGGATGAAGCCCTCTTGATCATGGTTGATAAGCTTTTTGATGTGCTGCGTGATTCGGTTTGCCAGTATTTTATTGAGGATTTACACAGATGTTCATCAAGGATATTGGTCTAAAATTCTCTTTTTTTGTTGTGTCTTTGCCAGGCTTTGGTATCAGGATGATGCTGGCCTCATAAAATGAATTAGGGAGGATTCCCTCTTTTTCTGTTGATTGGAATAGTTTCAGAAGGAATGGTACCAGCTCCTCCTTGTACCTCTGGTAGAATTCGGCTGTGAATCCATCTGGTCCTGGACTTTTTTTGGTTGGTAAGCTATTAATTATTGCCTCAATTTCAGAGCCTGTTATTGGTCTATTCAGAGATTCAACTTCTTCCTGCTGTAGTCTTGGGAGGGTGTATGTGTCGAGGAATTTACCCATTTCTTCTAGATTTTCTAGTTTATTTGCGTAGAGGTGTTTATAGTATTCTCTGATGGTAGTTTGTATTTTTGTGGGATCGGTGGTGATATCCCCTTTATCACTTTTTATTGCATCTGTTTGATTCTTCTCTCTTTTCTTCTTTATTAGTCTTGCTAGCAGTCTATCAATTTTGTTGATCTTTTCAAAAAACCAGCTCCTGGATTCATTGATTTTTGAAGGGTTTTTTGTGTCTCTATTTCCTTCACTTCTGCTCTGATCTTAGTTATTTCTTGCCCTCTGCTAGCTTTTGAATGTGTTTGCTCTTGCTTTTCTAGTTCTTTTAATTGTGATGTTAGGGTGTCAGTTTTAGATATTTCCTGCTTTCTCTTGTGGGCATTTAGTGCTATAAATTTCCCTCTACACACTGCTTGAAATGTGTCCCAGAGATTCTGGTATGTTGTGTCTTTGTTCTCGTTGGTTTCAAAGAACATCTTTATTTCTGCCTTCATTTCATTATTTACCCAGTAGTCATTCAGGAGCAGGTTGTTCAGTTTCCATGTCGTTGAGTGGTTTTGAGAGAGTTTCTTAATCCTGAGTTCTAGTTTGACTGCACTGTGGTCTGAGAGACAGTTTGTTATAATTTCTGTTCTTTTACATTTGCTGAGGAGAGCTTTACTTCCAACTATGTGGTCAATTTTGGAATAAGTGTGGTGTGGTGCTGAGAAGAATGTATATTCTGTTGATTTGGGGTGGAGAGTTCTGTAGATGTCTATTAGGTCCTCTTGGTGCAGAGCTGAGTTCAATTCTTGGATATCCTTGTTAACTCTCTGTCTCGTTGATCTGTCTAATGTTGACAGTGGGGTGTTAAAATCTCCTATTATTATTCTGTGGGAGTCTAAGTCTCTTTGTAGGTCTCTAAGGACTTGCTTTATGAATCTGGGTGTTCCTGTATTGGGTGCATATATATTTAGGATAGTTAGCTCTTCTTGTTGAATTGATCCCTTTACCATAATGTAATGGCCTGCTTTGTCTCTTTTTGTCTTTGTTGGTTTAAAGTCTGTTTTATCAGAGACTAGGATTGCAAACCCTGCCTTTTTTTGTTTTCCATTTGCTTGGCAAATCTTCCTCCATCCCTTTATTTTGAGCCTATGTGTGTCTCTGCACGTGAGATGGGTTTCCTGAATACAGCACACTGATGGGTCTTGACTCTTTATCCAATTTGCCAGTCTGTGTCTTTTAATTGGAGCATTTAGCCCATTTACCTTTAAGGTTAATACTGTTATGTGTGAATTTGATCCTGTCATTCTGATGTTAGCTGGTTATTTTGCTCATTAGTTGATGAAGTTTCTTCCTAGCCTCGATGGTCTTTACAATTTGGCATGATTTTGCAGTAGCTGGTACCGGTTGTTCCTTTCCACGTTTAGTGCTTCCTTCAGGAGCTCTTTTAGGGCAGGCCTGGTGGTGACAAAATCTCTCAGCATTTGCTTGTCTGTAAAGGATTTTATTTCTCCTTCTCTTATGAAGCTTAGTTTGGCTGGATATGAAATTCTGGGTTGAAAATTCTTTTCTTTAAGAATGTTGAATATTGTTCCCCACTCTCTTCTGGCTTGTAGAGTTTCTGCCGAGAGATCAGCTGTTAGTCTGATGGGCTTCCCTTTATAGGTAATGCGACCTTTCTCTCTGGCTGCCCTTAACATTTTTTCCTTCATTTCAACTTTGGTGAATCTGACAATTACGTGTCTTGGAGTTGCTCTTCTCGAGGAGTATCTTTGTGGCGTTCTCTGTATTTCCTGCATTTGAATGTTGGCCTGCCTTGCTAGATTGCTGTAGTTCTGCTGGATAATATCCTGCAGAGTGTTTTTCAACTTGGTTCCATTCTCCCCGTCACTTTCAGGTACACCAATCAGACGTAGATTTGGTCTTTTCACATAGTCCCATATTTCTTGGAGGGTTTGTTCATTTCTTTTTATTCTTTTTTCTCTAAACTTCTCTTCTTGCTTCATTTCATTCATTTGATCTTCCATCATTGATACCCTTTCTTCCAGTTGATCGAATCGGCTACTGAGGCTTGTGCATTCATCACATAGTTCTCGTGCCGTGGTTTTCAGCTCCATCAGGTCCTTTAATGACTTCTCTGCATTGGTTATTCTAGTTAGCCATTCATCTAATTTTTTTTCAAAGTTTTTAACTTCTTTGCCATGGGTTCAAACTTCCTCCTTTAGCTCGGAGTAGTTTGATCATCTGAAGCCTTCTTCTCTCAACTTGTCAAAGTCATTCTCCGTCCAACTTTGTTTTGTTGCTGGTGAGAAGCTGTGTTCCTTTGGAGGAGGAGAGATGCTCTGATTTTTTGAGTTTCCAGTTTTTCTGCTCTGTTTTTGCCCCATCTTTGTGGTTTTATCTATGTTTGGTCTTTGATGATGGTGACATACAGATGGGGTTTTGGTGTGGATGTCCTTTCTGTTTGTTAGTTTTCCTTCTAACAGTCAGGACTGTTGGAGTTTGCTGGAGGTCCACTCCAGACCCTGTTTGCCTGGGTGTCAGCAGTGGAGGCTGTGGAACACCAGATATTGGTGAGCAGCAATTGTTGCTGCCTGATCATTCCTCTGGAAGTTTTGTCTTAGAGGAGTACCCGGCCATGTGAGGTTTCAGTCTGCCCCTACTGGGGGGTGCCTCCCAGTTAGGCTACTCAGGGGTCACGGACCCCTTGAGGAGGCAGTCTGTCCGTTCTCAGATCTCCAGCTGCGTGCTGGGAGAACCACTACTCTCTTCACAGCTGTCAAGGACATTTAAGTCTGCAGAGGATTCTGCTGCCTTTTGTTTGGCTATGCCCTGCCCCCAGAGGTGAAGTCTACAGAGGCAGGCAGGCCTCCTTGAGCTGCAGTGGGCTCCACCCAGTTCGAGCTTCCTGGCTGCTTTGTTTACCTACTCCCCTTCCCCAGCCTTGCTGCTGCCTTGCAGTTTGATCTCAGACTGCTGTTCTAGCAATGAGCGAGGCTCCATGGGTGTAGGACCCTCCGAGCCAGGCATGGGATATAATCTCCTGGTGTGCCGTTTGCTAAGACCATTGGAAAAGCGCAGTATTAGGGTGGGAGTGACCCGATTTTCCAGGCGCTGTCTGTCACACCTTTCTTTAACTAGGAAAGGGAATTCCCTGACCCCTTGCGCTTCCTGGGTGAGGCAATGCCTTGCCCTGCTTTGGCTCACACTCGGTGCGCTGCACCCACTGTCCTGCACCCACTTTCCAACACTCCACAGTGAGATGAACCCAGTACTTCAGTTGGAAATGCAGAAATCACCGATCTTCTGCATTGCTCATGCTGGAAGCTGTAGACTGGAGCTGTTCCTATTCGGCTGTCTTGGCTCCACCCTCCAAATAAATTATTGTTAACTATAGTCACTCTATTGTGCTATTGAACCCTAGATCTTATTCCTTCTATCTAACTATATTTTTGTACCCATTAATGAACCCTCTTTATCCTTCTTCATCCCTCCTTTTTACTACCTTTCCAGATTCTGGTAATAGTCATCCTACTCTCTATCTCCATGTGATCAACATTTTTAGATTTCAAATATTAATGTGATCATGTCATATTTGTCTTTGCATGCCTGTCTTATTTCACTTGACATAGTGGCCTTCAATTCCATCCATGTTGTTGCAAATGATAGAATTTCATACTTTTTGTGGCTGAATAATATTCCACTGTGTTTATGAACCACATTTTATTTATCCATTCATCTATTGATGCACACAGGTTGGTTCTACATCTTGGCTATGTGAATGGTGCTGAAATAATCGAGGTATTTCAGGTATCTCACTAATAATTCACTTTCTTTTGGATATATATGCAGCAGTGGGATTGCTGGATAATGTGGCAGTTCTATTTTTAGGTTTTTGAGCAACCTCTATACTGTTTTCCATAGTGGCTCTACTAATTTACATTCCCATCAACAGTGTACGAGTGTTGTCCTTTCTTTTCATCCTCACTAACATTATTTATTACTTGTCTTTTTGATGGAAGCCATTTTAACTGGGGTGATATAATAGCTCATTGTTGTTTTGATGATCATTTCTTTGATTATTAGTGACGTTGAGCATTTTTCATATGCCTGTTGACCATTTGCATGTCTTCTTTTGAGAAGTGTTTATTCAGTTACCTTGCCCATTTTTAAATTGAACTGTTTCATTTTTGCTGTTGTTTGAGGTCCTTATATATTTTGGTTATTAATCTTGTATGATTCTACTCTGTGTCTCCCTGAGGATAACAGCTGGGATAACAGTGATCAAAACAGACAAAACCCCTGGAGTTTGAGGTGCTAATATTTTAATCATACTCAATATAAGCCCTGCCTCTTTTGTGAACCTCAAGTCCAACACACACACACACACACACACACACACACGAATGTAGAGGCAGCTCTTGGTCATACACACAAGTTGGAGTGTGGAGAGAACTTTTGGTCGTATTGACAGGGTCACTTTTAAGCAAAACAAATCAATACATTATCTATATTGATGAAAGTTTATTTTTATATTAATCTTGGCATTAAGCTTGAGTTACTGCTGTTATTCAGCTTGAGCAATTAGTTTGTTCAAAGATAATGGTAGTTGCTGTGACTAAGAGAGTTAAAAGAATAGTCATCATTTGTAAATTTCTGTAATCCTATCTATAAAATACATTTAAAACAGTAGGTTAATGCTTTGTGACATTTATTTCTATTATTAATAGAATATTTTACTATCCTACAGGTGACCTCATTGTGGATAATCATATGCAGATAACACTATCAAAATATTTGCTGACACATATTAATAGGAAAGTGTGCAAAACATTTGGCTATTTCGTGGTAGTTATTAATTGCTTTTGTAATACAGTAGTTGGTCCTTTAGTCAAAGCTGATTGAGTTAACAATTGAATGTTTAGAATATTGATCCACAGCTGGCTTTCTCTATGTGTTTGAATTTACCATGGTAACCATAAATTGGTTTTGTGACTATGTTGTGTATTCCTTTAAATTAAACTGATTTGATTAATAATTTAATAGCAGTTATAAAAGCTGTACAGCCAATGTTTCATTATTTTGGTTATTTTCTATTATACTTCCATACAGACCCTATAACTTCTTTCCTACCAGTTGCCATCAACAAACCAATAGGTTATACCTGGTAAATGCCACATACCTTAATCAAAGCACTAATGTAGACAACATTATTAGATTTTAATTGTTTTTAATTTTAAGAGAGTACTTGAGAAACTATAATGTTGAAACCATCACCTGTGTATATTTACATAATGATATTAATCATTTGAGTTCATGATTCTCTCCCAATAATTTTTGTTTTCTTTGAAGGTGTTAAAACATCTATTTTGAAACATCACCTAAATCTATATAACTGTTTTTGAAAAATAGTATAACCACACCTGTTTCATAAACTAGCAAATGGGAATTTTTAAAATGCTTTTTGCCCCAGTATGTCAGCAATAGAGCAAAGAGAAAAGTGAAACGTTTCTATTGATGTATTTCCAGTTTACCCTTTGTGAATTTCTTTTTTTCTTCAAGGTATTATTAGGATGATCTTCCTGGATAAGAAAATTTATCATTATTTTCCTGTTCTAAAACTTTCAATGACTTGCCATTATCTATGTGATTTATGTTATTCTTTGATCTGACATTCAGTGCCCTACATAATCTGGCCAATTCTGTGAATTCCATTTTTATTTATTTATTTATTTACTTACTTATTTAGAGATGGAGTCTCGCTCTTTTGCCAGGTTGGAGTGCAGTGGTGTGATCTCGGCTCACTGCAACCTCTGACTTGCTGGTTCAAGCGATTCTCCTGCCTCAGCCTCCTGAGTAGCTGGGATTACAGGCACCCGCCACCACGCCCAGTTAATTTTTGTATTTTTAGTAGAGATTGGGTTTCACCATGTTGGCCAGAATAGTCTCAATCTCTTGACCTCATGATCTGCCCGCCTCAGCCTCCCAAAGTGCTGGGATTGCAGGCATGAGCCACCGGGCCCAGCCCCATTTATTTTTTAGGTAAATTTAACTCAAGTTCTACCTATAACAAAAACATAAGAAGATGTGTGTTTTAAAAACAAACCAATAACCAAAGTGGAGTATGAATTGAGAAAAACAAGCTGTCTAGTTTCAAACAATATTAGTTGATGTGGGAGATAATAAACTGGGTGTACAGAAGCAAGCTAGCAACTAGCAAACCTTATGAAACATGCCTTTTACAATGGTCTTCAACTATAGAGTGTCTTTAATATATTAATAGTAAACATTAAGAGGTATTGGACATAATATAGCTGATGAATCTAAAGGAGACATGTCCTGTGGTCACTTCATCGCTAAATCTTCTCTGTTTCATGCCGAAAGACCACCTCTGTAGGAACAGCCAGTCATCTGGCAAATATACATCAATGATCACAACGGTATCAGGCAAAAACATTTATTTTCTTACAATAAAACCAAGAAAAGTGAGAGCAAATCTTAGCATACTTTTATTGCTCAAAATGTATCAGAATCATGTTTTTGTTGTTACTCTAGGTGCAATATTTCAGGTACGCGATTAAAGAATTATACTTAAGAAATCATGAAGTAAACCATGTAAATAAATCATTTAGATTCAACAGGTTTTCCTTGAGACTCCTCTGCATCTTATGGATCAACAATGATTTATGGAACTCTTTTGCCTTGAAAAATGAGAGGATGTCAAATTGTAGGGTGTGAGGGTATTACAAGAGCTGACTTTAACCTTTTGAAAGAGAAAGTCTATGTTCCTTTCTGTACAGATTACAAATGTACAAGTAATAAATGGAAGTTGTCCATAAGCAACTGTCACCTTAATATTAGAAAGAACTTAACCATTTAGAACAATCTAGAAACAAAATGAGTGATAGTTTACCAGATTACCAAATTTTCTTGAGCTGATTACAGCAGCTCAAACAAAGGGCATTTCTTCTGTGACTAAGCGCTTTTTCTTGAGCTGCTGTAATCTGGATTCATATATTGAGGGAAATATGACCTATTTTTTTCCAATTTTTATTTTAGATTCAGGGGGTACATGTGCAGGTTTGTTACTTGGGTATATTGTGTTATGCTGAGCTTTGGGGCACAAATTATTCCATCATAAAGGTAATGAGCATAGTATACCCAACATTTAGTTTTCTACCCTTCCCTTCTCTCTCCCTCATCCCTCTAGTAGCCCCCAGTGTCTATTGTTGCCATCTTTATGTTCATGAGTGCCCAATATTTAGCTTTCACCTATAAGTTAGAACATGTGGTATTTGGTTTTCTGTTCTTGTGTTAATTTGTTTAAGATAGTGGTCTCCAGTTGCATCCATGTTGCTGCAAAGGACATTATTTATTTCTTTTTATGCCTGTATAGTATTCCACAATGCAAATGTACATTTTCTTTATTCAGTTCACCACTGATAGGCACTTAGGTTGATTACAAGTCTTTGCTATTGTGAATAGTGCTGTGATGAACATGCACGTACATATGTCTTTTTGGTGGAATGATTTGTTTTCTTTTGGATGTATACCAGGTAATGGTACTGTTGGGTCAAATGGTAGTTCTGTTTGAAGTTCTTTGAGAAATCCACAAACTGCTTTCTACAGCGGTTGAACTAATTTACATTCCCACCAATAGTGTCTAGGTGTTCCCTTTTCTCTATAGCATAGCCAACATTTTTTGTTTTTTGACTTTTTAATAATAGCCATTCTGACTGGTGTGAGATGGTATCTCATTGTGGTTTTGATTTGCATTTCTCTGATGATTAGTGATATGGAGCATCTTTCATGTTTGTTAGCCAATTGTGTGTCTTCTTTTGAGAAGTGCCTGTTCATGATTTTTGCCCATTTTTCAATAGGGTTATCCATTTTTTGCTTGTTCAGTTATTTGGGTTCCTTATAGATTCTGAATATTAGACCTTTGTTTGATGCATAGTTTGAAAGTATTTTCCCCCATTTCTGTAGGTTCTCTGTTTACTCTCTTGATAGTTTATTTTGCTGTGCACAATCTGTTTAGTTATGTTCCACTTGTCAATTTTTATTTTTGTTGTAATTGCTTTTGAGGACTTAGTCATAAATTATTTTCCAAGGCTGATGTCCAGAATGGTGTTTCCTAGGTTTTCTTCTAGGATTCTTATAATTTGAGGTCTGAGGTCTTACATTTAAATCTTTAATCCATATTGAGTTAATTTTTGTATATGGTGAATAGTAAGGGTCCAGTTTCATGATTCTGCCTATGGCTTACAAGTTACCTCAGCACTATTTATTGAATAGGGAGTCCTTTCACCATTGCTTATTTTTGTTGACTTTGTTGGAGGTTGCACGGCTGTAAGTGTGAGGCTTTATTTCAGGGTTCTGTATTCTATTCCATTGGTCTATATGCTTTTGTGAGAGGACCATGATGTTTTAGTTACTGTAGCCTTCTTGTATAGTTTGAAGCTGGGTAGCATGGTGACTCTCACTTTGCTCTTTTTGCTTAGAATTGCTTTGGCTATTTGGGATCTTTTTTGCTTCCATATGGATTTTAGCATTGTTTTTTCCAATTATGTGAAAAATGTCATTGATAGCTTCATAGGAATAATATTGAATATGTAGATTGCTTTGGGCATATGGACATTTTAATGATATTGATTTTTCTAATCCATGAGTATGGAATTTTTTTCCATATGTTTTTATCATGCATTATTTATTCCAGTAGTATTTTGTAGTTCTCCTTATAGAGATCTTTCACTTCCTTGGTTAGATGTATTCCTAAGTATTTTATTTTTGTGTGTGGCTATTGGAAATGAGATTGCATTCTTGATTTGGCTCTTAGTTTGAATGTTATTGATGTATAGGAATGCTACTGATTTTTGTACATTGATTCTGTATCCTGAAACCTTGCTAAAATCCTTTATCAGCTCTAATAGCCTTTTGGCAGAGTCCTTAGAGTTTTCTAAGTATAGAATCATATCATCAGTGAAGAGATAGTTTGACTTCTTCTTTTCCTTTTTGGATGCATTTTATTTCTTTCTCTTCCCTAATTGCTGTGGCTAGCACTTTCTGTACTATGTTGAGTAGGAGTGGTAAGAGTAGTTATCCTTGTCTTGCCCCAGTTCTCAAGGGGAATTCTTCCAGCTTTTGCCCATTCAATATGATGTTTGCTTTGGGTTTATCATATATGGTTCTTAATATTTTGAGGTAGGTTCCTTCGATGTCTAGTTTCTTTAGGGTTTTTATCATGAAGGGATGTTGGATTTTATCAAAAGGTTTTTCTGCATCTATTAAGATGATCATATAGATTTGTTTTTAATTCTGCTTATATGGTAAATAAAATTTATTGATTTGCCTATGTTAAACCAATTTCTCATTCCAGGAATATAGCCTACTTGATCAGGTGAATTAAGATTTTGATGTTCTGCTGAATTCAGTTTGCTAGTATTTTGTGAAGGATTTTTGCATCTATGCAAAAGGGGATATTGGTCTGTAGATTCTTTTTTTATTTTGTCTTTGCTAGGTTTTTGGTATAAGTTTGATGTTGGTTTTGTCAATTTTTGGAAATAGTTTCAGTAGGATTGGTGCCAGTTCTTCTTTGTATCTGGTAGAATTTGGCTGTGAATCCATCTGGTCTGGGGCCTTTTTTCAATAGTAGGGTTTTTTTGTTGTTTTTTGTTCGTTTGTTTGTTTGTTTGTTTTGAGACGGAGTCTCACTCCATCGCACAGGCTGGAATGCAGTGGCTGGATCTTGGCTCACTGCAAGCTCCGCCTCCTGGGTTCATGCTATTCTCCTGCCTCAGCCTCCTCAGTGGCTGGGACTATAGGCGCCTGCCTCCACGTCCGGCTAATTTTTTTTGTATTTTTAGTAAAGATGGGATTTCACCATGTTAGCCACAATGGTCTCCATCTCCTGACCTCGTGATCTGCCTGCCTCAGCCTCCCAAAGTGCTGGGATTACAGGCTTGAGTAGTAGGTTTTTTTATTATTGGTTCGATTTTGGAACTCAATATTGGGGAAGACCTAAATTATTTCTAGGCCTGTTCAATGCATGACAACATGTGGTAGACAAGGAAACAGAAAACTGGGAGTTTGAATAGTTGCTCTTGGTTTATGATATTTACTAACTGATTAAATTAGGCCAAGTACTTCAACTTTGTGCTGAAAGTTCCTTTATCTCTATTAAATAAGTTACTTCCTTAACAATTAATTAATGGTATTATAATTATACCTGAGAGAAAAAGGAAATAATTCAATTGTTAAGAAAAACATAAGAAAAAAATGAGAAAAAGTCATTTAAAAGGAGAATAATTTGGATATAATATTACTTTTACAATGGATTTTTAGTAGAATAGTTTTAATTATAGCTGAACTATTTATAGTCAGATGTACTACTATTTTGCATATATGACAAGCAATGTTATTATTAAAAATTATTTTAAGCAGCTCATAACTGAGAAATATAAAGACATACATTTCTCTACATTCAGGTTTTAAAATTCCAGAAAGGTTTCTCATTGTGATAATATATAGGGTAAATTTATTTGATTTCTATGCAAGTATCTATGCAAATCTTAATTGGATTTATGCTCCAGGGTTCTAGTCAAAGATCAATTAAAAAACATTAACCATCTGATCTAAGGCTGTTTTCCAGGGAACACAAAATTAGTCTTTTTGTAAGTTCTTCATTAATGTTTTTTAGAACTACATTTATCTCTATGGATTTATTTAGTCAAAATTTGTGTTATCTCTGCAAAGAACTCAAACAACTTCCATTAGACAATTTAATAATAAAATCATAATTGTTGTTTACAACAACCATTGTGCTTTCTGCATCTTTGTTCAGTGGAGACTAGAAATGTTAAGAATATCAGTGGCTCCTCTGAACCCAGGCCATTCTCTAGGACTTGAGGGGGTTCATTCCAGAAATAAACATTATTTGTTACAGTTCATTTCCCTGTTGCTTCTTTAGGGAAATGAATATAACACTTCAATGCAAGAAATGAAAGAGCTGAGTGAATAAAAAACAAATTGCTGCATTTTCAAATGTCACAGTAGAACCATATGGCATCTGACCTAGGAAAAATTCTCCACTAGAATGATTCTTCCTGTCCCCATTCCTTCACTGAGAAATGGCCTCCTGCTGCTCTTGCTGGTGCATAGGTAAGAAGTGATTTTGGGCACCTTGAGTGAAATATTTTGCACTGAAAATATACTGAATTTAATTCTACCTTACACATTTAGAGCTGCCAAATGAATCTTTTTACAATAAGGTTGAGGGGAACAAACAAAAGATGTGTGATAGTTGTGTCAATTTTTGGCAAACTACTTTTACAAATTATTTGATTATAATATATAATGTTTTACATATGCAAGAAACATTTCCCAGTAGTTGATAACCATGTTTTAGAGCTTCATTATTTTATTTGACTATGAATTTGAATTTGAATATGAATACACAAATATGAACATTACCAATTCATATTTGTGTATTATTTGTGCATGTGACTTTATATCTGTTAATATAATTTATTCTCATTGCAATGTTTTTAGTTTAATAGCAGGGCCTCAATACCCCTATTTTTGAGATCAAGAAACTGAGGCACATAGAAATTAAGAAAATTGGTAAAAGTCAAGCAGTCACTTAATGACCAAGCAAGAACAACATCAGCATCAACAAGAAAAATACATTGTTCATTTACCATGAATAAAGCACTGGGTGTGTTTCTCCATTTCCAGTTTTTATTAAGATGTGGCAATGAGATTTATATATATTAATATATGAGATTTATATATATTAATATATGACAACACATTGCAATATATGCAACACATACAAACATGTGAAAAGTATGCAATCATGAAAGGCACTAGGATCAACCAGGTATGAATCTGGGTAAATGTTTTAATAGTTCAATGTCAGAGTTTCTCTACTTACAATGCCTGCCAAGGAACTGTGAAGAGAAAAATGAATGTTTAAAAATGGTGAAAAATTTCCTGGAAAACATGTAATATAATATTTTATAACCATATTATTTTTTCTATAAGAGGACCATAAAACCAAATATTTTATAAAAGTATTGCCTTTCATTTTCCCACCTTCAAAGCTAGACTGTACCGTGATGTTATTTGATGTTCAGTGAACTGAAAGGTGTGCTGAAAAGAATGGATCTTGACAGCCTCTCCAACTTCTATTGCCTCATTTTTCTGTCAAAAGTACCTACCTATATTAGCTTCTAAGAACCTCCCTTCTTTGCTGTTGTGCTCTGCATTTTATTGATGAATTTGTAATACAGCTTAGAGTACTAAGAATTACAAAGATTGATTAGGATTTCTAAAAATGTTCCTCTCATCTCTGGTTGTCTGATGTGATGCTTTGAGGCCAGGAACAAAAGCAGCATGAAGGATGCTAGCAAAGGAGAAAGCAGAGGTGAGAGCCTTGGTAGAAATACACCCTCCCTCTGGACTTTTTATTTTAGGGATAATTTAACCCTTTATTTTTAAAGCAAATTGACTTTAAGTTTCTCTTGATTTCAAATAATAGTTAACAAAATAATATGGTGGATAAGCTAATTTAGAGAGTATTTAGTGGATTAATAGGTAGCTATTAATTGGATTAATTGGTAGCTACAACTTGTATTGATTATTAATTTGCCTCTATAATATACATGATGTGAGAATTATATTTGCATTGAATCATAAACTTTTAATTTATCTCTTCTGCACTGTAAGTTCCAAGAAGTTAAATAACAGTGTTTGCATTATAGTCAATAACCCTACACCTATTACAGTTTGTGGTAAAAAGTAGGTATTCCCTAACACTTTGTAAGAAAAGAAGAAATAAGAGAGGAAGGAAGAATAGGGGGTGGAGTGGAAATCAGTCCACCATTGTTCCTAACTTAGAGACAGGGAGTAAGTACAGTAGATTAAATTATTGTGAATACTTTAAAAATACAATAAAAATTTTACAAACAGCCCAAAGAATATCCATTATGATTCTTTTAAATGTCAACATGGAGTGCATTTTTTAAATAAAAATAAAAGGATTACAGAACGATAATACAAGATAAAAGTTGTTTTGAAATTTTACTCAACCTGAACATGTAAGGCATAAACTCACACTTTGTCTAATATATAGTAAGTACAAATTACAAATGCTGTATTCAACATTAAAAGCTGTATCTGTTTTAGGATGACCTTATTAACAATCACTACAAATTTCACAACTGTCAGAACCAGTAGGAATAGATTCTTAAAATTCACATTCAGTATTTTGAGGTTCTCTATTTCAATTTACCTTTTTTCTTTCACAACAACTAAAAACAGTCAATTCTATCATCACTTATCTACAGGTGATCCTTGAAAGAACACTCATCTAAATAACAGGATAAATATTGCTTTAACTTGATCTACAACAATTCCCTGCAAAGAAAGAGTACTTCAAACACCTAATGGCTTGAACGTGAACACTTCATTAACATATGTTCAAATCTTATTTTCTCAAGTAAGATGAGAACCCTTTGGGAATGTTTTGACACTTGCTATGATAGAAGATTTAAGCCCGTTCTTATCAAAACTGCTAAGTCCTTTAACTGTTTCGATTTCTCTAAAGTATGTCCACTGTCAGACATACTATTAGCTTGAATACATTATGAAATAAAAATTCTAATTTAATGAATACCTGCGTAAAGGTATGTTTCTTTCAAGATTCTTATAAGGCTTAATATTTTACCCTTTTAAGGGCAATCACAATTATCTTGGCGCTTTAAATATACTTTTAATTTTCTATCTCTCACTTGTTTGCAAACAGATTATTCTGATGCATTAAGTGCCTATTTTAATCTTTGTAATAGAAGAAATAGGAAACTTGGTATATATGTCAGAAATCTTTCACCCTAACATTAGCTATATGTTTATGATATATTAAATTTTATATAACTAAGTACCTCTTAAAGAACTGATGGTTATAAGTGATACATTTTGACCAACAATCCTCCTTTGGCCATCAAGTCTTATTTTGCAGATCAAAGCAGACATGTGTGAGAAGAGGTATGCATGTGATTAGATAAAATGTCTGCCTTACTAAAATGTTACATTCCTTAGTGAATAGAGAGGCCGGGAAAAGTTACCAGAAGAATAGGGTTAAATCAACACACACTGAGCTTCTGTTCTGGACACACTAAGCTTTGGTTCCTTTAGAACATTACTTAAAACACTAACCTGGAATGTTATTTGCTTTTAAAATATCTGAAGGTTACTATTAGGTTGGTGCAAAAGTTATTGCAGTTTTTGCCATATAAAAGTTTTGAGATATATTAGCACCTAAGAGGGGCATTGATTACATTCTATAGATCAACACTTTCCAATACGATTTTCTCCAATGATGGAAATATTCTGTATTTTTCAGTACTGTAGCCATTAGTCACATATGGACATTAAGCACCTAGAATGTGACTAGTTTGGCTGAGGAGCTAAATTTTTATTTAATTCCTTAATTAAATTTAAATAGCCACATGTGCCTAGTGGCAACTGGAATGAACAACAAACAGTGTTATAGAAAGTCCCAGTCTTTGGAGCCAAATATCATTCTCATTCTCTCTCACCTTCCATCTCTAATTTTCCCTTTCTTGCTTTCTTTTGTTTTTTACACTAAAAATTTTATAGAGTGATTTGATGTGTAGTTAGCACTGTTATCCATTAAAACAGGACACAGTAAATCTAAGTTTTGTTTTTCTGATCTTTCAAACAAAATCTATATTTTGTTTATATGATCATTTAAAATCTAGTTGGGAGTTAAAAATCATAAACACACATTCATGCATGTACACACACATATATAGCCACAATATGCTGATATATCTAATAGTTTCATATGTAATTAAATTCAGAGCAAGAGAAGATGCAAACATAGTATCTTGGCATGGTTGAAGTATGGGGTATTAAAATGGTTCTTTTAAGAAATAGGTTTAGAAAAGTATTCCAGGTCCAGATCACAGAAGACCTCATGAGGAAGTTGACCTTTATCCATTGAACAATAGAAAAAAATACTCAAGGGTTTGAAATTGAATTGTAACATGGTTAGTTTTTGTTTTCAATATTATTCTGGAAGCACTGATTGTCGTAGTAATAATATATCATACTTTAGTTGTCTCTACATTGTGTCATAATTATCTATATACATGTCTGCTTCATCAAATATAACCAAAGATTGTTGAGGGAGGAAATTAATTTTATTTATTTTAGTAATTACAGCAGCTAGTACTGTGCCAGGCTCATAGTAAGTACTCATAAACTATTATAAATTCTACCTTGAGTGTATATCCAAGACTGTAAATATCTGTCTGGATAATCCCTAAATAGTTTGAAAAAATGCTAAGTATAAAATACTAGCTTTCTTTTCCTTGTGTACAGCAGGATTTAGAATGTGAGTCTCATTTATGTATTAAATATTTTATCCTTTACTTAGCAGTTTTGCATAAGTTTTTAAGCTTGGGATACAAAAAAAAGATAGATCATAGCCTAAAGTTTACTAATCATACTGGGTGGTCTTCTTAGTAACACTGTCTATTCCTTTCTGTTCCAAGTCTCAGGGGCAAGGTAATTTGCTCATTTCTTGTGCCTAGACTTTAGGAACTTGAAGCTTCTTTTCAACAAAAAAGAGAACATGGAAATTCACATTCGGTGTATTCTAGACCAAGTAAAGCCAAGGAGGTCAGCAAAAACAGGACATGTCTACTAAAATCACAGACCTGGTAGCTAAGGAGCAGGCAACCAAGCATAACCAAGCAGAGGTATTCAATATTATTTCTGCCTTTATCATCTAAAGATATTATTCACATGGGCAACATGCTATGTCCAGTAATTGTGCGCATTCTCTCATTTATATGGAAGTTTCTGCACTATCTGAAATAGTACCATCTCTTCTTTTCCCCAGTGAAGCCAGCTTACCAGTTGGTCTCAGCAAAACAGACATTTTCTGCTTTGGGCTTTCACAGTAAATATAAGATATAATGGGTGCCTGTTCTTCAAACTTTAACCCTTGCATGTATCCAAGATATTTAAGATTTGGTACATGCTATCTGATAAAAATGAGAGTAGAGTCATGTAACAGGAAGACTAGTAGATCTCTAGCCTGTCATTAGCCACTGGGGCAAAGGTAGGTAAACAACAACACAAGAGAAACATCTTGGTTAGCATAGAACCAGCAGAGAAAGGGAGCCTTGAAGAATTCAATTCAGAGATGCCAAGTGAGTCTATTAAAAAAAAACAAATAGAGGAGTTTTCATGACTAAACAGAGACAAATATCTTTCAGTAGCAGGTGGTGCAATGCACAAAACATGTAATCTGAAACTTTTTCCGAATTATTTTTCTTATATTTTTATTATAATGTTTTGGAATTACTTTACTTTTAGAAACTGCATAAAATGTATAAAGGAATAATTTATGACACTTGTCATAAGAGAAATTATAATACAAAAACTGAGTTGGAGATACAAACCTTAGTCAATGTGAAAATTTAGGTGTTGTAATAGAGTTACATACAGGATTCACTACAGGCAATAGACAGAGTTGATTACCTAAGTGCCTCTAGGCAAGAAGTATAGTAGGGAGAGCTTCAGAGAGAAAGGAGGGTTTAGTTGTTTGAAGGATGAATAGTGATTTTCCAAGTGATCAAGGAGAGACAGTTTTCAGACAGTTAGAACAAATGGAAGATAGCATAGGGAGTAGAAACCCTGAGAAGCTTCTGGGGAGCTCCACATAGATTCATCTGGATAAGCTATAAGTTATGATCATAGGCGAAAGAACATGAGCTTTGAAGTAAGACAAGCTCTCACTCAAAGCTCTGACCCACTACTAAGTAGCTAGGTGACTTTGAACATGTTAATTAACGTATCGGAGTCTTATGATTTTAAAGGAGAGAATAATAATTATTTTCTAGGGTGTCTGTGAAAATTACAAGGAAATAGAATCTAAAATATCTCATAGTATCTAGTTGAAGAAGATGCTCAATAAGTGATAGCTATTGTCCTTCTTATCACCATGATTACTGTCACCTTCAAATTGAAGAAGTAGACTCATATAAGTCCTTTCATTCCATACTGACTGTATATGTAGGAGACATTTGAAGACTTAAAGCAGGCCGGATGTGGTGACTCATGCCTGTAATTCCAGTACTTTAGGAGGTCGAGGCAGGTGGACCATTTGAGGTCAGGAGCTCGAGACCAACCTGGCCAACATGGTGAAACCCTGTCTCTACTAAAAATACAAAAATTAGCTGAGCATGGTGGTGCACACATGTAATCCCAGCTACTCGGGAGATTGAGGCAGGAGAATAGCTTGAATCGAGGAGGCGGAAGTTGCAGTAAGCCAAGATTGCATCACTGCACTCCAGCCTGGGCGGCAGAGTGAGACTGTCTCAAAAGACAAACAACATACAAACAAACAAACAGATAATCTTAGAGCAGAGAAAAAGCAAGCTCAAACCCATGTATTAGAAAAATCGCTCTGGCAGCACCATGGAAGATGGAGATGACTGAGTCAGGAGAAATAGTGAGAAGACAGTGGCAATACATTTCCAGCCTTGGAAAGCTATGAGTGCAGAACGAAGGCACTAAGAATTGAGGTAGAGAGATGTGTGTCATGTCTAATTTTCCCTCTTTTCTGTTTTTTCCTTGCGAAGCTTAAGTGGTTTATGGAAGGCATCCAATACAAAGTCACAATTAAGGTTGCTGTGGTTACAGTGAGAAAGAAGAAAATACCGTGGATCTTTTCTTCCAAGCCCCATTCTTAACAACAGTAATTTTATTACACAGTATTTCAGAATATCATGTTATAGCTAATCTTCTGCCAGGGAAGTTTTCTGTTTGGGGCTTCAAAAGTAAATATAAAATACAATATAATGGATGTCTCTCCCTAAAACTTTACCTTTAAATCTTGATTTAAGATTCAGTACATAATATCGGATAAAAACGAGCTTAGAGTGATGTCACCATAGATAAGAAACAGTGCGTAAACATCTGAATGTGTTTGCTGGGCTTTGCCATTCTTACTCAGACGCACTAATACTACACAAATTCTCTCTCATAACCAGTACAGCTTCTTGTCTAAAAGGTTTAGTTTTTACAACTTTTAAGGAAGCTCATTCATATCTTCTTCTGAACCTACTGTAAGTTTTAGCTTTGTTTCTCCTAAGCATCGTCTTAACTTTTTAGCACTTTTTGTTAATAAGTTCCTACTTAATGGGGCACAATGGCTAAAATCAATACCTAATCATACTGTTACCTGACGTTGACCTAGCCTGCTTTTTATAGTTTTTGCTCCCAAAATGTTTATATTCTAAAAGCAAGGTAGGCTATTAATAATTGAATGCAAAAATAGTAGACAAGAGTAGTTATGTTCTTACTACTTTAGTTACATGGATGCTTAGTGATTTTAATAGTATTTCTTGTAATATCAGGAATAAACATAATAAACTCTACTTTTATACTGCTTCCTATTTCACAAAGTGCTTTTTTATTCATTCATTTATTCCATGAATAAATATTAATCACTTGTTAAATGTCAGTCACTGTTCTGGAAATAGAACAGTGAATAAGACAGGCCAGGCTGTTTACCCTGAGGGAGCTTACATTCTAGTTGGGAAAATAAATGATGCAATGTATAAGGTGCTGATTGTAATAAAAACAAACTAAGCTGGGCAGGAGTGCTGAGAGTTGCAATTTTAAAAAGTAAGATTAAAGAATCAAGATGCAAAGAAGGCAAAGGAAAAATTTATACCAATATCTAGAGGAAAAGCATTCCATGGAATGGAAAAGGAATATAAAGATCTTAAGGTAGGAATATTCTAGAGATATACTATAAACAACAAGAAAGCCACTGTAGTTGGAAATACGTGAGAAAGGCAAACAGTGGTTGGAAAGGAAGTCCAACAATTAATGTCAGACCAGATTATGTAGGGTTTGAAGACTATTTTAAAGACATTATTTCTGACTTTGAGTGATATAGGAGTCACTGGAGAGATCAGAGCAGATCAATGACATGAGCTGGATTGTCATTTTTAAAAAGTTACTACTGAGAAGAAATGTAGTGGGACAAAAGTAGGAATGGAGACCCCACTTAGGAAGATATAGAAATATTCTAGGAGAGAAAGGTGATGGCTTGGATTAGAGTAGTAGCAGCAGAAGTGATGCTGTATCTGTTCTGGCTATATTTCACATAGGAGCTGAGAGGATTTCAAATTGATTAGATGTGTCAATAATGACTTCATAGATTTGGGCCTGAGCAGCTGGAAAGATGGTGCATCTATTAACTGAGATGGGAAGAAGTCTGGATAAAGAAGGGACATCAGGAGTACATTTTTGGCCTGGTTAAGTTTGAGATATATATTAGATACCCAACTAGAGATGCTAGAAAGCAATTGTATATACAAGTCCAGAGAGCTCAAAAGGGAACAGAGACTACAAAGAAAAAAAATTGGGAGTTGTCAGCTTATAAACTATGTTTAAACCATGTCACTAGGTGTGATTAGCAAGAGGGTGGGTGAACAGAGAAGAGGCCCAACAATTGAGTTTGGAGGCACTTCAAAATTAAGAAATTTGGAAAGATACAAAGGAATAAGAAAAAGATACTGAGCATAAGCAGCCTGTAATGTAGGAAGGAAGCCACGAGGGTTTGGTGTCATGATAGGTACGTAAATAAATGTGTTTCCAGGATAGGGAAAAAATCAACTGTGACAAGATGAAGACTGAGCATTGACTACTGGATTTTGCAATGTGGCCATCATTGCCAATGTGACAAGAGCAGTTTCTGTGAAAGAGATGCAAGCCTTTTGGGAAAGAGTTTAGGAGAAAATGGAGAGTAACTGAAAATACTAAACATAGAAATCTTTTTTCAAGGAGTGTTTCTGTAAAGGGGTACAGAGAAATGGGAAAGTTTGTAGAAGTATAAACGGAGTAAAGAAAGGGCTTAGTTAAGACAGAAAAACATAATGTGTTTGTGTGTAGATACATTACATTGTTAAAAATTCTAATGCTGTGAGGTTGATATTTGCTCCCATTTTTCAGGAAAGGAGAAAAATGATACTGATGTTGAGATTTGCCCGAGTCCTCCCACTGAATTAATGTTAACAAGGTTTTACCAATAGATTCTTTAATATCATAGCCCTACTCATTCTGCTTCATTAGGGAGCATTTCCTCCCAAGAGCAAGTGCTGGGAGAAAATAGGGGAAAGGATTTTCCTCCCTGTGATGGAGGTCAGTTATCCATTTATATTATTATTGATGAAAATGTTTATTTTCTAGGACTGACTCTTGTACCCATATTTAGGATTATTTCCTAACACAGCACCATGCAGAGAGCATTGCTTATATTTTATTGTTCGTGATAGTTACTGCTGGTGACCTGGAATTTAAAAAATAATTATATTAATGTATAAAAACAGTTGCTTGCAATTTGATAAAAACTGAATCAGCAAATCCAACTGGAAACTGGTTTTCCAATAACATACCTAGTAAAGATTAAAAGAGAAGTGATGCAGTATATATAAACTCCTGAATGTATTTATTTTAATGTCCTTTTATTTGAATCTTTCATTTTATTTTAATGAGCTATCTTCCTTTCAGGAATTAATATGGATACATGCTATAAGGTTTATACTGGAGACTCAGCTCATATACTTTTACAAATTGGGAAGTAATTGTTTAGTTATTAAGGTACAAAGATTTAAATGCTATATGTGTCTAATAATTTTGTATACTCTAACTTATAAGAGAAATTATTTTCTATATGCTTTCCTTGGTTAAAGTTAGCCAGTGCATATTTATTTTGTGTGATAATATCTGCAGGTCTTAAATGAATATACATAGGAAGAGGAATAACATGATAGGTAGAATATATTTTTCATTCTCATTACACACATCTGAGGTTTTATTTATTCTTTAAACAACGGAATACATTTTTACTGTATTTATCCAGAAACTAATTAATTCAGTTTCTTCCTCCAAAGTCATCAAATTAGACTACCCTCTTCATGGGAGTGTGGAATACCAAAAGGAAAATAATTTTGAGATGGTTTAAATTCATACTTATGAAAATTAATGACTGTGTAAGAAGAAAAGCATGCTTCCAGCAAAGAAGTGAACACAGAGATAGAGTGCATTCAATAATATAAACCTAATATTTTATAACTCATATTCGTGTTCTTCCATTTGATGATTATTTCAAAGCTTGATAAAGGATGTGTTACCAATTAGCTTCTTTGAAAAGTACATCCAACTGAAAAGAAATTATTAAACCTACAAGAGAGATTATAGGTGATGATATAGAAAATGTTCACATAATAGTACGTATATTTTATTATGTAAATAACTTTCCTTTGATTCAAAAAAATCACATTATATGAAAAGGCAGTCAGCTGGCTTATGTACTTGTTCTAAATGCTTGGTAAAAATAATTATTTCCAGCTTCTCTTTTGGCAGTATGAATGATGTATACATGAATGTATGTAAGAATGAAATAAAAATTCTCTGGATTAAAGTAATATACATGAAATAATGGTATAAAGACAAAGCTAAATGTTGCCTCCCATTTCCATTCTCATGGAGCTGTGAGACAACTATTATTGAATGACTGTCTGATACTGTCATATGTTTATCTTACTAGTCAGTAGACATAAACCTAACCCTGTCTTTGGTACCTCTAATGATCTGTTATCCACATGTATAGTTACACACACACACACACACACACACACACACACAGTTTTACAGGAACAGGATTATATGTACAATTTTGATGCTTTTTTCTTTTATATAATAATGTCTCCTTCCTTTTTTCTTCTCTCAATTCTATCCTCCTCCATGTTACCCTTCATGAGATTATAAACAGAAACCCAAGATAATGTGTCTAAATAATTTGAGTATAAAAATCTGTGTTTTCCATGCTCTCATATACACATAAATTGATATTTTACATTATTTATAAAAGTATACCCCAAATAATTATCACACTTCTTTGTGTGTCATTTACATTCAGCAATAACTTGCGAAAATTTCAAGTTAAATTCATTCCTTTAAATAGCTACATAATATTCTATGCTGTAAATGTACAATTATTCATTTGACCAAACTTTCATAATTTGAATTTTATGGAATAATAGCATTTTTTAATTTTTAAGAATGTGGACATAGATTTAGTATTCATTTTTCCTAGATGTTCATGTTACACACTTCTGTGCCTTGTCTTGATCTTCCAAGTAGGACCTCTGTGTCACTAGCCTGGAGCCCAGCTTGGTGGCTGGGAGAGGGTTGAAAGAAAAGGAATAGTATGCAATTTAAAAAGTAAATAAAACATTCACAGATAAGATAGAGTTGACTGCAATAAAATGTTCTTTCAAAAAATTTATAACCCAATTCAAAATAAGAATAATGTAAAATGATTAATGGAAAAGATTAATGTAAGTGAGATTAATGTAAATAAGATTAATGTAAGATTAATGTAAAATTAATGTACAATAATTTACATTAATGTAAGTGTAAGATTAATGTAAAATGTAATGTTAATTTAAAAAAAATTGAATATCTGCCTAGAATCCCTTTCAAAAAAATTCCAGCACATATTTAGACTTTAAAGTCTCTCCATTGGTTTGAAAGAAGGAGTCAGTGAGTCCTCTTTGCAAATATGCTTTCCCCCATTTTAGAGTCTGTGGCTATTTGCATTTAACTTTTAAGTTATTGTAACATTAGTTGATAAAATAGAGCATATGTATATATACACATATATGTACATATGTTTCTATACATATATATACACATGTGTATACACATACATATATACATATGTGTGCATATATACATATGTGTATACACATACATATATACATATGTGTGCATATACACATATATGCACACTTGTATACAAGCACACATATACACGTGTATATATACATATATATGTATATGTGTACATATACATGTGTATATATACATATGTGTACATATACATATATACGTGTGTATGCATGTGTGTACACACACATATATACACATGTGTACACACACATATATACACATGTGTACACACACATATATACACATGTGTACATATACACACGTGTACATATACACATGTGTATATATGCATATAAAACTATACATATATATCTGAGTTCATTAAAATGAACAGTTAATAAAATTCTAGCCATTGTATTAATTACTAAGTTAATAATTTTGATTTAAATTACATATCCAAGTTTTTAAAACATTTTAAAGAAATTTGTCCATGGTTTACAGTAGTAAAAGTATATGTATAGAGCATGATAAAAAAATGTCATCTGGCTCTATAATCTGTTCTTATTATAACCAGATGAATAGATTTAAGCAAAGCATTTGCCCTCAACTCATATGTTGAATAAACTTTTATTCATTTGTGAGAGCAAAACGTGGTCATGTGTGTGCATGTGCATCTGTTTTTACATCTACAAATACTTTATAAAGAAGAGAATTAAGCAATTTTTTAAGAAAAACATAACAAAAATATTAAACATTCATTCATTCATTTAACAATTATACTCTGAATATTATGGATACTGCAAATGAGATTAGGATTGAGAAACGGAGCAAGACAAACAATAATTTATAAAGAAAAGTGCCTTCCTTCAAGAAGGCCCTTTCTTTTAAGTTTGTATGTAAAATGCCATAGAAGATTAAATATGATGCCTGTCAATTTGCCAATTCACTTTCAATTTATTCTATGTGCTACTCAGTTATTGTATTTCTGCTGTGGTTATAAGGGACTATAAGAGGCTATTCCCAATTTAATCCATGTTGATGCAATGTATAGAAGAGAAATAGCATTGTAGTCAGCCAGATAAAATAAAATCAAAGCTTCACTTATAAAATAAAATTTACTTATGCTCTGAGTCTTTTTCTTCAAACCTAAAATGCGGATAGTATTTTCCTTACAGTGTTATTTTCAAAATGAAATTAAATGAAGCAGTATCTCTCTATCAATCTGTCTAGCACTTAGCCTTTCTAAATATCTCTTTAATTCTTAGTTGACAGTAAAGGACAACATGTAATTAAATGAAGAACATATAAAGACAGATATGTGCTGGATTGCTCAATAGGCAAACTAACCAGACATTTTAGTCGCTTAGTTTGTGCCTCAGCAAAGCAAAAGCAAAAAAAATGTTTTTAAGTGATTGTTTCAAAAAAGTATCAAAATTACTGTTTTTGAAAAACAAAAAGTGAGAGCAGGGCTTCAAGATGACTGACTAGAGGTATCTGGAACTTGCTTCCTTCACATGCAGCAAAACAGCTAGTAGATAATCACACGCCAAATACAGAGTCCAAGAGGGAACACTAGACTTCACCAGGGCATACAGGGAACCTCTGAGGCATTGAAGGAAAAAGAAGCAAAGCAGCCAGCCTGGCTAGGAATGGCTCAGCAGGAGAAACTAGCCAGTACAGAGAAAAGGTAAATGAGAGATTCCCATTGGTCCACACTCCTGTGGACTCCTGCAATCCTAGCCGTAGGAGAGTACCTCAGCTCTGGCAGGCCCTGACACTAGCGTAGGGAACGATAAAGAATGCACATGACATCATTGATCAGAGAGGGAGTTCCTGCTGGGTCTCACACACCCTTTGAGACCCAAGCAGCTGCAACATAGTGCCATTCTGAGAGCCCAGCTCCCACTAGACTACCTCTTTACCTGAGACCCATCAACTTCTGCATCTCCATATCCCTGGAGCCCAGCTGGCATTCCCCAACATCCACCCAGAGGGTTGCAGTGTTGTGATGCTGGCTGGGCTCAACAGTGTGGCTGAACCTCCAGCACTGTAGCTCATGAAGTGTCCCACACTTTGATGAATGGATGGTGCAGTGCATTGGGGAAGCTGCCCCCAGGACAAAGGGAGCAAAAGTGTATGCTCCCCAGATCTTGAGAGCCACCTGCCTGGGGCTGCTGCCACTGACAGAAACCCTGCCCCCTCCAGTAGCAGACCTGCTATGCACCTGCCATGCGCTTTTAGGGGGAATGAGGTGGGTCCACACAGTTGCCATCCTGAAACCTTAGGATAGGTGTGCCCTGCCCACTGCTGCCCCTGCTGCCCCAGCATGCTGTCCAGGAACCTGGGAATCAACCCAATCCACCAGCCACAGATGGTGCTCTTGGACGCCATAGGGATAACAGAAGGAGTGGCCCATCGGCTCGTTGCAATTGCCAGTGGCCATGCACATCATCCAGGCCTGTGGGATCAACTCACTACACCTGATTTTGCTAGTGCCCATGATCACAGTAGGGGGACCTGAAAACAAGGTCATCCAACCCACCATCAGTGCCTGAGTGAGATCCAGGGACATGAGGAGAGGCCCATTTTGCCCACCACTGTTGGTGCCCAGATGGGCAATCTAGGGTTCTGGATAGGACTATCTGGGGGCCTGGAGTGGACCACCTCACCCACTGTAGCCTCTGCCCGTGTACACCACTGGGGGGCCTGAGGACAGACCCATCCAGCCTGGCACTGCCACTTTCAGGACCTGTGCGTGTTTTCCTGAATCCTATAGATAGACCCATCTCTCCCACTGACATTGCTGCTTGTGCACACCTTGTGGGGACCTGAGGATGGGCCCACTCAGCCTGTTTGCCCACATGCACATGATACAAAGGCCTTGGGGTCAGTCCACCCCACCCACCAGTGCACATGCACACCTTCTAGGTACATGAACAGGCCTGCCCAACTTTCTGCCACTAATGCTGCTGGTGCCCACTTACAGGTACCACTTGGGAGCCTGGGGATTGCAGTGCACAGTCTGCTACTTCCACCTCTGATGTCCACACATGCTACCTGGAGGCCCAAGGATTGGTGTGATGCTGCTGCTGTCTTTCTGGACACCATGCACACCGCCCAGGGCCCTGAAGACCTGCCCGCATGCCCAGCTGCCACTGCCAGAAATTTAGCAAGCTGTCTGAAGGCACAAGGATTGGCCTGCCCAGAACTACTACCACCGGTGCCCATATATAACATTTGAGTGGCCAAGGATTGGCATGCCAGGCCCACTAACACCTGAAAACAAGCCCCCGTGATGTTCCTGCCTTCAGCAATGCCTCAATTTCAGCTTCCACTAATAAGCATAGCCTAATCCACTGAGAAACTCATAGACACTACTGATGCAGATTATAGTTGAGGAAATTACACAGAGATTACACTACTGTGCACACCCAGATTCAAAGAGAAAGCACCTTAAGCAACTTACACTATAAATGAACCCATAGAAAAAGTCTCTACAAAAGCCAATGCATAGCATTGGAAGGAGTGACTATTATACCAGATGCCCAAATATCAATGGAAGGACAAAAGAAACACAAAAAAGCAAGGAAATGTAACAACTCTAAAGAAACACAATAATTCTCCAGCAAGAGATACCTATGAAAAAGAAATCTATAAAAGGCCTGCAAAAGAAACTGAAACAATGATTTTTTAAAGAAACTTAGTGAGATACAAGAGAACACAGACAATAATACAAAGAAATCAGAAAAACAATTTACAAACTAAGTGAGAAACTCAAAAAAGAGATATATACCATAAGAAAGGACCACTGGAACTAAATAACTCAAGGAATGCAATAAAAACTGCAAATGAGAACATCAAAACTAGACTAGATGAAACAGAAGAAATAATTTCTGAACTTGAAGACAGATCTTTTGAAATAACTTAGACTAAAAAAAGAAAAGAATAGGAAAGAGTAAAATCTACATGAGATATGGAATACTCTAAAGGTACAAAATATATGAATTTGGGGTGTTCCAGAAGGAGAAGAGAAGGGCAAAAGCATAGAAACTTTATTTAATCAAATAATAGCTAAAAATTTTACAAGTCTTGCAAGAGATATAGAAAATGGATACAGAAAGCTCAAAGAAAAAAAAAAGAAAAAACAAAACTCAAAATACATTCAGTTCCAAAAGATCTTGTTCAAGGCAGATTATAGTCAAACTGTCAACAGTTTTAATATTTCTTTTCTTTGCTACTCTGATTGTATATTTTCAAATAATCTGTCTTCAAGTTTATAGATTCTGTTTGACCAGTTTTGCTGTTGATGCTTTCTATTGCATTTTTTATTTTATTCTTTGTATTTCTCATTTCTAGGATTTCCATTTTATTTTTTAAATCATTTTAACCTTTCTGTTAAATTTCCGTGATAAATTTGTGAAATTACTTTTTTGTGTTTCCTTTAAGATACCTGAGCTTCCTTAAGTAGCTAATGGGATTCTTTGACAGACCACATGCCTTTATCCCGTTAAGGTTATTTATTGGCACCTTATCTTGTCTTTTTGGTGATGTCATATTTCCCTATTTATTTATTCTTGATGTTTGTGTATGACAGCTGATTTTTGTGCATTGAAGAATTAGATATGTATTTATTCTTCAGAGTATGGCTGTGTTTGCTTTTGTCTTTCTTCAGTAGGACAGTTCAGAAGTTCTAAGTAGACTGACTTGGGTTCCCTAAGCCCCTAACAACTGCAGCCATTTCAGCACTAGAAGGTGCCCTAAGTCCAGGTCTCCTGCAAGCATCCCAAGGGCTCCAAGTTGGCATGGCAATCTGGCCCCTGTGAATGTGGGGAAGACCTCAGGAGGATACACAGACTATATGAGAAAAAGATATACAGTGCCAGTCCAATTAAAAAGCAGCATCAGTAGCTATATTAATGTCAAACCGTGTAGATTTTGGAAAAAGAAATATTACCAGTGATAAAGAGGAACATGTTATAATGATGTATGTGTCAATTAATCAAGAGGACGTGCAACATCAAATAATGGAGCTACAAAATACAAGAAAAAACTGATAATGCAGGAAGGACAAATGGAGAAATTCACAATCAATTATAGTGAGAGATTACAAAAGTTTCATTAATTAAAGAAAGAAAGCAAAATAGTCAGTAAGCATATAGAAGTCTTGAATAAGACTTCTTCAACATTGCCTGAGGTTTATTGAACATTAGATCTAAAACAGCAGAATATACATTTTTCCAAGTGCACACAAATATTCACTAATATATACTAGATTCTGAACCATAAACTCAATAAATTTAAAGGATTGAAATTAGAACTACTAAGTCCTTTTACCACATGGAATTAAACATGGAATTGAAAACTCATAAAAATAACTGTAAAACTCCAAAGTCCTTGGAAACTAAACAAATGACTTATAAATGAACTATGGGTCAAATTTAAAAACCACAAGGTAAATTAGAAAGTAGCTTGAACTGAATAAATTAAAACATAAATATCAAAATGTATTTAATGCAGTTAAAACAGTACTTTAAGAAAAAGTTATTGCAATAAATACTTGTGTCCGAAAATATGGACGTTCTAAATTTAATAATCTAACTTTCAAACACTCTTAAGTTTAATAATCTAACTTTCAATGTGTGGAACCTAGAAAAAGTAAGACAAATGAAACCTAAATTAAAAAGCAACAAAATAGAAAACAGAAAATAACAAAAATAAAGTTAAAATTAAACAATTAAATTAAAAAAAAATAACATTGATATACCTTTAGCCAGACTACCAGGAGAAAAGGGAAAAGATATAAATTGTATTACCAGAAATGTAAGAGGGCTGTTCCTACAATTCTTATATATACTAAAAGGATATCAGGGAAATATTTTCATCAACTTTATGCCAATAAGTTTGACAAGTTAGAAAAACAGATATAATATTTTTGAGAGGGTTTCACCATTTCTTATTGCACAACTTTGAAAGCCCTTCCGCAGAATTCAAAACAAAAGAAAAATAAATTGCTCATTACAATGTTAAAGTTAAACAATGTTTGTGTTTCCTTTTACTTCTTTTTTACTGATGCATAATAATTGTAGATATTTGTGCGTACGTGTGATATTTTGATACATGTGTGATGATTAAATCATAGTATTTAGGATATCCGTCATCTCAAACGTTTATCATTTCTTTGTGTTGGGAACATTTCAAATCTTCCCTTCTAGCTACTTTGAAATATGCAATAAATTATTAACTATAGTCATCCTATGTATTATTGAAAGCTGGAACTTACTCCTTTTATCTGACTGCATTTTTCTCCCATGAGAATACAATCTTTGAAAGCACAAAGTGCCAATGGTCTTTCAAAAAGAAATAGATAACCTATATAACACTATATCTCTTAAATAAGTTAGGTTAATAGTTAAAAACCTTCCCACAAAGAAAACCTTCAGGCCTATATAGCTTCGCCAGTGATTTCTACCAAGCATTTAAGGAATAATCTTACATAAACTTTTCCAGAAAATCAAAAAGGAGAGGAAAAACCTTTTATTAGTCACTGTCTTGTTTGTTGTATGCCCATGTGAAAACTAAAAAGATCACCCCCTTTCTTATTTAAACATAGGGTTTTGGGAAAGCAAAGAAATTCTTTATGGGGAAATGTGTTCTGGAAAGTACAAGCTGCCCCAGAAAGAATCACATTCTCTGTCTTCATAAAGTGGAGGAGGCCAGGCATTCTTGAGGGAACACATATTCCTCATACTTGTTCTTGGGCATAGTAGCAGAGGTGTGGTGGAAATCAAGAGGAAGGAGTAGTGGGGAATGGAAAGGAATGACTCTGTGAAGAGAAATAGTAGGATATTTTCGTTTTGAACATAGTTCATAAATTTGAAGAAAAAAATAAAAGTTAAATATGGTGTGTAAAGCTTATTAATATAATCTACATTACAATTTATATTTTGCATTATATGGTGTTATGAGTCATAACATGTAATAAATCATAGCTTTTGGCCGGGCAGAGTGGCTCATGCCTGTAATCATGAGCATGAGGTCAATGGGAGGCCAAGGTGGGAGGATCACTTGAGGCCAGGAGTTTGAGACCAGCCTGGTCAACATGGTGAAACCCCATCTCTACTAAAAATACAGAAATTAGCTGGGTGTGGTGGTGGATGCCTGGAATCCCAGCTACTTGGGAGGCTGAGGCAGGAGAAACACTTGAACCTGGGAGGCAGAGGTTGCAGTGAGCTGAGATCACGCCACTGGACTCCAGCCTGGGCAACAGAGCGAGATTCAATCTCAAAAAAAAAAAAAAAAAAAAAAAAATTGTAGCTTTTAAGGTCGAGGTTTTTCACATTTTATTGTTTCTTAAACAAGAGGTGTACATTATGTCTTAAAAGTAAAATATAACTTTTTTCTCAAAAAGTTAATATTGATTTATCTTTTATACACTGGTAGCTTAGAATTAAAAAACAAGACCTTTAAAAAAGTTAAAAACCCACATATGTATTTTATTTTTGTTCCCATTAGATACAAAACTCATGTATTAGACCATCTTTCATATTAAATCCAGGGACATAGCAAACCTTAGATCCAACTGTTTAGCCCTTGCCTTGCTCCCCAACTTCCCTGGATGGTAGCTGTCAGGTAGCACATCACTAGTAGCTTGAGATAGGAGTCTCTCATCCAGATCTGACTGTAATCACTCTCTATAAACCTGAAGTTATGCATTGACTATTTTGCATTTGTTTCTTTTGGAATCTGATTTGTCTCAGTTAAACTCACTCATCATTTTTTTTTTCCAAATTAGAAGGGAAATGAAACTCTTTCCTGCCATTTTGGTCCTATCTGATACCACTACAGGGTATATTCTTCCCCATTAGTATCTGCATTTATATCTTACTGCCATGGCAACCAACCACTCTTAGCAAAATCCTTGATATCAGGTTCTCCATTGTCAATAGATAATCTGTGTCGTGTACTTTTTCTTTTTCCATTTCAGGTCTGAAAATTTCTGTATAATCCAACATATGTTTCTTTAACAGAAATAATCTATTTTTACTTTTAACTTCTTGAGCAATTACAAATTCAGTTATAAAATAGCATCATGTTTTTAAACAAACAAAAGAAAACAGATTCCTAAAATCTTCCAGTTTTTGCCTCCAGAAAGGCCAGCCCAGTAGCTAAGAGGTCACTTTTATTTCTAGAAAAAATTATGTTGTGGCTTCCAGAAATTATACAACTGTTTGTATATTCCAATAACATGCTGACTTTTAAAACTAGCACCATCACTTATTTTTGCTTTTTCATTCACTATCTCACCCTAATCCTATGTTGCTATAAAAGCAGACTATTTAAAGATGGAATTTACTTCTCTTCTTTATAGAAAAATTTGTATAATTTTCTTCAAAATTTTGCTGAAATTCAACTGCTTATCATTTGAAGTTTCATTTCAATTATCCAAGATGCTATGTACTCGATCTAATTAGATGTGCTGAAATTATCATTCAGGTCAGAAAGTCATTGTGTCTTATTGTTTGACTTACAAGCTAGGATTTCAGCAGCTTTGTTTTCTGAGAAGCACAGAGGTTTATCTTTAACTACAAGGGAGAGACAAGCAAAATTTTTCAACAGTGATGGGGGCTCTCAGGCAAATAATCTTTTCTGAACAAATGGTTTATATGGACAAGTGAAATGATTGGGTTTTTACAAAGAATTATGAAGCTTTTACCATAAAAGACAAAAAGGCAGAAGCATAAGGAAATTGTAACTTAGGCTTACATTATAAAACATAAAGGACGGTGAAGTGACAGAATAAACTTGCACACACAAAAAAATCAAAAGCATATACTATATAACTGGGATGTGCAAACTTTACAACTTTTAAAGTTTCTGAGATTCCAGACACCTTTTAATGGCAGAAAGATATTCTGAATTTATGGGTTTCATCAAGAAAAGCTTCTATAAACATTATTTCTGTAAAGGTGAGAGATTTAGTTAAATAATGCCTCGATATCTAGATTTTTAAAAAGTATTTCAAAAGCTTTGCTGCACAATGCCAAGCTCTGCAGTTTCCAATTATCCTCAGGCATGGAACATCTGTAAGTAGAGACTTCCTGTTCTATGGAGGGCTCCAAAACAGGAAACAATATTATTTGGCACCTCTAGTATTTATTTCTGTGGTATCTAGTAGTCTGAGAGCTGACCTTCCTTGCCTGCCAAATCCTCAAACATTAATCACCAAGGACTTCAAGGTAACAAGTGCATTTTTCTACCTTCTTTTATTGCAGTATATACAAAAACATCCTTCCAACAGCCACCTTATCTTCTTTCTAATAAAAATTTTACTGTAATTATTCTAAATCATTTTTACGTTGAGAATTTTGTATCCATTTGGACTCCACCCACCTTTTCTATAGTCATACCATGGTTGTATTATGATGGCAGGAAAACTGGATTTGAAAATAGAGTGAACAAATAGATACATGATTTAGTATATACAGTTGTTCATCTACATTTTCTCAAGTTCAAGAGGGTTGCTAGACATACTCTAGGAAGAATGTTGTTTCTCACCTCTCCTTCCTTCTCTTGTTCAACTTCAAAACAGAGAAAATTAAATCTGGTTGATCATATTTCCTGCTCTGTGTTGGATCACAGCTGTGATGGGTGGAATTTTCAAAAAGTAAAACATGCAGGTCAGGGAGAAGTGTGCTCCTCTTCCCTCTTATTTCAAAGTGATTGGAGTGATAAATCCTAACTATCTGTCTTTCTCTCCCTTTGGCACACTTTTTTTCCTGTGCTGTGGCAGGTATTTTTTTCACAAATATTTGCTGTTCCATAGTGCTTAGAAAGACATAATTATGAGTTTTACTAGTGTACCCTTAGTGTTGATTATATATGTGTGTGTGTGCAGGTGTTTTTCTTTTTAATTTTCATAAATTAAATAGTAGAAGTGCAATTTTGTTACATTAATATATTCTATTGTGATGACATCTTGGCTTTTAGTGTACCCATAACCCAAATAGTGTACATTGTACCCATTATTGACATTTCCCATCCCTCGCCCTCCTCCTACGCTTCTGAGTCTCCAGTGTATATTATTTTTCCCTCTATGTCCATGTGCACACGTTGTTTAGCTCACACTTGTAAGTGAGAACATGCAGTATTTGACTTTCTGTTTCTTAAAGTTATTTCACTTAGGATAATGGTCTCTAGTTTCATTCATGTCTCAAAGACATGATTTTATCCTTTTCATTGCTGAGAACTATTCCATGGTAAAAATATGTAACATGTTTCTTTACCCAATCATCTATTGATAGACAGTTAGGTTGATTCCATCTTTGCTATTGTGAATAGTGCTGCAATAAACATATGGGTACAGTTATCTTTTTGGTATGATGATTTCCTTTCCTTTGGGTACATACCTAGTAGTGGGATTGCTGTGTATAATGATATTTCTATTTTTAGTTCTTTGGGAAATCTCCATAGTGTTTTCCATAGAGGTTGCACTAATTTACATTCCCACCAACAGTGCATAAACATTTCCTTTTTTCTGCATCCTCGCCAATATATGTTATTTTTTGACTTTTTAATAATAGCCATTCTGACTGGTATAAGATGGTTATTTCATTGTGGTTTTAATTTGCGTTTCTCTGATGACCAGTGATGCTGGCATTTTTCAACATGTTTGTTGGACGTTTGTATGTCTTCTTTTGAAAAATGTCTGTTCATGTCCTTTGCCCACTTTTGAACGGGGTTAATTGTTTTTGTTTTTTTTCTTGTTGAGTTGTTGAGTTCCTTGTAGATTCTGGCTATTAGCTCTTTGTCACATGCATAGTTGGCAGATATTTTCTCCCATTCTTTAGTTTGTCTGTTTACTCTGTTAATCATTTATTTTGCTGTGCAGAAGCTTTTTAGTTTAATTAAGTCCCATTTGTATATTTTTGTTTTGTTATATTTGCTTGTGAGGACTTAGTCATAAATTATTTGCCTAGTCTAATGTCCAGAAGAGTTTTTCCTGGTTTTTTTCTAGGACTTTTATAGTTTTGGGACTTACATTTAAGTCTTTAATCCATTTTGGGTTTATTTTTGTATATAGTGAGAGATATGGGTTGTGTGTGTGTGTGTGTGAAACATATATAAATAACACACACATATACATACACATATATATGTATAAACACATATATGAATACACACATATACATATACATACACATAAAGTTGCCACTCAAGGAGCAAAAAACCCCACAAAATTTCTGAAAACTACCAAAAATCTTGAAGTTGATAAACGAGAATCTCATAATCTCTGAAATTTTTCATAATTTACATTCTTCCACATTTATTCTCTCAAACAGTTTACGGAGCGCCTACTGAATACTGGGATTTTTAATATAATGACTGTCATTAGGCTTGCAACTTAGAATGGGAAAAGAGAGTATGCGTATTAATAAATAGATAAGCATATGATTATGAATTGTGCTAATTAATCTAATAAAGAAGAGGCACAGAAGCTGACAGGGGAAGCATGCTTAGACGGTATGGCCAAGGAAAACCACCATGTGGCTATGACAGTGATGCCAGACTTGAACGAAGAGTGGAGGCGGCTGTGAAGTGATCAGGGCAGAAGCTGACCAGGAAGAGGAGGAGTATAGACAGTAGCCTTAAATTAAGAAAGGTCCCAGAATGACCAAGAATATGAAGGGAAACTCTTGCAGTTCAAGCAAGGTGGCCAGGAAGAAAGTGAAATAAGTGATTTATGTACTTGATTTCGGATGAGGAATTTAGCAGACTTTTCATTTTTGGAACCAATGTTACACTCCATCAGTGAGAAGAACAAGATAGCAATATTTTTATGTGTGATGTCTGGTATGCAAATTTGTAGATTATTGCTCACATTTTCACTCTCCAGCTATGTGGTCCTAGAGCTTCTTTGTGTCTCCACAGCTTCACTCCTTGCTCATGACTCCTTATTTATTTCCAGAATGCTAATCAGGACTACAAATAATATTCCAACCCAATTACCATACTTCCCAGGGTAGTGCAGTTTATTAAAATAATTATTAAAAAGCACTTATCACAGCTGAGCTCAACCCTTCCTAATCATAATTGCAACAAATAAGTCATTTTAATGTTTTTAACCAAGACATTTTCTGGGAGACTTTTTCTTTATTCATATCTTGAATCAAACCACAATACATTAGCCTTCCTATAATTTTCCTCAAAATTAAAAAGTAGAAAATACATCTACATAGTTTACTTGAAATGTCAGGAGAAATCCTGCTAGGCAAGAGCAGATATAGTATATCTCAGCAGGTTATAGGCCCTACCTAGTTGTGAACATGTGTTAATAAATGTTAAATACAATTAAGAGCTAAAGTAAAACAAGAAAAATATGAGCATGCCGTCGTGATAGGGAAAATCCCATTTCTTATTGCTATGGTCTGATCACATTTCCCATAGAGTATAAAAGACATGCAATTTTTGAGCATCTCACAGTAATGTTAATAAATGATGTTCCAAAGCTTGTCTCCTGAGAGGTCATTCAGTCTTTACCATTGAATAGTTTTGCTTTTGCCAAAGGAAAGCAGATTGTTACATGATTAGGTGAATGTGTGTGCGTGCACCCATGTGGGTGGTTTATGTGTATTATGTTTCCAGCCTTCTGTGAATGCTGTACATAATAGAGGTCTGATAAAACATGCTGTAGTCCCACTGGACAATGCACAGTGCTCAGTACAGATACTTCCGTCTTCTAAGAAACAAGTACGCCCTGGGACTTTGATTTGAACCATGTATTTGACCCTTTTAGAGAAAAACATATCCCCTTTGGCTCCTGTTCATGTAGTCTGTTCTTGGCTTTTATTTAGCATTTAGCTAGGGCAGGTCTAATCTGCTGAGAATTGAATATAGAGCATTGTTTTTTAGAACCCTATGGCTGAAGACTGCTTTAAGAATCTCGATTGAGCTTTGACATTTGGACCTTAGAAAAAGAGGCAAATTCCATATCTTTAGTCTTATCATGAATCATTCTATATACATCCCTTTAGATCTGGTCCTAAAGTGGCCCTGAGTTAGAGTCAAAGGCAGATGCTTTCCTCACATCTCACTTGACTGTTTAAAAAAGGAATTATTTTATACAAAGGTTTGTTCAGTTAAAATAGATCAATAAATAGAAGCATAAAATCTTCCTTCTATCCAGGCAAATTGCTAAAATAATTAGCATGGGAGACTTGTGAATCCTTTAGAAAAGTTTTGTTGTTTTATAGAAGTTAAGAGAGAAATATAAGTATATTAAAGACTTCTGTATTCTAAAGAAGGGAAATGGGTCCCATTTTGTGGTGAATTGACACAGAGTTCATTAAAGTTAACTGGGTAAAAATGGCACTGTGAAACTATGCAGAATGACATTCTGCTTTCTAAAATACATACATACATACATACATACATACATACATATATATAATGAGAAGAAAACAAGGAGATCTGCTGCTTTATTACAACCATAGTATAAGACAATTCACTCAGCTGTAAGAAAGTATCTGATTGGAAGGTTGAAAATGGAAAAGCTAGAGGGTAGCAGAGTCATTGAAGAAGAGCAAAAATGTGTCCCTATACTATCTACATATTGACTATTGGCTCTGAGAGCTTTGATTGGATTTGCCAGCAAACCCTGCCATCCTATGTTGGCAAAATTTAAAGAAGTGATAATAAAATTGGAACTGGAAGTCTCAATGTATTTTTCTCTAATTAGGAGGTTTAGAAGTTTGCTAAGTTGCCTCCAGTCTGACTTCTAATAACTGAAAATTTGTGTTAGACTCAATTAATAATTACCAACTTCAAAAGGACTTTGATTTGTTTCTGCTGATATTTGAAGATATTACAGTAGTCTCCCCTTATCTGCTATGTCATTTTCTATGGTTTCAGTTACCCTCAGTATAGTACGAGAAGATATTTTGAGAGCGACAAGGAGAGAGACACCATTCGCATATCGTTTACAGTATATTGTTATAACTGTTCTGTTCTATTATTAGTTATTTTTGTTACTCTTCTGTTGTGCCTGTAACCACCCAGTGGGTACACCTGGCCCGCTGCCTAGACAGAGCCAATTTATCAAGACAGGGGAATTGCGATAGAGAAAGAGTAATTCATGCAGAGCCAGCTGTGCGGGAGACCAGAGTTTTATTATTATTCAAATCTGTTTCCCAGAGCATTCGGGGATCAGAGTTTTTAAGGACAACTTGGTGGGTGGGGGGAAGCCAGTGAATCAGGAGTGCTGATTGGTTAGGTAGGAAATGAAATAGGGAATTGAAGCTGTCCTCTTACGCTGAGTCAGTTTCTGCTACAAGATCAGATGAGCCAGTTTATCGACCGGGGTGGTGCCAGCTGATGCATCAACTACAGGGTCTGCAAAATATCTCAAGCACTGATCTTAGGAGTAGTTTATGGAGGGTCCGAATCTTGAGGCCTCCAGCTGCATGACTCCTAAACCGTAATTTCTAATCTTGTGGCTAATTTGTTAATCCTACAAAGGCAGTCTAGTAGCCAGGCAAGAAGGAGATTTGTTTTGGGAGAAGGCCATTTTCATCTTTGTTTTAAACTATAAACTAAATTCCTCCCAAATTTAGTTTAACCTATGCCTAGGAAGGAACAAGGACTGCTTAAAGGTTAGAAGATGGAGTCAGTTAGGTTAGATCTCTTTCACTGTCTTAGTCATAATTTTGCAAAGGTGGTTTCATACCTAATTTATAAGTTAAACTTTATCATAGGTATGTGTGTACAGGAAAAAGTATAGTATCTATAGGATTCAGTACTATCCATGATTTCAGTAATTCACTGGGAGTAACGGAACAAATCCCTGGCAGATAAGGGGGCATACTGTATTTCTATCTCAAGGAAAAAATCTATCCGATATCAACCACATTGAATTTTTTTGCGTATAATCTCCTCATAAACTATTAGAAGACTCATTTACGAGGAAGGTGGAGCAGAAAGATGATATTTGTATTCAAAATTTTGCCAGTGAATGCCTGATTTGTAGTGGGTACAATGCCACGCTGGGCATTCCAGATTCAAAGACGAAATATTATATAGGAGGTTGTGGCCTAATAGAAAAGCTTAATTAGGCTTATCTAATGACAAGGATCAGAGATTCAAAATTTCACTCTACCATATTTAACAAAAAACAGATTTATTGTGAAGAAATGTGTATACTAGAACAGAAACCCATAGAGGCAGCCCACAGACAGTCTCTGCTTCTCTTTCCCTTCCCCGTTCCTTCCCTCTCTCTATTCTCCAAGCATATGCTTTACATTCTCCCTCTCTCTACTAGGATCCAGGTCGTCTATGGTTCTTTCCTACCCTCTAAACATTTTAGCTCCCACAAAGCTTTGCATCCATTACACAGTCACTAAACAAACATTTCTTGAGCATATACTATGTGCAGATACCCTTTCCCTCACAAGGAAAGTTAAAGAAAAATTGCACTGGACACTTACTAAAAATGACCAGACATTTTATTCATGCTACTGTAGTGGGGAAGAGAGACTTCAGTGTAGAACTGCACTGAACATCATTAAAACAAAAAGGCAAGAACATTTTTAAGGTAAAACTCTCAATGTTTAAGGATTTAGGTAAGCTAGTAGAAAAGTACTAGAGGGTGTTAGGGGAGAGGCTGGTCAACGTAATTAGGGCATCTGTGTTTGCTAATTGGTACTTATCAAAGTTAGGTTCCTACCCCCCACCACAGAGAATGGTAAATACAGGCTCTATATTTCTTGGTGATTACATTTCAAAGGAATGGCTCCCAGGTCCTTGAGAAAGACATTCCTGGCTTATAAAACCAGCGAGAGTCTAGGAGAAAATTTACATCTAAAAGGGGCAGAGAAACAATTTACAATTGCGAGTTTTCTAAAGTAAATGTTCTATGAAAAGGGAGACCAGGGATTAAAGTCAGGAAGAAAACTGTCAAAGTTTAGTGAAGCTGCGGCGAACCCTAAGACTATCCCTGACTTCGTGAAACATATTCTAGAAGCCGATATTAATGAAAAGATAACCAAAGTTTAATTAAACAAAAGAATATATTAGATTGGGTTAAGTGTTATGGTAGAAAACACAGCAAGGAAGAAGGTGAGGCCCACAGTGGGTGAGAAGGTAGGGAGTTCATAAAGGGGTCATGGATACCCTCACTAATAAAGTAAACTTCGAGCAAAGTTGTGAAGGACATAAGAGCAAGCCAAATAAATATCTAAGAGAAGAGAATTCCAAGCAGAGGTAAGAATATTTGTAAAAACTCAATCAGAATTATGCTGGATGGGAGTCATGAGACTAAGGGGAAGAATAGCAGATAAGTCAGAGAAATAAGAGGGAGGAGATGAAGCAGATCATGTAGAAACTTCTGGGTCACTGCAGAGATTTTGGCTTTTACTCTGCATAAGAGACCCTCAGAGAAAGAGTCTTTTGACTGACTCTATAAAAGGATAACTCTGAATATTGCATTAATATGAGTGTTGTTTGGAGGGGTAAGTGCAGAAGTAGGGAGAAACCCAGGTGGACCTTTGAAATCTAGAGGTAAGGGGAATGGTGTAAACCAAAGATTTAAAATGTGGGAATCATCAGCATGTAGATATTATATAAAATTGCCTGACTGGATGAATATGTTAACAGAACCAATATACACAGAAAAATAAAAGCTGCCTTAATGCATGAGAACAAGAAGAAAACAGGTAGAGAAATTTGAAAAGAGATTCGTGAAGTAGAGGGAAACTCAGGCAAGTATTATCTCCTGCAGAACAAGTGAATGAAAGTATTTAAAGAGAGTGATCTGACTGCCAGTATAAAGGAAGAGGAAGTCTAAAAGTTCACCTCTGGTACAGTGGGATAAAAGCTTGAGGGGTCAGGAAATTAGAGAACTCTATTATAACATCTATTATAGATTATTTTTCCCAGAAATTTTGTCCCAGAAGGAAAAAGAGAAATAGGATAGTAGAGGAAAAATGTGGAGTCAAGAGAAGACTTGTTTTATCATTATATAGGAAAAATTACAATATATTCAAATGTTCATGAAAATGATTTAGCAGAGAGGAAAAATGATGTTGAAAAAAGAGGAGAGATTTGCTAGACTGATATTCTTGAATAAATATGAGAGGATAGGATTGAATGCACCAGTGGATGGATTAGCCTTAAGTACGAATAATCAGTAAGAACATCTGTGGTAAAGGAAGTGAGGCAGAGTGTGGGTAGGTGAGTAGACTTGGAGGTGGGGAATCACGAATATACTCCGGAAATTCTTTCACCTTAGGGTTTGATATGGTTTGGCTGTGTCCAAATCTCACTTTGAATTGTAATAATCCCCACCTGTCAAGGGTGGGGCCAGGTGGAGATAATTGAATCACCGGGGCAGTTTCCCTCACACTATCTCCTGGTAGTAAATAAGTCTCACGAGATCTGATGGTTTTATAAATGGGAGTTCCCCTGAAGAAGCCTTTTTTGCCTGCCACCATGTAAGTTGCGCCTTTGCTCTTCCTTCATTTTCTGCCATGATTGTGAGGCCTCCGCAGCCATGTGGAACTGTGAGTCCATGAAACCTCTTTTTCTGCCATGAAACTTCTTTCCTTATAAATTGCCCAGTCTCGAATATTTCCGAGAACAGACGAATACAGGGCTATAACTTGAGTTTTTCCAACTCCGTTTACCAGGTGAATTTGATCAGCCTAGCTCAAATGTTCTCATTTGACACGTCATTGGCCATAAAGTCAGAGGTCACTGAATATCCTTTGGATTTGCTGCCTCCTTGTCAGTTGGGCATTCCTGGTCAGAAGACCTGACAGGAGAGCAGAATTATATTGTTTAAGGCATGTACCTCTAAACAGCAGAAGTTGAGGGAGAATAGTTTCTATTAGAAGAATTTATGGCTGGTGGTTTCTGTAAATATGCCTTAGTGTGTCTGCTTACCAAAGGAGTTCATGAAAGATAAAAAATTAAACAATTTTTTTCCTAGAATTTAGGTCATAGATAGAAAACTGAAAGACAAGAAACTTCTGTAAACCCATAGTTTCATAGACTCAAATCTGTCTAATTATTTTGATATTGAAACAGGAATTCTCTCATCAATGGGGTAGTTCCTCAAAAAGTATTAATACTTCTATTTTGCTTTGGGGCAAAATAAGTTGTATGGTTTTATAAATTATATGTAATTACTAGAATATATTAATGGTTATAATTAATATCTTATATTGTGATTATATAAATGATTGTATATTACTAAATGTTTTGGCAGACATGCATTTTCTTTAACTTCACAATATTTCTCTGAGTTAAGTAGTACTCCATTTTACAGATGAAAAATCAGAAGCAAAGAGTAGTTAAGAAACTTGTTCCACCTAATGATGGGTAAAGCTAGAATTTTCTTTGATATATGCACAGTAATAAGACAGAGTCCCTTTATTTGAGTAACTCTCTAAAAGGAAAAGCTATAAAATTGTGAAAGGTTTATGCTAAAAGTAAGTACAATGGGTATACAGCAGAGACTCTTGGAAGGAATTGTTAGTAAATGTTAATAATACATGAAAAGATTGAGGAAAGTTTTCATGAATTTTGTCCAAGAAAATGGGTCTTTAACAGTGTACTCCAGGCAGAGAAGTGTGAGAGGACCTAGAATATTCAGACATTCAGTTGAGAGAGTTCACAATTTGTAGAGAGCAGTTGTGGGAAAGCCAAAGCAGATTAGAGATACAGCAAGGGAAGAAGGCACGCTGCAACTTGTGGGGGCTGTACCGAAGGCCAAGACAGCAGTTCTCAAAGTGTAGTCTGTGAATCCCTGTGTCCCAGGACTCTTTTAGATAGTCTATAATATCAAAGTTGGTTTTAGAATACTGAGGTATATTTGGCAGACACTATCTTGAAAATAAATGCAGTGAACTTGTCAATGGCAAGAAAAACAGCTGACAATAATTGTTACCAATGATAAAATTCAAACTTTCAAGAAAAAAATTAGAATTTTGGAAAACTTATATCTGCTTCTGTGAGCTTGACAGCTTCCATTATTTAAAACTTTTCTGCTGAGATTTGGTGTGATATCAATGAATGTGAATTTTAAAAATATTGTATAATGAAATGGATCAACATTTTGAATATTGGTATTATTTAGTGAACCAGTATTTTACATATAACCAAATCATAATATTACAGAATAATACATAAGTAAAATTTCTTTTAAAGTGTGAATTAGACCAATTGATTTTAACTTAACAGAATGAAAAATATCATTGATATTTTGGATTATACCTTCCAACTATCCTGTAAGAAACTACCATTTGTTGAGATTGAAGTAGTAGCAAAGAATATTCACAACTACCTAAAAGAGATGACTAAATAGATGTAATTGTTTACCAACTACATATGATTTTTGCAACTACATAGTGACATGATTTTTGTCATATACTTCAACTATAACAATATTTCAAAGCTGATTGCAGAAACAGAAAATTTAGTTGACTTTTATTAATTTAAATATTAAAAAGGTTTACAAAAATAATTTCTGTTCACTTTTTGTTTTGGAGAAGATATTGTCTTTCATTAAAAAATGTTATTTGTATTAATACATGATAGAGCTATTGTTATTTTAAATTAATATGTGTTTCAGCTTTAGTTTCTTTCTTTCTTTCTTTTTTTTTTGAGATAGTCTCACACTGTCACCCAGGCTGGAGTGCAGTGGCATGATCTTGGCTCACTGAAACCTCTGCCTCCTGGGTTCAGGAGATTCTCCTGTCTCAACCTTCCGAGTAGCTGGGATTACAGGTGCATGCTACCACACCTGGATAATTTTCTGTATTTTTGGTAGAGACAGGGTTTCACCATGTTGGTCAGGCTGGTCTCAAACTCCTGACCTCAAGTGATCCACCTGCCTCAGCCTCCGAAAGTGCTGGGATTACAGGTATGAACCACCACTTCCGGCATCAAGTTTAGTTTCTAATGCAGTAAATAAACATAGATTTAACCTATATAAGCAAAGCTTTTGGGCATCATCAGTAAGTTTTTGGTGGTGTTAGGACTCAGAAAACAATAACCCCAAATTAAGGCCTCAGAGGCAAAAGTTGGTCTCTGACTTTCTCCTGCCCTTCTGTCTCTCAGTCCCATTTTAACCTCCAAGGTCAGCCATAGAAACTAGAATCCTCCTTCCTGACAGCAGGTATAGTAACCAGAACCCCTTTTTTTTCCAAAGCTAGCCTAAAAACCTGAAAATGTTACTCTAACTTTCCCTCCACCTTTCTGTGTAAAAATTGGCCATAAAGAAATTATCTGACCTACACTGTTTGACTGTAGGTCATAAGACCCCCATTCCAGAGCGGGCCCTGCCCCATACCCAGAGGGAGGGAGAGCTGCACAGAGAGGCCAAGAAGGGTCTAGACCAAGAGGACTTGCAAGATTTCTCCAAAGTCTTTTAGCCTCCCATTATACCCTTTTTTGTCCAGTCATATTTCTACATGGCTGCCCACATTTAGTTGAACCTAAGCATAAAAGTGGACAATTTGTCCTGTATCTTTAGGTCTTCATTCTGAAGGTTCCCATGTCACATAAAACTACATGATTAAATAAAATTTCTCCTTTTAATCCAATTAATCCAAATTTTCTCCAATTAATCTGCCTTTTGTGGGTTGATTTTTTTTCAGTGAAACTTCAGAGGGTAAAAGGGAAGTTTTCCCTTGGCCTCTGCAGGGGTAAAGTGGTTAAGAAACTAAAAGTTTATGGATCACTGCACGAAGATAAGAAGTTTTATATATGGTGATGAGTAAAATAACATATTTGTATTAATAACATTACTCAGCCATCAGTCTGAAGATGGGCTAGGAGATGAACACCTTGGTGAATGTTTATGAGGGTTTATCTTATAAGTAAAACTTGGAGGATATGTTATTTTCTAGTTTCTGTTGCTAAACAGGTCTGAATTAGGTACAAAATGTTCCATTCTCTTCTGATGTCCAATCTGGTGTGAATAGGTTTTGAAGGTTCTAATATATTCATTACACTTAAGAAATAAGGAACAACAAAAGTTCATTGCAGTTGCTCAGTTGGGAAAAAATGTAGATGGCTGGAAACTGTGTCCTGATATCTTAAGGGTGTTCATGTGGAAGAAGGAATTAAGCTTATCTGCTCCAGTGAGCATAATGAGTTCCGATGGCTGGAATTTACAGGGAGGCAGATTTCAGAACTACGTGACAGCTAAAACTGTTGAAAAAAGAAAGAGCTGCCTCATTTGGCCATTCTTTGAAAATAGCTACTATGTATAATGTCAGCTCAATGCAGGCCCCTCTTAGACATTTGACATGATCCTAATTTATTTCATTCTTACAATAACCCCAAGTAATAGGTATCATTACATCTCTATTTCATAAATGAGGAAATGAGTTTAAAAGTTTAACTCTTCACTGTCTTATCCAAGGCCACTCAGCAGAAGCAGAGCCAGTATCCTAACTCAGGTCCACTGATTTCCCTACTGGGGCTGTTGACATCATGTACACAGCCTTTCCATGAAATATGCAACAGCAGTTATGAGGAATATTGTGACAAACTGGATTCACAGTTTGTTAGAAGCACTAAGATTTTTGAAATACTTGGGGAGAATACTCTTTGTATTCCCAAAGCTTTTCACAATGCCTGGATCATACTTCATTTTCAACAAGTATGTGTTAAATGACCAAATAAAAGTCTATAATTATAAAATAAAAAAAAGAATATAGGGCATTGTTTAGAATAATATGTGTGATGGTACATTTTAGGTGTCAATTTGACTGCATTAAGATATACCCTGATAGCTGGTAAAGCATTATTTCGGGGTATGCCTGTGAGGGTGTTCCAGAAGATACTGACATTTAAATCAGTGAACTACGTAAGGAAGATCTTCCCTCATTCAATGTAAGCCAGCACCATCCAATTGGTTAAGGTCCCAGATAGAACAAAATAAGAGAAAACATGAAATTTATCTTTTCTAGAACTGGGATACCCTTCTTCCCCTGCCCTTGAACATCAGCACTCCAGGATTTGGGGGCTTTCGATTCCAGAACTTGCACCAGCAGGCCCTAATTTTCTCAGGCCTTTAGATTTAGACTGAGATTTATACCATTGGAATCACTTGTTCTAAGACCTTTGGACTTGGACTGAGCCATGTTATCAGCTTTCCCGGTCTTCCAGCTTGCAGAGGCCTATGCTGAGACTTCTCAGGCTCCAGAATCACATGAGCCAATTACCCTATTAAATCTCTTCTCATCCACTAATCTATCAATAATCCATCTTATCTATCTATCCATCCTATTGGCTATGTATCTCTGGAGAACTCTGACTAACACAATGTGTCATTTTTAGTCATCCTAATGATTAAGAGTTAGATTTTTATAAATGTCAATATCACTTGGTGTGGCTAAGTTAAAAATGACTGAAAATAATGTACAAAAATCCTTAATTCCACAATTCCACATAGATATGGGAAGCCCATGGGACGTGAGTGTTTAAGAAGTTTTGTTAAATTGTTTTTGCACCTGAAACTACTATGCTCAGGTTTATATGTTGAAAAAGCCAGAGCCAGCCTTTTCCTAATGTACTTTTTCTCAGGAGTAGTATGAACAACAAGTCATTGGCTATTTTCAGCTTCCATGAGCATCTCTCACAACTCTGTGGGGTAGGAAAGGGATCTACTAAATACTTGTAACATGATGTGATTTCTCTCTGACTTCTTTATTCATCCCAATTATGGCTTATTATATTGAAACAGTATGATAAAAGAGAAATTACAATAGTAGGAGTCAGAAAGATTTGTCCAAACCTTTCTCTACCAATATTGAACTGTAGTTACTAGATTAATTAAACATATAAAATTAAATTTTTCATCTTGTTTATCCTGTAGCAAAAGGAGCCAACGAGAGCAACAGAGATATTTTCTTCCCATTTGTGTCTGCATGCATGATCTGAAGCTTGATTCCCTGCCAGTCACTAGAAACACAGACATTTCTACCACACTCCTTCTAAAGCATCATGACACAATGCGTTGTAACTTTCAGATGTCCTGACATGACCATTGAGATTAAACATAAGAACACTGCTTTCAGGAAGTCACTTTATTTTCCCACTTGGAATGAAAACCTTTTTGATTCCATATGCAAATGTATGCATACAGCATGTTGATTTATGGTCTCTAGATTCTCTGATAATATCTGGTATCCTTATTGGTAATGACCATTGTTGCTGTGGGGTTTCACTGAGCAGATTTGGACAATAAAACCTGTGGCCAACATGTTTTCAACTGGCAAGTCTGAAGCACTGCCAGTCTATCTAGCTCTTTAGTGACAGGTTTCTGAAGTCAGACCTGTCACCTCACCTGGAAGCACAAAATACTTCATGAAGATAATTTTTTGCATGTGTTTTGGTGAATGCTAATTTGGCAAGTGTATATATTATATATAAAATATGTGATATATATGAATGTGTGCATGTGTATATATATCACTTATATATAAATATAAATATGTGTGTATATTTCTGGGAGGGGAAACATTTGGAAGAGCATAGTGATGAGCTGTGCAGAGAATGATACACCGGAAATTTATCAAAATTGAAAAGAAGCAATAAATTAGTAAAAACGTACATTTTTCTTTTTAAAATCTAGCTTGGTAAGTATTTTTAATTTTGGTGGCAAGTCTTTTCTAAAAAGGTCTAAAAGACTTTCTAAAAGGTCTATGCATACTGGTGTCTATACATACTGATGTAGCTTGGAGCTATAAAACTAGAGAGGTTGAGGCAGGCGGAAGTTTCCTCTCTTCTGTTTAAAGCTTTGGTGACAACTGATTTTGTTTCTATGTAAAAAAAAAAAAAAAATCACATGCTGAGTCCTGTATCACAGCTTACTTAATGGTGTTACCATCTTGAATGCACTTTAGACCCATGCATATCAACACAAGTCATTTGTGACAAATTCCATTTTGCTTAATGAAAAATTAAGATATAATTGGCACGCATTTAGAGATTGGATCCCTCAAATTACAGATTACTTGGATTAGAATAGATTTCTCAATGGCTCTTCCTAAATAACTCTACCAGTCCCAGTGTGCTCTTGAGTGGTGCACTCCAAGCCATGGGCTCACTACAAGTCAAATGAGCATTGATTATGCCAAGAGACAATGGGAGAACACTTCTGAATGCTAAGACATGGGGCACACATGTACTGTGAATTTTAAGTATAGTTCATCTTTCAGAGCTTCATTTTTGTAAGCTCTATTGCTCTAGGAAAAAACTCACTTATTTTCAAACAAGGGATTCAACTTATGTCCAAAATGTAATTTTACTTTGCCAGCCCCAAGGTATTTTATGTCACTTAGGGAACCTAGGATTCTATGGGGCAGAAGTCCATGACTGGTTTTGGTTCCTTTAATTCTCTTCTTTCTTTTTCTCAAATGTCTCCAATTAATTGATGTTCTAATTTGTATAACTTTCATGAAAGAAAAAAAGTGACAGCTTGAACACATCTAGAGGCCAATAACTGTAGCTGGCTTGACTTCAAATACTGAGAAAGGAATTGAAATCCAGATATTTCCCCTATCTTGTTGCTAAAGTTCCCATGGAACTGGTAGGCTGACTTCAGCATCTATTGAAATAAGCCAAACTCAGTATAATATAAAAGTGTTAAAAAATATTTTTAAATAAGTATTTAAAAATGCTTAAAGATCTGGTTATTCTAGTGAATAAGTTTGTGATGTAAGCAGATATAAAAGTAGTAGAGATATTTTCCTAATTTAGACAGGGTGTGATCCCAATTAACAAATATCTTCTCTTTAGAGCATTTATCCCCAAATACCAAATCAGGGCATTGGAAAGACAGGGGCAACAGGGTTGAGCCATGTTCTAAATTAAGGCTGGAAGATAACAAGCATTGCTGCTGAATTTCAGGATATTTTTACCACAGTAAGAATTCTAGTAGAATGAAAAAATATAATTTTCTTTTGAAGGACTCTGGCTGAGAAGCTAGGCAAAACTGAGGATAAGCTATTTAGTTTCCAGCATCCTGTTTTTGTCCTTTCAATCATTCCCTTCTCTTATCCACTCCCTTAATGTCTCTATATGGGAGAAGCTTTGAGAATATGCTTGCTGGCACTAAAGACTCCTACCACTCTCCTGGAGTTTGCCCTGCCTTCCCTGCCAAATAGGTCTACCTCTTAGTCTTCTAGCTGATATCTTTGAGGAGACCCCACATGTGAGGGCATCTGATAGGCCTATGAGTTCATATACTACAAAAATACCTTTACAATACATAAAAATCTGCTAAAATTCAGCAGTGACTGTTTCAATCTTTTTAGTCCTTTAGAACATAATATGTTCTCACCAGAGCACCATCTGAATTTATATATTAAAATTTGTGTACTTAATTTCCAGATGCTCAAATATTTTTTGTAATCCCTTACCACCTCCCATTTCCATCTAAACTAAAATACTCAACATTTATATAATATGTTTTTTCCCCCAAAGAACATTGCCCCAATTATCTAACTAGTGTTCAAAATACTCTCATGAAGGGTGTTCAGATATATAAAATTACGCTTATCTCAAAGCTGCTGGAAGATTCATGGAGCAATTTGGCATCCAACTTCCTTTAATTTTCAAACAGTACTTTTGCTATCATAAAATAAATTCTGATTTATTTTCAGTGAATAATGTTGCATATGTATATAACACTTTTAGACCTTCACAGGGAATGCAATGTGCTGTATGTTCTGGTTCAAATAATATTAAGAAATGAGTAACGCTGACCATATGTGCTTTTACAATCATCTGGAATAATATGTGTTCAGAAGACATCCACTTTCTTGCATTCATTTATTCATTCATTCATCAAATACTTGTTAAGTACTTGCCATGTGGCAGACATAATAACCTGGCAAAATAATTTACTCACCATGTAATAATTGCTACTATTTAATAAGAGTTTTAAACATATTACATCATTTAATCCTAACTTCAAGTAAAGTAGCTTTATTAGTCAAGGTTTTTCAGAGAAAAATAATATGGTATATATGTATATAAATGCACACATGCACCTACACACACACACACATACACACACACACACACACACACACACACACACACAAAGAGATTTTAAGGAATTGGCTTATACAGTTATGTGGGCTAGGAGATCTGGAATCTATAGAACAGACCAGGCTTGAAATTCAGAGAAGAGTTGATACTGCAATCTTGAGCGCTAAATCTGCAGATTGGAAACTCAAGCAGGGTTTCTACGTTGCAGGCTTGAGGCAGAATTACTTATCTTTCTGGAAACCTCAGTCTTTTCTCTGAAGGCCAACTGATTGCATGGGGCCTACTTGCTTTATGGAGGGTAATCTGCTTTACTCAAAATCCTACTAATTTAAATGTTAATCACATCTAAATACCTTCACAGCAGCATCTATATTGGTGTTTGAGCAAACAACTGGGCACCATAGTTGACAGATAAAATTATCCATCATAATGAGTATGACTATGCTTATTTTATATACAGGGAGGTTGAGGCTCAGAGAGAAAATTACTCGGATTTACTCAAATAATAATTGAGAATTTGGGGATTTGGGCCAGTCTTGTTCTGAAGCCAGCATGTTTCTCTCTCTATGGCAATATATGAAGGAATGTTACAAAAATCCAATACATAGTCCCTACATTTTAAGTATTTAGAATTATTTTTGGTGGTGATGCTAGGTGTTACAATGTATTCATTCATCCATTCCATAAATATTGAGCGTCTACTAGGTAAAGGGCATTGTGCTAGGAGCTGGGAATTGAACAGTCAACAAAACAGATAATGGTCCTGCCCTCTAGTGGGAGAAACAAACAAAAGCCAATGAACGTAAGAGCTACATATGTCAAATGCTAGAAAGAAAAATGAAATCATGTAAGGGTGACATGGTGATTCTCTGTAGCGGTGATATTTGAGCAGAGACCTGAATGAAATGAGAGCATAAATCATGCAGATATCCAGAGAAAAGCATTGTTTTCAGTTAAAGGGAAAACCCACCACAATAGCCCTGAACACAAGAGCCCTGAGGTGGATTGGTGTTTGGCATGCTTCAGGAACAGCAGGAGACCAGTATGGCTGGAGCAGAAAGATGCAAGCCAGCTTATGGAGTAACAGATTTAATATAGCACAAACAGAACATAATTGTTCTGAAGACTGAAGGAATACAAGAATGATTTGTTTAGAAGTACGTAGAAAGGGAAAGATTCTTGAAAAGGAGTTCTAAGCAGGATATTTGAAATTAGAAGAAAAAGTGGGAATGATTTAGGGCAGTGCACTGAATCTGAACGTACATCAAATGAAAATGAAGAAACATGGATAAGTATAATGGTGTACTGAGTCAGAGAATTCATATTGCAGAGAGATCACACAGATGACTAGGGGCCTCAGGAACATGGAGGAGAGGAAAATAAGTGAGTAGATGTGCAGGCTCAATGTGTGGACATAGGCATGTGTCAAAGAACTTACTGTGAACCAATTACAAGGAAGTTAATAAAGACCTAAAATGCAGAAGCTTCATATTGATATAAAATGAAAAGGTTGTCATTGTGGGTGTTCAAAATGGGAGGCTAATGCTGAAAGAAGAAATATTTGAGGATAATAATGATTAACAAAATCACAAGTGCTTTCTATGTATTAAGTATGTTTATATCCATTATGCCCTTTTTTCTTATAACCACCATTATGAGGTAAGATACTGTTATTATATCCTTATTAGAGATGATGCAGCTGAGATAGAGATATTAGTAAGTTATTAAAAGTTACATAGCTAATAAGTTATTGAGGTGGCATTTTAATTCAAGTCTGGTTCCACAGCCCAAGCCTTAAATAATAATGCCTTACAAAGGAGTCAGGCAACTCTAATGAAAACGTGGCCTAGCAATCTCTATGGCACATAGTTGAATTAAAATCATGTTTGCAAAATTGAAAGAAAATTTAATTATGTTAAAGGGATAGAAAAATGTAAAGAAATTTAAATACAAAATATAGATTTGAGACGATGGTCTGGACCAAGCTTGTAGCCATGGATGCAGAAAATAAAGGGGCATCATAATAAATAGAACATGATGATGGACTTGATTTGGAAGGTAAAGGAGCAAAGACAGTAATTCTAATGTTGGACGCTTATGACTATCAGGAAATTGGCAGTGAGAAGAGCATAATCATGTATCACCATACCAAACATAAATTCAGTTTCATTTAATTCTCCAAACACTGTGAGGCTTCCAGAGAATACTTATTTCCATTTTACAAATAGCATAGGTCAAATATATACCCCAATGCTATACTGATAGCAAGTGGCAGAGTCAAGATCAAATCTGAGTCTGATCTGAGTCCAAGAGCCAAACTCTTATTCTTCAACTTTTTTGACAGGTTTCAAAAAGTCTCAGTATTTAGGAGATTCTTCCAGTTATAACATAAGGTTGCCCACATATGAAAGCTAGATAGGCACTGAGGTTCAGGACTGAAAATGCATATTCAGGAATTATCAGCAAAACATCAATGTGCTTGCAAAAAATAATTCAGAAGGGGAAGAGTTATGACCCAGAAATGATGCTGGGGAATGGGTGAAATGGAGGAAATGGGGAAAAAAGATGGACACTAGCTGACAACAGAGAATGAAGATCAAAAACTTGTTACTCTTTGGCATCGAGTTCTTGAGAGCAAGAAAATTCGAAACCTTAGCAGTGGAATGACACCTCCACCATGCCGTTTCATCTGCGTCCCCTGCATAAGCGAACACCATCTGCTATGGAGGCGGAACGGTGGTGAATTGGAATAGCAGTCCAGACTCAATTTTGAAAACTTGGCAATGACTTTACATGGCAATTTGACTGAAGTTTGCAGGGATGTAGGAGCTTCCTTGTACTAGCCAACTTACTGTGCATCCTCAAACAGAAACAAGCAAAAAACCTTGCACATTCTGTGAAAATGTTCTTGTGTTTTTACCATAAGAAATAAACCTTCAAAATAACAACCTAGATTCCAAGTAATATATTCCCCATACCGATCTGGCAAGATTACATCATACAAAATTAATTAGTGGGTTCAATGTGTGTAGGGGAAGGCAGGGCATTTGGAGGGGAAAGACTGACTCAGAATGTTGGTAGCCACAATCTGTTACATAGTGCACCAATATCTTTTAAATGGGCAAGTTGATTCTTTAGCATTTAATTCTAGCTTTGGAATATTCTAGAACAGAATAAACCAAAATAAGTCATGCATTTAAAATGTGAGTGGAATTTCATGAAAACTGTTTGATTTTGTTTCTTAAGAATAAGCCCTGGGAGATATACCTAAAGTATAATAATAATAAAAAAAAATCATTAAAAAAAAAAAAAAAAAAAAAAAAAAAAAAAAGAATAAGCCCAACAGAGCTAAGTTACCCATTTTACAGCAGTTAGACGGCTGTAAAATAGAGTAAATATATATTTTCCTGTTTTTTGTACTTTTTAGAGGGGCAGCCAGCAAGTATTTGGAGACAGAAGAGTAGGCTTGTGAGGGGAATAAACCTTGAGTAGCCAATACAGGCTTGCTTAAACCCCGAAAGTGCCATTTGAGCAGATGGAAGATTCTGCTTGCCTTTAAAAACTACTCAACCATCCCTTGGGCTTAATTGTCCCAGGTGTTGTGGCCATCTGCCAGACTTGTTTACAACAAATGCTTGCTTAAAAATGGGATACTGAAATCTCACAGCTTTCTTAGGATGTGGTCAAAGAGCATATGGAATTGTAAATTAAATCTTGAATCTTAAATGCACCGTTTCTGTTATGATAGCTTCTGCAACAGAAGAGACAAGAGAGACTGATTAGGCAAGGTGAGTTGTTGACATAAACTGAAAGCAAGAGAATATTTCAAAGGTAGAGCGTGAAGAATTCAGGGACACACTGGAAACTAAAAGCTTAGGAAACAAGTTTTCATAGAGAACTATTTCATTCAATATTTGTGGTGAGAACTCTTGGTCATTTAGGTATACATTGGCCAAGATTCCAGAGAGATAAGCAAAAGAAGGCAGCAAATTAACATGAGTAAAAAGAAACGCATTTTAAATGGTTGATGTCCTTATAATGTGTGAGTATTACGAGCAGGATATTCTTGAAGCTGTTCCTGTAAGCAACTTGTGCTATTGTGCTCCTCCCACAGAAGTGTAAATGCCTGCAATATAACTAATTAACGAAAGCTGTAATTTCAGCAAAGAATGGGATATTTGGTTGTTCATGAATAAACATCTTCAACATAATCCATTTTCAGCCTACTTTAACAGAGTTACAGAAGCTAAAATGAGCCCAGGTTTTTTCTATAAAAGAATCGAAACTTACTGGTTTTGAAAATAAGAGAGAGGTTAAAGGATAAGAAAATTAAAATAATGGGTAACATTTAATTTAAAATAAAAAATATTGAAACACAGTAAGTATTCTAATTCAATTAAGGAATTTGATGGCAAATAATAAAGATAAAACTCGAGCATTTCATTACCAGGCTTTTCTAAGAGAGAGTTGTGTGCTTTTTTTCCTTTATTCCAAATATTTTTCTCAAGCAGCTCCCTCTTCTCCTTTCTGCAATTGAAAACTGAAAACCTGGTCATATTTCAATCACTGTCAATGCCACTTGACTCTCTAGTAGATATTTGCATTTCTTCCTCTTCGTGAACATTTTAAATCTCTGCTTTCTGCTTGAAGGTACTTAAACAATTCATGCTTTTATTTCCATCTTAGCACAACTTTCATGGTATAAAGAACTCTAACCTGATGAAGGTGGTGAGTAGCTCCACACCTTCTTAGTAGTTCCCAATTTTGTCCAGTCGTGGAAATCAGGAGCTCCTAGACTGCTAGCAATGGTTTATCTACCCTCTCCCTTTGGCACGTACATCCTCATCTTCTGAACTCTTATTGTTTATTTGCTCTCAGTTTATCCATAATTCATTTTGTTTGTTGGTCAGTTTACCACCAGTCTTCCCTTCAGCTATAGAAAACAGACATTGAAAGGTAGCTTTCTGTGACTTTCTTGCAACAAATTTAGAGAATCTTTTAAGAGCTCCCTCTCCTTGTTAAACTGTGACAGTAGCAACTACAAATAGCATAGCTCTTTCAGGAAAGCAGTTCTTGCTTATTTGGGTTGCCTAGAAAAAGCAACCTGTATACATTTATAAGACGTGACCCAACCTTCCCACCTATGTCTTTCTGTGTCTTGTCCTTAGATCTATGTAAATTCTAATATGCCCCAAGGTTTTAAAAATAAATGTAAGCAAATACAAAAAAAAACTCTTTTAGATTATGTGAAAGATATACATTTCAATGAAACATGATCTATACCCTTAAGCTTAAACACTAATTGTGAAGACAGACAGACAGACATGCATACATGTTGGCATCAGGGTAGGTAGAGCTCCTGAAATTGTTACTATCCTTCTGCTGAACTTTGAGAAATGCCACCACATGGAAGTCTTGTTCCAGTGTCTCATTGCTTTATGTTAGACTGCTCGAAAATGAACACTAATCCTGATTTGCTTTAAGTTAGGTTTGACGTACTTGGCCTGTGAAATTTGAAGTCTGGACATTTTTTAAGGAGGGGCAAGGGGAAAGGAGAGGTGCAAATTTTCTGAATTATGCAATTAGGCTACACTGAATGTGGTACTTGGGGAGTACAGTAGACTTGTTTAAATCAAAACACAAGATTTTCTCAAATTCAATGAATAATATGACAAATCTTGATAATACAGTTTAGGGTTCCACATTAATGCTACATTATAAAATCTGAATTTTTATAATGTAGGCTGATTTGGAGGCATTTCCAAAGAAGTATCACCAAACTGTCTATATTCCCAAAATGATGACTGAAAAGATCACTTTCAACTTGGAAATAGATTTCCTTGTTTTTTCCCAAAACATATTTTATTGTCATTTGTATCCCAAAGTAAATAAGTTAAACTTTAGTGACAATACTAAGTTAGATTTACATTAATTATCTTCACTTTGTAAAAATAAATGTATAGATCATGGGGTTTTCCACTGTGTATTTAAAACGTAAATATTTTTTCTAAGTTCATTTGTACTACTAAGGATACCAGAAATATGAATCAATTTTTTTTTCTTTACCCCAGTAGATTTTAAATACACATATTAATTGATGTACATATTAACAATTTATTTCTCTAATTTTTTACTTTAGGAAAATGTCAAAAAATGCAAAGTAGAAACTGTATTTTTCTTTCAAACAGCAACAAAAAGTTCTTAAATCTCCCCTTGAAACTATGTCTGCCCTAATTCTGTCCTACTTTTTGAAGTAGGAGGACAGTTGGTTCCCTACCTATTAATTATCAGCCCCCTTCGTAGACACTGTCAGGAGGATGCAACCAGGACTTCTTGGGTAAAAGTGTGATGATTGCACATGATAATTTTATAATTAAGACACTTAAAAAGGGAGACAATTGTACCAAAAAAAAAAAAAAAAAAACTAAAAACTCTCCATTTTAATCAATACTCTGACTAGTATGTGTAACCTGAAAATACTCAATAATTCTCTTCAGCTTGGAAAGATTCAACAATTGTAAAAACCTTTACGAAATTCATTTCAGACTCTGTAGACTGAGGCAGACTTCTTAAGGAGTATGGATCCATGAGAATAAATATAAAATCAACTTTCAGTATGATGTATTTCACACTGGCAAATGATTTAGTTAGTCCTCTAGCAGGTGTTTGCAAAGAAAATTAAATTTACAACATTAGGAGCCAAATAATCTCTTCTTCAGGCCCCATGGTATGCCCACGATAATTGAAGTTTTACAAATAATTCAGGCTCTATCTGCTACAATGGCAGTCCAAATTCAATTTAGCAATATTCCAAGGAGCCAAGGGAAGTCAGCACTCCCTTGTAGCATTGTAGGGGCCAGGCCCTTTGCTGGCATCAGAAGATGACTTAATTACTATCCAATATGCACACCTGCTGCATATCAAGACAGAGATTATTGCTCTTTGGTGATCTTTGCTAGTAAATCTTTGCCTTGATAATTTTGCCATGCTTTGTTAGCTCTTTGATATAGACCTCATGATTCCTTGCATCAGTTTCTCCAGCTGCATTCACAGGACATTTGGTGATGAGTTTGTTCTGAGCCTGGTTGTATAAATGATGGAAGTTTTAAAGGTCAGGATTACTGAAGTGTTGTTTTTTTTTTTTTTGGTTCAGATGTGACTGACATGGTGGTGCTAGTCCTTCTTTCCATTTTTCTGTTTTCAGGCTAAACAATTTGGGATATATTTATGTAGCCTACACTTACATGAGCATGAAAATTTAAACAGAAAAACATGGAGCTTCTAGAGTCAAAGCTATCTATGACACTGCAACTCAAAGTTTCAGAAACCATGACAATGAACGAGTCACTTATAGATCAACTTGGACTCCTCTCTTTCTACCAAACTTATTAGACAAAGAAAGCCCATAAGTCAAATAGAACTGATAAAAAAGGAATGCACAAATCAGAAGGAAAAACCACCACAGGTAAAAATATAGTTAGCATTTTTAGAAGATCTGTCCTGGAGGAAAATATATTTCCTTAGGAATCATTTTGGTAAGAGCTCTGTACTTAAAGTATAAATGGTGAGCAATTGTAGAGAGAGAAACACAACTATTCTTAACTGGCATAAAAGGCAATAGCCATTCCAAAATAGATGATGACAGAAGCCATGTTATCTGTTAGAAACTCAATTCATTGCCAACATTCCATGCAATTTTCCCATACCAAGGCAATCAATTAGCTCTTCAGTATTAAACCCAAAGATTACTTTTAATTTTTCAGTTTAGTTCTTCAAAGAGAAATGAGCTTCTATCATTCCTTAAGTCTCAGTATTCCTCAGAGTTGTGACATGTATTCTCTAACAGTAAAATTTCTGCATAGACTGTATTTTAGTCAGTTTGGGATACTATAACAAAAATACACTGGGTGTCATAATAGAAAATTTATTTCTCACTTTCCAGTGCAAAGATCAAGTTGGCAGCAGATATGGCATCTACTGAAGGACCTTCTCCTGGTTTAGAGATGGCTGTCATCTCCTTATATCTCCACATGGTCATCCACATCCACACTGTCGTCTTTCCACGGGGTGGGGAGAGAGATACGAAGCATGATCTCTAGTGTCTCTTTTTATAAAGACACAAATATAGCACCAAGTCACATAATTTATAGCTCCTTATAAATTTAAATTCTTTCACTTCCCTCCAATCTCACTGTACCCATTTAATGTATGCCATCCCCGTGTTTTACTTAGGTCACAACAAGCAACTCCTTAACAGGCCTCCCTTCTTACCTTCCCTTCCTTCTTCATGTTCTGAAATATAATACAAACTGAAAACCATGAAAAGTGATTGTTATTGTTGCTGGTATCAGATATTTAGAAAAACTATTTTGGTTGTCATTGGAGAAGCCCCTTAAAACATTTCTGTCATCTGATTGAAAAAAATACATGAGTATACACCAAATGGCCAGCTGCTGACAGAAAACCTGAAAAAGTATCTGTCATGAAGTGTTGAAAAGCAAAGTACAATCTTCTCTTCCACACAGGCAAAAAGGAGAAACACTCAGCTGGCAGGAAGGCAACTTCATACACCCACAATGTTGTCACCTTCTCTGAGTCTAATTAAAAACTTTAATCCAGAATAGCCCAAAACAAATCAGATTTTCCCATCTAAAGATGTCATGGTTGTCTCCTGTTTTAATAGCAGCAGCACAGAAGTAAATTGTGAGCTGTATCCAAATGGAAGGTACACCTACAGCTTGCTATATACAGGAATGCATGGAAAGAACAGCTGCTCATGTCTGCACTCGAAGTTACTCCCACTAAAGCCAATGGCACTCTTGAATGCTGTTGTTGGAACTCTGCAACTCAGAAGACAGATGAGCAGCAGGCAGCCTGAAGGAGGAACCTCCAGTTTCAAGTGATACCTACCCTTGATTGAATCAAAGGAGAATTCACGGCACTGAATCTGGTGTTAACAGATGAAGGAAGGAGCATCTCCAGGAATAAGTTGTGATATTAAGATTTTTAGATTTGATGAACTTAGAACAGCTGGGCAAAGTTGAATGTCATGACAGCACAGATTCCTTTCACTTGTTACTCCTTAAAATTTTCATTTCTCAGGAACATCCTGAGTTTTGTGTACAAACGCTATAGAATGGTCTACACTAACCCATACATAGAATCAATTATACATTACCTTCCCTGGCCCTCTTTGCTAAGCTCCAGTCTCATATATGATAATTATATTCACTGTTTGCTCAGCACCTACTACACAAGGGTTACATTTGGCCACTCAACTGACTCAGTATTTACTGAGTTCTTACTGTGTCTCAGGCACAGTTCTAGGTACTAAGATATAGAATTAAAAGAGATGTATGTAGTCTCTATCCTTAAAGAACAGAAAATTCAGTTGGGAAGGTAGACCATAAAAAAATTATATTTGAGACTGTCATAATCTTTGAAACAATTAAGCTGGTTATTGCTAATAAACATAAGATTTTAAGATATCAAGTTATTTTCCTAAGGTCATGAAGCTGACCTAAAGGATGAGCTGGCATGAAGTGCAACGCACTTTAACTCTGAAAACAGAAATCCTAAATGTTAGCTTCTGTTGCTTCTTCCACAATGAATGATTGCTATACACTTCTCCTTGAGTACCCCAAAGATAGCTCACATCCAATATATGCCAGCCTTAACTCATGTATCTTTTCTTTAGATATGCCCCAAATTTTTGTCTCAGTAAATAGCAATATCTTCCATTTTGGATTTCTAAGCCACAAACCTGAGAACTATGCTACATCCTGCTTTCTTCCCCACCTCAGCCATAAAATCAATTTCCATAGATGTTTATCATCCTAAACTTTCATGCCCCTTCCTTTCCAACTGGAGAAGATATATGACTGTAAATCAAACATCTTTTGAACAATATTCTTTGTTCTTTATCAATCAAATTGATAAAACCTGTCCCCAGAGAGCTCAGTTTAACATGTGAGACAGGAAAACTCCCAGTGTTTTGATAAAATGCGTGTCAGACATGCCAAATGTAAAATTAGATGCCAAAGGGATGAACTGAAGTTCTGGGATGTTAAGTTTTCTTTTCTTCTTCTTGGGTGAGTGTGATGGGTTCCTTGTGTCTGTTTCATGAGCTTTGAGGTTTCCTTGGAAGCAGGTACCATGTTTTCATATCTTATACTACTGTATATGATTCTCCCCACTTTGTAGTCAGATCTAGTATAGTCCTGACCTTGTAAAGAGCTCCCATTTGATAAAATCCATGTTTTTAAACTAATAGTAATAAAAGTAAGCATTTTATTTTAAAATCTGCATAAAATTTTCCTGGAAAGGGAAATTTACAGTAAAAAGCATGACAACTTAAAAACTGAGCTTAACACACTAACTAAACTACTGGAGAGTAAAAAGGAAGAGAGGGAAATAATAAAATTCAATAAAGCCTACTACAGTGTACTCCTGTGGCTATTTTGCTGAGGATAGAATTCAAAGCAACAGTAACTTAAATTTGAGGACCCTCTTCTCAGAGTCTGCCTTGAGCAGAGTTGACGAGTGGGCAATTTGGCTTTTGATTTATCTTAAAAGTCTACAGCTGTTTCTATCACCTGGCAACCCTTTTTCTCAACTGGAGTTTACTGGAGTCTTGTTTCCATACGCCTTCCTAGAACTTCCATTTCTAACAATTTTTCATTATCTCTAACTTCCCTCTCTTACTCCTGCAGCTATGTTTCTGTCTCTATGCTAATTTTAGCAGATTATGATATTATGATAAAACAATTACATCTGTCAACTGAAGTAAAAACATCTGTTAGAAACACAATTCGGATACTGAATTTTAGGAAATACAATATGCATAAGATACATCTTTGTTTTTAGGTAGCTCACTGTCAAGTATAGACAAATTATAATAGATAGTCTGATAAATGCATTAAAAGACTAAAGGAGAACCTTGTGAGAGCCCTGAGGAAGGCAGCTCCCCATTCTGGGAGATTCAGGAAAGGGTCCACAGAGGAAGTAATCTTATGCTGAGTTTTAAAAGGTGAGTACGTTTGTCAGATAAATGCTGTAGTAGGCAGGAAGGGAGAGAAAATGTGCATTCCAAGCAGAGAGAATTGTACTTTCAAAGGCCTAGAGCTATGAAAGGGTACTAAAAGATTTAAAAGATGTTAGAAAATAAATATGACTAAAAAATAGAAAAATGAATCCCATCATTTACTTTCTTACCAACCCACAATACTTTTGTTTTAAAAGCTTCTGAACCAAATAAGGGTTGCTATAATGACAGAACATCTGACTACATGAGAGAGTACAGTGGGGGAAAGTTTGGACTATGTGAATGTGGAATATTTTTGGTCAAGGGGAACCTACAACATGAATATGCTTAAACCTGTCTCCCAGATCATCTTCCTCAATCATCCCTCACTGTCAATGTGGAACTTATTACAACCATCAATCTATTCTAGTGTCACAGTTGACCTTATAACTGGTTGAACTCATGTCCATCTCTTACATATATACTCTCTCATTTCATACTGTGCTTAGTATACAAGCAAAAAAGTAATATATTTTCCTCACCCATCTCAAGGTCCATGACTGATATTCCTAACAGGTTAAGAGAAGAAACAGATTTATAAGAGAAAAGCACAATACATTTATGTAACAAAGTTTCACATGACATAGGACCCTTCAGAAATGAAGACACAAAGACCTAAGGAATGCTGTGTATTTTTATGGTGGATCTGACAAAACACATGGATATTTGCAGAGAAATTTGATTGGACAAAAAGGACATGATAGTAATAAACTGGGGGAAACCCTGCAAAACCTGTTGTTCAGATCCTTCTTAGCCTCTCTTTTGTAGGCTATGGTTTCATAGAGTCATCCCTTCCCCGAGGTATAGGACAGGATACTTGTCACACAAGGATCATATGACCTACTTTCAGGGGAGGTAGGTCAAAGAGTGACCTTTCTAGGTTTTATGGCTTGCGTTGGAGGATAGGAGTTCTGTGACCTGCCTTGGGGAAGAGAAATTTTTGTTTCTATGATTCATGTTGGAGGATAAAGGAGTGTGCAAGAAAAAGGACTATAAGAAGGTCAGAGACTGTCTCTTCTGAGGCCCTCCTGATTCCCTTCAGTTTACAGTACTCAGCATGTCAACGAGCCATACTTTGGGGCATCATTTTCCGAGGCCCTACGCTATTACAAGTTCAAATTATATAAGAAATTGAACATAAATAGATCTCATTGAATTAAACTCTAAGCAATAATAATGAAAATATGTGTTGACATTTAACATAACCCTTAGGCTTTCTATTTATTCTTCTTTTCAATACCCAGTGAGGTGGATATTATTCTCATTGAATATTTGAGTAAAGTGAGATACAGGAAAATATTCATGTTGTTCTTCTAAAATATTTAATCACGCTAAAACACACTATCATTTAAATTGTTTACCCGACATTTTTATGTCAAATTATTTGTAAAAAATGTTCTTTTTCAAATATGTGACACTACTTTGTGCATTTGTGTTTTACAATAAAAATTGTACAAAACGATTCCTGCAAAGAAGAAGAAAAATCCAAAATTTTTGAAATGATGATCATTCATTACAAATTCCTCTGAGTTTGTTCCAGGAACTGTGAACCATCTGTACCATGTCAACCACTCAGGTTGTGTTTGCAGTCATGCAGCAGAATGCGAAGTACCAAACTATGCAATTAGTTGTGACCTGTGTAAATTATTTATTTATGTCAGGGATGCAGAAATTTCAGGACTGAGCCTCCTTTAAGAGTCATCCAAAAAGCTGTAGGTTTTTCTCTCTTCTGTGAGGTATATTTCTACAGCATTCTCTTTGCTCTACAGGTAATGCTATTGTGTCCGGAATTGGTGGGTTCTTGGTCTCACTGACTTCAAGAATGAAGCCGCGGACCCTCGCGGTTAGTGTTACAGCTCTTAAGGTGGCGCGTCTGGAGTTTGTTCCTTCTGATGTTCGGATGTGTCCGGAGTTTCTTCCTTCTGGTGGGTTCGTGGTCTCGCTGGCTCAGGAGTGAAGCTGCAGACCTTCGTGGTGAGTGTTACAGCTCTTAAGGCAGCGCGTCTGGAGTTGTTCGTTCCTCCTGGTGGGCTCGTGGTCTCGCTGGCTTCAGGAGTGAAGCTGCAGACCTTCGCGGTGAGTGTTACAGCGCATAAAAGCAGCGTGGACCCAAAGAGTGAGCAGTAGCAAGATTTATTGCAAAGAGCAAAAGAACAAAGCTTCCACAGTGTGGAATGGGACCCTAAAGGTTTGCCAATGCTGGCTCGGGCAGCCTGCTTTTATTCTCTTATCTGGCCCCTCTCACATCCTGCTTTGGTAGAGCCGAGTGGCCTGTTTTGACAGGGTGCTGATTGGTGCGTTTACAATCCCTGAGCTAGATACAAAGGTTCTCCACGTCCCCATCAGATTAGTTAGATACAGAGTTTCGACACACAGGTTCTCCAAGGCCCTACTAGAGCAGCTAGATACAGTGTCGATTGGTGCATTCATAAACCTTGAGCTAAACACAGGGTGCTGATTGGTGTGTTTACAAACCTTGAGCTAGATACAGAGTGCCGATTGGTGTATTTACAATCCCTGAGCTAGACATAAAGGTTCTCCAAGGCCCCACCAGAGCAGCTAGATAGTGTGGATTGGTGCATTCACAAACCTTGAGCTAAACACTAGGTGCTGATTGGTGTGTTTACAAACCTTGAGCTAGATACAGAGTGCCGATTGGTGTGTTTACAATCCCTGAGCTAGACATAAAGATTCTCCAAGGCCCCACCAGACTCAGGACCTAGCTGGTTTCACCCAGTGGATCCCACACCAGGGTTGCAGGTGGAGCTGCCTGCCAGTCCTGCACCATGTGCTCACACTCCTCAGCCCTTGGGCGGTCGATGGGACTGGGCGCCATGGAGCAGGGGGCGGCACTCGTCCGAGAGGCTCAGGCCGCACAGGAGCCCACGGAGGGGGTGGGAGGCTCAGGCATGGCGGGCTGCAGGTCCCGAGCCCCGCCCCGTGGGAAGGCGGCTAAGACCCGGCGAGAAATCGAGCGCAGAGCTGGTGGGCGGGCACTGCTGGGGGACCCAGTACACCCTCCGCAGCTGCTGGCCCGGGTGCTAAGCCCCTCACTGCCCGGGGCCAGCAGGGCCGGCCGGCTGCTGGAGTGCAGGGCCCGCCAAGCCCACGCCCACCCGGAACTCCAGCTGGCCCGCAAGCGCTGCATGCAGCCCGGTTCCCACTGGTGCCTCTTCCTCCACACCTCCCTGCTAGCTGAGGGAGCCGGCTCTGGCCTTGGCCAGCCCAGAAAGGGGCTCCCATAGTGCAGCGGTGGGCTGAAGGGCTCCTCAAGTGCCGCCAAAGTGGGAGCCCAGGCAGAGGAGGCACCGATAGCGAGCGAGGACTGTGAGGACTGCCAGCATGCTGTCACCTCTCACTGTCAGTGTATTACAGTTTTATCAAGGAAATCATCTGCATAAACATTTTGATTATTTTAGGTTAAGACTAATGTAGATTATCACAGAAAAGAGATTAACAAGCATATTAATAGGTTACAGATCTATCAATATTTTTTAAACTATGAGGGAAACCAAACTTTTTAATCCTAAGTGAGTCTACTTAAGTTTATTGGTTATATTAATTGTAATAATGCCTGTCTATTTGTTGAAAGAATACCTTTCACAGAATAAATGTAGTTTTGCTTCTATCAGGTCATATTTTGTTAACCTTTTGATTTATTGTCTTATATGTCTTTATTTAAAATAGCCTATAATTCTATAATATATTTGTTTCCTCAATATCTGAATGGATGAGACATAGCTTTGCTTTCAATGTAGTTTTATGTATGGTTTTATAGATTCAACATCATTATCCTCCTTCAAGTAGGCAATATCTTTTGTACTCTCTCAGTAATGGCATGAAACCACTGTTGGGTAAGTCTAGTTGGTTGTTTTACTCAACTTCTAAAACCACCTGGGAACTTATAAATAAGCCTTGTGTTTCTCTTAGGTATGAACTTAATTTGCTACGACTTCATTGTATACTTATAAGAAAGAATACAGTAAGTGTAGACATTAAACTTGATGAGAATCTTTGCAAATTTGGTCATTCAAATAGAAGTTAAATGAAACAAATGATTTGCTCTGTGGTTCAAGAGCTGCTCAAAAGTTAACCCAATACTCCTACTCTCTAAATCTTATACTGTGAAAAAACCTTTTTCACAGATGGATTAAAAGAAGCATGCAATCTTAAAGCTTAAATGGACCTTGGAGTCTTTTAAAATAAAACAAAAAGAACTCAATAGAAATTCCCAAATTGGCAGCAAGCCCTTGTTTAACTACTTTCTTCAACTACAGTTGGTGAAGGGGAACTTATTGCTTCCTGAGATGTTCAATTCCAGTTGAAAAGCTCCAATTGTGAGAGTTCTTCTTTATGTTCCAATCCAACTGGCTGTAACATTAGAAATGAACTAGACGGGTTGATTACTTTCCCATTTGGCAGCTAACAGAGAATGAGGATACCTATCCTTCAGCACAAATATATTGGTAATCCCCAAATCTGTTTGTTGTTAATTTGTTTTTAAATAGGGATTCCTTCCCTATATAAAAATAAAATATACCTTATAGATAGAAATCATAAACATATTAGTTTACGTCGAATACAAACAAAAAAAATCACCTTTTGCATTTTAACACAGTGAATAATAAAAGAAATTTAAGATCAATGAAGAGGCAGTTACTTAATAGATTTGGAGTATATAGTTAACAACTGAGAAAAGATTGTTTGGTTCTTTACATAGCATAATATACCAAATAAATAGAATTTGAATCGAATAGCTAATGTAAACACTAAACTTTAACCAAACAAGAAAAATACTCTCTATTAAATATCTTCAAGGTAAAAATTTCCTTAGTTTAGAAAGTAAGAAGAAATCCCTAAGGAAACTGTAAAGATATAAATAGTATAAATTTCTTTATGCAAAAACACAAAACAGGATTAAAAGCCAAACAGAGTAGGAGCAATCTCTTTATTATATAAAAAAGTTTTAAAAATCAATAGAAACTTACCGTAAAAGATAAATGAGAATATATTAATACATACTTTTCACAATCGGAAATACAAATGATAAGCATATGGAAATATGTTAATTTTTACAGGTAATTGGACACAAGTCAAAATGAAAACAAAATATTAGTCTAGCAATAATCAAACATTATAAAACTTAAATTAGGCAGAGACTTTATGCAGTTCAATGCAATCTTTTTGTGTTTATATTCGGCATTACATGCCAAAGCAATAAATATATGCATGTATTCATATAATTCTGTTTTGAGAATTTTTCCTAAATAAATAAGAGAAAGCTGGTATTTCATGATGCCCATCATAGTATTACTCATACTAGTTAAAGCAATTTAGAATTATTTGAAATACACCAGCAGTAAAAATAATTACAAATGAGTTGGTCGTTATGAGGCCTGGTAGATTAACTATGACTATTAATTTAAAATAAATATGACTATTAAAATATAATGTACAATTACAATAAACATTTACTAAGCCCCTCTTATGTGACAAATATTGTTTTAAGTGATTTACATGATAAATCATTTTACTAAATCATCTTACAGCAATTCTAGGAGGTTTACTCAAATTTTAGAGATGAGGTAAGTGAGAAACAGTTTGTATGGCTTACTCTAGATCACACAGGAAAAGTGACAAAGTAGAGATAAGCAATTTCTTGAGTTCTTAATCAACACTAAAATATAGAAATGATTTATTAATATTGCAACAAGTTTCACTATTTCTAGTAAGGTGCTACATGGTAGAAACAATGTAACATTGTGCATAAAATTTGAAAATATTTGAAAATATGAATTGAAATTGTATGGTATAAATTGAAATGCTAATATGAGTTGTATTAGTATGGTACATTGTTAGGTGATTTTTCTTCATTCCTTAATTTTTAAAATTTTTCATAACATTTTTATGCTCTTTATGACATAATGGAAAAAACAATGTATAAAATCTACTCAATAGATATGATGCCCTAAGTTATTTGAACCATCTCTTGTGTTGAAAGTAACTAAAATGCTTTTAATATTGTTTTAACTTGTTAAATACATGACAGATAGTAAATCCAAGGAAGGTGGGAACCAAGGGGAGTAAGCATATCTATGAAATCACATTTTTCTGAGAACATATGCCAAACTGGAGAAATGGAGCTTTAGTTATCAAGGCCTTTCGGGGAACAGGGTCAAAATCAAATACAATGACTGGCCAAGCCTGGAGGTAGGATAGAAGAGAAAGCTGGAACTCCAAATGTCTACACTTGTAGGGAAATGATAAGCCAGTAATAACCTACTCCCATCTCTGTTCTGAGAGACTGAATTTAAAAACCACCTTGGCTTCAAGCAGAGAGAAGGGGATAAATGTCCCTTGGATGGCTCTTTGTGGATCTCTATGAGATAATCTATGTACTCTGAAAACCCCCTCAAGTTACAAATTTAATTTAGTGAAATCTAAAGAAATAGTGCTGAGTGCTATAGTTGCTTGTCAGAAAATAAATGCAAGTGCTCCTGGGGAAATGCACCTCATCCTGAACCTCAAAGATTCGTAAAAATAATAGTCCAGAGGAGATAAACAATTCATAGTCAAAAGTAACCCAGCACACAAAGAAATGACACCGTAATCAAGAACCAATATAATAGTATAACTGAAATCATCTCAAAATGATTATAGATATTGTAATTTATCAGCAATATCAAAATCTTGACAAGTCTGGCATGTTCATGGAACAGGAAGAAAGTGATTATGCTGTAGTCTAGAGAGATAGGGAAGAATGTAAGAGAATGAAATGAGGGGTCACACATGGGGCAGGAGAGGGAGGAGGAGATCCTGAAGAGCCTTGAAAGTCCTGGACAGAACTCTGGCCTTTAACCTGAGTGAGGTGGATAGCAGTTCATGAATTTTGAGCTGAAAGGTCATGTGGACTGATTTATTTATATGTTAAATATGTTGCCCTGATTGTACAAGCATGAAAGCAAAGAGTCCAAGTAGGATTAAGGCTTTTTGAATAATCAGGTGGTTGATGATAATAGCCTCAACCTGAATGCCTCATCACCACTGGGGATGGTAGAAGTAGTCAAATTTTTGATACTTTGAAGATACAGACCATCAGATACTTAGAGACTACCAGACAGCTGGCTGTATTTTTTTTTTCCTTAGGATAGGTGACTATTTTATTTTTATTTTATTTTATTTTATTTTATTTTATTTTATTTTATTTTATTTTAATGATACTTTTAAGTTCTAGGGTATGTGTGCACAATGTGCAGGTTTGCTACATATGTATACATGTACCATGTTGGTGTGCTGCACCCATTAACTCGTCATTTACATTAGGTATATCTCCTAATGCTATCCCTCCCCCCTCCCCCCACCCTATCCCCCAACCTACGACAGGCCCCGGTGTGTGATGTTCCCCTTCCTGTGTCCAAGTGTTCTTATTGTTCAATTCCCACCTATGAGTGAGAACATGCGGTGTTTGGTTTTCTGTCCTTGCGACTGTTTGCTCAGAAAGATGGTTTCCAGCTTAAAAAGAGCATGGAGAATAAATCAAGTTTTTGTGTTATTATGAACAGAGGAGTTGATAAAAGTTTACATTCATGATTAACAATTAATATTCTTAGCAAACTTGAGTATAAAGGAACTCCCTAAATGGTACCTTCACTATATTAAGAGCAAATTTCGTACTTAAAAGTGAAACATTGAGAGCTATCCCTTTATAGGAGGCCAGAATAAATGCCACCAGCAACATTTTTATTCAGCAATTAGCTGGGAGGTCCTTGCTACAAGTAGGGCAAAAACAATAAATGAAGATTGGAAATTAAAAACAAAACTCCAATTGTTTAGAGGTTGTATCTCTTTAGTAACTATGACCTATATTATAAAAGGAATTTACAAGTAAATTATCAAAATTAATAAGACAGATTAACAAGTTGGCTAGAAGAATATCAAAATATAAAAATCTATTTCTCTTTAATAGTATCATTAACAACAAATTAGAAAATGAAATTTGGAAAAGATATGTTTTATAATATAGTTGAAAATATAAGATATCCACTATATCTACAAATATATACAATACTTACATAAAGAAAATTACGAAATTTAATTGAGGGACATTAAAGAAGACCCAAATAAATAGAGGTATATACCATGTTTATGACGGAAATACCCAATATCATAAGACTGTAAGTTCTTCCCAGACTATTTTATGGATTCAATGCCATCCCAAACAAAATCTTTACTATTTAGGTCAAACTTGAGAAGCTTATTTTTTTAATGTACAAAATAATGAAAAGGGCTTATGTAGCCAAAATGCTCATAAAGAAGAAGAAGGTAGGTAGAATTGTATTAATATATTTCAATGCTTATTATAAAATATGATCATTGGGACAGTGTGATGGTAGTTTTAACCTACACAAAAAGACAAAAAGAAAACAATAGAAATAGATGCACACATATATGGATACACTATATGAGAGAAATGGCATTTTAAATTAGTGGAGAAAACAGACTTTTCTATAAATGTTCTGAGAAATTATGTATACATATGGAAGAAGAATGAAATTAAATATTTGCTTTACACTCTACATAAAAACCAGCTCCATGTGGATTAAAGACCTTAGTGTGAATGGCCCAGGAGAATTGCAACAATCATTAAGAGTGGCGCCCATACAAAAATATGTCTTCAGAAATTAACCAGCAGACTGTCTATCACCAATCAAGAGCCAGATAAAAATTTCAAATCCAGAACTAAACAAATCAGTTACCAATACAACTGAGGAGAGTACCATTATAAGGACTTGAAAATTCCTGAAGGGATTTTCAGGACTTGGTTCAAGGACACATTTGTCGGGCTTATGCCCATCCTGTCCCTGTAGAATCATTCTTATAGATTTACAATGTAAATTGCCAAGGGCAGACAACACAAACAATAATACATGTAATCACATGGTAAATTTCCACCAAGAATGAGAGATTTCAAATCTGATCAGAAAATCAAAAGCTTCTATAAGGAGATCCTACCTTTTGGGATATAAAATAAATTTAACATTTGGAGCTCAAAGAACAGAAATCAGTGCTGAGTCCCACTGCAAAAGTAATCTCACAATTGTGTCTGAGAAGACCTCTGAGTGAGAGATTTAAAAGGCCTCCGCAGAGGGCAGTATTTCTGAATCCAGGCATTTGAACCATGGTAGTGAGGAAATCTTGCATGGATCTCAGTAAGACTTCCCTGAAGTTCCCCAAGCTTCATGAACTCCTCAAGGTATTACCAGATAGCCTGTTAATGACAAAAAGTTAAATTTACTGGAAGTCACTGCAGTAAGGGAAAACGCCACCTTAGCAGGGACTTAGCAGTGATTCAGAAGGCAAAGATCAGAAGTCTTTTAAGGTCTTGGCATAAGTGGTTTAAGGTGAGGTTTTGGAGTTAGGAAACTAACTGGAATTATGCAAAGCCTGTGACATCATGCTTGTGGATGAATAGACATAACAAAATGAAAATCTTGAATCAAGTTTTGAACAGTTGTCTAATTTTTTTACATAAGTTTTCTGAAGCAAGCAATGGCATTATTTGTCAATGTATAGTTTTATCTTTCCTAAGCAGGGATTTCCTGAGTACAAACAACTAACTCATACTGACAACATGCAGTCTCATTTCTTAGTCCTATACCTATGTTTGATACAGTCGATTATAACTCTCCCTCTGAAATACTGAAAAGTATAGGAATGTCTTCATCAATTCAGGCTGCTATAACAAAGTATCATAGATTGGGGACTTATAAACAACAAAGTTTATTTTTCTCAGTGGTGGAGGCTGGAAAGTTTGAGATCAGGGTGCTAGCATGATCAAGAGGTTAGTAGCCTGTTTCAGGTTAGAGACTGCCGATTTCCCTATATACTCACACGATGGAAACAGAGCTAGCCAGTTCTGTGGCCTCTTATTTTAAGAGCATTACTTCATGAGAGATTAGTGCTACACCTCATGACCCAATTAACTCTCCAAAATTCCACGTCCAAATATTATGAAATTGGGATTAGGGTTTCAACATATGAATTGTGAAGAGACACACACATTCAGTTCATTGCAATGACTTTGTTTATGTAAGGTTCAAAAACAAGCGAAACGATTTCACAGTTTGGGAGTCTATAAGTGGAAAAAGTACTTAGAATAAAAAATTATTATCACAAAAGTCAGGATAGTAGTTATTTCTGGGATGGGTAGGAAAGTGTTGATCTGCAAGGATACTTGAGAAGTTTCTAGAGTTCTGACAACATTCAGTTTCATGCCCGTGGCGGTGGATATACTAATATTTGCAGTATACTCATTCTTTAAACTGTACTTATATTTAATATATTCTGCGGAATGTATATTCTAACAAGATCATATTAATTAAAATGTATGTTCTAAATTTATATCCTTCTGCTCCTGTTGATGTCTGAATTCCAGTTGCTACTTCCATCTCCTCTTCGGTTCTCTGTACCTGAATGACCTTGATAATGTTGGTTACCTTCCTCTTTTTCATTTTCCTCAAATAAAATCTGAATAATATTATCCTTTTTGTAGATTAAAGTCCATAGCTTAATGAAGTCTAACTTAATACTTGTTTTTACATTTTCTTTGTTAATAATAACGATCATGACGATATCTCATATTTCCAAGTATCCCTCTTTATATTCTGTACATTGATACACAGAGTTCTGTAAACACATTTTATTTCCATCTTCTCACTTGCTTTCACTTTTGAATTACTGTAAGATTCTCCTGTGTACTACTGGGAGTCCTTTTTCCCTGAGAATTACTGTAATTATTCTTCTGCCTTATTAGCTGCTCCCTCACAGGTGCCTTTGCTGGTTCCTCCTCATATCCCCAGCCTGTTGATACTGAAGCATCTCATGTCTCAGTATTTGAGTCTTTTCTCTTTTATATCTTGATTATATAATCTAATCTCTTGGCATTAAATGCTGTCTATAGGGTGATGACCCCCACAGTTATAACTTCATCCTGGACCTCTGCCTTGAACATCAAACTCATATGTATAACTTCCTACTTGACACTGCTAGGTTGTCTGTTAAATATCTCAACATTAACATTTCTAAAACTGGGCTCCTCATTTTTTCCCCTTCAAATTTACTCATTCCATAATCCTCCTTATCTCTTTTAAAGATAACTCCAACCTTCTATTTGCTAAGCCCCAACATCTTGGAGTGATGCTTGACTTCTCTAAGTTTTTCAAATCCCACGTTAGATACATCAGCAAATTTGTTGATCTCTGCCTTCTGACTACTATCAACTAAATTGATACTTTATTATTATTATTATTATTTTGAGACTGAGTGTTGCTCTGTCACCCAGGCTGGAGTGCAGTGGTGCAATCTCGGCTCACTGCAGCCTCTGCCTTCCAGGTTCAAGCGATTCTACTGTCTCAGCCTCCTGAGTATCTGGGATTACAGACGTGCACCACCATCCTGGCTAACTTTTGTATTTTTAGTAGACATGAAGTTTCACCATGTTGGCCAGGCTGGTCTCAAACTCCTGACCTCAAGTGATCTGCCTGCCTCAGCCTCCCAAACTGCTGGGATTACAGGCATGAGCCACCCAGCCTGACGCTTTAAACCTTTTTCCTCCTTAGCAAATATATAACTTCCTGGAAATTGGCCAACCCAGCAATTGTTAAAGGATAACAAAGAACACCAGAGATTTTTAAATAGCTAGTTTATTAACCTCCTGGGCAAAGGAGAAATTTCAAGGGATTTAAAGTGTTAGAATTAGTTCATGATGGTTATGCAAATTAAGGATTGAAAACTTGAATTCCAGATATGTCTCAGATGAGTCTACATGTTTGAACACAGCTAACTAAAACAGGTTCCATTTTTCATTGCTCAGGAAAGTATTTAGTTCCAGTAAGAGTTTGGTGTCCCAGTCTCTCAAAGTGCATGGTCCTTTATAAGCTTTAGGTTATTTGAACTTGTTATGATGTAATACAGTGTTCTGTTTTGGTAGCTCTTAGACAAGTACTACTATGAGAAGAACATTTCTCTTGTATACTGTCTGCAGCTATGTGTCTAATTTTCAGCACTGAAACAACACACACTACACTATATACATATATATTATTCCTGGAGTCAAATTTATTTGCTTTCCCTACTATGAAACTAATGAGTTTCTTCTCTAAAAAGATGAATTCAACTTTTATGGAGGCAAATCACAACTGTTCATTCACTAAAATATTTAATGTGTAGTTGATGACAGACACAATACTTTTTACATATTTCATTAGCCAGAGTTTATTATCTTATTCTCTACTTTACCTTCTTCTATTTTCTAACTTATCACATGTAAGTTATCTTCTCTATCTTCCATTTGGTGATTTCTTCCTTGGATTATTTCTTGAGGACAATTATAAGAGTCTCTTGCCAAACAGATTCATATTAGATAAGATGGAAAGCACTTCCTTTATTTAATATACTTATGTAGGGGAAAATATCTCTAGCAGGAAGATTAACCTATTCCAACTCATTTAGGCCATTGAAATATGCCTTCTGTTATTAACATCTCTTGATAATTAAAAATCATTGTACTTAAAAATCATTCAGCATTTACTAAGAAATACATAAATTCCAGGAACTATGCTAAATACTAGGGATGCACTGATAGATCTACATTTCATTGTGGTTCTTGAATAAGACAACCATTAAGTAAATTATTATACCAAATTTCTAGTTTGCTCCATTTGTTCTCCAGATTTTAGGAATAAGTCTCCCCAGGCTACATTCCTGGGACTGCTGGCCGTTTCTGTTATAACTTGTTAATTGCCAGGGATTAAGTTTTAATTATGAGTAGCTACTAGTAGATCAAAATATGCCTAACAACACTTATATATTGAAAGAATATATTTTACCTTATTCTTCTAATCAGCAAATAAGAGACCTAAATATATACATATGTTTTAGGCTAGTGCCCAAGTCTTAGTCTTGTAGACCACTGACATTATTCCTCACCAATCAAATTTTTCTCTGTAGACCTGAAACAACAGCATTATCTGGGATCTTATTAGAAATATACAATCTAAGGTGATTTCAACATGTATTGAATCATATATAATGTGCCTTTTCACAAAATCCTCAGTTGATTTTTATGTCTATGAAAATTTGAGAAGCTGCTGTAAGTCATTTTGACTTTTTAAACCCTTTCCTGAAAGTGATTAAAGGTTTTCTTTGTACTTTTATTACTACTTTGGTGAGAATAAAAAACAGGGAAAACAAGGAAAGAAAATTTTCATTACACGCAGGCCAGCACCAGGCTTTGTTAGACACCGTAGAAAAGCATAGGATTCTAATGGAATGGTAGCAAAGATAAGTGGCAGAAGAATTCAACAGTTTTGCCCCTTGTTGACATTATTGAAAATATCTTTAAAGCAATTGGAAATCCTCATTCAGAAATAGTGTAACCTGCCAATCAGGAGCTTTTTGAACACTTGTTACTAATTGACATTCACTGCTCCAGGCATCAAATGCATTTACCATGCTCTTGGGGTACAGTTTAACTTGAAGTTGACATATTGAATGCAGAGTTACCGACAGGAAAGGCATGAAGTCCATTTTGAAGGCGAACATTTTTCAGTTCTGGAACACACAGAACATTGGCCCAGTGATACAAGTTCTAAGTCATACTGCTGATTTGTTGCAGAGATAAAATAAACAAATCTGGAATTCCATAATTCTATGATTAAGTATGTGCAATTTGTGGGGAAATCGCTTACAACAGAGTAGTGTAAGTCCTGTGATTATACTTAAAAAAAAGTGCTGAGGCTTATTTCCCTCTACTTAACCCTAAGAAAAATAATCTGAGGCCTGTGTTTCATTTTCATCAACTGCGAACTTGGATGCTGGATCTTCCTACTAGAGCTCACTGATTGCCCAGGGTTGAGGTACAACAATTATGAAGGTAGTATAAGTATATATATATATATATATATATATATATATATATTTATATATACACACATATGTAAAATATATGTATATATGTATATACAGTATATGTATATATGTACATGTATATATGTGTATGTATATATGTACATGTACATATGTATATGTATATATGTACATGTACATATATGTATATGTATATGTGTACATGTACATATATGTATATGTATATGTGTACATGTACATATATACATATATGTATATGTATATATGTACATGTACATATATGTATATGTATATGTGTACATGTACATATATGTATATGTATATGTGTGTATGTATATATACACACACATATATCTATATACATATATGTGTATATACACACAAATGTATTGTAGAAAGAAATGGGTTAATCTGATATTGTGTTTATTAGACTTAGACAAAGTGATTATTTTGAAAAATTAAATTTTCTGTAAAATGTCTCATTGTAGAATTGCAGACTGAGCTATGCAAACATCAAGCAAATCTGTTATTTACTCTTCAATGCTCCAGCAATGTGTGTACTCACAATAAGTTTTTTTATGTTCACTCAATAAGATGCCTGTATTGCTTTTCTATGCTGTTTTCAGTGCCTCAAAACACAAATAAGATTATTTATATGATGTGTAAATCACTTCTGCTCACAAAAGCTTTACTTTTGAATCCTTAGGCAAGTGTGATTTAAAGTTCTCACTACTCTATTCTTCGAGAAATGAGCAAAAAAAAAAAAAAAAGTAATATAGTCATTGCTTCCAAACTATAAAATGAATTTACTGGAGCATAGCCTATTGATATCATATGGAGACATTCAAAAAGTATGTTATTAGATATTATGCTTTAAAATAATATTTTGTCAGAATTTGTTGTGTTGCTTTATATGTATATACACGTATAGAGATACACATATGTATATGTATATTTCTATATGATTACAGATATAATCGTTCAAATTTTCTTCTTGACACTTCTAGGTAGCATCACTTGTACATGTTGTGGCAAAGATTAACTATTCTCTTTTCTCCTGGGTATATGGCTAGACTTCATTTCTAGATTACATTATAGTTAGAAATGTCCAGTTGATTGGGTTCTATGCTGAAGAAAGCAAAATCTCTAACAGATTGGGTTCCTGAATGACTATCTGGAGCAGAAATCTCCTCTACTGCACATACCACACACTTTACTGTCCCCCAGGGCCAACTGGAATTTATATGAGCAAGAAGTAACCCTCCATTGTGTTCAACACTGAGATTTGGGGGTTGACTTGGCAAAGTAGCCAGCACTACTTTCTCTGATATAGAATAAACATCCATCTGAGGAAAGCATATATATCTCAAGAAATTATTAGTTGCCATCCCTAATCTTACTCCCTTCCCACCTCATACACATTTTTGTCATATGTAGAGGAATGATGTGAACACAAACTGGAAGAACAAAGAAGAAATAACACAAAAAATATTACAGGGAAGGGAAATGTATGAATGCAAAGAGGCTTAATCTCGTCCAATGAGTGGCTGGTATCAGCCTGTATGTCCTGAATTTCTGGAAATCTCAGATTTATTAGTAGCCTTTTAAAATTTAAAGGCCATCTTCTATTGCTGAAACTGATCTGTTACTTTAACTTCTACCTTCATCTGTCTACTCTGGCTCCCATGTTCCCTACAACATAACCTTAGGACTACCTCCTCAGTCACAACTAGCACTCCAGAAGAGTTGCAGCTTCCCTCCCCCAACCCAATCCTGTTAATGAAATTTTCCGTGATCGTAGTAATATTTCTGTGAACAATATTAACGTTAAATAGCTTTTAATCCTCTTGGGTCTGGTTTGCCATTCTCCTTCTGAGATGGTTTTTCTGTGCCTCTTATAGTGAAACAGTCATTATCCAATTATTGAGAGTCTGCTAAGGACTGTATTTGACATTGATGTCATAGGGAAATAAGGCATATCTACCTGTGAGCAGCTCTCAGTTTTCTATAAGCAGCTAGATGTAAAAACAAATTCCTAAAAACCAATGTGATGAGCTCTATAATTGGAGTGAATACACACAGCTATGGAAACACAGAGAAAGATAAAAAGTGATTCTGACAGAGGAATCAAAGAAAGCTACAGGAGGTGAAATTTATGCTAGGCTTTTAAAAATTGGTATGAACTTATCTAGCACTTATATAAGGGAGTGGAAATATGTCCTGGGAAGATGAAAGACCATGAGCAAAGGAATAGAAACAAGGTTCAAGGTGCATGCTCATCAGTAAAGAGTACATATTGCTAGGGTGAGAGGATTTGGATTTACTCTGAAAAGGAGTTTATGGTAAATTTGTTCGGGGCTGGCATGTTAAGAAAGTACTGGAAGAAGTGTGTGCATACTCACATATGTACCTTAGACTATATCTTTGGCATAGTAAGATAGGTAATGAGAGATAGGATAACATAATCAATTAGAAGTTTATTTCAACAATCTACAAAGTAAAGATAATAGTATAGTCTATAGTAGCAGTAATGGGATCAGTAGGAGTACACAGAAAGTTGTCCAGTGACATAGATTGGGAAGGATATGGTTATAAAATAAATATGAAAGGTCAAGGATGGCTATGTAGAACATACACCACAGGGAAGAAAATTGGTGAATCCCTATAGGAGACTGGATAAAGCCATGGAAGTTGATAAATTTCACTGGTATGTAGATCAAAAAGGGAACGTCAACCAGGTGTTCACCAGGTAGTTCAGAGTGATAGGAGAAAACCATCAGTGTTCAATGTCTCTGATGCCTAAGTGAGAACTAATTTCTAAAAAAGGAAAAAGATGGACAGCATTGCCTCAAATGTGGCAAAGAAAACAAGCATGATCAGGTAGACTTGTGTCCAAGGAAAAGCAAATTATAAGTAGATGTTGGAAGAGACTAGAATATTTCCTGTATACTTAGATATATCTTAACAGTTAATTTCCAAATAAAATTGCCATAAATATATTTATACCATAAATCTACATATAGAGAAGGAGGAGCCTGGTGTTTTACACTAAATGCTTGTGTCCCCCCAAAATCCATATGTTGAAATCCTAATGCAAAATGTGATGGCATTCAGTGGTGAAACTTTTGGAAGGAATTAATGTCCTTATAACAGAGACTGCAGAGTTGTCTTCCCATGTTTCTACCATGTGAGGATAAAAGGAGAAGAAGGCTGTCTGTAACTTGAAGGAGGGCCCTCACTAGAACCAGGCAATGCTGGCACCCAAGTGACCTCAGACTTCCTGCCTCCAGAAATTTAAGAAATAAATTTGTGTTGTTTATAAGCCACCCAGTCTACACTATTTTGTAATAGCAACTCAAACTGACTAAGACACTTGATATGCTGAAGACTTAAATCACCTCAGTAGTTTACCATGTATACCTAAAGCCAGATCTCCATAAGAAGAAAACCATTCCCAAATACCACTTTAATTGTTCTTAAGTAATCTTTATCTTACACCCTCAAATCTCTGAGACCACAAAAAGTTAAAAGAAATTTTCTGTGCTTTGTCATTAATGTTTTCATTAAATTTGTGTACTACCAAGTGATTTCAAGCGGACATCAAAGTAATGTTATGCTGAAGTAAGCTATAAATACAATGAGACACAAAGGAATCAAAATCTTTTAAACATGTCAAGACATAGTGGTAAAATTCTGGCAATACATCTCAGAAAATTTGAATTTAAGTGTAAAATATAAATTTGAAGGTGATTAATACAGAAACAGATCTACAGATGATAGTAAGGCGTGAATAAGATTCGACTAAAAGATGTAATTTAACAATATAAAGTGTCTGCAGAGTGTAAAGAGTCTTAAAACAGATGAGATTTAGATTGTAAGAGTCATAATGGTCATTTCTGTCCATTCTATTTTTAAACATGAGTTAAAATTGCCTTCCAACAGATATATAAGAGATGTCTGTGGTTTAGAAATAGAAAAATGTGCTTTGAAAGCATTTAAAGTATTTTCCAATCATACTGATCAGCTATATAATACCATTTAAAAATAATTTTGTTCCTTTCCCTTCCTAAACATTTGTATTCTTTGAGTACATCAAACTGTATCTTTTCTGGAAAAAAAAAAAAAAAAAAAAAAACACCAAAAACCCTCTAAGGAGAAGAAATTCTTTTTTTGCTCTTCCCAGAAGAAATTGGTAGTCCTGACTATACTTCTAATTTCTCTTAGATTTCTTTGCTTTGATATTCTCCTTAAGCCTCAGATTCAGTATATACAAAACTCAATTCTCTTTTCCCAATCCTGTCCATTTTTTTCTGGCTTCCTTAATTCTATTTACTGACACCAGGATTAAGTCATCTCTGACGACTCCTCTTTACCTTCAATTTCTAATTGGTGACCAAGCCCTGCTGGTTCTCATTCTGTTTCTCATTTCCTTCTTGCATCTTGTGCTTGTTCATATTCTCTTTATCTTCCCCCCATAGGTTGTCCCAGTTTCCTAACTTGTCTCATCCAGATTCTCTCCAACCCACTCAAGACCTTATTATCAGATTAATCTTATTGAAGTTTAACTATTTTTAAAGTTTACCAATGTATGATTTACATATGGAAAGGTGAACATATTTAACATATACAGATTGTTGAGTTTGGGGATTTGTATACACCCATGAAACCAGCACTACAATCTATGTCATAAACCTATGCATCACCTCCAGAGGTTTCCTCCTACCCCTTTTATTTATTATTAGTAGTAGAAGCAATAGTAACGCAATATATGATCTACCCTCTTGCCAAAATTTTCAGTATACAATATGTTAACTACAGATACTGTGTATACAGTAGACCTCTAAGACTTCATCATCTTGTATATTGAAAGTTAATTCTGACCATATCAGTTCTTCAAAATTCTCCAGTGGCTCTCTACTAACTATTGACAAGCTCGAATATCTTTGCCTGGTATTCAATATCTCCTACATAATTTTTCTGATTTTAATCCCGATTACTTCATTTTAGGCACTCCAGTTCCCAGTAACAGCAAAGTATTGCTTCGTATACATTTCCTTTTCTTTATTGCTTTCATCGATCTATTCCTGTCCTATGCCAGAAATGTCCTCCCATCATATTTACTAGTAATTCAAATCCCATGTAGATGTCATCAATCTCTTTTCTGAAGCTCAATGGCACTTTTTCTCATATCTATATTACACTTATATTTATCCAAGGTTTCTGTGTGACTAAAATTTGGGGAAAATAAGAATGTTGTTTACATCAGAGGGACAAAAAGACCTTTCAGTTGAATATCATTATTATTATTATTTCTTGTTCTTAGACCACTGTGAGATTTAGTGATTCTGTTTAACTCATTCACCCCTTTTCTTTTCAGTCCTGTTAAAAGCAAAAAACATACAAACATAAACCCCATAAGGATACTAACAAGTATCCTTCTCATTTCCTAATGCAAATAAATTTGACTCTCCGATGCCCGTGCTGTCAATTCAGGTCTGGGTTTCCCTTTACAAGTTCAAAAATTCAGCAGAAGCTTTGAAAAAACCACTTTGAAGAGTCAGGTTAACTTCTTAGACCACACAAAGTGTTTCCCCTTTTTCATCTGTAAGTATCTGAAATGATGCAGGGTTTAAGAAAAAGAAGAACCTTTACTTTGTACCAACACTGGTCTAAGAATCATAAATATATAATGAAGCATGGAAAGATTAAGGAACTTGCCCAATGTCACATGCTTAGAAAGTGATAGAGCTGGAAAGAAGGCAGATCTTTTTAGTCAAAATACGTGAGATTCTATTGTAGTAGATTAATCAATAAATCAATTCAGAATTTCAACAACTTGACCAATAGTCCTCAGCACCAGCTTATTTCAAATGCCTAAAGTGGAAATTACTTGCAAAGAGCAAAATCAGACTGAAATGGAAGCCTGTCTGTGAGCTCAACTTTAAGAAATCTCTTTTATGTGTAGCCACAATTTCCAGATACAGTATTTACACATTTAAAAATAACTCTCTGAATTACATAAAAATGAATGATTCTTTACCATTTCACCCACAAAGTTTCCCAAGTAATAGGACAGAGTTACCACATTAAAGCTAAGCTAAAAGGAAAAAGACTGCCTGAGACTGAAAAAGACCAAGGTTCAAATTCCAGGTTTACCATTGACTGAGGGTATGGTGTTATGTTGGTTACTGAACCCTTCTGGGCTTCTGTTTTCTCATCTATAAAATGAGGATGATGGCACTGACTCAATATGATTATTGTCAGGAATAATAAATTAAACATTGTGACCTGTGGCTAGAAAATTGCCTGGTCTTTGGAATGCAGTATCCTGGATTCAAATTCCATTTCTGACCCCTAATGTGCGTGTGACAGTGGGGCAGCTAATTTCCTCATCTTTAAAATGGTAATAATAATAATAATAATACCTATCTGAATCTCATAAGATTGTGAGATTAAAGGTAAAATATAGAAAAGCAATAGTTGAACTGACATACAGTAGGAGTTTAATATGTGGTTGATCTGAATATGAATACTGTCATTTTCTTACATCTGTAAAAGATAGAGTCCATGATAATTCTAAATCTTTTTTGAGACATTATTAATTATCCCTGACTTCAATCAGCTTAAATCTCTAACAAAATAATCACACTTTATTCACTTCTTCTTTTAAATCCCTTCACTGCCTCACCAGTACCTTTTGTGTAACATTTTAATTTGTATTCCTAACATTTCACATATCTGCACAGCAGGCTTACTAAGCAGCTCTTAGTCTTTCCTATAGGTTGTTCCCTAGGCACAAGGAAGACCTAGCTCATTAAACCACATAGTATGCTTTTTGCAGTATAGAAGACTGAGAAAAACAGTTCCTGCAATCTGATTTCTCAGGTTGACTTTGTTATATAATATCAAATTGATTATTCAATTTCCCCATTATCTTTTTTTTTCTTCAGACACTCAAAATCTCTACTTTCATTTTTCTCTCCCTGCATATCGTTCTACAGCTGTCTTAATTGGAATAGCTCTGGAGTTTAATTAAAACAATGAGCATCTAGTTTATACAATTTGTCCACAATATAACCTTGCATAATTATTGATGTGGGCATTAAATTTATGCACTCTCAACTCCAGCGGGATAAACAACATTTTCCCTTTTAAATACCTTGATATCCTTGTTGAAGGATTTAATTGATAGAAGGAGACAACAAGAACAAATCCCTGGGTCTTAACTGTTACAGACTGATGGAGGAGAAGAGAGAAGTATTATACCAGGTACATACATCTATAATTCATCTGCAGGATACCAGACTTTTTAAAAGCATGTGATTTATATTAAAGATTTTGTAAAAACGTAAATAGATTTTACTAAAATCTAATATGCTTGTGCCTTGATTGTGTCAAAAAATATAGTTAGCTGCACAGTGCTAGTTCATCCATTTGTACAACAGATATTTTGAACTAGGAATTAACTAGTTGCTGGGTTAAAGAGGAGGCTCTGTGCTCTGAGAGAGGACTAAAAGTTAAGAAATAACCTGCACAATGTGCACATGTACCCTAAAACTTAAAGTATAATAAAAAATAAAAAATAAATAAATAAATAAATAAAGAGAATGACTTCGAAAAGAAAAAAAAAATCCAGGAAAGCTAGAAGAATTTTTCAAATAGAAGGAACATCATTGCCAAAGGTCTTAAGGCTGAGATGAGGCTGGAATACCAAATAGTGGTTTGATCCCCAAGAACGTTCTGTTCCATGTTAAGAAGTTTGGGCTTTATCTTAACTGAAATGGCACTTGAAATCATACATTAGAAAGGGGGTTAAAATCTGAAAATCACATAATTTGCGATACTGTCTGGCTATTAAACCAGGGTAAGCTCAGTATGCAAAAAGAGAACATGAAAAAAACTCATTTAATGTTATTCTGGTGTATCAAGAAAGGGTCTTCTGAGAAAGCAATAACTGTTCTAACACCCAAAGTTTGAGGAAACAAGGGAGTCATGAAGTGATTTTTTAATAGAAGAAATAACATGCAAAGTTTTGGTGAAGAGAGAGCTTGAATGATTAGGCCTGCAGTTATGCAGTTTGCAGTGGTGTGCAGGGAAAGCAGATGTCTGGTAAGAGGCAAAAGATGAAGCAGGATAGACAAGCAAGGTTTGAACCAAGATGAACTTTAACAGCCATAGGTATTACTAACTTTATTCTAATGGCAATGAGAATAATGAATGGATTGTCTTTTCTCGTGCCCTCACAGTTGTCTTCCTCTTCTGGCCAACACATATCTCTTACTAAGCACCTTCTCTGTGCTAACAGAGTACTAGGCATTAGAGCACACAGGCAAGACAGTCGGTGACACATTCATTCCCATTTTCCATTTGTCCAACTATTTTTTAATCAAGCATCTGTGTGATCTGTGCTAAAGGTACAATGATGGGGAAAATACAGATAGGACTTCTGCTCAAATTGAGCTCTAATGAAATGCATGTTATTGTAGAGAGAGGCTCATGGTGCTTAAGGAGTACAAAAGAGAGGCACCTAAAGTGATTTCTCTCTCTGAGCAGTAACTATGTAATGGAGTGTTGTTAAGACAGATTTTCCAGAGATGAATAGGAGAAAGAGAAAGAAGTTTTACAAAGACAAGAGGAGAGAAAGACTATAGGGTGTTCAGGAACTACTATAAAGGACGCCCACTAGCCAATTGACTGTAGAAAAAAAAAAAAAGCTGTGAACAATAGAGAAAAGCCCCCTGCTCAGAAAAGGTTTCCTCTCCAGTTCATAGAAAGAACAGATTTATTGGTTTGTTAAATATAAAACCAGTCACATTAATTTACATTAGGTTAAACTTGACAGGATCTAGAGACTGGAAAAGGGGACATTATTATTTTAATTTTAAAAGACTTTATTTCTATATATATATAATAGAGAATAAACAAAGGCTTATGATAGTTCCGCAGCTGGTAAAGGGAAGAATGGTGCAGATAACTATTTTTATTTAAATGGATGTGTTGCATTCATAGAGATTAGGGTAGGATGCTGCAGCTGCAAGAAGGAATTTAAAATTAGAGCAGCTTCAATAGTGTTTACAATTTCATCCAAATTCCTAAGCCTTGTTCTATAGTAAGCATTTTTTTTTTGCATTGGTGATATATGGGCAAGTGCATGCATACACGTTTAATATTTTTATGAGAAATTGAGACGCAACTGCTCTCTGAAAATAAAATTATTGTCAAATAATCTCTCTTTCTGTTTGTGTTCATAGCTTTATAATCATGTCAAAACTGCCACCTCATAGCTTCTGTTTCTACAAATAAAAAAGCATCATTCAATTCCCAGTACCTGAACAGGTACTGTTTGTTCCACATACAACAGAATTACAAAAACTTTCCTTCAGTGTTATCTGACCAAAAATAATTGCTGCATTTCAAAGAGTAGCTTACGTAACTCAGATGTCCTAGATTTCTCCAGGCTTCAAGGGTCGTCTTTTCGTTTAAAGCCCAAATAAGAATAGTTCAAAAACTTCACCCTGGTGTCCACAGAGGTCTATATTTTTAAAAAAACTGGGTTTCCTTCTTATATTTCTGGGAATCTCCACTTAAGTCTGAGGCTGGATAAAACATAGTATCCAGCCTGGTTTACTAGGGTATTGTCCACTTCAACGATAATAGCATCACTTTCTATGTGTAGAGCCTTTTACAAAGCACTTGCTCATTCATTGTCTCATTTATCCTCACATTATCTTGTACACAATGTGACTGAGATACTAATGACACACAGATAGATATAATTGTGTCTTGGACCTATATCTTATGGTTCTTACTCCTGTGCTCAATCACATACTGTATTGTCTCAAGGCTTAGGAGGAGGTTTCAGTCAAATGAGCTGATACATGTGAGAAAACACCAAGAATGATAAATTGTGTTCCAAATAAATTGATGTTGTTTTATTTCGTTACTGTGTTTGACACAGTTAAAGGTGTGACAGGCAAGGCTCTCTCTTCCATTCCATTCTTTGCATAATGATCTGATTAATCTCTCTGCATGTTGCATTTATTATACTGCCAAGCATATAAGAATGCTTTATTCTGAAAATTCCTTTGCTTACAGTCAAAGACATTGCATCATAATAGTGTTTGAAATTTCTTAGCTCAAGGGAGAACTGTCTGCGGTATATAGCTCTACAGATTGCCCAGGCTTCTCAGCCAGGCTCTCAGTATCTCTGGGGAGAGTAGATCTGCCATTGGTAAAGTTTGCAAAACAACAAGGCTACTGACTGATTTAGGAAGTGACAAACATGTCAGCATTCCCCTGTGAGAAGATGTGGAAATCTGGCTTGTCCAAACATCCTTGGCAACTACGACAAAGTCTTTTCAATTGTGGTAAGTTGTAGTCTGGCTAATTCAAAAGGAACTCATGCGTGGCCCAATTTTCTGCTAGTCTTGCATAGAAACATCCAGTAATAAGTCTACGGAAGTGAGTAGCATTTGCTTTGCAACCTCTCAAAGGCCACAATTAGAATTCATCCTTCCTGCAGAGTCAGGTGCTGTGGCCTGAATAGCCTAGAGAGCAAAAGGGTGACTCTTTGCAGGAAATTAATAGTAGCCCCTAAGAGCTTACGCTTGGAAATGAAATACAAGAATTTGTCTTCAATAAACATGCTCCATCTTTCAATATGTTCATTTGGTCCTAAATGTTTATTCTTTAATGATCTGCCTCTCTCCGATGTGATTTACCTGCAGTTCTTCAACATATTCACATATACAACTCTTCCAGTTCTGACTTACAGTCTTGGTCTCCCTTCCCGCCTTTCTTTAATGGTGACCTATATAATGAAAACTGTTCTGTTACTGTCTTCAGGAAACATTTCACTCCTGTTTTTGGCTCAGTTTCATTTTACTTAAATGAGGTGAAACCATTATGATACAACCTATTATCCGCTTGACTTCTTTATAAATATAGGTAAAGTATTTAAACACATATTGTATTTAAGAATTCATGATAAATATTTTATAGATGAAAATAATTAGAATTAAGAAAGGGAGGAAAAAAGATAAGGTCTTTGAGAATAGAAAATTATTCATAAATGAATATACATAGTTCATAAATCATAACTAATGTATCTACTTGAGGTTTATAATATATAATTCTATAACTGATTTTTCACAACTTCACATAATTTTTAAGAACATTTCAATCAATGATTCTTTAATAGTACAAGTTGTGACTGAGAGGAATATATTATTAACCTGTTTTTATGAAGAAATAAATATAGTAAAAGGGAGATTGCTTAACTAAAACATCTACTTCCTATAGCCTATCAAACTCTAGGGTTTTTTATTTAAACTATAACTGGTTTGTACTCCTCAAGAGAACTTCTCTCACTTTTTTCTAGATATTCAAATATAATAACCATGAAAACTATTATCATTAATATCAACCAATTTTCTGCCTTTATCCTGTGTGAAAGAAAAATCCATGTTCCCTGAAAGCTAAAATGTTCTAAAACCTTGCTATTGAAATATACAGAGCTACAATATTATGAGTCTGTGGGGTGGGGGGGAACTATAGTCAAGGGTAAGGTAAAAAATAAAAATAAAATTATATGACTCAAAAGTTAATCTGATTTTTAGCTGTAGTGGATATTTGTCATGTTTGGCTTGCCCCAAATCATTTAAATGCCTCTTGGGTATTTAGGGCATTTCCCACACTCTGAGTCCTATCCTGCTATGGTAGATCCCAGGATTTCTTGTGCCAGCCCTACTTACAGATAGAGCACAGGGAAGTGAGCTAGGCTCTGCCAACTAGACAAAACTGTTTGAGCCAGCTAGAAGAAACAACAGGAACCTTTATGAGATAAGCAGGAGAAACAAGAAAACATGTACAGAATCCATCTTTCCATGAGCATAGTGGTGAAAGAGTATGACACTTTGAAGGTAGCAGTGATGGAAATTTGTGGTTAGGTCATTCGTATCATCTATGCAAACTGTGTTGACTCCAACAACTGTGTTATTTGTGCTGGTTGCCCGTGATGGCAATTTTTTTGCTACAACAGATCACATGGCATGGTTAGGAAATTTTCCTGGCTGAGTTTTGGATCTCTGGAAGATACTTTGGGCTACCTAATGTACCTTAATACATTTCTGAGCTGTGTTCAACTGAGAACATTAACTGGCATAACAAGCAATGATTTTTTTTTCATTGTATTTGAATGCAGTCTTTTCCTAGTTCTGGTCTCATTTGTTGACTTCCTAGTATATTGTTTAATATAATCTTAAAGTCATCATCCATTGGTCAACTGCAACCCACCTGCTTTCACAGTGTTTTTGTACCCTCTTTGCTGCTCTTCTTTCTTTTTCAAAGCATCTATCACTTTTAAACAAAGTGTATATTTTATTTATTATGTTTACTACTTATTGCTTATCTCACCATCATCCAGCAAAATGTAAGCTCTGTATATTTTATAACGGATTATAGTCTGTTTTGGACACTGATGCATCCTAAGTGCTCCAACAATATCTGGCACATAGTCAGGGCTCAATAAATATTTTTGAATGAATGAATTTCCAAATAATACATTAATTCATTTTTGTGGGTGATCTATGGAGGATGGGGGATCCCTGGGGAATCTAGGGGATCTATGGAGAAATGGTTCCTGATGGTGTTTTAAATAGAAATATGCTAGAGCAAGATGAAAATCCATATCATTAGCCTGCTTGTCTTCTACTAAAATACTTTGCCATTATTTAATTGTTCCCCTGATGGTCCTCGTACCTGCCTACCAATGGTCTATATGAAAATGTTTTCTTAGCATTAAAATAGCATTATCAAGTAGGTGCTATATTCCAAAAAATGCATTATTGAGACAATCACTGTTATATCAAAATAAGTGGGAGGAAAAATTTGAATAGAATTGACATCAAAACAACTAAGAAACATTTGTTCAATGAAATTGAAAGAGAAAAGCTATTAAATATTTCAAAATTATGTTTATAAATAAAATGCATTTTGAGGAAGTTTATGAATGTCTCCTCACTCACATGAACATAGTTTTCTTTTAACATGATTCACACTTGGATTAGGTTTTGTTTCTTTTTCAATAAAGAATGGGAAGTATATTCTGAGGGACTGGAAAATAAACCTACAAAGTGTTTTACCAAATATAGATTATTGATAACTATTACAAGTTATCTTACTAAGGACTTCATAAATTTAAAGGAGAGAAATAAAAGAAAAAAGAGAAAGACTATGAACACATTTATCACACAGCACTATGGATCAGAATTTGTGCTAGGTGTTTTATAGATGTCCTGTTACATACACAATTTTACATAATCATTATTATGTAAGACATATATAATATGTATTATTAATTACTAATCGATAAAACTGAGCAATAGAGAATTGTCTAAGTCCATGCAGTTAGTAAACAGGAAATTAACAAAAATATGACTTTAAAACTGTTGTTTGAATTGCACTGCACTGACCTTCTAAAGATAAAGCTAATGGGAAATTACCATTAAGTCCTTTCTTACCACTTATTGACAATGAGAAAAATGATCTCTATATAGATCTGAAAACTCTTAAAGAAGTTGGAGAAAACTACTGTCTTAGACATGTCAGCTGCCATGGCTCAGGAGAATTGTCATAAAAAGGAATGTTGATTATTCAAAAGCTAGGAGAATAAAGTGGATCAAGAGTTCAAATTTAATTAAAAAACATATTTTCATCCCTGGCAATCTAATTTGCATTCTTGAACTTCATTTTTTAATAACATAAATAGAATGTCAGATAACATGACAAAGACATAAAGGAGAGTAATAGAATGAGATAAATTATCTGTCTTTGCTTTCTTTATAAACATCATAAACTAGCTCCTAAAATTTCAATTCTTGGTAAATAACACTCCACCTGGATTTTTGAGGCACTGCTTATAAACAAAGTCTTCATTCAAATAAGTTCTTCTATAGAAATTTTCTGTGTAAGTCAAACTAATTTTCTCCCCAGAGACAGTTCTTGTCCCGGCAAAACCTAAGCCCTAAATTCTCCCTAAGAGACTAATCAAATTGCATCAATTTGAGATACTCAGAATTTGACTTTCTAGAGAAAAATGTGTACATTTATATTCACAAATGTATTTAATAAAACTCCATATCATAGTACATTTCAGCCGAAACTTTAAGATGCTGTTGTTGAAGATGTTATATTAAATGTGTACTTATACCATAGGATATTTTCCATAAAACCAATATATTCCAATAAATATATCATCAAAATAAGAAGTATACACTCCATTGTACAAATCTGTGAGTTTTAAGAATGCTTTGTAATCAGTTCAATACACTTTTATCTAAAAACCAACTAACCAAAAAAGATATTCAAGAGTTTTCAAGTGTGGCAGCACTTTTCTGCATTTGATTAAATGAGAGATGGAAATGTCTCACCCATATTGTATTTCAAACTAAAAGCATAATCCAGGGATTGAATTTATTATCAGAGCTTAATGAACTCCTTGTAAACTAATCTTTGTCTAATCAAAGGATTAGAAGCTATTAATTATATCACAAATTAGCACTATATTAACTTTGTCATTAAAAGTTAGCCATGAAACAGATGAGTGAATATTGTTTATTTTTCAAAGACCTAAAAAATTAAACTGATAGTAGACAATATGTTCCTTTTTCTCAAGGTTAACTTTATATTTCATTCTATCTTAAGTCCTAATCATCTCAGGGTACTACAAATAGGTCTTTTGCCACCACCAACTTCATTCTAGTGAAACTTGATTTTTATAGGTGAGTTTCAAAAAATCTATATAAATAATTTTTTGAATATTTGGGATCCCTTCATACATGGGTATATTGGTGTCACTGGGAACACTGAATGGCTCTACTTCTGTTGGGCCCTTCCTATGTACTCTATGTCAAATTCAAGTTTGCTATCATTTTTTGCTTTTAACAAATGCACTAATTCAGTGTGTTCTGTGGAACAGTAGCATCTCCATTAGCAAGGAGTTCATTAGAAATGCAGACTGAGGCCTATCTTTAAACTATTAACCTAAATCTACAGTTTAATCTACAGTTTAATCCTCAGGTGATCCATATATACCTTAAAGAACAAAGAGAGTCAATTATTATGTAATCATTCTTCAATGTTTTAACAGGAAACTCAGAATCAGTGGAAGAGTGTACAACATCACATGGTGGGCAATGGTGGTACTTAAAACTTAGTAAACAGTTTCTAGACCCTTTTATTCACTCTTACACATTCAAATATTAGTTTAGTATCTCTTTGCACTGTGTGATAGTCTCATATTAAAAAAAATTTAATTATATTTAGATCTTGATGATTGCATCTTAGACATCACAGTTGACAGATGAAACCCGTGGAAGCTAATATGGCAGAATGGAAAGACATTATTTGTAGTCAGTAAAAAATGATTTTGAATTTGTAATCAGTGTTATTTAATAGCACTGTGACAGTAGATAAGCTCATTAATCTCTTGGAGTCACAGATTTTTTTTCTGAAAAGAAAGAAGAAGTGAACAGCATCAGCTCCTGAAGGCCAGTCTCCAACCCTTGCTTCATGGTTGTCTCTGTCTCAGCAAAGAAGAACCTTCCTCAAGTCACTTCCCTCTCTAGTTGCTCACACAATCATGCCCTCTGACTTCCTCATCTTCTCCAGAGAAAAGTCTCTGCTTTTTTTTTTTTCCGTTTAAGTTCTGCAATACATGTGCAGAACATGCAAGTTTTTTACATAGGTATACATGTGCCATAGTGGTTTGCTGCACCTATCAACTTGTCATCTAGGTTTTAAGCTCCACATGCATTAGGTATTTGTCCTAAGCTCTCCCTCCCCTTTTCCCCCATCCCACAATAGCCCCGGTGTGTGATGTTCCCCTCCCTGTGTTCTTGTGTTCTCATTGTTCAGCTCCCACTTAAGAGTGAGAACACGAGATGTTTGGTTTTCTGTTCCTGTGTTAGTTTGCTGAGGATGAGGGTTTCCAGCTTCATCCATGTCCCTGTAAAGGACATGAACTCATCTTTTTTCATGGCTGCATAGTATTCCACTGTGTATATGTGCCACATTTTATTTATCCAGTCTGTCATTGATGGGCATTTGGGTTGGTTCCAAGTCTTTGCTATTGTAAATAGTGTTGCAATAAACATACGTGTGCATGTGTCTTTATAGCACCATGATTTATAATCCTCTGGGTATATACCCAATAATGGGACTGCTGGGTCAAATAGTATTTCTGGTTCTGGATCCTTGAGGAATAGCCACATTGTCTTTCACAATGGTTGAACTAATTTACACTCCCACCAACAGTGTAAAAGCATCCTTATTTCTCCACATCCTCACCAGCACCTGTTGTTTCCAGACTTTTTAATGATTGCCATTCTAACTGGTGTGAGATGGTATTTCATTGTGGTTTTGATTTGCATTTCTTTAATGACCAGTGATGAGCTTTTTTCATGTTTGTTGGCCACATAATTGTCTTCTTTTGGGAAGTGTCTGTTCATATCCTTTGTCCATTTTTTGATAGGGTTGTTTTTTTCTTGTAAATCTGTTCAAGTTCCTTGTAGATTCTGGATATTTGCCGTTTGTTAGATGTAGAGATTGCAAAATTTTTTTCCCATTCTATAGGTTGCCTGTTTACTCTGATGACAGTTTCTTTTGCTGAGCAGAAGCTCTTTAGTTTAATTAGATTCCATTTGTCAACTTTGGCTTTTGTTGCAATTGCTTTTGGTGTTTTAGTCATGAAGTTTTTGCCCACGTCTGTGTTCTAAATGGAATTGCCTAGGTTTTATCTAGGGTTTTTACAGTTTTAGGTTTTACATTTAAGTCTTTAATCCATCTTGAGTTAATTTTTGTATAATGTGTAAGGAAGGGCTCCAGTTTCTGTTTTCTGCATATGGCTAACCAGTTTTCCCAGCACCATTTATTAAATAGGGAATCCTTTCCCCATTGCTTGTTTTTGTCAGTTTGTCAAAGATCAGATTGTTGTAGATGTGTGGTGTTATTTCTGAAGCTTCTGTTCTGTTCCATTGGTCCATATGTCTCTTTTAGTATGGTTACTGTAGGCTTGTAGTATAGTTGGAAGTCAGGTAGCATGATGCCTCCAGCTTTGTTCCTTTAGCTTAGGATTGTCTTGGCTATACAGACTCGTGTTTGGTTCCGTATGAAATTTAAAGTTTTTTTTTTTCTAGTTCTGTGAATAAAGTCAATGGTAGCTTGATGGGAATAGCATTAAATCTATAAATTACTTTGGGCAATATGGCCGTTTCCACAATATTGATTCTTCCTATCCACGAATATGGAAAGTTTATCCATTTGTTTGTGTCCTCTCTTATTTCCTTCAGCAGTGGTTTATAGTTCTCCTTGAAGAGGTCCTTTATGTTCCTTGTAAGTTGTATTCCTAGGTATTTTATTTTCCTTGTAGCAATTGTGAATGGGAATTCTCTCATGATTTGGCTCTCTGTTTGTCTGTTATTGGTGTATAGGAATGTTTGTGATTTTTGCACATTGATTTTTGTATCCTGAGACTTTACTGAAATTGTTTATCAGATTAAGGAGTTTTTGGGCTGAGACAGGGGGTTTTCTAAATATACAATCATGTTGTCTGCAAACAGGGACAATTTGACTCCCTCTCTTCCTATTTGAATACCTTTTATTTCTTTTTCTTGCCTGATTGCTCTGGCCAGAACTTCCAATACCATATTGAATAGGAGTGGTGAGAGAGGGCGTCCTTGTCTTGTGCCGATTTTCAAAGGGAATGCTTCCAGTTTTTGCCCATTCAGTATGATATTGGCTGTGGGTTTGTCATAAATAGCTCTTATTATTTTGAGATACATTCCATCAATACCTAGTTTATTGGGAGTTTTTAGAATGAAGGGGTGTTGAATTTTGTCGAAGGCCTTTTCTGCATCTATTGAGATAATCATGTGGTTTCTGTCATCGGTTGTTTATGTAATGGATTACATTTGTTGATTTGTGTATCTGTTGAACCAGCCTTGCATCCCAGGTATGAAGCCGACTTGACTGTGGTTGATAAGCTTTTTGATGTGCTGCTGGATTTGCTTTACCAGTATTTTATTGAGAATTTTCACGTCGATGTTCATCGCAATATTGGCCTGAAATTGTATTTTTTTGTTGTGTCTCTGCCAGGTTTTGGAATCAGAATGATGCTGGCCTCATAAAATGAGTTAAAAGGGAGTCCCTCTTTTTCTATTGTTTGAAATAGTTTCAGAAGGAACAGTACCAGCTCCTCTTTCTACCTCTGGTAGGATTCAGCTGTAAATCCATCTGGTCCAGGGCCTTTCTTTGGTTGGTAGGCTATTACTGCCTCAATGTCAGAACTTGTTATTGGTCTATTCAGGGATTCAACTTCTTCCTGGTTTAGTCTTGGGAAGGTGTATGTGTCCAGGAATGTATCCATTTCTTCTAGATTTTTAAGTTTATTTGCACAGAGCTGTTTATAGTATTCTCTGATGGTAGTTTGTATTTCTGTGTGATCAGTGGTGATATTCCCTTTATCATTTTTTATTGTGTCTATTTGATTTTCTCTTTTCTTCTTTATTAGTCTGGCTAGCGGTCTATTTTCTTAATCTTTTCAAAAAACCAGCTCCTGGATTCATTGATTATTTTGCAGGGTTTTTAGTGTCTCTGTCACTTTCAGTTCTGCTCTGATCTTAGTTATTTCTTGTCTTCTGCTAGCTTTTAAATTTGTTTGCTCCTGCTTCTCTAGTTCTTTTAACCGTGATGTTAGGGTGTCGATTTTAAATCTTTTCCACTTTCTGATGTGGGCATTTAGTGCTGTAAATTTCCCTCTAAGCACTGCTTTAGCTGTATTCCAGAGATTCTGGTACGTTGTGTCTTTGTTCTCATTGATTTCAAAGAACTTCGTTATTTCTGCCTTAATTTCGTTATTTACCCAGTAGTCATTCAGGAGCAGATTGTTCCGTTTCCATATAGTTGTGTGGTTTTGAGTGAGTTTCTTAACCCTGAGTTCTAATTTGATTGCATTGTGGTCTGAGAGTCTGTTTATGATTTCTGTTCTTCTGCATTTGCTGAGTAGTGTTTTACTTCCAATTATGTGGTCAATTTTAGAATAAGTGCTATGTGGTGCTGAAAAGAATGTATATTTTGTTGATTTGGGGTGGAGAGTTCTGTAGATGTTTATTAAGTCTGCTTGGTCCAGACCTGAGTTCAAGTCCTGAATAACCTTGTTAATTTTCTGTCTTGTTGATCTGTCTAATATTGACAGTGGGGTTTTAAAATCTCCCACTATTATTGTATGGGAATCTAAGTCTCTTTGTAGGTCTCTAAGAACTTGTTTTATGAATCTGAGTTCTCCTGTATGGGGTGCATATATATTTATGATCATTAGCTCTTCTTGTTGCATTGATCCCTTTACCATTATGTAATGCTCTTCTTTGTCTTTTTTGATCTTTGTTGGTATAAAGCCAGTTTTAGCAGAGACTAGGATTGCAACCCCTGGTGTTTTCTTGTTTTTTTCTGGTTTTTTTTTTGTTTGTTTGTTTGGCTTTCCATTTGGTAAATATTCCTCCATCCCTTTATTTTGAGCCTATGTCTGTCTTGGCATGTGTGATGGGTCTCCTGAATACAGCACAGCAATGAGTTTTCACTATTTATCCAATTTGGCAATCTGTGTCTTTTAATTGGGGCATTTAGCCCACTTACATTTAAGGTTAATATTGTTATGTGTGAATCTGATCCCGTTATGACGCTAGCTGATTATTTTGCCCATTAGTTGATGCTATTTCTTCATAGTGTCTTTGGTCTTTATATTTTGGTGTGTTTTTGCAGTGGTCGGTACCGGTTTTTCCTTTCCATGCTTAGTGCTTCCTTCAGGAGCTCTTGTAAGGCATGCGTTGTGGTGAATACATCTGTCAGCGTTTGCTTGTCTGTAAAGGATTTTATTTCTTCTTCACTTATGAAACTTAGATGGCTGGATGTGAAATTCTGGGTTGAAAATTCCTTGTTGAATATTGACCCCCACTCGCTTCTGGGTTTTAGGGTTTCTGCAGAGAGATCCACTGTTAGTCTGATGGGCTTCCCTTTTAGGTAACCTGACCTTTCTCTCTGGCTGTCCTTAACATTTTTTCCTTTGTTTCAACCTTGGAGAATCTGACGATTATGTGTCTTGTGGTTGCTCTTCTCAAGGAGTATATTAGTGGTGTTCTCTGTATTTCCTGAATTTGAATGTTGCCCTGTCTTGCTAGGTTGGGGAAGTTCTGGATAATATCTTGAAGTGTGTTTTCCAACTTGGTTCCATTCTCCTCATCACTTTCAGGGACCCCAGTCAATCGTAGGTTTGGTCTTTTCACATAGTCCCTTATTTCCTGGAGGTTTTGTTGGTTCCTTTTCAGTCTTTTTTGTTTCCTAATCTTGTCTTCACGCCTCATTTTAGTAAGTTGATCTTTAGTCTCTGATATCCTTTCTTCTGCTTGATTGATTTGGCTGTTGATACTTGTATATGCTTCATGAAGTTCTCGTGCTGTGTTTTTCAGCTCCATCAGGTCATTTGTGTTCTTCTCTAAACTGGTTATTCTAGTTAGCAGTTCCTGTAACCTTTTGTCAAGGTTCTTGGCTTCCTTGCATTGGGTTAGAACATGCTCCTTTAGCTCAGAGGAGTTTGTTATTACCCATCTTCTGAAGCGTATTTCTGTCAATTTGTCAAACTCATTCTCTGTCCAGTTTTGTGCCCTTGCTGGAGAGGAGTATGATCATTTGGAGAAGAGGGGGCATTCTGGTTTTTGGAATTTTCAGCCTGTTTGCGCTGGTTTTCCCTCATCTTCACAGATTTATCTACTTTTGATCTTTGAGTTAACCTTTGAATGGTGTTTCTGTGTGAGGGTTCCTTTTGTTGATGTTGATGTTATTGCTTTGTTTGTTAGTTTTTCTTCTAACAGTCAGGCTTCTCTTCTGCAGATCTGTTGCAGTTTGGGGGAGATCCACTCCAGACCCTATTTACCTGGGTATCACCAGCAGAGGCTGCAGAACAGCAAAGATGGCTGCCTGCTCCTTCCTCTGGAGGCTTCATCCCAGATGGGCACTGGCCTGATTCCAGCTGGAGCTCTCGCTTCATGAGGTGTCTGTTGACCCTTGCTGGGAGGTGTCTCCAAGTCAGGAGGCATGGGAGTCTGGTACCCACTTGAGGAGGCTGTCTGTCCCTTAGTAGAACTCAAGTGCTGTGCTGGGAGATCCGCTTCTCTCTTCAGAGCTGGCAAGCAGGAATGTTTAAGTCCACCGAAGCTGCACCCATAGCTTCCCCTTCCCCCAGATGCTTTATCCCAGTGAGATGAGAGTTTTATTTATAAGCGCCTGACTGGGACTGCCGCCTTTCTTTCAGAGATGCCCTGCCCAGTGAGGAGGAATATAGAGAGGCAGTCTGGCCACAGCTGCTTTACTGCACTGTGTTGTTTTTGGCCCAGTCCAAACCTTCCAGTCTCCTTAGCACTGTCAGGGGAAAACCGCATACTCAAGCCTCAGTAATAGCGGACTCCCCTCCCGTGACCAAGCTCGAGTATTCCAGGCCAACTTCAGACTGCTATGCTGGCAGCAAGAATTTCACTCCAGTGGTTCTTAGCCTGCTGGGCTCTTTGGGAATGGGACCCACTGAGTGAGACCACTTGGCTCCCTGGATTCAGAATCCTTTCCAGAGGAGTGAATGCTTCTGTTTTGTCCCAGTTCCAGGGGCCACTGGGGTATGGAGGGAGAAAAAAAAAATACTGCAGCTAGCTCGGTGTCTGCCCAAACAGCTGCCCAGTTTTCTGCTTGAAATCTAGTGCTCCGGTGGTATAGGCACATAAGGGAATTTCCGGGTCTGTGAACTACAAAAACTGTGGGAAAAGCATAGTACCCCGGGGGGGCCAGGTATCACAGTCCCTCATGGCTTCCCTTGGCTGGGAAAGAGAAGCTCCTCTGCTTCTTGCACTTCCTGGGTGAGGGGATGCCCCACCCTGCTTCTGTTTGCTCTCCATGGGCTGCACCCACTCTCTAACCAGTCCCAATGAGATGAAGAGGGTACCTCCGTTGGAAATGCAGAAATCACCTGCCTTCTGCATTGGTCTCACTGACAGCTGCAGACCAGAGCTGTTCCTATTCTGCCATTTTGCCAGCACCAACCAACTCTGTGTTTTTTTTTTTCCCCCAACTCTTTGCTTTTAAAGTATGCATGTGAACTGGTTGGACTCACTGGATAATTTCTTTATTTTCGAGTCAACTGTACCATATACTAACTTAACAGAAGTAAAGTTTATCAGGTTCACAGATCCAAGAATTACGTAGGCTGTGTACACCAGGGAGATGGGAAATCTTCAGGGAAAACTTAGAATCCTGTCTAACATACCTGGTGAAAGATACTAAATTTCACACAAACTGTATAACATACAAACTGTGAAACTCTAAACTTCTTGAAGGAAATATAGGAGAAAATCTTCCCAGTCTTAGGGGAGGCAAAGATTCCTAAGGCAAGGATACACTAAAATACTAACCTTAAGTTTAAAAAATAAAAAAAAATTGACTTTATTAATAAATACATTTGACTTTAATGATTTTAAAATTATTAAAGTTTTTAATTTCTGCTTGTTGGGAGACATTAAGAAAAATAAAAAGACAAGATAGAAGCTGGAAAATTATATTCACAGTATACCTGACAAAGGCCATGTATTAAAACTATATAAACTCATGATTCAATAATAAAGGAATATGAAATTATACTCACATAAAACATACAAATGTCCAATAAGTACATTAAAATATGCTAAAATTAAAGACTTATAGCAATCATTTTTAAAGGTGGCCCAAATATTCCGTTTTGGCATAAGAATCATTTTGAGTTAAAGGCACTTTAGAAAATAGCAGATGCAACAAGGGCAATCTTGATCTTCCTTTTTCTTCTTGAAAGCAAGAGATGAAACTCCCATGTAAAAGACAGTAACCCTATATCAGAAGGAAGAAAGACACTCTTATCACCAAAGATGGGGAGTCTAGGCCAAGGAAAATCTGCACAAAGCAACCTTGGTAAACTAACCCTCAATATCTCTAGTCACTTCTCCATAATTAAATATCCTAGCCCATGTCCCTGTGTTTTGTCAAGTTTTCACAATTTACTACTCGTCTAATTTAGTATGTAAACATTCAGCTCTAACTGCTTCTTTGGGTCTTCATTTTCCTATGGGTACTCCCACATACATGTAAAATTCTGTACATTTTAATAGATTTTCTTTAGAGAGTCTTTTTTCCTGTTAATCTGTTTTATACCAACTAAATCCTCTGGCCTTATGGAGACCATAAGAGGGTGGAGGTAAAGTTTTCCTCCTTTAGAATGTCATGATGATCCTTACTACATGCCCACAAAACAGCCTAACATAAAAAACACTGACAATACAGTGTTGTCAAGGATGTGGAATAAATGGAACTCTCTTGCATCGCAGATGGGGATACAAAACAGTGCAACCACTGATTGGCAATTTTTTGTAGAGAAAAACATACTCTTACAGAGTGACTCAGCAATCCCATTTCTACATATCTATCCAAGCAAAATGAAAAACAAGATATAAACGAGTTTATTGTAGCTTTATTTACAATAGCCCAAACTGAGAGCAACTCAAATATTCATTAACAGGCTAATGAGTATATTAGTTTACGATTGCTGCAACAAAAGTTATCCCAAACTCTGGTGTAAAGCAGTGCCTATCTATATATCGTGTTATAGTTCTGTAGGTCAGAAGTCCAGACAGACTTAGCTAAATTATTTGCTTAAGGTCTCACAAGGTCAGAATCAAGGATGGACTCCCATCTGAAGTGTCTGCGAAAGAATCTGCTTCCAAACTCATTCAAGTCATTGATAAAATTCTTTTTTTTTTTTTTTTTTTTTTTTTTGGTAATTGTAGGAATGAGGTTTTTCCTTCCTAGCTAGCTTTGGGTTGCTGTTGGTTCCTAAAAGCTACCCCAAGTCCATGGTATATGTCTACTCCTTCTTTAAAGATAGCAATGGTAAGTTCACCCCCCTTGCGTTTTAAATCTCTGACTTCTGTAAACCAGCCACTAAAAACCTTCATTTAAGGGACTCCTGTGCTTCAATTTGACTCTCTGAAATAATGCCCTTTTGCCACGGAATGCAACATAATTGTAAGAGTGATATCTCCTCATATGCCCAGGTTCCACTTACACTCGAAGAGGAGGGAATTTTTACAAGAGTGAGGATCTTTGGGAGCCATTCATAGAAGTCTCCCTATCATAATGAGTAAAGCAATGATAAATCTGTACCGTGAAATACTATTCAGCAATAAAAAAGAACAGACTACTGATACATATAGCAATGCTTAAACTGTAAAACAGTCTGCTCCATGAAAGAGACAAGACATAAAAAAGAGTACATGTACCCTAGAACTTAAAGTATAATAAAAAAAAATCTCTGCTGAGAAAAAAAAAAAAAAAGAGTACATGCTCTATGATTCTATTTTTATGAAATGCTAGAAAGACAAATTTAACCTACAGTGACAGAACATCAATGTTTGCCTAGGGATGGTGGAAGAAGTTGACTCACATGGTGCATGACAGAACTCTTGAAATGAGAGGAATGACTTTTATCTTGATGGGGTGGTGGCTACTACATATTTTATGTTTCATATTGAATTTATAATATTCATATTTCTTTTTTTATTATTATACTTTAAGTTTTAGGGTACATGTGCACCATGTGCAGGTTAGTTACATATGTATACATGTGCCATGCTGGTGTGCTGCACCCATTAACTCATCATTTAGCATTAGGTATATCTCCTAATGCTATCCCTCCCCCCTCTCTCCACCCCACAACAGTCACCAGAGTGTGATGTTCCCCTTCCCGTGTCCATGTGTTCTCATTGTTCAATTCCATCTATGAGTGAGAACATGCAGTGTTTGGTTTTTTGTCCTTGCGATAGTTTACTGAGAATGATGATTTCCAATTTCATCCATGTCCCTACAAAGGACATGAACTCATCATTTTTTATGGCTGCATAGTATTCCATGGTGTATATGTGCCACATTTTCTTAATCCAGTCTATCATTGTTGGACATTTGGGTTGGTTCCAAGTCTTTGCTATTGTGAATAGTGCCGCAGTAAACATATGTGTGCATGTGTCTTTATAGCAGCATGATTTATAGTCCTTTGGGTATATACCCAGTAATGGGGTGGCTGGGTCAAATGGTAATTCTAGTTCTAGATCCCTGAGGAATCGCCACACTGTCCTCCACAATGATTGAACTAGTTTACAGTCCCACCAACAGTGTAAAAGTGTTCCTATTTCTCTACATCCTCTCCAGCACCTGTCGTTTCCTGACTTTTTAATGATTGCCATTCTAACTGGTGTGAGATGGTATCTCATTGTGGTTTTGATTTGTATTTCTCTGATGGCCAGTGATGATGAGCATTTTTTCATGTGTCTTTTGGCTGCATAAATGTCTTCTTTTGAGAAGTGTCTGTTCATATCCTTCACCCACTTTTTGATGGGGTTGTTTGTTTTTTTCTTGTAAATTTGTTTGAGTTCAATGTAGATTCTGGATATTAGCCCTTTGTCAGATGAGTAGGTTGTGAAAATTTTCTCCCATTTTGTAGGTTGCCTGTTAACTCTGATGGTAGTTTCTTTTGCTGTGCAAAAGCTCTTTAGTTTAATTAGATCCCATTTGTCAATTTTGGCTTTTGTTGCCATTGCTTTTGGTGTTTTAGACATGAAGTTGTTGCCCATGCCTATGTCCTGAATGGTAATGCCTAGGTTTTCTTCTAGGGTTTTTAAGGATTCCCTATTTAATAAATGGTGCTGGGAAAACTGGCTAGCCATATGTAGAAAGCTGAAACTGGATCCCTTCCTTACACCTTATACAAAAATTAATTCAAGATGGATTAAAGACTTAAACGTTAGACCTAAAACTATAATATTCATATTTCATATTAAATTTATTTACAGTGATACGCTATTTACAAAAAAGTTCTAAAAAGCACACAAATTTTGGGGTGTCATTTGGCAGGTACTAGAATAATGACCCCAAAAGATGTTCACCCCTAATCCCTAGAACATCAGAACAAGGTAAAAAGGACTTCATAGATGTAATTAAGAAAAGGAGGGGATACTGAGATGGGGTATTAACGTGGATTATCCAGATGGGCCCCGTGTAGTCACAAGGTTGCTTAATAGAGAAGCTGTGAGAATAAATATAGAGTATCAAAATGATGTCGTGGAGATTCGAAGATGCTAGCTTTGAAGAAGCTTGCTTGGAAGATGTAGGAAGAGTCCAAGAGTCAAAGAATGTAGGGAGACTCTAGGAGCCAAAAAAAGAAGGAAATACATTATCTCCTAAAGCCTCCAGAAGGAACGCAGTATGCCAATACTTGATTTTAGTCTAGCAAACTCATTTTGAACTTCTGACCTCTAGAACAGAGGTCTAGACAACAAATTTGTGTTGTTTTAGGCCACTAAGTGCGTGGTAATTTGTCACAGTAGCAACAGAAAACTAATTCTGACAATACCATTCACCTCTTCTACTGTTGCCATTGTTGTACGTTTATTACACATTTTAATACCTGGCGATGCAAACCCTCCAAATCTATTTTCCTTTAAAAGTTTTATCTTGGTAATTTTTATTCCTATTTTTAAAAATTATACTTTAAGTTCTGGGGTACATGTGCAGAACGTGCAGGTTTGTTACATAGGTATACACGTGCCATGGTGGTTTGCTGCACCCATCAACCCGTCATCTCCATTAGGTATCTCTCCCAGTGCTATTCCTCCCCTAGTAGCCCCCCACCCCCTGACAGGCCCCAGTGTGTGACATTCCCCTCATTGTGTCCATGTGTTTTCATTGTTCAACTCCCACCCGTGAGTGAGAACATGTGGTGTTTGGTTTTCTGTTCTTGTGATAGTTTGCTGAGAATGATGGTTTCCAGCTTCATCCATGTCCCTACAAAGGACATGAAATCATCCTTTTTTATGGCTGCATAGTATTCCATGGTGTATATGTGCCACATTTGCTTTATCCAGTCTATCATTGATGAGCATCGGGGTTGGTTCCAAGTCTTTGCTATTGTGAACAGTGCAGCAATAAACATACCTGTTCATGTGTCTTTATAGTAGAATGATTTATAATCCTTTGGGTATACACGCAGTAATGGGATTGCTGGGTCAAATGGTATTTCTGGTTCTAGATCCTTGAGGAATCACCACACCGTGTTCCACAATGGTTGAACTAATTTACACTTCCACCAACAATGTAAAGCCTTCCTGTTTTTCCACATCCTCTCCAGCATCTGTTTCCTGACTTTTTAGTGATTGCCATTCTAACTGGCGTGAGATGGTATTTCATTGTGGTTTTGATTTGCATTTTTGTAATGACCAGTGATGATGAGCATTTTTTCCATGTGTCTGTTGGCTGCATAAATGTCTTATTTTGAGAAGTGTCTGTTCACATCCTTTGCCCACTTTTTAATTTTTTTCTTGTAAATTTAAGTTCTTTGTGTATTCTATTAAATTCTTTGTTAGATGGATAGATTGCAAACGTTTTCTCTCATTCTGTAGGTTGCCTGTTCACTCTGCACAGCAAAATAAACTATTCCTATTTTTTACAGATAAATTTTATAAACATTCTACAAAGTCAATATTAACATGATTATTTTAATTGAGATGATAGTAATTTAGAGGAGAAAGTCTATCTTTACTGTTGAATATTCATAGAATACCCTTCATTTAATCAAGTCTTCCTTCATGTTAATTAGTGAGGTTTTATTGTTTAATTTTACTTGATTTTTTTCTTAAGTTACATTCTTTTTTTCAGGTTCAAGCGATTCTCCTGCCTCAGACTCCTGAGTCTGTGAAATAATCTGATTACAAGTTCATTCAAGTTGATAAAATTCTGTTTTTTGTAGTTGTAGGAATGAGATTTTTCCTTCCTAGCTAGCTTTTGACTTTGGGTTGCTGTTCGTTGCCTCCTGAGTAGCTGGGATTAAGGGTGTGTGCCACAACGCCCGGCTAATTTTTGTATTTTTAGTAGAGATGGGGTTTCACCATGTTTATCAGGCTGATCTCGAACTCCTGACCTTGTGATCCACCCGCCTTGGCCTCCCAAAGTGCTGGGCCTTCATTAAGTTACATTCTAATGTTATGGATGTGAATAGCATCTCCCAAGATTACACAATATGTAATATCCTGAATGTACCATTTTATATTTTGCCATTTGGACATTTGAGTTAGCTTTCATTGTTTTGTTAGTACAAATTCTAATGCTATTTGTATCTTTGTACTTTTTAATGTGCCAGTTTTTCCCTTAGGTAGTAAAATTTTGTACTATTTTAAATTTTAATAGAAACTGCCAAAATCACTTCCAAATTATTCTTTCTTCCATCTGAGACAATATTTAATATATCAAAATATTGTCAGCACTTTAAATTTATTGTCAGTCTGATAGAGTATTACCTTGCATTTTTCTTATTACTAGCTTAGGCTGAGCATGTCTTTATATTGTTACTAGCTACTCATATGACCATTTCTAAGAGTTGTCATTTTTCTAGTGGGTTTTTCATTTTCTTAGTGGTTTAGTTTATTTAAAAAATACACATTGTGGTTATTATGTGCCAAGTACTGTTCTAACAGCTTGAAAAGTATGAATTTATTAAACCTTATAACAACTCTATGAGGTAGGTACTATTACTATTTCTATTCTGCAAAATGAAGAGACTGAGCCTAGAGAAGTTGAAACACTTTCTCAAGGTTATACAGCTGGTTAGTAGCTGAACTGGGATTCAAACTCCTGCGGGTGGCTAGAAAGTCTGTACTCTCATTTACCATCTTATATGCAAAGGTTTTCTTTAAATCTATTCTCTGTTTTCTATATCACAGATATTTTTCACAGAATATTTGTTTTTGAATATCATTTATGTTTTGACTTAGTCATATATTTAAATCACGTATCAGTCTATTTAATTACACATGCCTATTTTGATTTGATCACACACCAGTCTACATAGTGTTTTATTTAAGAAGGAATTATCTACGAAAGTCAAAGATTTTCTTCAATATTTTCACCTAATTTTTCAGTTTTGCTATTTATATGTAGGTCTTTAATCATCCTCTTGAATAGTGTGACATATATTGATTTTTCTATGTATACTTTGTAATCAACCAGTTTGGAGACTGATAGAATAGCTTTTCAGTTGATTATTTTTGTTTCCTAATGAAGACAATTATTTTATCTGCAATGATAATTTGTGATCTCATTTCTACTGCATTTTCTTTTTTACTGCGTTTTATGGAACTTTTGGAACACTATTGAGTGATATTAGTGACAGTATATTTTTTATTGCTGAATATATTGAAAAATGTTTTCAGTGATTCAACATCAAATATAAAGCCATGCTATAGTCTTTATTAAAATAAATACAGTGGTTCAATTAGTTGAACAAAATTAAAACATAATTTTTCTTCCTTTTAAATATAATTCTTGAGAATTTCTATTTACCTACATTGTTTGGCTGGTTCTAAGATGTGTTATTTACATGAATTTGGACAAGGTACATAATTATTCTGGACTCTTGCCTCATCTACAAAGTGAAAAATAATCTAGATCTACTGTATTAATATGAAAAATGAGAAAGTACTTTATAATTGGAAAGCTGTACAAATGTTAGTTTGCATTATTATTATTACATGCTAACCATTCCAACTGTATTGTATGCTAATGCAGTTTGCTTAATAACCCAAATAATTGAATAACGGAAGGCAGAATCTCAGCAGAGGTGTTTTAAATCAGAGAATCTTTCCTAGCCATCCCTCAAGCTCATATTATAGACCATCTTATGTGGTGCTGACTCCGACCACAGGAGTGAGTAGGCAAGCCCTCAACAGTAGTGAGCATATGGTAAAATAGAGGGGTAATGACTAAGCATATAGGAAGAGTAATACATATTACTTTTTATCTGCATATGACCATATTGCAGGATGCATGCCACATTCTTCCACTGATTCTTTGGATCCAATATTTCATCATTCTCACTTTGTGCAGACCTGCTTTGTATCATGGCAATTTGCTCCTCCTACTCCTTCCTCAATCCCTTACTCAGTAGTTCCAGATCTTTCTTGATAAAGAAGATCTATTCTTATATCTCTAACAATGTTTTAATGTTTAGATTGAGTCATTTGATCTGTGGTGTTTTACTGTGGCGGTCTTTTGAAATTCCTATACGTCCATTCTTTGAACGGCCTAGATTGTGCAGAAAAACCAGCCCTTGTACTAGAGACTATAAAACAAGTCATGTTGCAGAGTTATAATCTCCTCCCCTGTTCACCTAATCCTATTTTTTGAAAATAATATGTACTTCATGTTGTATTCTTAATCAGTATATATTTCTCTACATATTCAAAGATGTCCCTGATGGTAAGAAGAGGATGCTAAGGTTGCACCAATCATGTATTCCTTATCAGGCTGAACACTGCTTAGGAAAAAAAGGGAAAAAAGATTAATTTTAGGACATCAAGTGTTTGTTAGTAGGCCCATTTTTTTTGACATGTTCTAATGCCTTACATTCAAATAGAGAGATTCACATTAAAAGATGTGATTAACTATAAATATCAGTTCATTATCTGTGAAATTGAGTCTCTTATGTGTGTTTCCTGGGTTTCAATAGGTTCTTTAAAGTTCATTTTTAAGAAAGATGATTATTCATCATGCTGTTTTGTTCAAAGTACTAAAATTGTTCAAATATCCTCTGTAAAATGATTGCTTATTGTACATGTTTGTTGTTCATGTAAGAATATTTGAGAGGGAGTGAGCGAGGGAGGGCAATGAGGTGAGAGAGCGAAGAAAGAGAAGGACAGTCAGGTCTTAGAAAAGAAAAATCCCTTATAATAACACTGCTGCTATGTGGTCCACGAATGTCTTATTTCAAAGTCCAACTACTTAGTGGGCACTCAGATATTTGTTAAATTATTGTACAAACTAATAAATGTCATTTCCACTATAGAACACTGAAGAGAACAAGATAATTAAGAAATTGGATGAGTAATAGGATGAAAAAATACATTAAAGAGAAATTCTAGACTTGAATGAGACTGTAACTGAGGGGAAAAATCAGAATAGGAAAAAAATCAGGTGGTTTTAAGTTTGAATTTGTTTGCTAATTTCAATATTGTGCCACCATAACAATCTCTTTCACAGGCCCCTTTTCATTGATTTCACTCTAGATGTACAAAACAAGACTGCCTTTGCTTTAGACTATTATCAGTTATATATGTCATTTATAATATAGTATGTGATTATTTGGCAGTTGTATTCATATGTGCTAAATGTTGAGCTACCAGTGTATCAGGGTTTTAAAAATATAGTCAATCATGTGATAGTAGCTTCCTTGAATTAATATACTATCAGGAAAAATATTACTGCAGTTTATACTTCATTTTGACAAAATATATATATTCTTGCAATCATTGTGAAATAAATATCCAAGGTTTATATCTTTGAAAGTCTCTAAAGGTTGTACTGTCAGGGAGATCTATTGTAGAAAATGTCAACAGGAACATTTTTATATGTTCACTGACTTTCAGCAATTCTCAATTAATTTCATGATCAAAATTTACCATTCTTCATCCCTTATTATAGAACACATGGCATATTCAATTTTAAGAAAGGTAAAGGGGAGTCAAAATTCTTTCATTCCACAAAGGTTTATTTATGACATGGAAAGTACAAAGTAATTTCAAAACAAGCTTTTGAAACACATGACACTACTTAAGTAATTTGTATATTTCTTATTGGCTCAACAAATACGTGTTAACTAGCTGCTAAGTTTTAGATGCTGTACTGTGCACTTTGAGTACAAAATAAATAAAATCCTGTCCAAAAGATATCCATAATAGGAGACAGGTACATCACAATGATGAAGAAGACAATGATTCTAATAATTAATATATGTTATAGTTTACTTGTATTAAATATATAAGTAAACTTAATATATAGAATTATATAGAATATATAATAACTATTGAGAAAATGCTTTGTTCAGATACTATGATAATCCCCTTCATAAATGATCTAATTTAATCCTGATGATTCTGAAATTTAGAAAATATTATCCACATTTTACTAGTAAAAATGAGGCAGAACAGTTTAATTTCCTTCTTGGCATTAAATGGCACAATGCAGGGGTTAAGTATGTGGACTCTAGTCAGAGTGTATGGGTTCAAATCCCTACTCCATAACCACTTTATGCCGCAGAAGCCACATGGGTAAAGAAGGGATGATAAGAGAACTAGCCTTATAGGGTTAAGTACAAGGAATATGTAAGTCAGAACTTGCAATGTGCTTCAAGCAGGTCCTCCCATGTAGGACAAGCTAGTTGATATTATTTCTCTAAGAAAAGGAAGAGAAGTAATTGGGTTAAGTGAATGAGGCAAGAAGGATAATTACTGCATAGAACAAAAGAACTGTGAAAAGCTTAACTTTTCTTTTCCTTAATAAACTATCAGGTAAAGGAGTGGCTGATACATAGACGGGGCAAAGTGAATAAGGGAAGCATATATTGTACAGGAAATTGACGGGGGTAACATATTACAAGGCCAGCATGTGATTAGACTGTGATTTTTTTATTTGTACTTTCCACCATTCAGATAGAATTAGCACTAAATGTGGATGGCAGAGAAGCATAGAAAAAAGAAAACCAATTCTATTTTGCTAACTTTTTATTTTTTTAATTCCAGAAACACTACTCTCACTTTTTATTATTAGGAAAACTGCCTGTGGTTTATATTCTCTGTTGACTACAAACAACAGTCATGGGATCTAAGATTTCTGATGTATCTTATGGCTTTTTATGCACAAAGAAAGATTTTAATAGTTTTTTTTTTCCGTTAAATCAATCAACAAGTGACTGTTTTACGGTCCATAATTGAAGAGTGAAACAAAAAGACACTTAGTTGAATTATTTCAAACAGATGTGGGATTGAAAAGATCAATGCAGTTTTAATCTTCTAGGCCACTGACCCTGTGGTGGCAGTATTTTGTTTGAATAAAGATGTATACAGAGAAAAGAGTATGGGTTTTGGAGCCAGACAGATCTGGATTAGAATTGGCCTCTGACATTTTCCTACTGTGTACTCTCAAGAAAGTTGATTAACCTCTTTGGTTTTCAATATTCTCATTTGCAGAATGGGGATATTCATTCCCGTAGTTAGTTAGAAGGTTGAATTGATGTGCGCATGTAAGTCATCCAGATCAGTGATTGTCAAGTAGCTTTTGCTTCATACATACTAGTTTCCTTCACCATCTTCCAATTCTTAGGATGGGATTTGTTTCTGTTCAATAACTTAAAAACATTTTTAGATGATAACAGCAAGGCAGAAAATCATAGTATCATAGGAAAAATAAAAAAGACATGGTAAAATAATTCATTTTTTCTTTCTTCTTTTTTTTTTTTCCAGACAGAGTCTCTGCTCTGTTGCCCAGGCTGGAATGCAGTAGGACAACCACAGCTTAATATAGCTTTGAACTCCTGGCCCAAGCGATCCTCCTGCCTCAGCATCCTGAGTACAGGCATCACCACCACAAATAGCTAATTCTTAATTCCTTGTAAAGACAGGGTTTCACTATGTTGCCCAGGCTGGTTTCAAACTCCTGGCCTCAAGTGATCATCTCACCTGGTCTCCAAAAGTGGTGAGATTTCAGGGCCTAATTCATTTTTTCATATTCAGCCAAGTTTAATTGACCTCCATATATGTGTGTGTATATATATACACACATGTGAGGTTAATCAACTTTCTTGAGCGCACACGTGTATGTGTCTGTGGAAATACAGAGGCAGAGACAGAGAGGGAGGAGGAGATAGGGGGAGGAGGAGAAGGAAAATAAGTAGTTTCTATGCGTTAAATCATTAGAAAAGTAAGATCTCAAATTTTAGAACAGTATCAAAGTATAGTCATAATTAAGTATACCTATCTATCATTAGTACATGTTTTAAGAAATATAAAGTCATGGCAACTTTATATTTGACTCTATGCTTTACTGCAATAGGAGTATCTAAATAATCCACATAATCCAACATGCCTAGACTGTCTGGTTTTCCAAGCCTTCCATAATCCTGGCTTTATTTTTGCTGATGGTTCTTCATGCCCACTAATCTATAATATGTATTTTTTGCTCAAATAGTTTCACCCTCTCATAATCCTACAAATGTGCCAAAAATTTGTCTTGATTCTGTTTATTAAAACATTTCATTTTTCTAACCTGAAACATCTTTTCTGTTTACCAAAATTTAATCTGCTAGCAAAATCAAGCTTAATATGTACATAAAATCATATTAAATTATTTTCAACATACAGTTTCTCAAACGTTTATCCAGGGTAATTTTTTTTACTAACATAGAGAAAAATAAGAACAAATATTTTCCAATAGTCTATCAATATAAAGATCTAAGTAATAGTCTGTTTTTTATTATTTATTATATCTGAGTTTCCAAATAAGTTTTTATCTCGGGTTTTTGGAGACAAAACTAATTTCAAATATCTGCGGTCGCCATAAACCATTAAAATATCCTAAAAATTCCATAATTACAGCACTTAAACTACCTTTCCCAGACAGTTTCTCATATCCAATAATGGCACAAAAATAATTTATTGGAACATGGGTCCTGATTTTGGTTTTGTAACATATGGTTATACATTTATATAACACAATACAGCACTTTAAAATAGATGGAACTTGCATAATTTGCGTAGGCTTGCATGCTTGCCAATATCCTCAGGCTCTTTTGTATTACCTCCTTTGTATATTAAAATTGCATTGTTTAGGAATTATACCTAGAGTTCATCTGGGATAGAACAGACCCCTACTAGTTGCTTGCTGATTAACTAGATTGATTCTTGATCTGATTGGATGGAAAAACAGAATGAAGTTTCTATTAGAGCAAAGCTTCTTAAGGTCAAAGATTTTATGAATATAAAATTAATAATATAAACCATTCTGAAAATGGCTGAAAACATCCAGCTAAAGTAACATAGAAGAAAATAAAACATCAATTTCTGATTCCATGTTTTTTCTGAAATTTATGAATTTTTTGATCATCTTCTATAAACAATGAAAACAGTACTAATTTGTGCAACCTCAGAACTTTCTCCCCTCTGCACTAAGAAGTGATCACTTCCGTGCTCTCCAGGCCTCACATCAAATTGATAATACACTATGCTTGCAGCAAAAAAATGGTTCTCCTGCTTTCAGGGTTACATCAGAAATATTTCTTTCTCATTTCAAAAATAGTAAAAACATAGCCTAGAAAATTGCTTTGGAGGTGAAATAGCAAGACCTTTGTTTATGAGAAAAAGACCAAGTGTGTCATTCTCTTGCTCTGCCCTGGGCCAAACATGTTTATGTGCTGAAAGGGAAGAATCCTCTTCTTCTTACCTAAAAATGTATAGCTTTGTACATGTGCCCTATTTAATATCCCCTTGGGTTAGAGCTGTTCTACATGCTCAATTTGACTGTTTTCACTCAACTGCTTCCTATTATTTATATATTTTTTAAAAGCCAATGCAGTTTGTGCATAATGTTAAAGTCTAACGGAACATTCATGTTTTATATTATATAAATTTGCTTATAGTTTTCTCTACATCAGTGGTATCTCTCTCCTAATAATTCCCCAAATTTCTAAGAAATCATTTTTAAAAGTAAAATATTGTTTGAACTGAGACTAGGATCTCAAAGACAAGATGTATGAAATATCTTAAGAAAGAAGTTTGGAAAATTTCTTATCAAGGGTGATTCTATGACCTTTTCTATTTAAAATCTATAGGAGGGCTTGTCATTTATCTGAATTAGGAAAATGATTACTTGAATGTAGAAAAAAAGAAATGTTGCTTGTTAAAATTCAAGATTCATATAAATAATAAATTTATATTGTTTTCTTGTAGGGTTTAGTAAGAGCTCTATGATTATACTGGGATAGACATTATATTGTAAACAGTATTAGTCAATTTAATTGAACCAATTTATTACGAAAATGTCAATGACTCTTTCCTTCCTGTTGGAGAAACAAAAACTTTATGAAGTTCTATACTAGGAACAAGCTTTTCTATGTCCTGTCTGAATTGTAGAGATTTATATGAAACAGTTATTCCCAGCAGATACAAGTAAAGTATATGGTTTACAAACCTGGAGGCAAATCTTAAAATACATGGTCTATGCCATGTATTTAAATTTTACCCAAATTTTATCCAATTGGTTTAAAAAAACAACTGATTATCCTAGTTGACTGGAAAGACAGCTCTATTTTATTTTATTTTACTTTTTAGGATTCAGAGTCTTGCTCTGTCACCTAGGCTGGAGTGAAGTGGTACAATCTTGGCTCACTGCATCCTCCACCTCCTGGGTTCAAGGGAGCCTCATGCCTCAGTCTCCCAAGTAACTGGGACTGCAGGCGCGTGCCACCATGCCTGGCTAATTTTTTGTATTTTTAGTTTTACCATGTTGACCAGGCTGGTCTCAAACTCCTGACCTCAAGTGATCTGCCCACCTAGGGCTCCCAAAGTGCTGGGATTACAGGCATGAGCCACTGCACCTGGCCAAGAACTTCTTTTAAAATTATTCCTCCCTAACTCATTTTATGAGGCTAGCATCATCCTGATACCAAAGCCTGGGAGAGACACAACAAAAAAAGAGAATTTTAGACCAATATCCCTGCTGAACATCAATGCAAAAATCCTCAATAAAATACTGGCAAACAGAATCCAGCAGCACATCAAAAAGCTTATCCACCATGATCAAGTGGGCTTCATCCCTGGGATGCAAGGCTGGTTCAACATACACAAATCAATAAACATAATCCAGCATATAAACAGAACCAAAGACAAAAACCACATGGTTATCTCAATAGGTGCAGAAAAGGCCTTTGGCAATACTCGACAGCCCTTCATGCTAAAAACTCTCAATAAACACGGCATATTCTCACTCATAGGTGGGAATTGAACAATGAGAACACATGGACACAGGAAGGGGAACATCACACTTCGGGCACTGTTGTGGGGTGGAGGGAGGGGGGAGGGATAGCATTGGGAGATATACCTAATGCTAGATGAGGAGTTAGTGGGTGCAGCGCACCAGCATGGCACATGTATACATATGTAACTTACCTGCACATTGCGCACATGTACCATAAAACCTAAAGTATAATAATAATAATAATAAAATAAAAAATAAAAAATAAATAAATTAGGTGTTGATGGGACGTATCTCAAAATAATAAGAGCTATTTATTACAAACCCACAGCCAATATCATACTGAATGGGCAAAAACTGGAAGCATTCCCTTTGAAAACTGGCACGAGACAGGGATGTCCTCTCTCACCACTCCTATTCAACATAGTGTTGGAAGTTCTGGCCAGGGCAATCAGGCAGGAGAAAGAAATAAAGGGTGTATTCGATTAGGAAAAGAGGAACTCAAAATGTCCCCGTTTGCAGATGACATGACTGTATACTTAGAAAACCCCATCGTCTCAGCCAAAAATCTCCTTAACCTGATAAGCAACTTCAGCAAAGTCTCAGGATACAAAATCAATGTGCAAAAATCATAAGCATTCTTATACACCAATATCAGACAGGGAGCCAAATCGTGAGTGAACTCCCATTCACAATTGCTTCAAAGAGAATAAAATACGTAGGAATCCAACTTACAAGGGATGTGAAGGACTTCTTCAAGGAGAACTACTAACCACTGCTCAATGAAATAAAAGAGGACACAAATGGAAAGAACATTCCATGCTCATGGATAGGAAGACTCAATATTGTGAAAATGGCCATATTGCCCAAGATAATTAAAAGATTCACTGCCATCCCCATCAAACTACCAATGACTTTCTTCACAGAATTGGAAAAAACTACTTTAAATTTCATATGGAACCACGAAAGAGCCCGCATTTCCAAGACAATCCTAAGCCAAAAGAACAAAGCTGGAGGCATCACACTACCTGACTTCAAACTATACTACAAGGCTTCAGTAACCAAAACAGCATGGTACTGGTACCAAAACAGAGCTGTAGACCAATGGAATGGAACACCGCCCTCAGAAATAATACCACACATCTACAACCGTCTGATCTTTGACAAACCTGACAAAAACAAGAAATGGGGAAAGGATTCCCTATTTAATAAATGGTGCTCAGAAAACTGGCTAGCCATATGTAGAAAGCTGAAACTGGATCCCTTCCTTACACCTTATACAAAAATTAAATTAAGATGGATTAAAGACTTAAATGTTAGACCTAAAACCATAAAAATCCTAGAAGAAAACCTAAGCAATACCATTCAGGACATAGACATGGGCAAGGACTTCATGTCTAAAACACCAAAAGCAATGGCAACAACAGCCAAAATTGACAATTGGGATCAAATTAAACTAAAGAGCTTCTGCACAGCAAAAGAAACTACCATCAGAGTGAACAGGCAACCTACAGAATGGGAGAAAATTTTTGCAATCTACTCATCTGACAAAGGGCTAATATCCAGAATCTACAATAAACTCAAACAAATTTACAAGAAAAAAACAACCAGATCAACAAGTGGGCAAGGATATGAATAGACACTTCTCAAAAAAAGACATTTATGCAGCCAAAAGACACATGAAAAAATGCTCATCATCACTGGCCATCAGAGAAATGCAAATCAAAACCACAATGAGATACCATCTCACACCAGTTAGAATGGCAATCATTAAAAAGTCAGGAAACGACAGGTGCTGGAGAGGATGTGGAGAAATAGGAACACTTTTACACTGTTGGTGGGACTGTAAACTAGTTCAACCATTGTGGAAGACAGTGTGGCGATTCCTCAAGGATCTAGAACTAGAAATACTATTTGACCCAGCCATCTCATTACTGGGTATACACCCAAAGAATTATACATCAAGCTGCTATAAAGACACATGCACACATATATTTATTGCGGCACTATTCACAATAGCAAACACTTGGAACCAACCCAAATGTCCATCAATGATAGACTGGATTAAGACAATGTGGCACATATACATCATGGAGTACTCTGCAGCCATAAAAACGGATGAGTTCATGTCCTTTGTAGCGACATGGATGAAGCTGGAAACCGTCATTTTCAGCAAAGTATCTCAAGGACCAAAAACCAAACACCGCACGTTCTCACTCATAGATGGGAACTGAACAATGAGAACACTTGGACACAGGAGGGGGAACATCACACATCAAGACCTGTCATGGGGTGGGGGAAGGGGGGAGGTATAGCATTAGGAGATACATGTAATGTAAATGATGAGTTAATGGGTGCAGCACACCAATATGGCACATGTATACATATGTGACAAACCTGCACATTGTGGACATGTACCCTAGAACTTAAAGTATAATAATAATAATAAAGATTCTTCCGGCAAAAGATATTAACAGGAAATGGGCTTCAGAGAACACAGTACATGAAGATGTGTGAAATGCCTTGTATAGCCTTTTTTAGTTTGCCTTTATTGCTGTATTGTAAAAGATATTAAAATTGATATTGATGAGTGTTAAAAAAAAAACCTTAAAATAAAATAAAATTATTAATAAGGCATGAATGGGCAGATTGTCCCAAAATTTAAGCCAGGCAGCAAGTAGTAATAAAATGCAAGTTTTCACTTCAACTAGAAACAAATAGTTGGGAAGCAAAAGTGCTGAGCTTCTAGAGGTTGTTCCAAGGTTTACAGGAAAGGAAGCTGCTTCGGGAAGCAAAAGAAGAAAATCTCTAGTTTATTTTTCACCAAATTTTAAGATTAAATGGAAGATATAGTAACGAGTTCAACCCACTCAAACGCACATACACATTTATCTATTTAATTTCTACTATGTACATGCACTATCTAAAATCAAAGCAAAATAAAACAACTAGTGGTAAGACCCATAAACTGTTTAACAGCATGCAGTGCCCTTTTATCCTCAACATAAAGTTGAAAAAGTTGAATCTTTATTGCCTTTTCCCCCAGGAGATAATAGAGCTAGGTGTTCCAGTGTTAGAGAAACAATGGAAGTCAGAAATTTCATGTCCCTGCACCTTTCTTCTGCCGTCTCTAGCTTATGGGACTGTAGGATTTTCCCAAAAGTTCCCATTGCTCTAACCAATTGATGACGGAGGTTAACAGTGGAACAAAGACACCACTCATATATTTCCCCACTTTGTGAGATTGACAGTCTTATTAATATAGAGATTTTTCAGATATCTGGGTAAAGTATTTGTGTTACTGAGTTGACTTTGGGTAACTCTGCAATACAAGAATTACTTTTGTTACAGAGTACACAAATATATTTAATGTTAACATATTAAAACTTATTTTCAGCCAGGTGTGGTGGCTCACACCTGTAATCCCAGCACTTTGGGAGGCCGAGGCAGGCGGATCATGAGGTCAGGAGATCGAGACTATCCTGGCTAACACGGTGAAACCCCGTCTCTACTAAAAATACAAAAAAAAAAAAAAAAAAATTAGCCAGGCATGGTGGTGGGTGCCTGTAGTCCCAGCTACTCGGGAGGCTGAGGCAGGAGAATGGTGTGAATCCAGGAGGCAGAGCTTGCAATGAGTGGAGATTGCGCCACTGCACTCCAACCTGGGCGACAGAGACTCCGTCTCAAAAAAAAAAAAAGAAAAAAAAAAAATTTATTTTCTTAGAAAGCTTTAATTGTATGAAAATGATTTAGAAATAAATCCTCCCTCCCCAAATTGCACATAAGTATAATAAAAATCAGCAAAGAAGTTAAATTAAAAATGTGTCTATAAAGAAAGAAACTGCATTTTATGGCCAACTTATTTCTCCCTGTAGTGTACAGGGAACAACGTTTACTTTTATCATCACAAACACTGACAAAATATCCCTCTGAGTTCTGAGATGTAAGGGACTCTCTCGAAGAGTTTATTAAAAACAAGTCCAGGCAAAAATCTATTCCAATACACACATGCCACTGGCCCACAAGGTCACTGACTGTTTTTTAGAACACTTTAGCAAAAGGAATTCAAAAAATGCCTGCTGAATAACAAAAACAAAACAAAATGAAACAAAATAAACCATGAGTTATAGTCTGATATCTAGTTTTGTCACATTCAAAAAAGTAAATGAATTAAATGATACATAAAAATACAACCATTTGCTTGTTTTATAATTTAGACTGTCAAAAGTGGTCAACATTCATGAAATTTATTGTTTAGTGTGTCTAATTCTTGGAATCTAGATTTGTAGATGCCCCTCCCCCCAGATTTCACAAACTAACATGTATGGACTGGAATCAGAATGAACTCACACATTTCATTGTTCCCACTTATAAAAGTAAAATATCTCTGTGGCATATATTATCTTTTGTATGTATTAAATATTAAAAATTGTTTAAGAATAAATAAATTACATTTCATTTCCATAGGGAAATGTGGATACTTCATGATCTTGAGAAGAGAATCCAAACCAAGTATTAGAGTAAAATGAAAAGAAATAGAATTTGTTATCTTTAATATTACATAAACCTAATTTAAGGTCACAATATCATAGGGATACCCTCATATATGATAGTTTGATTTATTTTGATCAAGAAAATATACAATAATACACAACTACTAGAAATGTATACTTCATTAATCACAGTGACATATACAAACATTTAAAAATAATAGTTGAACAATATTATGAATACAGTTATATTTAAATTTTAAATTACATTTAAATCAGTGGATATCTGAACCCCTAGAATCACTGTTGTCAGTCTGAGGCCAAAGGTTGTGGATTGCAAATTTGGAAGCTTTGCTGCAAGTGAGAAACTATAGTTGTTGAAAAAAGATATTTCCCACCATTGCTTAGCACTTTGTGGTTCCAAGACATTTAGTGAATGAATTGGCCATGTACAGTGTTACTGTGGATTGAAGACGCATCAGTACAAGTACATATTCAAAAGAATAATAAAATGACAAAGAATATTTCTTTATTCCCCTCTTACTTGACTTCTCTGCATCATGTAAGAGTAAACCATTGTCTCCTTTTTGACACTGCTTCCTCTCCAGGCTTATAAAATGCCATTTTAACTTGGTATCCCTCCCACTTCTGTGAATCTCCTGTCCATATTTCTCTCTCTCTACCTTGCTTTTTAATATTGGGGTTCCCGGGGCTAATCATGGACCTTTCTTCTCATCTCTCTCTGCCATCACCCTGTATGTAATAACATAAAATCCATTGTTTTTTTTGGAAGAAAACCAAAGCACCATTAAGCATAAACATTTATTCAGAAGACCAAGACATATGATTGGGAAGAAGAGCAGAATTCTTATAATCTTTAGCAAAGAAGGCATCTGAAGTTCAACTAAGTTTCAGGAATAGTTGGTAAAATTGGTTCTCAAGAGAGAGGGATGGTTCTTGTGGTTTAATAGCCACTGGTTTGGTAATTTGAGTTTGAGAGGGTGGGACGGACAGTTAGTGGGTAAATTCAAATTCAAGAGCAGGTAGGAAAAAAGAGCTGCAGGTTCCAAGGGGATGCAATGGACATAGTAGAAAAATGTTAATCCCTCTAGGTGTCTTTCAACTTAATTGTCATAATCCTACCAACTACCAATATTTATTGCTTCCATTATACTTCTTTTCAGCTATTCATGTTTATAATCACTTAATATGTAAGCAGACTATTACAGTTTAGGTAGAAACTAATTTCTTATTGGGTTTTGCTCTGTAATATACTGTAATTAAATGAATTAAATAATTTTATTCCAAATACATTTTAAAATCATCTTGAAAGAAACAAGTTTTGATCTAAAACAATATTCTTGTAAAATGGATATGTACTTTATATATGCCCAAAGCATTGGAAAATTATGACAGTTAATGATAATCACCTGGTAAAAATATGAAAAGTAGTGTGTGTGTAGAAGTCAGAGTGTAAGCACTCGAGTAAACTGTGGGTAGTGAGGAAGTGCAGTAAGTATAGACATTTATGTCTGGCAGAGAAGAGAAAAAGATTTGAGTAATAACTTACGGAGTCAAATGGAAATGTTTCTTAGAATAAAGGGGTATATTCGTGTTATTAGGCAAAGGAAAAAGAGGTTGACGGGTAGAATAGTTGATGGAGTGGTATCCCAGCAGATATAGGAAGTGATGAGAGCAGGAACAACAGACTGATGCAACCCATGTCAGATGAGCTTCATCTTCTTAGAAATGCTGTCAGTAGAATCATTTTCTAAGAGTGAGAGAGGTAGCGGAGGGGAGTGAACCCTTGGGAAACTGAGCAGAATGGGAATAAGCAACAGATGTCTTTGAGGGTCCTTTTGGGAATCACTAGTTCAAGCTGCATGTTGACTGCCAGCTCCTGTTAAATAAGGACCTGTTTGAAGCACACAGCAGGAACCTTTGTATGGTCCAGGAAAATAGCATGCTAAGCAAATTAATAACAATCTAAGGGTAAAAACTTTGAACTCATAAAGCTATACTATAATAAACATGGCAATAGACAATGATTATGTTCGTTTCGGGTGATTCTGTGGTTTGAAACATCTATGCAGGATCCTCAAGATTCTAGGAAATATAGGTATATATCCACTTTTCTCTATTTCTGTAAGCAGTGTATGTATTTCAAGATAGAGATTAAATTTCTTCAATGTTTGATAGCTCCCACTATGGCACGTTAATCTCCCACCAATGCACACATACACACATACACTGACTTTTTGTTATATATTAGCTTTTATTCAATGAGTTTAAAGTTATCACCTGGTGACTCAAAACTTAACGTATGCATATCTACTTTCCACAACATATTGAGTAATATTCTAATAGCTGACCCAGGGATAGTCTTTATGAATGTTATAGGTATTATAAATATCTTACTAAAGTTATGCATAACAGCATATTCAGTTATAGGTATACTATCAATAGAATGCAGAAACATGATTCAACATAACAATCACAGTTAATTCTGAAAGGAGACCACATAAGAAATATCAGCATATTTTTCAGAAGGAACAGTTATGACAAAAGACCAAGGCACAAATATGGTGAGGACGACTTAGGGAAGGGGGTGAAAGTGGATGCAAATTAAACCTTGGACCTCCTATAATGTTCTGAGACATGGAGTTCTTCTTTAAACCTCTGGATGTGAAGGGAGAATAACAGACATCCTTTAAGGTATAAGCCTAGCTCATTAGTATCCTTTAATTTATTAATAAATCTATGCAAACACAAATGAGAAGCTCCTAGAAAGTCATGTTTATACCACATAACCTTACCCCTATGTTCAACTTTATTGAACTCATTGTACACTTGACCCAAGCTTCCCTCTCCTGGATTTTTCTCCCCTGAGAATCTGGAATTTAAAAATAAGAAATGCTCATTTAAAGTAAGCTAATTTTATTTTATTTTATTTATTTATTTCGCGATGGAATGTTGCACTGTAGCCCAGGCTGGAGTACAGTGTCAGGATCTCAGCTCACTGCAACCTCCCCGACCAAGGTTCTAGTGATTGTCATTTCTCAGCCTCCCAAGTAGGTGGGATTACAGGTGCCTGCCACCATACCTGGCTAATTTGTTTTTTTTTTTTTTTAGTATAGACGGGGTTTCACCATGTTGGCCAGGCTAGTTTCGAACTCCTGACCCCAAGTGATCCACCCGCCTTAGCCTCCCAAAGTGCTGGGATTACCGAAGTGAGCCACCACGCCTGGCCAAGTAAGTTAATTAAAAAAAAAAAAAAAAAAAATCCTTCATATGCCTTTCAGATAAGTCTCTCCATATTCATTCATAGATACAGGAATAAGAAAGTGTTCAGTATTTGTTGTATGTGGTAAAACACAGACAAAATGCACTATATTGTTTGCCTGAAAGGTAAGATTAATGCAATCCTAGCAAACATATGGCTGCTCTATGAGAAGTTTCCACTTCAGACCACTGAAAAATTCAGACTTGGCATTCTTAATGTGCTGCATATGCTTGTGCACACACACAACTGTTCTGAGTATAAATCATTTCACAGGGATATGAAAGGAATGGATCACTGGAATGTTTTTGAGGAATGGATCCAATTTCTTGATGAGATGATCACCATTTATTGCTTTCACTGAATGTTAAATTGTAGAGACACAGGCTCAGCAGGATTAAACACCAAAATAGGCTTCAAATGAAATTCTTGACATATCTCTCCTTGGAGGCCATTAAGAGGACTGACAAGTATTTAACTTTTAGAAGAAGTGTTCAAAGCTGATGAATAACTGGGAAAGTGGATGAAGCAGAGTTGAGATAATATAAAAATGTTTAAACATAATTTTTCCACAGTTCTTTAAAGTTTATGGTGAATAACTTTCATCTGTTAAGCTCATAATAGTATTAATTTACTAAAAAAATACTGAAATAAATCTTGGAAGACAGCAAGACCCCCATGTCTACAAAGAATAAAAAAAAGTTAGCCAAACACAGTGGCACACACCTGTAGTCCCAGCTAAGCAGTCGGATCCCTTGAGCTCAGGAGTTCGAGGTTGCAGTGGGCTATGTATGATTTCACCACTGCACCCAAGCCTGAGTGAAAGAGGGAGATCTTGTCTCTAAAACATCAAATGATAATAATAATAATATGGAAAAGTTTTAAATCAAAATGAGAATTTGGCTCTTTCTACTATGACTTTTTTATTGTAATAATGAATCAAAACAAATAGCATTTATTGAGACCTTAATATACACATGCCTTCCAGGCATCATACTGAATCCTTCCATTTTATTTAATTTTGAGGATAATTTATTCAACTCTCACTATTCAGATAATAAACAATTATCCTATGACATACACAGATGTGAGAAGTAAGACTCAAGTTAAATAACTTGCCCACACCCAACTTCTAAATGACACGGTTGAGATTTGAAGCAGTTTTCTGATTGACCACAAAGCTCACATTCTCCTAACCACTCTGCAGTATTGCCATTATTCACTGTCCTACCTTCTAACAATTAGAATTCAGTTTGATAAAAACATATACTATGGTGACCTCTATGTATGCCAAAGTTCTGCAAACTTCTCCAACTTCAATGTAACTTAATGAAGTAGAACAAATCAGTTTATCCATGTCATGTTCTATTCAGAATTCCTGGCATTCACTGTTGGTATCTTAGCTTTGTTTACTCTCTGTTGTTCTTACTGAAACTGCTTCTCATCTTCAGACAGGTTTCAGCAGCGGTAAAATCAATCTTTGTGAGGTCATGTTATAAAAAAAAAAAATTGGGAGGTAAGATACAGAAAGATGTATTTAAAGCACATGATATTTTCCATCCTTTCTCTTCTACCTTCAAAGATAGAATCCAGAGTATAGGGATTTTCCCCATCTGAAAAAAAAATCTATTCTGACAGTGTATGCAGAAATAAAATTCTACTAAAGTACCCATTTTCTTCTAATTTTTTAAGTGTAAGCTACTACAAAATTCAAAGGGAATTAAGTGTTTTTTTTTTTTTTTGTCTGAACAACATATTCAATGTGCAATTTTAGTTCTTCAGTTTCCCATTATGGGGCTGGGTGTTCTGCATATTTCTCCCCTTAATTTGACATGGCATGTCTAGTCTAATAACATGAATCTTCCTTTTTTTTTTTTTGGATGGAGACAGAAGATTTGGTGGTGGGTGACAATGGCTCCAGTGACAGTGTGCAATTAAGAACTTTGTGCATAACTCATGGAAATTCTATTTTTACTTTGCACACGTGCCACGGAATTCCAATTGAGTGTTCCCTAGCCTCTGGGGGAGAGAGAAGAAATGCTTCAAGAAGTATTTTTAATTCTTAGAGCATTTCATTTCAGATTTCTTAAATCATTAATTGATATAGGTCCTATAAAGTGCCTCCATTTAATCGATTGCTTTGGTTTACGTTGACACTGATTTGACTTTAGAACTAGATTCCATTCCTCTTTCTTGGTGTCCATAATAAAGCTCTCATGCATTTGCCCTACTCAGGGGACAGGTCATTTGTCAATATCACTTCATGCAGTTTAGTATTAAAGATGTCTTTCACTCAGAGGATGATGCTATTTATTTGCAGAAGAAAAAAGACTCAGATGTTTCAGATAACAATAATCCATTGGCAAACAATGGAAAACAAAAAAAATTTGATTATAGAAATTATTGAATTTTTCTCTTTCTCACCCCTCACCCAAATAATTCAATAAATAAGAAAAAGCAAGCAATTTATTTTAAAGCGAGCAGATGGAGATTGGAAAAGTCTGAATGGATAGGTAAAAATGCCTGATGCCCTGGAGGAAGGGAAGAGACCTACCAATTAATGAAAAGAAAAGCTGGTCCAGGGAATGGGAAGAGAATAATTGTTCAGTTTAGACAAAGGCTGAAGTGAAAGGGAAGAAACATATGAGAAACCCCCAAACAGGAGAAAGCGCCAGCCAGGTAAAGTTGGTATTTTTTGTGTGTGCCAGTGAGGGGAGAAGACAAGACTGTAAGAGACAGTGGCTAGCCAGGGATAGGTGATGCTCAGGAAAGGCCTTGTTAGGATGGTATGACTTGTATGCAGTAAACTGGACCAGAACTACTACTACCATGAAGGGAGAGAGAGTACTAGGTTTATGGCAGCAGCAGGAAGCAGACTGTTCCCAATGATGGCATGAAGTTTGCCAGTCTGTTGAGGCTCCTTTCCAGTGTCTTCTCTTTTTTCAAGGAAGAGAATCTTCTCTATGAGGTAGTGTCACCTTGGGCCTAAGGGTAGTTGTAGTGCTAATGATAGCACCTATATATTTCAGATAATATGTGGATTCCCTGGCTGACACATGAGTTCTTGAGAGACTAGGGAAAGTCACTTTAGCCATTTGCGAGCCGGAGATCCTAAAGGACAGGCAGAAAGTAGATGGAAGTTGTTATAGACCTCAAGTCAACTTTACCTGTCCCCTAACACACATTATTTTGTAAGCAATAGAAGACATTCTGAGATGTCCAGGCTCAAAAATAACCTTGTATTATTATATACCTTTTCCCCAGCTTAGTAGTCATGAGAAATTATAGCATTACAAGGTTCTCCACCTACGTAGAGTCTAGCATGCCCTAATGATTCAGAATGTAAATGCCTAAGTTCTTTATATGTTGCACATAGAGAAGTCCACTCAGTTCCTTTCTGGGGTTCTCAAATGTCCCTATTGCATATCTAGTTCTGTCAAATGGCTAAGTGGTCTGATATAGTTTGGCTCTGTGTCCCCACCAAAATCTCATCTTGAATTGTACTCCCATAATTCCCACGTGTTGTGGGAGATAATTTGAATCATGGGGGTGGTTTCCCCCATACTGTTCTCATGGTAGTGAATAAATCTCAGGAGATCTGATGGTTTTATTAGGCGTTTCCACTTTGCATCCTCATTTTATTTTGCTGCCACCATATAAGAATTGCCTTTTGCCTCCAGCCATCATTCTGAGGCCCCTCAGCCATGTGGAACTGTAAATCCAATTAAACCTTCTTTTCGTCCCAGTTTTGGGTATGTTTTTTATCAGCAGGATGAAAATGGACTAATACAGTAAATTGGTACCGGTAGAATGGGGCGTTACTGAAAAGATACCTGAAAATGTGGAAGTGACTTTGGAACTGGGTATCAGGCAGAGGTTGGAACAGTTTGGAGGGCTCAGAAGAAGACAGGAAAATGTTGGAAAGTTTGAAACTTGCTAAAGACTTATTGAATGGCTGTCACAAAAATGCTGATTGATAGTGATATGAACATTAAGGTCCAGGCTGAGATGGTCTCAGATGGAGATGAAGAACTTGTTGGTAATTGGAGCAGAGGTGGCTCCTGTTACAACAAAGAGACTGGTGGCATTTTGCCCCTGTCCTAGAGATTTGTGGAACTTTGAACTTGAGAGGATTTTTAGGGTATGTGGTGGAAAAAATTTCTAAGCAGCAAAGCATTCAAGAGGTGGCTTGGGTGCTGTTAAAAGCATTCCATTTTAAAAGGGAAACAGTGTTAAAATTCAGGAAATTTACACCCTGATGATTCAATAGAAAAGAAAACCCCATTTTTTGAGGAGAAATTCCAGCTGGCTTGAGAAATTCATGTAAGTAAAAAGGAGCCAAATGTTCATCCTTAAGACAATGGGGGAAATGTCTCCAGGGCATGTCATAGGTCTTCATGGCAGCCCCTCCCATCGCAGACCTGGAAGCCTAGGAGGAAAAAATGGTTTCATAGGCTTGGCCCAGGGTCCCCATGCTGTGTGCAGCCCAGGGACTTGGTGCCCTGCATCCTAGCTGTTCCAGCTACTGATAAAAGGGGCCTAGGTACAGCTCAGCCCATGGTTTCAGAGGGTGCAAGCTCCAAACTTTGGCAGCTTCCATGTGGTGTTGAGCCTGTGGATGTACAGAAGTCAAGAATTGAGGTTTGGGAACCTCCACCTAGATTTCAGAACATGTATGGAAACACCGGGATACCCAGACACAAGTTTGCTACACAGGCAGGTCCCTCATGGAGAACCTTTGCTAGGGCAGTGTGAAGAAGGGAAACAGGCTCGGAGACCCCTTCCCCTCCCACCCACAGAGTCCCCACTGGGGCACTGCCTAGTGGAGCTGTGAGAAGAGGGCCACTGTCCTCCAGACCCCAGAATGGTAGCTCCACCCACAGCTTGTACTGTGGGCCTGGAAAAACTGCACACACTCAATGCCAACCTGTGAAAGCAGCCAGGAGGGTGGCTATACCCTGCAATGCCACAGGGGCAGAGCTGCCTGAGACTATGGGAACCTACCTCTTGCATCAGCGTGACCTCGATGTGAGACATGGAGTCACAGGAGATCATTTTGGAGTGTTAGAATTTGACTGCCCTGCTGGATTTCAGACTTAAATAGACCCTGTAACTCCTTTGTTTTGGCCAATTTCTCCCATTTGGAATGGCTGTATTTATCTAATACCTGTACCCCGATTGTATCTGGGAAGTAACTGGCTTGCTTTTGATTTTACAGGCTCATAAGTAGAAGGGACTTGCCTTGTCCCACATGAGACTTTGGACTGTGGACTTTGGGTTAATTCTGAAATGAGTTAAGATTTTGATGGACTGTTGGGAAGGCATGATTGGTTTTGAAATGTGGGGACATGAGATTTGGGAGGGGCGGGGTGGAATGATATGGTTTGGCTGTGTCCCCAACCAAATCTCATCTGGAATTGTACTCCCATAATTCCCACGTGTTATGGGAGGGACCTGGTGGGAGATAATTTGAATCATGGGGGCGGTTTCCCTCATACTTGTTCTCATGGTAGTGAATAAATCTCAGGACATCTGATGGCTTTATCAGAGGTTTGAATTTTTGCATCCTCCTCATTTTCTCTTGCTGCCACCATGTTGAGAAATGCCCTTTGCCTCCCACCATGATTCTGAGGCCTCTTCAGCCATGTGGAACTGTAAGTCCAATTAAACCTCCTTTTTTTCCCAGTCCTGGCTATGTTTTTATCAGCAGCATGAAAACAAATACACAGTCATTTTAGTCTAGCTTGGTTCTCTCTTGATGATGGCAAATTATGCCCTAAGTAAAAAAGATGGGTTATTTTCCCTTTAACCAAAGGGTCAAGGCATCTTTGTTGCCTGGTTGTCACATTTCTAGAGGTTTGCTCACTCTCAGTTCAATGTCCAATGTAGAAACTACATCTAAACTACCCCAAATTTTTGATCTAAAGTTCTCTCAACTCTCTTGTTGTTGTTGGGAGTAAAGCTCAGAGTCGCAAAGAAAACTAGCACTTAAAGGATTTCTCAGCGAGACAAAATTTACTTCTGTAGAAGGGTGCTGCTCGCAAGTCTGGTACCCACAAGCATACACCAAATAAAGGAGGGAAGGGGTTTTTATCCCTAACGCAGCTTGTCACTCCCACTGTGTCCTGCCTCCGTTGCCTGGAGTCAGACCACACAATCTAAGCTGAATTCGACTGGCTAACTTGAAAGGTGCAAAATGGTGGTTACACTGGCGGGAAGGGCAGTTTCGGTGGGAACAGCCATGAGTGGGTAGCAGATGTGGTCACTGTAAATAAGGACCAGCGGGAAGGTTGTTTACTGAAACTAAGACAGGGGCACAAAGGATAAGGAAGTTTGTTTGGCCTTGGAAGTAGGGAACAAAGAACAAGGATGCTGAACAAGCCAAACCTTTGAAGAGGAAATTCTTTTGTATCTGTATCCCCTCTTTTGTATCTTTTGTAGTTTGTATTCTTTTGTATCTTTTGTATCCCCCTTTTTAATTTTTATAATTTTTCCTCTTCAACCTTCTTTAACATGTTTTGATTTTGTTATTCTACTTGGTCCTCTAAAATAAAAAGCTCATTTGAATAAGGAGGGGGGAAATCAGGCGAGTTTTTGGTGACAGCTGTTTCTATAAGTTTTTGTATCGGCCCTTGGGCACAGGGTATAATTCAACATCCCATGAGAATGAGTACATTTATGGCAATTGCAAGAGATGTAAATATCAAGGACATTAGTCCATTTACTGAACCACTTTTCTATAAAATTTGTGAAGGGGTCATTCCATAATTTTTGGCTAGTTCAGGTGATAGTGAGGTGTGAGACCTTGTAAAGCTTTGGTAATCATTCCACTGGGGCCTGTGTTGTTGGGGATCAAAGTACAACATTGGATTCCAATCATAACACAGACTTCACTTTTTTCTGCTGGGATCATGTCTAGTGCTATTCTATTTTCCCAAGCCATTTGACTGATGGGTCCTAATTATTCAACTATTCCGTTGATAGCATTTGTAGTATAATTAACAAATTGTTTTTGGTTGTAATAGATGTAATTTATCCAGTCAACATTTTTATTGTTGACCACCAGAACAACATGGACTCAAGCCCTGCAGCTATTTGATTTTGAGCTTTAAATTCATCTGGTACTCCTCGTGGGACTCCAACAGCATCTATATAAACAAGAGAGTCGAAAGATCTGGGCGCGGTGCTTCTTTTAACTCAGTTTTGATTTTCTTGCTGTGTTGGCAGAATGCCAGAGTGAAAGGAATGGCCAGTTGAACTAGAGCGCAAGTACCACTCCAATTACTTGGCAGGTAACTCAATAGTAATTTCCTGCAATACCACTATACGTTTGCTTGGGAATGAGTAAGGGCAGCCTGACTGGTAAGTTCTTGGAAAGGCTTAATTTCATTGCACCCTTTTAGGTCTCCTAGAGATGTTAATTTCTCCCCCTGCCGTGAATGACAGCAGGTAAAATCAACATCTGAGGCTGGAGGCCGGGTGGCTCTCAGAGGCTGAACCACAGAGCCTTTGACTTCAGTCTTGCACACTTTGCTGCCCCAGGCTATGGGGTTTTGAAAGAGATTTACCATGCAGCTCATGCCCAATCGGTCAGAAGACCATCCTAGTGGGAAAGGGACTATTTGAGCCTGCCTGCCGCACAAGCCTAACAGTCGCTTTTGTTTAGTGTGCCAACAGAATATTTAATACATTCCAACCAGGCATTTGTATCTTGGTATCCTGTTTCAACTGCTGAAGTTTGTCCTAAATCTCTAGTTTCTACAATGTCGACTATGGCTTTGTTATTGGAAAGAATAACAGTTTGATTGAAAGAAGGCTCTGGAGAAGAAAGGGAAGGGGGTGGAGGATCAATGAAGCACATTTCAAGAGATCCTATTGGGCCTGTTTGAGAATGAAAATCAGCTCCTAGGCCATAGAAGTGACCTAGAGTGGGGTTAATGTCAGTGGAGGTGGGGGCAGTGATAGAGATTTGCACAGTGTTACACTGCTGAAGCTGACAGTTAGAGGGAGTTATCCTTTAGTAAAGTGGATATAGGGTTTTAGATCAATGCAGCTTCCCCTTGGGGAGGTCCAGCCTTGATACTCGGTAGTCCAGAGTACATTTTCCCAACCATGACAGACTCTCCACTGACTGTACCATGCACTTGGGGTATAACAGTCAATATTATAAGCAGTTTTGTTTATTCTGGAGGGGCAAAGATACTTATGGATAGAGGCTAACCCCTTTTGGCTTTGGAGATCCCCACAGGGCAGAATGAGACAAGTGTGAAAAGTGGTAACTTGAGGTAGGCTTGATCTAGTTACATTAATAAGGTGACTAGTTACAAAATGAGGAAAGGTGATAGGTTTTTCTTAGCTTTAATTTGGTAGGGCTTTCCCCTGGAACAATGGCCCATGACTGTGGAGGTGGCAACATTTTGACTCGGGTATGATGAGGAGTCCATCCTTTCTCTGCTGTCTGGATGATGGTTATAGTGGTCAGGAGCAGTAGGTAAGGTCCTTCCCAAGCTGATTTGAGCTTTGCTTCTTTCCATCCTTTGATGAGGACATGAACTCCAAGGCTGGTGCCTGTGCTAAGAGACCTTTGGTTTTAAGAGAAGAGAAAGTGGAAGATAGACCAAGTATATAAATTTTGAGGAACTGATCTATTGTTTCAAATGTAGGAACATCAGTAGTGGAATGTAAAGAAGGCAGCCCATATAGCATTTCATAAGGGGATAAGCCAACATCTTTCCAAGGGGAGGTTCTGATTTTTAACAAGGCAATGGGGAGGCATTTAGTCCAGGGTAGTTGGGTCTCTAGGACTAATTTCGTTAGGTGGCTTTTTAGAGTCTCGTTCATTCTTTCTACTCTTTCTGAAGAAGATGGATGCCAAGGGATATGGTATTCCCATTTCATGTCTAGCACCTGGGCTAACTTTTTAATGACATGTGCAGTGAAATGGGTTCATTTGTCTGAATTGATGTTTTCTATTAGTCCAAACCTGGGTATAATGTTTTCCACTAATGCCTTAACTACATTACTGGCAGTTGCACTTGAGAAGGGAATAGCTTCTACCCAGTGAGTAAAGTGGTCTACTATTACTAATAAATACTTCAGGTGACCGATTGGGGGCATTTCGGTGTCGTCAATTTGAACACTGGAATGGTCTTAGCCCTGGATCCCTTCTCCCGAGGGGTGATTTTCTCATAGTCTGCTTATTGGTCTTTTTACATATTAAGCAACTATCTGTAACCTGTTTGGCTAGGGTATAAATTCCTGTACACCCATAGACTCTCAGAACTGTATCACACATAGCTTGGGGTCCCCAATGAGTCCCTGATGTAGTTGAGATAAGATTTCCCTCATGAGGGGTTTGAATAAGATTTCTCTTTTATCTGGTAATATCCCTTTTCCGAGTTTTCCTTGTCTCTGATTTTTATTACTTTTTCAGTGGGAAAGAAAATAGGGATTGCAGTAGCAGAAGGAAGACAAGGAGTTAAGTGAAAGATGGGCATTTCAGAGGAAGCAGCTTGTTTAGCTACTTGATCTGCAAGGTTATTTCCCCAACTTTCAAAAGAAAGACCCTTTTGATGTCCAGGGACATGTACAATGGCTATTTCTTCTGGCAACTGGAGGTTAATACTTGGGTGATTAATTCTTTGTGGACAAGGTCCTGGCCCTTACTATTAATGAGACTTAATTAAGTCCAAAGGTATGGGCTACTCCGAAGGCATACTTAGAATCAGTGTAGATGGTCCCTTCCTGGTTTTGCAAGTATTTTAAAGCTTGGCTGAGTGCAAATAGTTCACACGTTTGAGCAGACCGGTTATTAGGCAATCTTCCTGATTCTATTTCTTTCAGTGTCCCCATCAATTGTTAAATACCCATTATACCTTTTTCCCTTAACCACCTGGGAAGAGCCATCTATAAATAAGTGCTGCCCTGTTTTAAAAGGGGTCTCCCTTAGATCGGGCCTGACTTTCATGTGGTAGTCGATTAAATATAAACATTTATGCTCTCTTTTTAGGTTTGGATTCCCTGTTAAGAAACCCACTGGGTTGAATGAATTATTAGTGGCTAATGGTATATCATCTTTTTCTAACAGAATAGCCTTGTATTTCAAGATTCTTGAGTCCGTGAGCCATCTACCTAACTTTTGGTTTAAAATAGTCCTAACTTGTTGAGGTGTGCTTACTCTTAATTTTCCCCTGAAGGTTAATTTTCTGCTTTCTTCAGTTAACACTGCAGTAGCTGCAATAGATTGGATACATTCACAGGTGATTGGGTCTAAAACTTTTGATAGGAAGGCCATGGGTTGCTGGCAGCCCCCGTGCTCCCAGGTAAGCCCTCCTAAAGCTACCTTGTTATTCACACTGATAAAAAGATGAAATGGTTGTTCTAGGGAGGATAAGGCCAGAACTGGGGCAGTTATGAGCATTTCTTTTAGCTCTTCAACCTGATCAATTTCATCAGAGATCTGCAGGAGACGGTCAGGTTTCCACTGGGTAAGTTTTTGGTAGAGAAGTTTAGTTTTTAGTGCATTTGAGTCAATCTGTAAGTGGCAATATCCAACTAACCATAAAAATTTTCTGAGTTCTTGCTTAGTTTGAGGTAAGGATAAGGACACAATTCCCCCAACTCATTCGGGCCCTATCCTTCACTTGCCTCCTCCACTTATTAAGTGTCCTAAATATTTAACTTCAGGCTCTAAATACTGAAGCTTTCTTTTTGAGAACCATAACTCCTTGAATTGTAAATGGTTAGGAATGTGTGTAGAGAAGCCAGCTACTTTCTCTATAGCTTTACCAGATATGAGAAGATGGTCCACATATTGAAGCAAGCAGAGGTGTTTTGGAATGGAAACTTTATCCAGAACTTGTTCTAAAATTTGGCCAAAAAGGTTGAGTCTGTGAACACTTGGGGCAAGACTGTCCATTGATACTGTTGCTTTCACCCTGAATGAGGATCTTCCCACTCAAAAGCAAATATGTCTCAGCTATCTTCAGCTGAAGGGCATGCCCAGAAAGCAACCTTTATATCTATCAACGTAAATCATTGATGACTATATGGAATTTTGCTGAGAATGGTGTAGGGGTTGGGGACAATGGGGTGGGTGGTCTGGACTGTTTGGTTAATAGCTCTGAGGTCTTGTACTAGCTGGTATGATCTGTCTGATTTCTGGACAGGCAGTATTGGGGTTTTGTAAGGGGACATACAGGGTTCAAGGAGCCTGTCCTTAATTAAGCCTTCAATTATAGGTTTTAACCCTATTCTGCCCTCTAGGGGGGATAGGGTTTCCTTCTTACAACTTCCCTGGGGGTTTTTAGTGTGATGTGTATTGGAGGGACTTGAGGTTTCCCTCAGTTTCCTTCCCTTGACCATACATCAGGAAGAGTACACTTTTCATCTGCAGTGGTGAGTAGGTTTAATGAGGTGAGGAATCCTTTTGAGCCAACTTGTAGGCCTATGCCTAATTTTAGCATTAAGTCTCTCCCGAATAAATTAGTTCCTCCTTCAGGGATTAAAAAAAATTGAATATGAATTGATTGATCTTTGTATTTGACTTCTGTATTTTCTAAGATTTTTGCCTTAAATGCTTCTTCTTTTACTCTGGAGATTAAAAATTCTTCTGAGGAGCCAGTAACAAACAGAAGAGTGAGCTGCTCCTGAATCTACTAAACAGATGATGAGCTCATGTTTAGGTCCCAACTCTAAATTTATCAAGGGCTCCTGGTGGGACTTGAGATAAAAAAGACAGAGCCCCTGACACTCTTATTCTTCCTTGAAAGTCATGAGTGGAATGGCTTCTTTCTCTTTTTCCCACTCGAGGCATTCTCTTTTGAAGTGACCTATCCTTCCGCAATTGAAACATCTATCTTCTCCTTCCTCCGTCTCTGTTCTGGGATTCTTTGACTTTGCTCCCCCATACTCTTTAGAGGGCCTGGTAACTGGGGTTCTGGGCCCTGGTTCTCTAGATGGAAGCTTGGACCCTTTACAGTTCCTGGCCCCTGATGGCTTTGTTTAGAAGCGTATGGATTTGGAGCCATCTATTAGAAGGTGGATAATATGAGTTTTGTTTTTTGTTTCTGCTTTTCTTCATCTCTCCTCACCTATACCTTTTGAGCTTCTCTGAGAAGTTCATTTAGGGGATGGTCTTCCCAATTCTCTATCTTCTGTAATTCTTTGAAATGTCTGACCAACTTCGTGACAAAATGGAGTTTTAACATTCCTTGCCCAAGGGGATCTTCTAAATTTAGGTCTGCATATTTCCTCATTTGCTCTTTCAGTCTGTTTAGGAATTCCAAAGGGCCTTCGTCCTTTCCTTGCTGTATATCAAATGCTTTAGAGAGATTTTGAGTCCAGGGCACTGATTCCCAAATTCCTGTTATTATCATTTCCCTTAAATCTTGCATATTTTCCCAGTGGGCCACATTGTTATCATCCCACCGGGGGTCTTGGGCAGGGAACTTCTGATCCGTGGTAGGAACATTTTGACCAGGAAGATGTTCACATTCCCAGACTACCATAGCAGCCCTACCGATCATACTTCTTTCCTCCCCGAAAAGAGGATGCCTAGGATGGACTTTAATTCGACCCAACTATATAACTGAGGTCCTAAAAATTGATCAATTTGATCTGCCACTCTATAAGGGTCATCTAACAGTGGTTTGAGTTCTTTTTTTAAACTTCAAACTTCTGAACTGGTGAGGGGAGCATGTGGCTCCCCCTCCCTGTGGCACCTCTCTTAAGGGGAAGAAAGTTGAAGTTGATACTTGGGAGGGGCAAGGGAAGTTTTGAATATCCTTTTTATATTGCTCTATCTCATGTTGGAGTCCTCTTAGGGACAGGTAAAGGACAGGCTCATGAGATGATAATTCCAAAGAGTCGGGGTTCTAAGGAGGAGGGATAATGTGAGCAGTGGAAGGATCTAGAATGGGATTTATGATGGCTGCAGCTTACTGAGGGGAAGAGTTGTGGGGTACCAAGTGGGGAAAGATGGTCTAGGGGATCCCATGCATTAGGGTCTTTAGGCATGGGGACTAGCTTGTCTGACTTTTCCTCTCGAGGTGTTAAATTGAAATTTTCCCTTGTTTTTAAGGGAAAAAGGAGGACAGGTACTTGTTTCCAACAAAGTGCATTGTCCAGTTCTTCTTGAGAAACCAAACTTCTCTCATTTAAATATTGAACTAAAAGCTGACACATTACATCCTCATTTGACCCAAACTTTGGCCAGAAAATTGAGGGTTTGAGGATGGGTCCCTGAGTCCCAATAAAACAGCAATACTTTATCATTTGTTGCTTTTTCTTATGTTTAGTACTTTCATTATCTTTCCAATATTTTACTATCAAGGGGAATATGATTGTTGTTAGCTCTATCCTTCTTACTCCCTGCCTTACTTGGGGTATTTCCTATCTTGGGTGCTGGTTAAGCTCAATCCCTCATACTAGAGATTTCTTGCCTTCCCTTCTCTAGAGGTTTAACCCTACCTGCTTCAGGTTCCTTGCATTCTTCTCCTTTTGCTTCATCCTCTCTGGCCACTTCCCCAGAGGGAATATTTCAGGTTCCTCTTAGAATTGGCAGGTCAGTATAAATCCCTGAGGGGACCCCCGAAGGGCTGCACTAAGCTGTACGAGGTGACCACGGAACTGCAGATTAGACTCACTTCACACAGCAGTAGTGCATTCATGCACTTTCAACCTCCAAGATATCCACAACCACCAAGGTGGTACTTTGTTGCCCCTGCAACGTTTCTTACCTTGCTCTGTGCACAGAATTACCTGGTTGCCGCAAAACTTTTTCTCCCTGCATTGCTGAGAGCCCGGATTTATTCATCACAATGGGTAGGTCTTGATCTCCAGCCCCTGAGGCCAAAGCAATGAGGCAGTGTGACATGTCTCCTCCCAGGAGGTGACCAAAGACCCTTCCCTGGAGGAGAATGGGATCCCACACGAGTCCCCAGAATTGTGTAAAGCTTGGAGTCACAAAGAAAATGAGCAGTTAAAGGATTTCTCATTAAGGCAAAATTTACTTCTGCAGAAGAGTGCTGCTTACAAGTCTGGTCATGACAAGAGCACACTAAACAAAGGAGGGAAGGGGGTTTTTACCCCTAATGCAGCTTGTCCCTCTGTGTCCTCCCCTCCACTGGCTGAAGTTGAACCACACTATCTAAGCTGAACTCGACTGGCTAACTTGAAAGGTGCAGGAAAGTGGTTACACTGGTGAGAAGGGCATTTTTGGTGGGAAGAGCCATTGTGACGGTAGGAGTAATTTATAGAGTAGGTAGCAGATGTGGTCTCTGTAGATAAGGACCAGTGGGAAGGTTGTTTACTGAAACTAAGACAGGCACAAAGGATAAGGAAGTTTGTCTGCCCTTGGAAGTAGGGAACAAAGAACAAGGGTGCTTAACAAGCCAAACCTTTGAAGAGGAACTTCTTTTGTATCTGACATTGTCAATGAAGGAATGGGGGGGTCATGAATGGGAGGCAAGAAGTGGAGGTGAAGGCAGGGAAGAGCTAGTACCAAAATTATCCACTACTTTTGGGGTTAAATCACTTTTAAATTCTTAGAGTTTCAGAGGATGGCATGGCAGTGATTTGTCCGTAATAGACAGAGGTTTGAGCACTGAACTGAAGCTTCCCAAGTATAAGATGACTTAGAAACCCAATAATTAGTGTGCTCTGTCAATCTCTAGACCCATCACAGAAACAAATAAATTTAAGCAGACTGTCAACAGAAAAACTAAAATCCAGAAGACAACCTAGACTGATGACCTAAGAAAATCATAAATATGTCGATGAATCTAAACAAGCGATAACTGTATAATGCAATGGTAATAATAATTTGGGGGCTAAAACCAAAATTGTTCTGCTACAATTAAAAGACTGGGAAACAATAATATGTAAACTGAAAAAGTTGTTGGGCATAAAAAAATTACTAAATTGTTCAGAAGAAGCTTAGAAATATTAATTTACTTTAGACACAGTTAAATATGCGCGTTAAATGTTTATGGCTATTGATTAAAAATCAAGGTATAACTTACAAACCAGTAGAGCAACATATATATAAATATCTCAAGCATTTCAAATAAGGTACTCTAATATTAAAAAGGAAGAAAAAGCAATATATATATTGAAAGCTAGGTCTAATAATACTAAATGCAGGTATATTGATAAACAGTAAATATTAAGTAAAATTATCAGTTAAAATAGGTATTTTCACATTGGAGTAGAAAGATTTACTATATTGCATTTATAAGAGACACTTTTTAAACAAAGAATCAGAAATATTAAAAATTAAGATTTGTAACAATCAGACATAGCTATATATAGTCTACTATCAAACATAAGACTCGAAAAAAATTACTGAAGATAAATTGAAACACAGCTAATTTAAAATTTTAAATCATAAGGATTACGTAATTCTAAATAGTTTGCACTTAATATAGTTTTTAAATGACACAAAAGTAAGAGAATTACAAGAAGCAGCTGACAACACTAATTCAAAATGAAGAAAGTTTCTGCACGTGGACATGGATTTTAAAACATTCCTCTCGGTAGTTGATAGGTCTGTGGAAAAAATGAATGAATAGGATAAAAGCATATATTCATATATCATAAACATGTATAGAACATTCAAACATTGGAAAATAGATGTTTCTCAGGAACCAATGGAATATTTATAATAAATAATGGGACATTTATAAGCCATTATAATTAAGGTTTAATTCATTGTAAGCCTTAAACAATACAAAAAAATCCCACACCAACAGATTGTGAGTTTGCCACCCATACCATTCATTCATGTCTTAGAAATATAAAAATATGTATTTAAAGTATTCAAATTCAATAGATGCCAACTTTTGGAGTTACTGGGTGAGAATCAGGAGAGGACTAGAGAACTTCACCTTGACTGTAAGGTTTTGTTTCTAAAATCTGGTGCTTACACAGGTATCCATTAAAGTCTTCTTTATGCTTTTTTTTGGTATGCTAATCATATATGATAATAAATGGGCTGGGTGCAGAGGCTTACACCTGTAATCCCAGCACTTGGGGAGGCCAAGGTGGGCAGATCACCTGAGGTCAGGAGTTTGAGACCAGCCTGACTAACATGGAGAAAGCCCGTGTCTACTTACTTAAAAAAAAAAAAAAAAAAAAAAAATTAGCTGGGCATGGTGGCACATGCCTGTAATCCCAGCTACTTGAGAGGCTAAGGCAGGAGGATTGCTTGAACCTGGGAGGCGGAGGTTGCAGTGAGCCAAGATTGAGCCACTGCACTCCAGCCTGGGCAGCAAGAGTGAGACTCCCTCTCAGAAAAATAAAAAGAAAAGAAACAAATTCTCTGGGTGTGTATTATGAGAGAGTACAATTCATAACAACATATCCTTTCTGTGAAAAAAAGTATCTTGTTTCTACCTCCCAGACATAAGTAGAAAACATGAAAGATAACTTTGTGCTTAAGTATATGAAGAAATGGTAAAAAGTGAACCAAAACCATGTGAAAGCAAAATTGGAAACAAGCAACCATTGCACAGGATTAGGTCCTACTTGAATGCAGCAGCAGCAACCTTCCACTATATTTTTTCCACAAATTGTATTATGCCATGTGTTAATGAAAATTCTGGGTAAGAAAAGTTCTTAGTGAAAGAGCTTTAGGGAACATTACACATTGTATCTCCTCCTGGAGAAATCATAAGGCATATTATTACATGAAATGTCTCTGAGAAACTAGCTGTAAAATAAGCCTGTTTAGTTTTGTTTCAGTTCAATTAAGTTCAAGTTTCTAAAACTCGTTTGATTATAGAATCCTGGTTTTAAGGAATGCCTACTAGCAAACTTTCAGAATATTAACAATCTATTGAACATAATTTGGGAAACTGTGCCCTAAACCTTTATCTCCTAGAGTCATAACTAAATAGGAAATAATTTAGTAATTTATACTTAATTTATATCAAAAGTAAATGTTACTTATTCAAGTCAAATACTCCAAATTCTTTTCTTCTTAACCCTGTCTATTGTCATTTCTGTAGTTTAAGAGAGAATTCTAAATATAGAACAGGATTTCTTAACCATGAGATCTTTGTTTATAGCTATCTACCAGACAGCAGATATTTTTAATTTAAAATATTTTTATTTCAATTTTATTTTTCTTTGATTGCAAAAGCAAAACATAGAAATCTAATAAAATATGAAAACAAAAAGGAAGAAAATAAACCTATGTGAAATGATGCTATCCAGATATAACCACTGTTGTAGTTACACAGGGAGGATGGGCCTCATCACATATATTTTTCTAATGTACTTCTCCAAAAAGCTTTGCCCAATTGAAGCATCTCTCTCTCTCAGTCTGATTTTTGTGTTTTTCTAAAAATAATTTATAATCTTCTCGGAAAAGCCAGCAAACACTTACCATCTTAATCAATTTAAGCAGACTATTTAAAGCTCATCATGTGGTTCATTCAGGATCTATGTCAAAGGCTGAGTTCCAGGGAGACATCTACAGTCAGTTAGGGTTAAATTTTTCCCTTACCAAAAGAGCAATTCGGGAGATCCATTGGTCAGTACTGCGGTTCTTTTATTGACATAACTTTCATTGTTATGTAACCTTTATTTCATTCATACATTTATGCAATCATTTATTTATCTACTTAACTAGAAATCCTATGCATTTAACCAGAAAATAAAGATGTAAATTTAAGACAAAAAAAAAAAAGGAAAATAAAGGTATATGCTTTCTCTTCAAACCAAACTGGATTATACAGGCATGGGTGTAGCATGGTAAATGTATAGGGGAAAAAAGAGAGGAGATCACTATCTCAAATTAGTCTTGAGTCTCAAGTAAAGCAACAAAACCATAAGAGTCAAACATGATTTCATTAACGCTGGCAGCTTTCCAGAAGGAGCAAGCCACATTCCCGGCTGATCAGAAAGAGGCAGATTTGGCGGCCCAGGGAGAAGCTGCCAAGAAGTGACTCCTGACTCCCACACTCCAAGATTTTGAAGGTAGGAGCAGGGAATGGTGTCTGTGGGAAGGCTGTGCCAAAGGGGAAAAGGGATGTCACAACAACCTGCTTATTATGTTCCTGACTTTTTAAAAATTATTATTATAATTTTTAGAGACAGTGTCTTGCTCTGCCACCCAAGTTGGAGCGCAGTAGCACAATCATATTAATAGCTCACTGCAGCCTCTAGTTCGCGGGTAGCTGGGACTACACACACATACCATAGCCACCAGCTATTTTTTTTTCTTTTTTGTAAAGACAGAGGGTCTAGTTTTGTTGCCTAGGCATACCTCAAACTTCTGGCCTCTAGCAATCCTTCCTCCTCAGCCTCCCAAAGCACTGGGATTACTGGCATCAGCCACCATAGCCGACTACCTGACTTTAAATTATTTATGTACTTGTACCCATGTGGCTGATATCAAAAAAGCAAGCCTAAACATCCTTTGCTACTCCCCTACCCCCAAAGAAAGAATTAGTCCAGTGGAGTATTATTTCATATAACACGTAGATAATATAGTTAAAATTTATTCTAAATAGTACAATTTGGAAGAAGAGAATTCTGGGTTAAAACTATCTTAATTTGCAGTTTAGAGGTTTTCCTACTACTTAAATATGTAATACAAATCAATAATTCTTGCTTTAGAAAGTACTGTGCCAGCAACCTTGTTAGATAAACACTGTTTTCAATTATCTTAATTTTTTTAAAGAAGGCATTGATTTAAAATTATTTAAACGGGTAGAACTGCAAGTATAAATAGAAACGTGTGGTATGTATGGTATCCTATGTAGGGTATCTATTTCCCTGTTAGACTTATACTTTCAGTTTAAGTTTATTTCACATGCCCCTTAATTTTCACTTATGACCTTCGTAAGTCATCATTCACATAGTCTACCACCATTCCTAATTAGCAGTACAACTTAATTACCTAAACTTATGTCTGTTAACTTCTCCAAATGCTTAGTTATGAAAAAATTGAAGCAATTTGGAGAGAATGGCCATACTCTGAGCCGCAGCCAGAGAGGTACCTAAATCAAACATGAACACCATTTTAATATTTATTTCAAAGGTAGGAAATTAGAGATGTGAGAGTGTGCGTTTGCAACGTTTCTGTGTTGTGTTCAGGCAATTTCAGAAATGTTTTAAAGAAGGCAAAAACCAGATAAACATAAATGAAAAAAATTTCTAAGTGCAGACTTAATAATCATACCATTTGAAGCCTTCAGGAAAAAGAAATTGATCTATTTTTAGTAGCTAGGCATTATTTCTTGGCCATTTGCAGATCTAATGAGCTTAAAAGTTAATCCTCCAGTTTCTTCAAAATGTTAGCACATTTCACCTAATTCACAAAATGTTCTTAGGTCTAAAGCTGTCAACAGATTATTAGAGATGCAGTGACTTTTCTTCTTGCTACTCTGATAGCATTGCTGTAAACTCTAGTGTCTTTAATAACACACAGTTTACAGTTCATAAATACAGTACAAAACAATGCATATACTATTTTGTTATAAAGGATACAGGCAAATGAGAGAGATGCATAGGGTAAGATGTGGTAGGGAGAGTGCATGGGGCTTCCATGCCCTCTCTGGGCATGCCACCCTCACAGTACCTCTATGTGTCAACAGCTTGGGAGCTCTCTGAACCCTATTGTTTAAGGTTTTTTATGGCAGTTTCATTAAGTCACTGTTTTCCTGAGTTCTGTGAACCACTCTAGCAAATTATCAAACCCAAAGAGAGGATTGTGAGAACTCCTGTTTAATAGCTTGTCAGTATAGGAGGCTCTGGATTTGTGACTGGTGAGAGAAATGAGGGTAGTTTTATGGGACTGAGCCCTTAATCTGTGGGGTCTGTGCTAAATCCAGGTAGTTAGTGTAAGAAGTGAGTCAAATTACTGGTGTCAGCTAAGAACTGGTTGGTGTGGGAACCCCTACTCATATTTGGTATCAGAAAAGTTGTGAGAGTGAGTATTAAATAATTTTTTCTTACTATATACAGTAACCAAAATATGAGCAAAATCCTTAGAGAATCAGAGAATAGATAATTCATCCTTGGAGAGTTAGAGAAAATATTATTGGCAAAGGTATATTTGAGCTGATCAAAAAATGAGTGAGAATTTACCATGTACACAAAGGCAAAATATCATGAAAGGATGGGCAAATGGTGAGACGTTCAGCCTGTCTGGCAGTAAACTGTATGGCTGTGGAACAGAGTGACAGCTGACACTGAAGTGAGTAGTCAAATGCTCACTGTGAAGCGACTTGAACTTCGTGATACGGAGTCTGCACTTTTGACTAAAGATGGATCAGGTAGCATCCATTGGTCACAAGCTACAGAAATCTCAAGTAAAATTGTCTCATGAGGGTAACTTCATGAAACAGTTACTGAGTTCACATTGGGTTCCCAGGACTCATTCTATCTGACATCTCTGCTTTCCTTCATGATGGTTTTATCTCAGGCTCCACCTGGTGGCAAGAAAGCCTCCAGAGACCTCTAGCTATATTCTTCAAATTCTAATCCAAAAGGAAAGTGTCAATTTTCCATAGCTCTTTGAATAGACAGCTACCAGCTGCTCCAGGGCCACATCCTCCCAGGTTCTACTCTGTGCAGGATGAAAGTGCCTCTTCTCTGTAAACTATATTACACAACCCAAGGTTCAGTCTGATTGCACCAATTTGAGTGACAGTCCCATCCCTGAACAAATCGCTGTGCTGGGGGGTGGGAGTGGGGAGCAGGGGGACTTTGATTGGTCAGGACTGGCTAAATATCCACTGGAAAAGAAATCACTGTAGCTAGGGGAATTTGGTACCCTTGTTAAAAAGGCAAAAAATTGGAAATGGAATGCTGAGTGTCAGAAACAAAATATATTTGCAAAAGAAGTAATTCTGATAGCAGAGTGAAAACATAAGATGAGACCTTGGATTAAACTGATAAAGTTCAAGAGGAGAAAGAAAATATAAAATCATTTACTTAGAATAGATTGGTCCTCAGAATTATCAGATGTGGAAGGGGAGGGAGATAGAGAGGTTGATACTATTTATAGGCCACAACTGGAATTGATGTTAGAGATATTTTCAGGATATAACTCACACTTTCTCCAGATAGTTCCTGTGCTCATCAGACTCTAATGAGTAGATTCTAAATCTCTATAAAATAATTAAAACTACTAAAATATTGATAAACTTGCACTAATACACCTGCAAATAAACTCATGGACATACATTTTCTTAGATTCTAATCTATGTGCTGTTAATTAATGCAAGGTTAATTAAAAATGTGTTCATGATACTGTTATTGCCATTATAGCTGACTTTTTAGCTGATATATTTTTAATAGGCTATTTCTATGAGCTCTTGCGGAGAAAAATGACTCCAAATCTAGTGTTCTGTTATTTGATTTTAACTATTAAAAAATCTTTAATTACAAATTGAGATAAGTTTCAACAAAGAAAATTTTAATCAAAATGGTTTTGTTAAAACTAATTCCAAAAAATTTCCTGCTTATCTACTTTTAAGAATACGAAATATAAAATGTAAATTTTGGGGCCGATTTATCAAAGGATTCATCAGAAATGGGACTTTAGTCTTGCCTACTCCATTAGGCTTTCAACTTGTTGCTCATTATTAAAGAAGATAGAATGTTTTATACGCAATATGCAAGCAATTTAAATTACCTAAATGAGTCCCTTTAAGTAGCTGTCATCTCTGTCTCTGAACATTCCCCATCAGAGCAATTCCAGATCCCATTTAACTATGCTATTCAGCATTTTACTGACGCACCACTTTCATGATTATCTACACATTTAAAACTTATTAATTCTAGACTTCAAAAAGGATAGACAATAAAAGTCAGCTTTGTAGATATTTGTTACATAAAATAAATTTGTGAGGAAGTTCTGTGTTTAAAAAGTATTTGATACCTATTGGAGGGCAACTACAAGGTAGCCAGTTTTTAGATTCAGTAACTTAAAGGCTAACATAAGAGGGTGCACCTGACTCCACAGAACTAAACAATGCCTATGATATGTTGTGGGGAGCTCTAACTAGAAACAACCACTGGCCCACTAACAAGAGACTTGCCTAGTAGGTGAACTTGACAGAGACCACCGTCCACATATACAGAGTTCTTGGCCCTCTATTAAAAAGTTTCTTCTCTGCCCCATTGGCTAAGGGAGAAATAATTGAATGCTCAGAGAAGTTAAAGGCTGCTCTTGGCTTGATGACATACATGCCCAGTAGTTTCACATCTCTGCTAAAATAATTACAAACGTTATGACATTGGACTTTCAGTCTCTGTGCCTCATTTCCCTCATTTGTTAAATGTGGTCAACAATGCCTCTGCCTCCAAGGGTGAAATTCAAAATATTTATCAATTAGTTAAGGCACAGGCACATACCAATCAGAAAAGAAGTGTGACCAATTAGAACAGTCTTAGATGGTGAGTACCAGCTTAATGTCTGCCTTCCTTTCCTCATACAGTTGATATAGCAATTAAGTGAGATAATGTGAGATTATAGCTTTCACAGCTATCAGTAGAGACTCAAAATATTTACCTTCTTCTTCTACTTCTTCCTGTTTCTTATCCTCCTTCAATGCACAAGAGTAAAATTCCAAGCACATTCTCCCATTCTTAATGGCAACATTTTTATCCAAGCACATCCTCTTATTCACAACGGCAACGCTTTCAGGAAGTCCTAAACTTGGATAAGGCTTGAAATGTGTCTGTTCAACTCTAGGCACTACAGAGAAAAAAATTGTTGCCTGTAACACAGATAAGTTCAAAAGTTTATCATTGGCTCTTATAATATCTCTCTATATGTGTTGTTTTTAAATTCCCACAAATTATCACCTGAGTACTAATGATTCCCAAATCTACATTTTCAGCCCAAGTCTCTCAAACTATGTCTTTAACAGCTCCGTTTATATCATTCATTTATTTAACAAATATATATTTAGCAACTTCTAGATGTCATGACATTGCTAGGCATTGGTTATTGGATAATGAACAAAACAATATACCCCAACCAGAATATGCCCCCAAAACCTCTTATCTTTCACCGGAATCAGTTCATTTTCCTGCCTTTCCTAACTCAGTGAATGGCAGCACCAATCAACCAGTTGCCCAAGCAAGAGTTTCAACTGATATATTCAATTCCTCCCCCTTACTGTCCAATACTCCACATAAAATCCACTTCAATCATCAAAGTGTATTCTTCAGAACAGAATATTATCTAATGAGTACTTGTTAGGACCATCTTGCTCAATAAGAGAAAGAACATTTGTAGTTTTATACCCCTTTTAATTTTTTTTTATTAATAACTTTTTTTTTGCCACTTTAGAATACTGTGCTTTATATTCAAGGGTAAAAATAAAAGCACATTTACCCAGCACACATGAAAACTTTTCCTCTCTTACCTCTTTTTCAGCATCCTGAAGTGTTACTGCTCTGGCCTCTGTGAACTCCATGGTACCTTTAATGATCATTTTGATATTGATTCTTCCTTGAGATGTGTTCCACAGCAATTGTGACCTCTGACATCCCATTTTTCCATTGAAATATATGTTTCACTCCTGCTTAGAAGCAACCCACATGTTTTGTCTTTTGATGCTGAAGTCTCAGCCTAAAATTTTCTTTGCTCTTACACTTTATATTCTATCAGCAAGAGGCAAGGTTCAGCAAGTGAACACTGTTCTCTTGGTGGTGTTATATTCTATTAGAGTTTGCACAACATCTGAAATTGCAGGCTGAAACAGTGGGTCAAATACATAGTAACAACTGCTGGGCTTTGAAAAGGCTTTTTTTTTTTTCACTTTACTAAAAAATTCTGCAAGGCCCACACTGTTCTATCACAGCTATAGTCTTTCTCTGAATAACTTATATTCAAACTTTAGCTTATGACTAGGAGAATTTCACATAGCAAAGGAAGTTTAGGCAGGTCCAAAGAAGTACCTAAATATGTAAGTGCTACGATTGTTATTACAAGGCAAGGAACAATATAAAAACTAACATTTGCCCCATGACAGCAGCTGCATTTTTTTTAACCTATTATCACCTTACAGCTTTTGTATTTTTCAGAGCTTTGAATCAATACATAATCCTAACAGGATTTACTCATTCATTTAACAAATATTTACCAAGAATATCCTGTGAGGCTATGAACCAAGCCCTCTTTCACGTGAGATACGGTAATGAAGAGGTCAAGCTCATGGTGCTTCACTTCTTTTGTGTAACGGGAATACAGAAATGAACTCAAGCTCATGGTGCCAATTGAATATTTATTTAAAGAATATGCATAAATAGCTTATTGCATTTGTTTCTAGAAAGATTATCTTTCACAGTCCTCAAAATGTACTTTCAGTTTTCTTCTTGTCATTGGCCTGAGTTTAATAGTAAAATATTGGGAAGGGATCCATATGTGAATTTCTTTCACAAGGAAAGACAATACCAAAGAAAGGTAAAGTCAGGCTACCTCATGAAACCCAAGTGAATTTTGTCATAGTCTTCTGTTACTTCATTCAATGAATAGCACATTAGTACTGAAAATGTATCGAATACTGTACTACAAACTAGGGTTGTGACTGTAGTTAAAGCAGTCCCTGTACTTAAAGAACTTAAGTAATACAACAAATATCCAATTATAAAATGGGAGGAGTTCTATAAAGAGATAAAAGACCTAATTTGGAGCCACATAATCCATGCTATGCCGTTTGTATTTGTTTGTTTGTTGTCTAAACTCATAATTGCTCTATTCTTGAAAGCATGGAGCTATTAAGGAGTTGGAAAGTGCCAACTTCAGCCGGGGGAAATTTATAGGGAAATCCCGGAGTATCTTTGTTCCATGTACCCGTGCACAGATTTATACCCCCCACCTCCGACGATATTTCCATGAGAATGGATGAGATTTTCCAAAACTTTTGAGTTGTTCATATTTTTTGGTTGTCAATTTTAATTTATTCCCAGCTGGAGGAGCATAATTGCCACTTTCTCTGATTGTTGAGGCAGTAATTTGGTGTCATGATAGAAGGTTTTAGAATAACAAATCCACCGTGTGACAGTCTTTAACCTCCCTGCATCTCAATGTTCCTGTTCTGTAATATGGGACTACTTAACTTCCCCTGTAGGATTATGATGGAGATTATAATTTTAGTACTGAATCCAGTCTTGTACCTAAGAGATTCAAAATACATTATCTTCCTGTTGGATGTTTGTGTGTGTTCTTTTCTTGTAAAATTCTCTAATTGGTCTCCTTTTGCCCATAGTTTCATCTCCAATTCAAATCATGTATGTACAATGGGCTAGATGACATCTCTGTTGGGTTATGTCCCACTATCTCACCAATCTCTCTGCTTCTACTTTTAAGTCTATACGGAGCAACCAAAGCAATCCTTCTTAAATAGAAAACTGATATGTCATTCAAAGTTCCAACCCCTCTGAGATCAGATTCCTCTGGATTATCTTCATGATTTGTATCTCCTACAAATCTCACCTAAACTCACCCCATTTCCGCCACTTGGTCCACTTTGCAGTTTCTGAACTGTACTTACTGTTCCCTCTGATTAAAATGTTCTTCCTAAAATATCTACTTGGCTCATCTATATCTACTTGGCTCATCTCAACTCCTTCAGTTCTAAAACTGTACCTCATAATTCTGTCCTTTGGCTAAGATAATCCTTTAATTATCCTATTCAAAGCTCTTTGTTAACTCCGTCTTTGACATCAGGATACAGGTAAACATTTTAGCAATACACACTAGAGATTCCCCAGTCAGGCATCAGCATCACTGTAGACTCACCAGCTACCCCACTGTGACTTTGGCTGCAACTTGTTTCTCTTCTTCCTGTGATGATTTTCCCGTGAAGACTCTTACAGAGTCTTCCATGTTATAATTACAGTGCCTAAATTCAAAGCCACATAATGTCTGTTGGATACAGACATTACATCCACTTTACATCCACTGTTAGACACTTTGATCTGAAAAACAAAAACGAACAAAAAATTGTCCCTGTTCTGATCATGCATATGGCTTACCATGTATACTGTTGTTCTCCATCACAGCATTTCAAGCCGTGTTCCACTGCCTGATGTTTTGCTCCAGGATTTTTTAAGGACATTTTTTAATAACAATTTTGTTCCCCTTATTACTCATTAGTAACTTCTTGGGTATTTTGCTCTCATTAGCCCTTTGCCCATATCCAGCTCAGTGGAGTTGAAAAGCAGAAAGTCTTACCTCTCTGCTAGTAGACACTGTCATCCAATATTCTACCATCGCTCTTCCAAGTTTGTCACTTGATGACTCGTGGGTAACTCTGAGGTAACTCATCCAGAAGCCTCTTTGAAGTCTCTGACAGTGAACTAAAAAGTACAGATAAACTGATAAAAATCATTATGGGTAAATATATCTCTGTATTTTAGGTTTATTCTTTCCACTCAAGGCCGTGATAATGATTAGATTTCACTCAGCTACATTTATGACTCCTATTTATTTCATCCATTTGGTTGCCTACAAAATATTTATTTATCATCTGTTTCTTTTCACACATTGCTTATTCCTAGGAATGAAAATAAATAAAGCTTACTGGCTGGCATAGAGTAGACACTGTTGTATTTTTAAATGAATAAATAATTGATGACTGGGAAACACAGTGTCTATCTACAAGCATATTATAGTTAGTAGGAAAGATAGAAAGGCAAACGCAATATAGGAACATTGCCTAAAGCACAGGGCTTTTTTTTCTTCTTCCAGGGTCTTTCCCTCAAGTTACCATGATGTTTATTATTTGTCATTTAATGTTGTTCTAAGCAAAAAATAATAATAATATTTTAAATTATGAGGATGAGTTATATCACTCATCTTTATAGCAATACAAATTTTAAATGTACATGTAAGAGCATTTAACTCATGTAGGATGTCCGTGAATTACATAATTTGTATTTCTTAAATCATAGGTGCGAATATATTCTGTACTCTTATCAGAACAATGGAAATGTTGCAAAAACCTAACTCATCTGTTTTTATTTTACTTCTTGATACACAAACATTCTACCAACACCGTATTCAGGCTAAATGAAGAAAAAGAAAAGAATGAAAGAAAAAGGAATTATGGGGCCCTATCTTTCCCTTTTCTTCTACATCATAATTTTTAGCCAATGTGGTTAGCTAATATAGGAAAGTATCTATTTGCCTACAGTTGCAAGCAAAGTTGGACACACATATTTTATTTATCCTCCCTGCTCACGATCCTTTGTTCCTTTGAACTTCATTATTAAAACATATGTTCAAAGATAAAACTATTAAGAACTTCCAGATCACTATAGCACAGCATTCAATCAAGCACAAGGCTCTCATATGTGAGAGATCTGTGCAACTGCACAGGTTGCATGCACATAAAATGCGCCTTGGTTCTAAGGCACAAAAGTGTGAACCAGAGGTGTGTTCAGGGAACTTTGCATGGCCTAGCTCTGAGGAAGCCTCAAGTCTAAAGGGAATATAACTGAAGGTGTGGCCAAAGAGGTAGAGAGGGGTGGGTATCTATTCCATCAGTTTACTAGTTGTGAGACTTTGGGAAAGTTATTTATATTTCTGAGCCTCAGTTTCCTCATCTATAAGGATGAAAAATAAGAGTAATTCCCTCAATAGGTTGTTAGACTTTTAATAAGCACGCCACACATACTAGCTATTATAACTTCTGGAATCATTAATTCAAACATTTACTGACCACATGACACACTTAAAAGCTAGTAGAGACTGTAAGAGCAGGGCTTATGAAAAAACCTGAACATGGCTAAAGAGGACTGTCAAAACAACTTTAATTGTGGTGAGAGAGCATGGAAATGACACTTATCATAGCAAAAGATGCTGCTGGAAATGGACCAGCTGGCCAGCTAAATGTTTAATTCATCAAGAAAAGAATCAGGGCATTTGCCAGTAACATGGACAAAAGCAGAAGATTCAGATAGATTTCACAAAATTTGTGAAAATTTAAGATGAGTTTTTTTTAAAAAGTTGACCACAGTCTTAAGGGTAGGAATATATCGCTCTTTAGCAAAATTGCTTATTAAAGAAGATATACAACAAATATCTTAAAATCAGACACTGACTAGAATCTTGGTAATAGACTTCAATAAACATTTCAGTGAGGTTTTAGTTATGATAGATGTAGGCCCATATTCTTATAAATGTTAATGGCCCATATGTACAAATTGGTCCATTTGCCAATAAGCACATTTATTTGTAAGTTGGCCAATTCCGTCTATTCAAAAATTCAAGAAAACATTTAGAATGATTTACAAGCATAAAAATTATGACCATTCTTACTGCAGACAATTGGTGTAAGCCATTTTCACTGTAATGGGAAGTAATTGTCACCTGCAAGAGACTTTTGCTTTTGTTCCACTGCATTTCATTTTCTACACAACAGCAGATTTTAAAAATTATAAATCAGATATCACTTTACTGCATGAAACACTTCAATAGCTTCCCAATGCAATGAGAATAACATCAAAACTACTTAATATACCATTAAAGATTAATATTATCTTCCACTTCAGTTTATAACCATCTTTCAGTAAATGTATTTCTCTAAGCAGGTCCTTCTTCCTGTTTGTGGAAGATACTACCAAGCACCTTCCCTTGAATCTAATATTACTTTGGCTCAGAATTCTCTGGCCCCAAGTTTGCTCATAGCTGAGTTCTTAAATCCATTGAAGTCTCAGATAAAATATCATCTCAAGAAAGCCTCCTCTGGCTCTCTCATCAAAGATGTTCTGCTTCCAGCTCATCTCCATCCCATTTCCATGGTTATTATTTTTTAATTCTCAGAACACCTTTTATTCTTTCTTAGTATTTTGATATTATTATTGGTCTTATCCTAGAACATACTCAAGAAATTTTTCTATTTACTACTATATCTCCATCATCCATAATCATCACTGGCACCTATTAGGCATTTATTGCGATAAGTATTTGATTGAATAAATGACTGAAGAAACTGCCTCTGCAATTTTATTTTTAGCTTTTTTTTATTCTTTCCATTATAGTTTTCACTGCTTTTCAGAATATAAACAATTGCCCATTTGATGTTCTACTTGATTTCTGTCAAGGAGAGTTAACATTTTTTCTGGTTTCAGGAAGGTTTTGGTGTTGCATCCTGTTTGAGCAGGAAAGTATAGCTTATTCTATAAAATGCACACCAAGAAAAACAATCCAATCGTTGCAGATAAATTGAAACTAATATTAAAGCTCCAAATGCTGCCTTAACTATGGAATATTAGAAGCTACAGCTATAAACAAATCAGTCTAGTGGGCAGAAATCATTCATTCATACTCCAGTCCTACAAGGTCTTGCTCAATCTCATTAACTCTGTGAAGTGTCTCCAGAGTCCTCCATTCTTCTCAGTTAAAATTAATCACTCTTGAATCTAAGTTTCTACACATACTTTATACTTACTTTTGTTTCAGTGGAGAATTATATTTAATTGTTTAGGTATCTGTCTCCTACTAGGGACTGATAAATCCTTTGTGACTAGGATCACATTTACTTATAGTCTAGGCACAGTGACTATTACACATAGTATAAATCAAATATTTTAATAAATTTGATGTTTCTAAAACCCAAAAAAGTCCACTTTAGACCAAGTGTAAAAGTGTGTTGATAAAATTCACTAGCCTTGGCATATATCAGCTTGTAGCTTTAAAACAGTTTGTAGCTTTAAAACAAGGGTCAGCAAACTATGATCTGTTGTCTAAATTTTGGGTTTTATAGAGTCCACAAGCTAAGAATAGTTTGTGCATTTTTGAATAATTTTTTTAAAATGAAGAGTTTTTCATGACATATGAGAATTATATGAAACAAAAAATCCAGTGACCTCAAAGGTTCTATTGAAAGCAATGAGTTTCAGGATACACTACCCCAAACTATGGCACTGTGACATTTGAGAAAAATAGCACAAGCAGAAAGATTACTCTCTCCTTCCCTTCTCCTTCTCCCCTGAAGCAGGTCATAAAATCTAGGAAGGATTTTCTGACCTTCACTTGAAACAGTAAGACCCTTAGAGGTACCTGTTCTACATCTGTAGAAAAGGAGCATCCTCATCTCTGAAGATATAGGGAAACAGAATAATCGAAACAAATGGGGCTTCCTAAGATTTCCCCATTTATTACCATTAAATCATATCCCCTTTGTCCAAACCTATTGCTGCATTTGCCTCATTATACTGTCCTTCTTTTTGGAATCCAGGAAAAGCCAACCAGCATTAACATCAACACAGAATTTAAGTCTGATAAGAAATATGTACAATTGATTATCTCTGAAGCCTGCTGCCTGGAGGCTTCATCTGTGTGATAAAACTACAACAACCCATTATCATCATAACCCAGACGTTCCTTTCTACTGTCTCCAGGTCTTCAAATAATAACTTAAATTTTCAAACAATTGCCAATGAGAAAATTTTGAAATCTACCTATGAACAGGAAGCCCCTTCACTTCAAGTTGTCTTGCCTTTCCATATGTAACCAATGTACATCTTACAGGTATTGATGTATTCTGTCTCCCTAAAAAGTGTAAAAGCAAGCTTGCCGGGTGCAGTGGCTCACACCTGTAATCCCAGCACTTTGGGAGGCCGAGCAGAGCAGATCACGAGGTCAAGAGATTGAGACCATCCTGGTCAACATGGTGAAACCCCATCTCCACTAAAAATACAAAAATTAGCCAGGCGTGGTGGTGCATGCCTGTAGTCCCAGCTACTTGGGCGGCTGAGGCAGGAGAATCGCTTGAACCGGGGAGATGGAGGTTGCAGTGAGCCGAGATCGCACTACTGCACTCCAGCCTGGGTGACAGAGTGAGACTGCATCTCAAACAACAACAAAAAAGGCAAGCTGTACCCTGACCAACTTGGGCATGTGACATTAGGTCCTCCTGAGGCTGTGTTATGGGTGCATTCTTAACCTGGGCAAAATAAACTTTCAAAATTGATTGAGACCTGTCTCAGATACTTTTGGGTTCACAAGCTAATACAATAGTCAATAGCTTACATCAACTTAAAAACTATTTCCCCTATAAAGCCACTTGTAACTGCTACTATCGAGCATATATATCCAGGGCAACTCGAATCTATGTCTAATGGGTTGCAGTCCTCTAACGTGCCCAAATAAACTCTCTACTTATATTAATCTAGTATTATATTAATTTTTGTTTCTTTTTTCTGATTGATATTTCAAATAAATTTGGTCACAGCCACCATCAAGGAATGGCAGTTTCCCAATGGATCAAAACACCTGAAACTGGTGATCAACAGCTTCCCAGTGTTACCAGAGGGTCCTTGCTCACAGACTTCCCAAGATGGCGGCGGCTGCTTCCAAGATGGTGGCAAGCCTCGTGTTCTGTGACCTTGGGTTCTTGGCCTCACAGATTCCAAGGAATGGAATCTTGGGCCATGTGATGAGTGTTACAGCTCTATTAGAAGCCGTAGGTCACGGAAGAGAACCGTGGAACCCAGTGACTAGTGTTCAGCTAGATTAGGATGAACCCGGGGGCTTAGTGGTGCAGGAACAATGGCAAGCCCTTAGCCTGATCTGGAGTGGCAATGGGTGCCTCGCTGGATCAAGAGCACAGTGGACACCCTGCCGGATCTGGAGTGATGGAAGTCTGTGACATAGTGGTGGATGGCGAACGAAAGCTCAGCTCAAGCCGTAACAAACACGGACCAGAAGAGTACAGTTGCAAGATTTAATAGAGTGAAGACAGAGCTCCCCTACAAAGGGAGGGGACCCAAAGGGGGTTGCCATTGCCGGCTCGAATGCCTGGGTTTATATCCTGATAATTGTCCCTCCCGCTGTGCTCTCAGGCAATAGATGATTGGCTATTCCTTTACCTCCTGTTTTTGCCTAATTGGCATTTTAGTGAGCTCTCTTTCCTACCTGATTCATCGGGTATGAGCTAAGTTGCAAGCCCCATGTTTAAAGGTGGATGTGGTCACCTTCCCAGCTAGGCTCAGGGATTCTTAGTCGGCCTAGGAAATCCAGCTAGTTCTTTCTCTCACCAGTAAGATCTCAGGAATTGGGCAAGTGGGCTCCAGCATGCCATTAAGAAGCAAAACGGCAAAGTTTAACTGGTATATGAGCTTCTGGGGGCATTCCACTGGTAAAGGGGAGAATGGCTCAGGTGAGCATGCATACAACTCCAGTAAACACACTGTGCATGCTCACCTCCCAAGTGCTAGCTGGCCACCACACATGCGAGCAGCTCACACTAAGAGAATAGTCAAGTGAAATGGGATGCGAGACTCTGGAAGTATGCCAGCATATAAAACCCCCAAGTCAAAGGTCAAACCCCACACTTGTACTCCAAGATGCCTGCTTGGCCCTCTTCCAGGTGTACTCGACTTTTCTATTTAATTCCTGCTCTAAAGCTTTTTAATAAACTTTCACTCTTACTCTAAAACTTGGCTCCATCTCTTTTTCTGCCTTATGCCCCACAGTCAAATTCTTTCTTCTGAGGAGACAAGAATTGAGGTTGCTGCAGACCCCTACGGATTCGCTGCTAGTAGCTCGGATACTCACCACCTCTAACAATAAGACCAGTAAAGCCTAAAAAGTCTACTATCTGAACTCCACAAAACAGCTCTGCCAGTCCTTACTCAAAAACAAAGAATTGTGTTTATTTTCAGGCACCATAGGAAAGGATTGCCCTCTCCCAAGCCTTTCTAACGCCCTCCCTCCACGTAACCCCTGAGTATGGTCATCTCATATTGCTCATCTAGAAACTCACAAGAAGGCATATTTGTTAGCCCAGCACACCAGACTTTTACAAAGTCTATTTTGTGAAAACAATGTGATGTGTTAGGGAGTAAATCCAACATCTCTCCTAATTCATTACCCTTGTAAAAATGCTTCAGGATCACTACAATTGACTTTCAGACCTGAGGGCATTCCCCTTATTGTTATTTAGCTAATTTAACCTGACTTATCAAGAAAATGAGAGGTACTGTGAAAGAGCTTGAAAGAACACCTAATGCTTATCTCAGAGAGTGCTGTTACTCCACTTGACCCTACATCTTGAAATAAAGTCAATTTTCTTGTTAGCTTACAAAAGAGAAAGAGAAGGAGTGTGACCAAGAGCCTGTGGTCTATAACAGGAGGAAGTGAGAGAGAAGGGAAGAGAGAGATTTGTTCTTAAGCTTTATGAAACACCAGAATGAGTCAGTTCCCATTTTGTTTACTTGATAATAGACTTCAGGAAGAACACAAAGGTAGTACTCAGAAAATTAGCAAGTCACTTCTTGTAACCAGATAGTTTTCCTGAGATATGTCTGTATCTTTCGTCCTCTAGTTATTCTTTGACTTCCTTGCTTCCATTTTCAGTGCTCAACACAAATCCTGAAAAGTGCAAGTGCTTATCCAAAAACCAACCTTCCCATTTCTAATTTTCCAAGTAAATCAACAAATTTGAACAGCTGACAGAGCCAGTGAATTGCTACACAATACCACTGTCCTCAGTTAACATCTTCTCTAGGCAATTTACACCAAATGAAGTTCCCTTTGTGTCCAGCCTATGTTTTAAGGAAATAAAATGATAAAACGGAGAAATCTTTTAGATTGAGCTTGTTCAGATAACATCTAAGGGGCCATCTTTTTTTACCCACTCTTCTTCAACTCCAAAAAAGAAGCAAAGAGGCCTTAAAATATATCCCACCTGTTGTGAAGTAATCACTCTCCAGGTTGATTAGAAATCCTATTGTATGATGGCTAGTAGACCCCAAACACTGCATCTTGTAGAATAAGTGAGGCACCACCTCTCTGAACACAGTTTGCATCCTTTTAGGAGGAAAACAATTAAAACATTCTCCCAGGCACTGAAACAAACCACTAGAGTTTTAAATCACAAATTCACCAAAAACTCACAGACACGCACGCACATATACCAAATGAATAGACGTATATATTAATATATCTAATGAGAGAATGTTAGACATTTGTAAAATAGCCCTATAAATTAAAAACATTTCTAGTTATAGAGTAATGTAAAAGTAGAATGCTACAAGTGAGTTTCCCTGTAGCTTGATCACTCTAAAGATAAATAGCAATTAGATACTATTTTTCTCAGACTTGTAGCCAGGGAAGAGTATTTTACAATTTCAAAGCTGAAAAGAAGAACTACATTATAGAGACATATCAGCTGATAAAAGTAATGCTGACCAGGAGGCTTTTAAATTATTTTCTAAATGTTTTATCAAACTATATTCTATTCTAGAATATGGTGGGTTTTTAAATTGGATTACCCTCCAGGTGCAAAAGTGAGCCTATTGTTCTGCCACCTTTTCCTTTGAGGGAGCCCCAGGATTATTAACCTTCTCCATTAGGAAAGACAGACAATGTCCTAATGCCTAGTTTGAAGGGATAGTTGGTGTCTGCAAACCTATAGAGAGACTGGCAGAATGTATATTCATTAATTCAACTGATATTTTTTGTGCTGTGGATACAGCAACAAACAAAACAGACAATTCCTACAATTGAGAAGCTTACCTTCTAGTTGATGGAAACAGATGAAGCATAACAAGTAAATAACAGCATATTAAAGATGACATATGCTATGAACAAAAGAAAGGTATGGAGAATTAAAGTGGGGGAAGAGTTGTTATGATTTTAAAGGAAATAGTCAAGATTGGCTTCATTGAGAAGGTGACATTTGAATATCTGAAGACCAAAAATCTTGGAGAAAAAAAAAAAAAAAAAAGATCCAGGCAGAGAAAACAGCCAGTACAATGGCCTTGAGGTTGGACTATGCCTGGCATGTTTAAAGAACATCAAGGAAGCCAATGGAGTGACAGTAGATTGTGTGAGGGTAAAGTAGTCAACAAACAAGTTAAGGTAGAGGTAGGAAGATGATGTAAGGAGTTAAAGTAATAATCTGAAAAATAGATGTGGCCCCGTTGGCAGACTTTGAGTAGAGGCTTAAAGATACTGCTTTGCTAGAGTTGTAATTGTAGGGCATATGGCTTTGAGAAGGCATGAGTGTTTTAGGACCTGAAATTTATTCTCATACATGAAGCATGACTTGTCTCATATGAGGTGTGATAGTATAAAGATAGCACAGTTAAGACTTTTTGTTTAGAACACAGGAGAATTGATGAGTTCCAGGTTTGCTGAGTGATTCATGAGCCACTTGATCTTTCTATGCCTCCAAGAGGTTGTAAACAATAATGCTAGTCACCACATGTAGCTCTCAGAAGGGTTTGAGAAACTAGGGAGATGATGGAGGAAAGACAAAGTGTCAGATCAATATGAGTTGTCTTATAGCTACAGAGTTGATGACAATCTTATGTATGTTCTAGTTGACACAACAATTATAGTGTTTTCTATCAGGATCCAGAGTGTCTATGCTGAGGCTAGAAAGTCACATTTTTAGAAGATTGTTATAGTTGTGAGAACGATAGGATATAAAGTATATATAATTGAGTTTTACAGTAATAGTGTTGTAAAGGTGCTGTCAGGATGCCACTATGATAGATGTCAGATAAATCTACCAGATGGAAAACTCAAAAGTGTTATGCCAAATGTAGAAGGAGAAGCTCAAGCCCAAGTCAGGCGTGTCACCAATGTTAAGTGACAAAACTAGCTATTGGAAAGTAAAGAAAGGGAATAAGAATTGCCCTTATAAAAATGTCTAATTTGTTCTACAAAGACAAAAGAACAGATTTTTGTTAGTTAACAAAATGTAATGGAATCAGATTTTTTAAATGTCAAAAATGAGAGTAAAATGTTTCCTAAGATGATAGCTACACAGCAAAAATATCAATATGATAAATAAAAATGGTAGGATAACGTAGATGATCTACCAACAGACCCTCTTATATGATGTGAAGGAAGCTGGAACTTATCTAATCAAAATCCTGCAGATCACATTACATAGAATACCAACAATGAAAAACAAGTTGCTCTATTTTCCTTTCTTTAAAGAGCATATTTTTTTTAATCAAATAAGTTAACTGTAAGTAGAAGCATTGGCACCCTTTCCCCATATCAGACTAAAAGAAATAGGTTTATCAAATATCTTCTGTAAAAGGAGGCTGAGTGGGATAGGGATATGAAATAACAATGTTCTGGTGCTAGAGGATAAAGACTGAGGACAGTGTTCCCTAAGGTGGCTTGCTTAGAAATTTTGGTTAGAAGTAGATGGGAGGTTCTGTAATCAAATATATTTGCGAAATACTTGTTAAAAGCACATCATGCTTCAAAAATAGGCAAATGAGATAATAGGATAAAATGGTGGGCCACTTAAAGAATGGATGCAGAACCAACTAGAAATCCAGTGAGGGCTAATTTAAGGTGGCACACTATACAAAAGGACTGGAGAGTCCTCCAAAGAAAAAGTTACTTCTTTAATAGTTTTGATGAAGACTCTTGTCATAGACTATGAAAAAATTATTTTGTGTTCATAGCGTTTTAGACTTGAAAACACCCTGAAGAATGCTGGATTTCCTCTTTTACAGTCTTGTGCACTGAGACTTCAAAAGGTTAAGTGATTTACCTAAGGCCATAGAGCCAAAATTTGAACTGAAATTCAAGTCTTCAATCACAATATTCTTTTACTTCAAAACTTCTAAGTATCATGAAAAGAATGACAGATTCTTGCAATAAACTTATGATACTATCCTCTTTTTGAGGTAAGTTATTTCTAATGTATTTTGCCATGAGAACTGCATTTTCCTTCTTTGGCAGAGAATCTCCTTTTCCTAGCAAAAAGCTCTTTGTGCCTACACCAAGTATTCCAAAAATACAGATGCACTGAATATTTGAACTGTGCTTTCATTTTTTAAGTTTCTACCATCATTTTATCATCAATAAATTTTTATCAGTGTTTACAGATCTGAAATAACTACAGAGATGATGTTAGGAAGATATTATGATAATATAGGTCATAAGACATAGCTACATGATAAATATAGATCTGATATGAGAAATGTAGAATGAGACAGAAAATTCCAAGTTAATAATCTCACCAATACTGAAAGACGCACATAAAAGCAAATAATTACATGTAAAAGATGACAACTGAATAAGTTCTATAATCTAGTTAACAGTATTGTATCAATGCTAATTGCCATAGTTACATAAAATGACAACACTGAGGGAAGCTGGGTGATGGACAGGCACACCCTATGTATTGTTTTTGCAACTTTTGTAAGCCTATAATTATTTCAAAATAAAATGTTAAAAACAAGCAAAGAGAAAAAAAATGCCACAATTCATTAACAGGATCCAAAGACCTCCCTAAACTGCCAAAGAAGTACATGGAACAGAAAAGATTAAGAACCCCTGGCCTAATCCTTCTTGGTAACCACAAGCAGAGGCAAGGCTCAATCACAGGCCTGGGTATCTTCCAGAAAACTACTTCGAGTTGACAAGATTCAAACAAATCCATTTCCAGGAATTTTTGAGTATCTTTGTTTCCTTACTTATATAACGGTTCAGGTCACAATTCCTCCTCTATCCAGAAGAATAGAAAGAACTTTTGTAGTGCTTTTTGCTGAATGATTGCAGACTATCTTTCTGGACCACTCTTACCCCCACTCTCCCTAATTTAGTAAGCAGGTAAAACTAAATGAGATGAGGTTGGCAAGAACTGCCAATCCAAGTTGAAAAGAAAAGAAAAAGCAAACTATAAAAGAGCTGATCTCTCCTTACTTTTGCCATCTAATTAATGTGTCAGTTCTTTCAAAACTGAAGACAGAATCAGGAACATGACTTACTGTTGAAGACGTAAGAAGTATTTTTCTGATTCATTTTATCAGAAAATTTAAGTTTTATATTAAGAAACATTAGTAGGTCATATTTTATGCTCATAAATATGTATCAAGTATTTTAAATATTTAACATATTATATTAATAAATATATTGTTAAAATAGTATAATCTAAAGATGCATCTTTCAAAAATTCTGTTTGTAAATAATACAGTGCCAAGTAAATAAAACAAATATAATGTTTGGAATCTATATGCATACCAAAATGTACCTATGAACATATGTATTGTTTACACCAGAAGGAGTTGAAAAGAAACTTAAATTTCTCTGAATAATTTTTGCCTAAACTTCAACAATGGAATATAACTTAGTATTTCAAACATGAAATGTAACTTTTAGAGCTGAAGCTCATCCTACCTGATATTTTGAAAGGGGAACAAATTTTAATATTCAAATTTCATTATTTCTCCTCAGTGAAAACATGCCAAACAGGTTCACATCCTTCAATTTAAATGTGAAAGTACTTCAAAAGCATTTTGGAGCCATTTTTTTTCTTAATTATTAACTCTGAATGCAGAGTACATTCAGTAAACCAGTTTTTCACACAATGCCCCAGTTGTCATTCCATTAGTTTCCTAGGGCTGCCATAACAGATTACCACAAACTAGGTAGCTTAAAACAACAGAAACTGATTCTTTCTCTGTTCTGGAGACTAGAAGTTTAAAATCAAGGTGTTTTTAGAGTTAGTTCCTTCTGAGGCTCTGAGAGAAAATCCACCCTATGTTTTTCTTTGACCTCTGGTGGCTGCCTCAATGCTTGGTGTTCTTTGGTTTAGGGCTGCATAACTCCAGTCTCTGCTTTTGTCTCTCTGTGTCTTCATTCTCTGCCTGCCTTACTCTCATAAGGACACCAATCTTTGGATTTGCTGTTCAACTTAAAACTGGAATCATTTCATCTCAAGATCCTTAATTACGTCTACAAACGTGTTATTTCAAATAAAGTCACATTCGCAAGTCCTAGGGAATATAACGACAGATCTTTTTGATTCAACATAATTCAACCATTGTTGATTAAATAAGACATTATTGAAACTACTGCAAACAGAATTTTATCTTAGAAGTAAACAGGAAAAAAAATGGTAACCTCTGTTTGATCACAAATAGTATGGGCTTAAGTTTTGACCATGTGATAATAGTAATATCATGCTGTACATATGTAGGTTTTTTTTTTTTTAAGAGTTTACAGAGGGCTTTCAGATTCACTGTCTTCAATATTTACCACAAGCCTTAAAGATAGTTTTAATCTTATTCTCATTTTACAGATGACAAAGTGGATGCTAAGAACAATTAGTGGATGCTAAGAAAATTAGTGATTCATCAAAGTCAAACAAACAGAACATGATAGCAAATGACAGGATTTGAACTCAGTCCTGGAACTCGGGTTGCTTGATTGCAGGAAAAGTGCTCTAAATGATGAGAACTTTTCTACTCCAGGCCTGATATAATGATAAGCAATAAAAAGAAGCTAATGTCTTAATAAAGCCAATATAGTCAGGTAAATTGTTGCCAGTAATAGAGTTTGAGCAACATACCAACAAAAATAATTAAGCCAATTTCTGAAAGTAACTGAAAAATATCATGTAAAGTAATTGTTGATTCACTCCGACAAAATTGTTGAGAAAGCCTCAGTAAGAGGTTCAGTTTGTTATTTTCATTTTTTTACTTTCAATGTACATGTAACAGCACTAATGATCCATGTCTAGATTATTTAGTTGATGGTGGTTGATTGCACCTTTATTGGGGAAAATCAGGTCTGGTGATTTTTATATTACTACTCTCTTTTGCCTTGTGGCAGGATTCCTTTCTTATCTCCTGGACAAAGCTGATGCTATATTTATCATGTGAGATTCTGAAAAGAACCACAGATAAAGTTTTTGGCATCTTACGTTGTGTGAGATGTTGGCAGGATAAGATTTCGGTTCTTTGATTTTTGGAAATCCTGCATTTTCCATTGCATGGAAATAATGGCCATAACTTCTTGCTTTTATATAAGAAGATTTAATGGTCAGATCTTTGAATACCAGATTTTGTGAAGTATGCCTATTATCTCCCCAGAAATATTGCCTTCCCATCTCTGTCTATAAAGTCACATGGATCTGAACTGTTCAAATCTTAAATTTGAAACTCTGGATTAAAACACTCCAAATCATATAATGAATCTATCTAAACCTGCATGCATCTTACACTCAGCAGGCTGACTGAAAGAAAACACGGAAAGTGCCTATTAAGTTTTAGTCTAGAAGCATTCTACGATAAAGTGAGTTCACTGAAGTTGATTTCCAAAGTCAGCTGTATTAATCACTAGGTTCTTAGCTGTTAGGTTCTGTATGCTTGCTGCCCAATATGTAAAAGAGGCTAGGTAAATCTCACCAGTTCCTTGACAAGCATCTGTTTTGTTCTTTATTACAGAACAAAAATCTCACTGAGATATGAATTTTTTGATCACTCAATGTCAAGCATGTCATGAAGTATTATTTTATAACTTTCACTTTCTTAAACATTGAAAATGGTGAGGTATAAAGGAATATGGAACAAATTGTGTGCAGAGGATAAAGTAGAGATGTTAAAGGGATATGAGAGAAGAGTGGTCTTCATAGCCATGATGAGTTTTTCTTTTTCTCTCCTTCCTCTCTCCTCTTCTTTTTCCTTTCTTTCTCCTTCCTTTCTTAATTCCTTCCTTCTATCATTTCTTCTTTCCCTCCTGTCTCTCTTCTACCCTTTCCTTTTCCTTTCTTCCTTCCTTCCCTTTTCTTTCTCTCTTACTTTCACAGTAATGGAAATGGCTATGGTTACTAGAAACCTGACTCTAACCATGAGACGCAGAAATAAGCCTGGATGATTCTCATTTGATAGGATGATCAAATAGTTCATAGTTCTAAAAAGTGTTACGATAATGGGAGACATTTCACTCTTGTATGCATGCATTCAACAAATGTCTAGGATTACTACTATGTGTCAAACAGTACATTGGATACCAGGGACTCAAAGGTGAACAAGATAGGGAGTTCAGGGTCTATAGAGGATCCAGAAAATAAAGGAGGAAGCAAACAAATTTTAAAAAATCAGATCCAGTTATGATTAGAGGTCTAAAAGAAGGAATTTTCTGTTATGGAGAGTAATATGGTAGGATGACCCAATTTCTATGCCATACTCAAACATATAGGAAAAGTAATTGTCCAGTCAATTTGATACTATTTGGCATAAAATAATAATGTGCCTAAGATAAGCAGATTTTCCAATTAATAAAATAATTCTTTGACTATCAAACAGTATCAACATTATTTTCCTAAAGGAATATAAAACTATATTCTTACAAATGTAGGTTGACTGTCATTTATATAAAGTACTGGTTATTCAATATAAGTGATACAAAACTGAGTAAGAGATAGACTCTTTGTGAAATTATAATTTATAAAAGGATACTCATACACAAATAATTACAAAAAAAGTCTATGGTAAATATATGAACAGTAAAAAAAAACAGCCACAGTAGATCACAGAAATTATTCTTTTACAACAAAAACATATTATGTCATTCCTCTGCTCATACCTTCTAATGGCTTCCTGCCTCACTCAATATAAATGCCAAAATCTTTGCAATGACCTTCAGGGCTCTACACAGTTTGGCTGCTATTGCATCTTTGACCCCATCTCCCACGACTATTCCCCCTAGCTCACTCTGTTCAGCCACATTGAATTGCTTGCACTTTCACAAAGCACCAAACACCATTCCACCTTCAAGCTTTGAAACTGTCTTTTCCTCCAGATATTCACATGGCTAACTATATGACTGTCTTCCAGACTCTGCTCAAATCTCCCTTTAAAGGAGGCTTATGATGACCCCCTTAGCCTGCTATATTGATTGATTGATTTTATTGTACTTGTTATCTCTGAGTGTACTGTGAATGCTACTCAGGTGTCACGTGTTGTTTATTGTTAATCTCTGCCAACTAGAATATTAAACCCCATGTGGATAATGCATTTTACCTGTCTCATTTCCGGGTGTATTGCAAGCGTCATAAAAATTCTGATACAAAGTAAGTGCTCAATAAATATTTACTTAATGAAATAATCAATTGGAGATAAAGGCAGTGGAAGAAAATCAGAAATGGCTTAATATATAAGGCAATGCCTGGAAGATAAATAAGAATTTTGACAAGAAGGAATGATCTTCCTAACTCATCTAGCTCATTTCAGATGATTACTTTTTCAGCATGTGAAGGACATTTCTCAAACACAGATAAGTTCAAAAAATTTCTTTATGTAACCGGTACATTGGATAAGTATGACTCATGGGATGTGATCATAAAGCAAATTTATTTTAGTCTCCCATTGTCCCTTAAAAGTATTTAGTTGTTTCATTTTCATGGGCTGACAGCTCAGACAATATCATGATTCTGTTGGTCATTCTCAGAAAATGGTCACTTGAAATCAAAGTTAACACCTAAGTTTTGTAAGAAAAATTTAAGTTCAACTTAATTTAATACTAAGATTTATCATGTCCTCCCACCCGTCAAATCCACCAGAAGGTGGAGGATTAGGGCCAGGAGGAGGAGGAGGAGGAGAGAGCTCACAGTATAAAAAAACAGCTGGGGAAGGAATGATTGGGCTTCGTTCTCTTTCCATCATCACAAATATCTTACCACTCTAGAGTTGGAGCCCGGGAGAATGGAGGACAAGGCAGACTTTATTTAACTCATGGTGTCCCAAGTTGGTGTTCAGTGGGTCTGACAGCTGTCTAAAGTATACTCTTTCCTTCATTAATGCTTTTATGTGCTCCCAAGAGATTGCTCAATCACTGATGATCTTTTAGCCTCTAGTCCCTAATCCCAAGCAAAAGAATTTCTATTATGAGTAGTCAATTACTCCTTCCTCAACCCACATATACTAGACATGAGAAAGTGAACTCTGTTTGCTCCTGCAGGTAGCCCTTTACCTAAGCCCTAATATAATACACCTAGATTTATTCTAATTCCTGATCTACATGTGGGCCAAAGGAAACACTCAAGCATTCAAGCATTCTTTGACACAACAAAAGCAGCTTCTTTTTTAGCTCTAGCTATTGAACTAGCTATCCAGCCATTTGTCTGCTTTCAGAATTTTTAAAGTGGAAGTCAACTATCTGCTCTCTGTTTACCCCTCCTCCATTGCAGAAAGTCTATTAAAATATTTAAGCAATCTTAAGCCTTTCCTTTTTAAAATTAAGAAAAAGCACTCCAACTCTATTATAGGTGGAGCTGAGATTACATAGCTTTTCAGTCATCTCTCAATCCCCGCTTAATGAACCTTATATACTCATGATAATCTTTCTATTTTCATCATTAGGAGAGAATTTATTTTTAAAGCGTCTTCTTAAACTACAAGGATGTCCATTAAACATCACAATTAAATATTCCAAGGGAGAAGCCACCTTATCAAAATGTCCACTTAATTCACCCAAACGTCTCAAACCCACCCTCTGCTGACCTTCTCTAAGTTTTTTTCTGTTTGTTTTAAAAACAAGACAAATTAGACAGATACATGTTGGTAAATGCTGAAGTCCATATTATCATAGAGACACAGTGTACTCTCAGAGCCCAAAATGCAGAGAAAGGAGGAAAAAAGCTGTAACTCTCTGTGCTACCACACAGAGGCCTAGCACCCTCCAGCTTCCAGCAGAGTGAAGGGAGCAGGTTTTTCTTCTTTCCCCGCAAGAGCTCAGTGGTGTTGATTCCATTCAGTTTTTGATCAGACAGAAAGGGATAAAAATGAATTTGGAACAGAAAGAAGTAGAGAATGTTTTCCCATAGTATTCTGCTCAAGGTATTTTTCCCCCAAAAATAGGTTGAGAACCATGGTGTAGAGAAAAGGGACCTCAAGAACAAGGCAACTGAGCACAAGAGGAAAGAAAGACAGACTGATGATTTTTTTAACCGGTTTAAGAGCTGCAAACCTGATCCATGGGCAATTCCTATTTGTAAAGTTCTATAAGATGGCCTGTCTCACTGTTTACTTCAGTATCTTTTCTGCTTTGATATCTATTTTCTTAAATTCTGACCAAAAGTTTCATTTTAATATCCAATTTCATTTGTAAAAATTTTCTCTGCTTCTCCATGGCCCATCAATTAAAGCCCAAACTCCTGAACTAACAATCATACATTTACAATATAGCCTTTTTGCTTTCCAACTTTGTTTTCCATCATGCACCTTTAATACTTCCAAGTCTGATAGTCTTTAATTCATTTATCCAAGAAATATCTATTAATATCATAGTAGAAATATCTACTATGTTCCAGGCCATGTTCTAGAATTTGCTATGTGTACAGCATAGATGAATATGACAGAGTATTTGTTTTCCTAAATATATAAAAAATTGTTATACTTTTAAAGTATGTTATCTCTACTCTATAGAATACCATTTTACTCTTCTCTGGATGGGAAACTCAAATTCATCTTTTACCTTACTGTTCTGACGTCATCTTCTCCAAGGAGTCTACATTAAGTTCTTTGGACAGAATTCACCACTTTTTAATCTGTGCTTTTATTGATTTCAGTCAGAATATTATTACTATGGGTTTTAACTGAACTGGTAAGAATGTTGTATTAGTCAGGGTTATCTAGAAGGATGGAACTAATAGGATAGATGTATGCATAAAGCGGAGTTCATTAAGGAGTATTGACTCTCATGAGCACAAAGTGAGGTCGTACAATAGACCATCTGCAAGCTGAGGAGCAAGGAAGCCAGTCCAAGTCCCAAAGCTGAAGAACTTGGAGTCCAATGTTTAAGGGCAGGACGCATCCGGCTCAGGAGAAAGATGTAGGTCGGAAGACTAAAACGGTCTATTGTTTTTCACGTTCTTCTGCCTGCTTTTATTCTAGCCATGCATGCTTGCAGCTGATTAGATTGTACTCATACAGGCTGAGGGTGGGTCTGCTTCTCCCAGTCCACTGACTCAAATGTTAATCTCCTTTGGCAATACCCTCACAGACACACCCAGGAACAATACTTTGAATCCTTCAATCTAATCGAGTTGACACTCAAAATTAACCATCACAAATGCTATATATGTATTGTGGGCTATATACCTGAGTCACCTGCAAGTTAATGAGATACATTTTTTTTTTATTTCAAATAACCAGGTATTCTTGGCTTACAACATAAGCTCAATATATATTCGTAGTATTATAATGAACTGGGAAGGAAGTGCCTTCTAGGGCATGTCTGTAAGTTGGCACCCACGTACATGCTTGCAGACAAGCGGACCAATCTATACTATGCTTTGGGTAGTGGAAGATAAGGCTTTAAATGTGAATTGGCTCAATATTGGGTTATTGTGACAAGCCATGAATGCTATGAAGAGTATATAGTTAATTCAACGCACAAAAGAGACAAAGCTTCTGAAGAAATCCATTGTTGGAGCTTAGATTTCAGAATAACCTGACAATAATACATAGGTTGCTTTGAAAGAGGACAATGCCAAGAGAATGGTTCTTAAAGTAATAAAAGGGTAACATGAGAAGGAAAAGCACAAATGTTAATGAAGCATCACATGAATTATTGTGGAGCTGATAACTGTAACTTTATAAAATGATCAAAGAAAGGAAGAGTAAAAGATACTCTGACTGATGCTGGATGATTGGCAGAATGATAGCACAATTGTGGCAGTTCAGAAGGGGAAGAAGATGATGATTCTTAGTCTAGTTTGGACATGTTAATTCCGTGCGAAAAGTGAAACACTCTATTAAGATTTTCAGGATGCACACTGAAGCAGTGGTAACTTGATGGATTTCTTTATGAAGGATGTGGATAAAGAATTGCAACAATTTGTGACAAAACCCAGAAGTTTTTATAAAACGACATAAAATATACATTGATTTTTTTAAAAGATAAATTAACAAAAGAACAATAAAAAGCATATGAGAAAGTTTTAATTCAAGAAAAGGAAAACAGGGTCTGACTTAGTAGATTCCCCATTCTAAGGAATTAAGAACAAATCATTGAAACATTGCCAACATGAAATAGGAACAGATGACAAAGATGAGGAAAAACTCTTGATAAAGAGAACACATATTGAATTAAAAAGCAAACAGTTTAGTCTGAATCAATAATTAGCAGACTTGACATTGCAGAAAATTTAATTAGTGATTTACAGGACAAAACTGGGAAGAAATAGAAAAATCCAAAGACAAAGGGCAGAGAGTACACTAACAGAGAAAATGAAAAAAAATGAAAACCAGGCTTATAAGAGATACCCCCAAAAGGAAGTAGAGCAAATGGAATGTAAATAATAACCAAATAAATGATTCTATAAAACTATCCAGTTTTAAAATATTGTATTTTGAGATTGAGAGACCAGTCACGTTCCAAGCAAGTTAATAACAAAAGCCACACAATGAAAAATTGCTCGATGACAGTGGCAAAGTTTAAACATAAAGAATGCTTCAAACACAGAAAAAGCAAGATGTAGAATGCCCCCAAACTCTTTTCAAACACCAAATGCCAGAACACAAGCGAACCATATCCACAGGGGTTGACAGGAAAGATCATGACTCATGATTTATATATTCAGCAAAGCTGTTGTTCAAATATGAAGGCAATAGCTGGACCAATCTAGTAAAACTGACCATTATTTTGAAAAAAGTTTTTCTGAAAGGATTCATAAGTGATTGACAGACGAAATAAATAAACACAATCAAGGATGGTAAATTGTGGATGGGAAGACTAGTAACGGACATTGAAAAGAGTTATACAGAGAATATATTTTAAAATGTGTGGCAAATGTATTTGCAAAATATTATATGTGCACACTTTTTGTTGAAAAGATTTTTAACATTTTTAATAGATAGCTATATCATTTGAAACCAGGCAGGGGTTGGTGTAGACCTAAATAGAAACTTTAAATTCTTTATGCTCCAAAGCACTACAGAATCTTCATTCTTTCAACAGGAAAAATAAGATAGAAAGTATTAAGATTTTTGAAATTTGAAGTAGGATAGTAATTACAAAATATGTGCATAATATAAAAACAAATCAGTCATCACAAAGCAAGCAAAAATATTTAAAGGAATCAAAAATAAAAAATAAAAATATAAAATACAGAAAGGGCAAAAATTAAAAATTATTACATCTATAACATACAATTCTGTGAAAAGGCCATATATGCAAAGTAAATGCCTAAGAAAAAGGCAGACAAATCTAGTTTGTTGGTAAAAGGTGTTTTATTGGGGGAAATTACAGGCAGAAGCATGGTCTTGGGTGGCTGTGAGACAGGTATATCGTTTTACCTGCTAACCCAGAACCAGGGCTTATATGCAATAGGGAAAATGTTTAAGTGCCCTGTGCAAGACAATTAAAGGCAATCCTCCAGAACAGACAATAATGCTGTATGCATCATAGCCTATAATTTGTGCAATAACATCAAGGTTGACATATTCTTACACTAAGGATAGTAAAGTAGGAATCAGGACACATTCACAGGACTGGGGCTAATCAGAAGTTGACATGGTGGATTAGCATCCAAGATGGAGTCACTTTTGTCTCCACACATACAGAGTATTTTATTATGTGTCATGCCTTCTGTAACTGTGTGTGACTCATTTAATCCTCAAAATTGCCAAAAAAAGTAGATCATATTATTCCTTCATTCTTACAGATGGAAAAGTTTTCACTGTTTTATTCCTTGCCTGATGAGTTCTTTATCTTGTACCCATTATAGAAAGCTTTTCCTAGTCACCCAATTCTAGTTTAGAGATACATGATATATTTTCACAGCATATAGCATTTCCTTGCTACTACAATTCCATTATAATTATCTGTTGGTTTATAACATCCACTAGACTATAAACCTTGTGAGGGCAAACACTGGGCCAATTTAAGACACTATTATATTCTTAGCGGAAGACACAAATTTGACACGAGAATAAATATTGCTTGTGAGAATGAATGAATAAATAAAAGGAAATAATAAATGACTGGCAAAAATGTTAGAATTAAAATAATGAATAAATTTACACAGGCAAATAGGATTTTAAAGCATCAAGAGTAGCAATATTAGGAATAGACAATGTATAATTTAATATGCATCAAATGTACAAAGCAGCATTTTATTAAAGAAAGGCATCTTCATTGAAGGAAATAGAAAAAAATATTATTCCCTCATTAAAACAGCATCAGAACGCATGCAGTGATATCTGCAGTAATTCGAGGGCAATTGACAAATGCTCCATAACACTGGGCAACTTAATATATGTTATTATTTATTTTTATACTAAATAGAGTGTTTTAATACATACTTGACAGGATTAAGTTTATATATTTTGACACTAAAACCACAGTAATATTTTTATAACCATGGAAACATTTTTCAATGGCTTATTTGAGAGATTGGAAAGAAAACCTTACCAATTCACCCTAACCTCATCAGTGGTTACATTTCAGGTTATGAGTCACTCTAATCTCTTTATGTACACCCCAAAATTTTACAGTTAATATTACTTCTACTTACAGATAAATTAAGCTCAGACATTTAAAAATTGAACAAAAATACAAAGAGAAGAGTAAGGCAGATGGAAACTATACAGACTGTAATGTTTGGTGATTAGGAAATCACTTATGAGTTACTGAGAGAGAATATTGAGAAAGGTGCCAGATCACATGGTACTATAAAATAGAGAAAAATAATCAGAAACTCACAGCTCTTCCTACAAAATATTTGGTGACTGAAGAAAGGTGATAGAGGAAAGTAGCTTGAAAGTAATCAAGATTAGGGTAAGAAATTTCATTTAGAATGAAGAAACATGAATTTACTATTATAGACAAAGGAAAAGGGTCAGTACAGTAGGATAATTAGCCTGTGGATGAAGAGAGGATAGTTGCTCAAAGTCTAAGAGAATGTAGACAATGACAAATCATGGTTTCAGACATGGATTGTAACGTTAACCAGAGAGAGATGCTTCTTCAAAACAAAAGGAAATAAAGAGTGTGCTTATACATATATGAAAAAAAGTGTGGACGTGAAGAAGGAAAAAAACAAGCAGTGATCTGACCAATCAGGACATTCAAATTTTCTGAGTCAGGTAAGAGCATAAGATAAAAATAAGTATTGGGGAAAGGCAGAGGAAGCAAAAGTGAAGTTAGGGAGTTAAAGGAGTAAAATAGTTATGTGACTGAAATGTGAAATAGAGTAAGATTTATTATCTTTCTTTTTTCTTCCCCTACATTCATAACTCTCTAGAATTAGTCACTATTTATATTTACTTATTCCTTATAGTCATCCAAGTACCATACACACCACACCACTGAATTTCTACATCCGTCTACAGTCTTCTTAAGATATACATGCTCATCTTTTTAACTTTTCAGTAACATATGCCACTGGTAAATACTTCTTCCATATTTTAGGGGATTTGCTTACTTTTTCCTCCATGACTGTTTCTTAATATCCCTTCTAAATTGGAAGTCAGGCAGTTACAGAGGCAAGTCAGTCTAGAATTACAGTGCATAGGAGAGAGTTTAAGATGTATGTAATGATTAACATGCACAGAAAATTATAACCAGGGAGGGATTTTGATATTTGACTTACTGAATTGCAGAGATTACTATAGTATGTAGGTGGCTAAGATGAAAAAAAAAAAAAGGTTATCTTTGGATGAAGGAAATATGTTCTCAGAGATTTGAGAAGTGCCATCAAGATTATTTGTATGTTTGGCAAAACTGACAGGTAAAGCTGCTTTTACAAGCAGAGCACGATTTACTCTCATTAAAACAGGTATACTGCTCCCTAATTTTACAGTCTAAATTCATACAGGTGTTGGTAGCAGCTGAGCTCCACAACATAACCCAGAAACTCAGGGTGTCTGTATCTTGTCCCTCCACTATCCCTAGGGTGTTTTTACCCTCCAAATAGTCCAAACTCTAATTTCATCACCATGTCCATGAATTTGTCTGCAAGAAGCAGCAAAGAGGAAGCTTACAGCAAGTAGCTGATCGGGAAGCAAAAAGTAGTGCAGCTCTTATGTTCATAGCCCATTGGCCAGAACTTAGTCACATGGCACATGTGAATAAAATGAAAAAAGGAAAATAGTTGATAGGAAGGTTGAAATATATAGTCTCTTGCTAATAAAACTAATGGAATTCTTTATTAAAAAGAAGAAATGAAGACTGAAGATTGGGATTCTAAATAATTGGAATAAAATTGACAATCTCAAATACAAAGCCAAACTACAGGATAAAAAAAAAAAAAAAAAAAAAAACCCTGTGAAATAGGTGTTGAAATCAGTGAGGAAGAAGAATTGAATCTTTCTCTGGGAGGTAGGCCAGTGATTTCAGAACAACAAAGGAAGTTTCCATAAGTAGACTGCATGAAGTTCTGTAAAGATAAGACCTTAGGTTCCACCTTAAGAATATTAAAGTCTTTCTGACTTCATGACATTCAGTGACTTTGAGTGGCAGAAAATTTAAGAGATGCAGTATCTTCGGAGAGTAATGACATATAATCCACACATTCATGGAAGAATGGAGACCTGAAGTTTTTGAAAGGGAGTAAGTAGAGAGGAAAATAGATGTGAAAAGGAATAAAGTACAATGGGATGCCAGTTCTGGAGATAAAAATTTAGGAAAAATAAGGTAAAGATATCTACTTGTAGCATTCATATTAACGTCCAGGATAGGATAAATAGGATGGAGGCTGAATACATTGACAAAAAGGTAAGTGAAATGATCTTTTCTTATCTAGGCCTTTTTTATCATTTTTTAAAATCTTAACAGCCCTTTGTAAAAATATTACTATTAGCAAACTTAGCTTTTTGAATTTGAATAGGAATGATAAATGGAGAGGAGTCAGAGCAAGACGAATGGACAAATGTGACTCTCCAGTGATCATCCCCGCCTGCAGGAACACCAAATTGGAACAACCATCACACAAGAAAGAAACTTCATTAGAACCAAAAATCAGATGAATGATCATAAGACCTGATTTTAAAATCACATCAAGGAATGACGCACTGAAGAGTACAGTTAAGACAGTTGTGAATTGTTGACACCACTACTCTTCCATACCCCAGCAATGGCGGCATGGCATGGAGAGAGAATCTGTGTGCTTGGGGGAGGGAGAGCAAAGTGACTATGGGACTTTGCATTAGAACTCAATGCTGCCCTATCGCAGTGGAAAGCAACACAGCAAGATTTGGCAAGTATCCACGGAGGGAGCATTTAGACTAGCCCTAGCCATAAGGGAATTATCCATCCCAGCAATCAGAAACTGAGTTCCAGCTAGCTCCACTACCGTGGGGTAAAGTACCCTAGGGTCCTAAATAAACACAAAAGGCATTCCACGCCACAGTGAGTGCAATCCCTGGACAAGTTCGGGTGCTATGCTTGGCTTGCAGCCAGTGGATTTGGACTGCATGTGACCCAGTAAGACACCAGCTGGGGCATCCAAGGGAGTGCTCACATCATCCTCCATCCCCCCAACAGGAAGCAGTTCAGCTCACAGCTCCAGGAGGAGAGAGGAGAGTAAAGAGGACTTTGTGTTGCATCTTGTATATCAGCTCAGCCACAGTAAAATAAAGCACTAGAGTCCTGAAGCCCCTATACTAGGCCCTATCTCCTGGATGACATTTCTAGACCCACCCTGGGCCAAAAGGGAACCCACTGCCCTGAAGGGAAGAACTCAGTCCTGGCAGAATTCACCACCTACTAACTAAAGAGTCTTTGGGCCCTGAATAAGCATCAGAGATAACCAGGCAGTAGCCACCACCAGCCTGGGGTGGTGGCCATGGGGAGAGTCTCTTTTTACTTATGGAAAGGAGAGAAAGAATAAGGAGGACTTTGTCTTGTAACCTGGGTTCCAGCTCAGCCCCAGTATAATAAAGCACCAAGCAGATTTCTAAAGCCTCTAATCAAGGTCCTAGCCCCTGGACAGCACTTCTAGACCCATCCAAGGGCAGAAAGGAACCTCTGGCACTGAAGAGAAAGACTCAGTGCTGCCAGGATTCATCACCTGCTTATTAAAGAGTGATTGGACCTTGAATAAACATCAGCAGTAGCCAGGAAATAGTCTCCACAGGCCTTAGGCAAGACACAGTACTATACTGGCTTCAGGTGTGACCCAGTGCAGTCCCAGCAGTGGCAGCCATGGGAGAAATTGCATCCCCCTCCCCACAACTCCAAGCAGCTCAGCATGGAGGGTGTGACTCCACTTGCTTGGGAAGAAGTAAAGAAAGAGAACAAGGGACTCTGCTTGGTAATCCAGGGAGTTCTCCCAGATCATACCCAAAGCCATTAAGGTGGCACCTCTACAAGTCTGCAAGAGTCACAGCATTACTGGGATTGGGGTGCCTCCTAATGCACATACAGCTGCAGGGACCAAAGACTTAGGTCACAATGCAATTCCCTTTTAATACATGGAAAGTTTTCTTAAGAAGGACAGGTATAAACAAGCCGAGACTGCAAAGACTAGAATAAATACCTAATTTGTCAATGCCTAGACATTGATGAACATCCAGAAGCATCAAGACTATCCAGGAAAACATGACCTCATCAGTGAACTAAATAAGGCAACAGTGATCAATTCTGGAGTAATAGAGATATGTGACCTTTCAGACAGATATTTCAAAATAGCTATTTTGAGGGAGCAGCCCAATAGAATCCAACATAAAACAGACAAAGAATTCAGAATCCTATCAAATAAACTTAACAAAGAGATTGAAATGATTAAAAAGAATCAAGCAGAAATTCTAGAGCTGAAAAATTCAACTGACAATCTGAAGAATGCATAAGAGTCTCTCAATAGCAGAACTGATCAAGCAGAAGAAAGAATTGGTGAGCTCAAAGACAGACTATTTGAAAATACACAGAGGAGTCAAAAGAAAAAAATAAGAAAGCATGCCATCAGAATCTAGAAAATAGTCTCAAGAGGCAGATCTAAGAGTTATGAGCCTTAAAGAGGAAGTAGAGAAAAAGACAGGGATAGAACATTTACTCAAAGATATAACAGAGAATTTCTCAAATGTAGAGGAAGATATCAATAAAAGATTATAAAACACCAAGCAAATTTAACCCAAATAAGACCACCTCAAGACATTTAAAAATCAAACCACTAAAGATCAAGGATAAAGAAAGGATCCTAAAAGCAGGAAGAGAAAAAAATAACATATAAGAAGCTCCAATGTTTCTGGAAACAGATTTCTCAGTGGAAACATTACAGGCCAGGGGAGAGTGGTATGGTATATCTAAAGTGATGAAGAAAAAAAAATAATACTTTTATCCTTCAATATTATATCCAGTGGAAATATCCTTCAAAAGTGAAGGAGAAACATAGACATTCCCAAACAAGAGCTGAAAGATTTTGTCAACACCAGACCTGTCCTACGAGAAATGCTAAAGCAAATTATTCAATCTGAAAGAAAAGGATGTTAATCAGTAGTAAAAAATAATCTGAAGGTACAAAATTCACTAGTAAGTCCACAGACAAGGAATATTATAATACAGTAGTTGTGGTGTGTAAACTACTCACATCTTGAGTAGGAGGACTAAAAGGTGAATTCATCAAAAATAATAGCTATATCAACTTTTTAAGACATAGACATACAATAAGATACAAATAGAAACAGCAAAATGTTTAAAAGTGGGGATATAAAGTGTCAAGTTTTATTAGTTTTTACTTTTCTTGTTTGTTTTTGCAGAGTTAAGTTGTCATCAGTTTAAAATAATGGATTATGTTATTTGCAAGCCTCATGGTAACCTCAAATCAAAGCCTACAAGAGACATACACAAAAATATAGAGCAAGAAATTAAAATATACAAAGTAAATCACTTTCACAAAAAGAAAACAGGAAGAAAGGAAGTAAGAAAGAGAAATCCACAAAACAACCACAAAACAAATTAAAAATGGCGGTAGTAAGTCCTTATCTATCAATAACAACGACTGGAAATAAACTAAACTCTCCAATCAAAAGACATTGAGTAGCTGAATGCGTTAAAAAACAAGACCTAATTATCTGTTGCCTACACAAAACATACTTTACCTATAAAGATACATATAGACTGAAAATAAAGGGATGAAAATAGATATTTTGTGAAAATGGAAACTATAAAAGAGCATGAATAGTTAGATACAATAGATTTCAAGACAAAAACTATAAAAAGATAGTCATTATATAATGACAAGGGTTCAGTTTAGCAAAAGGATGTGACAATTATAAATATATGTATATACCCAATACTGTAGCTCTCATATATATGAAGCAGATATTATTAGAGCTAAAGGGAGAGACAGGTCCCCATATAATAATGGTTGGAGACTTCAACACCCCACTTTCAGCATTGGATAAATCATCCAGACAGAAAATCAACAGAGAAACATTATACATAATCTGCACTACAGACCAAATGGACCTCATAAATATTTACAGAATATTTAATCCAATGGCTGTAGAATACATATTACTTTCCTCAGCACAGGGATCATTCTGAAGGGTAGACCATATGTTAGACCACAAAATAAGTCTTTAAAAATAATAAAAAATTGACATCAAGTATCTTCTTTGACTACGATGGAATAAAACTAGAAATTAATAACAGGAACTTTGGAAATGATACAAATACATAGGAATTAAACAATATGCTTATGAATGACCAGTAGGTCAATGAAGAAATTAAGGAGGAAATTAAAAAAAAAATTCTTGAAACAAATGAAAATGGAAATGCAACATACCAAAACCTCTGGGATACAGCAAAAGCAGTACTAAAAGGAAAGTTCATAGCAATAAGTCCCTACATCAAAACATAGAAAAACTTCAAATAAACAATTATGCATCTTAAAGAACTAGAAAAGCAAGAGCAGACCAAACCCAAAATTAGTAGGAGAAGAGAAATAATAAAGATCAGAGCAGAAATAAACAAAATTGAAACAACAAAAATATATACATAAAAGATCAAGGAAATAAAAAAAGGTGTTTTGGGGGTTTTGTTTTGTTTTTTGTTTCTGAGACAGGGTCTCAATTCAGTTGCCCAGGCTGCAGTGCAGTGGCACAATCTTGGCTCACTGCAGCCTCAGTATTCCCGGTTCAGATGATTCTTACAGCTCAGCCTCTGAGTAGCTGGGACTACAGGTGTGCACCACCATGCCCAGCTAATTTTTTATATTTTTCGTAGAGACAGGGTTTTGCTATGTTGCCAAGGCTGGTCTTGAACTCCTGGACTCAAGTGATATACCCACCTTGGCCTCCTAAAGTGCTGAGATTACAGGCATGAGCCACCACACTGGCTGGATTTTTGAAAAGATAAGCAAAATTGACAAACATTTTGCCAAACTAAGAAAAAAAGAGGTGACTCAAAATCAGAGATGAAAAAGGTAACATTACAATTGATGCCACAGAAAATCAAAGAATCATATGAAACAAATGAAAATGGAAACTAATAGGAGCAACTGTATGCCAATAAATTGGAAAACCTAGAACAAATAAATTCCTAGAGTACAACCAAGATTGAACCCATGAAGCAATGCAAAACCTGAAGAGACCAATAACAAGTAATGACATCAAAGCTATAATACAAAGTGTCCCAGCGAAGAAAAGTCTGTAACCTGATGGCTTCACTGCTGAATTTTACCATTTAAAGAAAAACTATTAACAATTCTACTCAAACTATTCCCAAAAACAGAAGAGGAGGGAATAGTTCTAAACTAATTCCCTGAGGCCACTATTACCCTAATGCCAAAACCAAACGAAGACACATCCAATGAAACTGCGGGCCAATATCTCTGATAAATATTCATACAGATATTGTCAAGAAAATATGTGCAAACTAAATATAACAACACATTAAAAAGATCATTCATCATGACCAAGTGGGATTCATCCCAGGGATGCAAAGATGGTTCAACATAGGCAAATCAATAAATATGATATATCGCATCAACAAACTGAAGGAGTATAAAATTATATGATCATTTTGATTGATACTGATAAAGCATTTGATAAAATTCAACATCTTTTCATGATAAAAATAACCTGAAGAAACTGAGTATAGATGAAACATACCGCAACACAATAAAAGCCATATACAACAGACTCACAGCTAGTATTACACTTGCGAAAAACTGAAAACCTTTCTTCAAATATCTGAGACATGACAAGTTTGTTGTTCACTACTGTTATGCAACATAATACTGGAAGTCCTAGGTAGAGCAATCAGACATAAGAAAGAAATAAAAGGCATCCGAATTGTAAATGAAGAAGTCAAATTATTCTCATTTGCCGATTATATGATTTTTTTTTTTTTTGGAAAAACCTGAAGACTCCACCAAAACAAACCAACAAAAAAAACAAAAACAAAAACAAAACCTATTTTAACCGGTAAGCAAGTTCAATATAGCTGCAGGATACAAAATCAACATACAAAATTCAGTAGCATTTCTGTATGCCAACAGAGAACAATCTGAAAAAGAAATCAAGAAAGCAACTCCATTTACAATAGCTACAAATAAAATTAAATACTTATGAATAAATTTAACCAAGTAAGTGAAAGATCTCTACAATGAAACTATTAAATATTGATGCAAGAAATTGAAGACAACACAAAAAATGGAAAGATATTCCATGTTCATAGATTGGAAGAATCAATATTGTTAAAATATCCATACTAATCAAAGCAATCTACAGATTCAATGCAATCTCTATCAAAATACCAATGACATTCTTCACAGAAATAGAAAACAAATACTCCTAATTTTTATATGGAACCACAAAAGATTCAGACTAGCCAAACTTATCTTGAGAAAAAAGAACAAAACTAGAGGAATCACATTACCTGACTTCAAATTACAATACAGAGCTATAGTAACCAAAACAGCATGGTACTGGCATAAAAACAGACACACAGACCAACGGAACAGAATAGAGAAGCCAGAAATAAATCAATACATCTACAGTGAACTCATTTCCAACCAGGGCACCAAGAACATACAATAGGGAAAAGACATTCTCTCCAATAAATGGTGCTGGGAAAACTGGATATCCATATGCAGAGGAATAAAACAAGACTTCTATCTCTTGCTGTATGCAAAAATCAAATAAAAATAGATTAAATACTTAAATCTAAGACCTCAAACTATGAAATTACTACAAAACGACATGGGGGAAACTCTCCAGGACATTGGCCTGGGCAAATATTTCTTGAGCAATATCCCAAAAGAACTGGCAACCAAAGTAAAAATGGACAAATGGGATCGCATCAAGTTAAAAAGCTTCTGTACAGCAAAAGAAATAATAAAGTGAAGAGACAACTCACAGAATGGGAGAAAATATTTGCAAACTCCACATCTGACAAGGGGTTAATAACCACAACATATAAGGAGCTCTAACAACTCTATAGGAAAAAAAACTAATCTGATTTAAAAGGGGGCAAAAGATCCGAATAGACATTCCTCAAAAGAAGACATACAAATGGAAAACAGGCATATGAAAAGGTGCTCAACATCGTTCATCATCAGAGAAATGCAAATGAAAACTACAATGAAATATCATCTCATTCCAGTTAAAATGATTTTTATCAAAAAGACAAGCAATATTGAATGCTGGCAATGATGTAGAGAAAAAAGAACACTTGTATACTATTGGTGGGATGATAAAATAGTACAGCTACAATGGAGAACAGTATGGAGGTTCCTAAAAAATCTAAAGATAGAACTAACATATGATCCTTTAATCCCATTGCTGGTATATACTCAAAAGAATGGAAATCAGTATACTGAAGAGATATCTGCACTCCAGTGTTTATTGGAGCACTATTCACAGTAGCCAAAATTTGAAAGCAACCTAAGTATCCATCAACACATGAATGAATAAAGAAAATGTGGTGTGATGCATGTTCACACTCATAGGTGGGAAATGAACAATGAGAACACTTGGATACAGGGCGGGGAACATCACACCCCAGGGCCTGTCATGGGGTAGGGTGTAGGGAGAGGGATAGCATTAGGAGAAATACCTAATGTAAATGACGAGTTAATGGGCACAGCAAACCAACATGGCACATGTATACCTATGTAACAAACCTGCACATTGTGCACATGTACCCTAGAACTTAAAGTGTAATTTAATAAAAAGAAATAAAAGGAAAAAAAAGAAATTAAAAGGGTTAGCAAGATAAAATGTAGGAATCCTAAGGCACTATGACTTTTAGTGCACTCTCAAATTCTGTGCCTGACTTATAAGAAAAATTTGAGTGGAGAACTGAGGACACTGCAAAAGATTAAAGGATGAGAATTGGCTCATTTATTTTTATATTCAGAATTGTCATTTGTTCATAAATACTATAATAATAAAAATTATCAATATTAAAAAAATGAAAATGTGGTATGATATGGTTTGGCTGTGTCCCTACCCAAATCTCATCTTGAATTGTAGCTCCCCCATTTCCCACGTGTTGTTGGAGGGACCCAGTGGGAGATAACTGAATCATGGTAGCAGGTCTTTCACCTGCTGTTCTCATGATGTGAGTAAGTCTCAAGAGATCTGATGGCTTTATAAAGGGGCGTTTCCTTGCACAAGCTCTCTTCTCTTGTCTGCCACCATGATTGTGAGGCCTCCCCAGCCACGTGAAACTGAGTCCATTAACCACCTTTCTTTTGCAAATTGCCCAGTCTTGGATACGTCTTTATCAGCAGTGTGAAAATGGACTAATACAGGTACATATACACAATGGAGTACTATTCAGTCATAAAAAAGAATGAGATCATTTGCAAGTTTTGAATAGAAATAGAGGACATCATCTTAAGTGAAATAAGCCAGGCACAGAAAGACAAACTCTGCATGCTTTCATTCATTTGTGGGAGCTAAAAATTAAAACAACTAAGCTCATGGAGATAGAGAGTAGATTAGTGGTTACTAGAGGCTGGGAAGGGTAGTACAGGTTGGGGGACTGTTAGAAAATGGAGATGGTTTATGAGTAGAGAAATATAGTTAGAATGAGTGAATAAGACCTAGTACTTCCAGTACTTGATAGCACAACAGGGTGATTACAGTCAGCAAGAATTTGTTGTATATGTTAGAGTAACTGAGGAAGTACTATTGGAATGTTTGTAACACAAGGAAATGATGACTGCTTGAGGTGATGGCAACCCCATTTACTGTTATGTGATTTTTGTACATTGTATGCCTGTATCAAAATCTCATCTACTTCATAAATATTTATGCATGGTATATATCTATAAAATTAATAAATTAAAAAAGAAATGATAAATATATTCTAGTTATATGATATCTAAGGGTAACAAATAGGGCAAAATTTTAATTATTGGATGAGTTTATAATACCAGTCTTCTTGAACTGGACTCTTGGTAAAACCAAAGTTACTTAGAAACTGTCATTGCCAACTGCTATCCCTATTTGATGGCTGGACCTTCTATGTTGGGGCCAAGGATGGAGGACAATGAGGTAGAATGGAGTACAAACATTGACTGCTTGTCCAGGGAATTTTCCCTGGTAAGTTTACAGATTCTGGTATGGATTTCTTGCTGATGGTGACAGTGATGTTTGAAGGATTTTAAGCAGGAGGTGACATGATTTGGTTTTCATTTAAAAGAGTTCACTGTGGTGGCAGAATGAACTGATGGAAATGGGATCAAACTAAAAAGAAGGGGAACACTTAAAAATTATCAGTAGCAAACTAAATACGAGAAGATACAATAGGAATTGCTTTGCCATGTAGGCTGGTAGGACATCACTATGAACACTGCTTATCAATATACCATAAATGTAAATAAATACAACTTAACTAAATAATAGGCAACAAAGCACATACTTTATATTTTATAGTGGGTTCAGAAGAATCCAGAATTTTTGAATATTATAGACAATGACATTATGGGGGTATTTTTTATAAATTCACAGATTTCTTAAAAGGTCTGAAAGGTTGGTTAACATTTTAATACAACATGGAGAAACCCTGACAGCAGCAATGTGCTCATGAGAATGTATTTAGTCTTATTTCTGTTGGAGAAGCTTCAGTGCTATGCTTTTAGAAATACAGTGCTTTAGTATGTCCCATCAAATTTTGCATCAGAATACTTGAAAAGTCTTATTTCTGCTATTCAGTGACCTCTTGGCTATACACTAATAGATTTCCAATCCACTGAGAGGCAAAACCGTCACAGACACTTTTGAAACATTCAAAGCTATGATTAAATGTGCCTTTACAGCAAAAATCAATCTTTTTAAAGGCATTCAAGGGATTTGCTCTGCAAAGCAGAGACTAGCATGCTAGCCAGGCTCTCCTAGACTTCTAAAATATCTATCTTTTCCTTCTGCAGGAAGTCATTATTCCAGGGACTGTTTATAGAGGCAGATTTTCAAAGGCCTCCAAACTCCAATTAAGATCATTTTGGCTTAAGAACACCCTCTCATTTATTACAGGATTTTCTTTAAGTACACAAAAGTTGCATGCTGTAAGTGTAACAGTCGTCAATTAGTAGATTTGCCTTTTTTTGTACTTTGGTTAGCTAAACAGCACAGTCTTTACTTTTAGAAATATCCAAGTAATAATACACAGATTTATCTTTTTCAAGTCATTGTGGAACTTCCATAAAGTAAATAATATTTTGCTTTCCAGAATTGTCATAATAAAAGTAGATTTAGCTAGCATTTAATGAGTTCTTCATATACATAATGTCTTTTGTCAACACAGATAATTGAATTTTTTTTTGTAGTGCTAATGGTTTCCTATGCTTGTTAACCTCGATTCTTCTAAAAGATATATAAGTTTCTTGGGGACAAGGATCCCATCTACTCCTTTGCTTAATTTCCATACTACATTTAGCAGAGTTCTAGCGATTAGTAGGTAATAATAAACACTAACAATAAGCCTTTAATACTAGAAGAAGTCCAATTTCATGTTTAAAAAGTTTTTTATTTGCAAATAATACGCCTATTCAATTCAATACATGGAACAGTAGGTCGAAACTGACAAGTTTTGTCGTCATTGATCTGACATTTTCCGGTCATTCACAGATTTTTGTTGTACAACTACAACATTGAAGCAGTCAATGAAACTTTTTGTCAATTGTCCCGTCATATTGTCATATACACCTCTTACAGGTGTATTAATGTCATTCTGTTATAATAGTTTCAGTGGTATCATTCTGTTACATCCTAAACTTTCATTTGTGCCTACTCCTTCATTAAATATTGGGTCTGTATGCAGTTTCCCACTACATCTTCATTATGTTCCAATATAATTATTTTGTTAATTTGCTAAGAAGCCATATAAGTGAACTTAAATTAATGAAAGTGGTCTGCACATGATCACAGATTACTTTGCAGAAGCTGGCACAACACAAGCCAAAGGAAGACATAGATCATTTATCTGTTTGTAAGAAGTAGGCCCTCAAAAACACTGGCAGAGATTCAATAGGAACATAGAGTAGAAACCCAGGAGAAAGCGATAGTGGGCTCACATCCCCAACAGAATGATCCAGAATCTAAAACTGGAACCAAACCTGACCCATCTTCTGTCTCAAAATCTCCCATCTTCTCCAGATGGGTGGACATCCTTATCATACATCTTGTTGTCCAAGCCATCAATATGATTTCTACTACTTCCTCACAGCCCACAGTTAACACATACTGTTGATTCTATTTTCCTGATATCTTTTAAATTATTCTAATTCTTTTCATCCCTAGGGCCACCATACAGATTCTATCTGTTATTATCATTTTTCTGGTATACTAAAAAGACTCTTAACTCATTTTCCTGCCTCTAGGCTTGCTTGCATTCCCACATTGCCTCTACCATTTACTTTCCAAATTCACGATCATGTTCATTTTGGGCTAAATATCATTCACAGGTTCCCCATAGCTTCCAGATAAGATCAAAATTTCCTAGAAGGATATTCACATTCATTTACAATCTAATTTACGGATCTTTCCAATCTCATCTCTCACCCTTGCCTTGCTTACATTGTCTGTTCCAATGATCATCTACTTGCACTTTGAGTGTTGGGCCACCCTGTGGCTCCTGGCTGCCTTAACCACCCTTCCAATTCATCTTCTTTATCTGGACTTCTACTTAAAAAGTTCCCATTCATTTTTTGTTTTGCTTTTTCCAGGCTTTATGCTATCTAAAGAACACTCTGTTGCCATACCTTCCACTTCATTTTGTCTACAATAGAGTTTGGAATCCTAAATTTCAAAGAAAAATTAAATTAGAAAAACAGTAAATAAAATGGACATTGAATTGTGCTAGGGTCAAGAGGAAACAAAAATGCAAGTTCTGCTCCTTGGAAGTGTCAAAGGGAGGGAAATTTATGAAACAAAGATAGTGTCAGTGCCATGTGTTAAATAGTGCTTCACTCTTTTCAATCAAGCATAATAATATTCAAACTGGAAACAGTAGACTAAGAAAGAGTAAAAAGTCAAAATAGGTGTAGTGGGTTTCTATTACTGCTATAACAAATTACAGCAAATTGTGTTAAAGCAATATAAATTTATTATCTTAAATTCTGAAGGTCGGAAGTCTAAAAATGGATCTCCTTGGGCTAAATCAAGATGTCAACTGGGCCATCTTTCTTTCTGAAGGCTCTAAGGGATATTGCATTTTCTTGCCTTTTTCACCTTCTTGAGGCTGCTTACATTCCTTAGCTCATGTCCTCCTACTATATCTTCAAAACCAGTAATGACTAGTCTTTCTCACATAGAATCACTCTGACATTCACTCTTCTCTCATCTTCCACATTTCAAAGCCACTTGTAATTACATTTGGCCCATGGAAGTATCCAGGAAAATCTCCCTATTTTAAAGTCAGTTGATTAGAAACCTTAGTTCGATCTACAATCTGAATTCTTCTTTGCTGTGTAACCGAATATACAAGTTCCTGGGATTAAGATGTAGACATCTTGGAGGCGGAGGCATTATTCTAGCTACCACAATAGATAATATCATAAAATCTTCAAAGGAAGCCGGGTTTGTATAGAGTGAAGTCTTGTGATTACATATGTGCATTTTGTAGCCAGAAAAACCTGGGTTTAAATCCTAACTCTCCTCACCAAAAATAAAAAATAAAATGAAAATAAAAAAATCCCTATATAGAAGTCTCCTAATATTGAAAGCTGAGAAAACTAGGGCTTTAATCTGTCAGGGTTATTGGGATACAAGTTTTTCAAGCATATAATCTCTTCTCATAATGACTATGCTGTAAGATGGAATAATAATGGAGTTGTTTTAAAGATTATGTGACTCAAAGTGTTAAGTATAAAACATATAGAATGGCCTTAAGCATGTTCGAAGAGCTCAATAATGATAATTGTGGGTATTTTATGCCTCAGTGAATGGTAGTTGTTATTATGAAGCTAAAAGAAAAGTTATTCCCTTTAAACATACCAGAAATTTGAGTTATATACAATAGGAAAATATTGCAATTATTTTTAGGTAAGAAACCACCCTTATATAGAAAAACATCTAGATGGGTGCTTTTAGTATTATGAAAGCCAAAGTATTCTGAATGTAATCCAGGAGAATAGAATGCTCTGAATAATACAGAAATACATCTAAGAGCTTCCTTCAGGCAGCTGGAATAGGAGGAGGTTTTTGTGAAGATGAACAAGACCCTGGGAGTAGAGAGGGCTCACCTATCATGCAAAGAACAGAGGCCAGATAAGAATATGGGTCAGTGATATATCCTCCAACACCGAGAAAATAAGAAAACAAATCCTGATAATGAAAACAATAAGTTGTTCTGTGTTCAGTGCTGTGCTATGCACCCCTCTGTTATCAAATTTTTAGTCCTAATTATTTTAAATTCTAAAATGTTAGTAGAAGGAGGCTCCCATCAACAATCTTATTTTAGCGATGTTATGGGGAATCCTGTATAAGAAGCCAGTGTTCAGCTCAGGACAAACAGCTCAGTTTGCAATAGTGCATGTTCACATCAGGCAACACAGAGAAGCAGAAGCCAGATGGAGAATGATTAAGCAGAAATATGAGACAAATTTCTTTCTCTCCAAATACACTAAAAGAAGGAGAATGTTGTGTTTGTTCGTGTGTTTGTTTTTGAAGGGGGGTAAGGCAGAGGGAGTTGTAGATTCCTGACCTCGCATGTATTCTGTTACAGAGATTAGACCTATCTAGAGAGTAGGTGTTATTATTTTAAATGATTCATCTGATGATGATGATGATGATGATGATGATGACTGTTTTCATTTTTATCATTTCCAGATGATCTACCTTATTTTGGAATTAAGAAACACTTGAAGATTATTCTCAGAAATGCCATAAGGGATATTTAAAAATCTTGGAGCACACAAGAAGTACAAGAGGAATGAAAATGTCATGTCTTAATTCTCCAAAAAAGAGAATATTTTAGTTTTTAGTATATAAAGGCAGATTAACCTTCACACAAATCTAAACTTTATTACTAAATTAATCAATTACACTTTGTGTTTACTAGGTCACAGGGAATTTCAATGGGTTTACTCTGCAAAAGATTTCATGTGAAATACATTTTTCTATTCTGAAAGGTTTTTTAAGATTTTCAAGGCAACTAAGAAGTTTTCTAAAACGACAATGTTTGTAATACAGGTAAGATACCATAGAAAAAGTTTCTTCCAAAGCGTAAACTTCCCACATAATATTTGTGTTTTGGGATGTTACATGAATCTCTTCAGATTATTAAGTTTTAAACATAGTAATATAACAAGTTTTCTAGAGGTCTAAAAAGTTTAACGTGGTATAAAAATACCTACTGTAACTAAGATGCAGTATTTCCCAATCTGCTTGAATACATCTTGTTTCCTATGATAAAAATGTTGGAGCATTCTTTAGTTCTAAGATCTACTATACATGTAGAACTTAGCTGATAATACTTTAAATCATATTGCACAACTACCAAGTATTTAGGAGAGTAGTAAACATATTTCTGATTAAATCAAAACTCAGTTAAATCAAGACCTAATTAAATTCCAATTAAAGAAAAAATCTTTGAAATAAATGTATATAAATACATTTACTGGAGCAACTTTAAGATACTCTCAGTCATCTGTGTCTACTGGTATTCATGCTTTTGTATAATCTCCTTCCCTTAAGTGTAACAGAGTTATGACTTGCTTCAATCCAATAGACTGTAGCAAAGGTGATGAACTGTCACTTCCATAATTGTGTTACATAAGATTATAACATCTGTTCAGCTAAGGGACTTTTTCGCTTGCTAGCTTTCATAAAGCAAATGGCCATGTTAAGGAAGTCCACACAGCAAGAAATTGAGAGTGACCTTCAGCTCAAAGCCAGCAAGAAACTGAAGCCCTCAGCTTAACAATCCATGAAAAGTGAATGCTGCCAACGACTTCATGAATTTGAAAGTAGATCCTTCCCAAGTTAAGCTTTTACATGAGACCCCATCCCTGGCTGAACAATTTGACTGTGGCCTTGCAGAGAACTCAGCCAAGCTATGTCTGGATCTCTAACCCACACAAAAAGTAAGATAATAAATATAAATTTTAAAAATGCAACTATTATTTTGAGACAATTATTAATTTTCAGGCAGTTGTAAAAAGTACTACAAAGAGATGTCCTGTGTGCTTTACCCAGGTTTCTCTAATGGAAACACTTTATGAGATTGGAGTATAAACTATCAACCAAGATATTGACATTGACACAATCAAGATACAAAAAATATTCCATCATCACAGGATCCTCATGTTGCCCTTTTACAGGCACACTCACTTCCCTCCCTCCCTCATCCCCTTATTAATCTTTGGCAGCCACTGATATGTTCTCTATTTCTGTAACTTTGTCATTTTGAGAATGTTTTATAAATAAAATCATACAGTATTTTTTATTGGTTTTTTTCACTCAGCATAATTCTCTAGGGATTCATCCAGGTAGTTTCAGGTCACAGTGGTTTATTTCATGATATGAGACAAACCACAGATTGTTTAACCCTTCACCTTTGAAGGGCATGTAGATTGTTTCCAGTTTTCAATTATTACCAATAAAGGGACCATAGACATTTAGTATGGATTTTAGTGGACATAAGTTTTCATTTTTCTAGGATAAATGCCCAGGAGTGCAATCACTGGGTTATATGGTAATGGCAAGTTTAGCTTTTTAAATAAACTGCCAAACTGATTTCCAACGTGGCTGTACCATTTTTCTTCCCCACCAGCAATGAAAGAATCATTCTGTTTCTCTGCACCTCCACCAGCAATTGATGTTGCGTGTATATATGTATATATACATACACACATATACACATATATATTTTACATACAGTGTATGTGTGTATATGAGATATATGAACACATATATAAAATTCCATATATATTGTACATACACAGACATACACAAAGGGTCTCACTCTGCCAGCTAGGCTTGAGTGCAGTGACCCTATTATAGCTCACTGTAACCTGGAACCCTTGGGATCAAGTGATCCTCCCACCTCAGCCTCAACTCCCGCCCCAGAGTAGCTAGGACCATAGGCATGTGCCAGTAAACCTGGTTAAGTTTCTAAAATTTTTGGAGAGATGGAACTTGCCCAGGCTGTTCTCAAACTCCTGGGCTCAAGCAATCTGCCTGCTGTGGCCTCCCAGTGAGCTGGGATTACAGGCAACAGCCCACCTCACCTGACCTGGGAATTCTGATAGGTGTGTAGTGATATCTCATTTCAGTTTCATTTTCTGTTACATTGAACATCTTGATGTGATCACTTGCCATCTGTATTTCTACTTTGACAAAATGTCTCTATTTCCATTTTTAAACTGCCCATTGCACATTTTCTAATCAGTTTGCTTATTTTTTCTAATGTTGATCATTCCTTATATGTTCTACATACTATTTATTTGTCAGATATTTGGTTTGCCAATATTTTCTCCTACTCTGTAGATTGGATTTTGATCTTTTTAACAGGATCTTTCCCAGAGCAATAGTTGTTAATTTTGATAAAATCCAACTTATTATTTTTTAGTTTTCTGGATTGTGCTTTTAATGTTGACTTTAGGAATTATTTTCCTAACCTTATATCCTGGAGATAATATCTTAAGTTTATTTATCTAAATTATATAGTTGTATGTTTTACATGTAAGTCCATGATTCATTTTGAGTTAGTCCTGCAAATGATAAGAGACTTAGGTTGTGGTTAGTGTTTTGCTTGTGGATAATCCAATTTCTCTAGTGCCATTTGTTAAAGAGGCTGTTTTATCTCTATTTCATTGCTTTTGCACCTTTTTCAAAAATAAGTTGGGCATATTTGTATCCGTTTTTTCTTGGTTCTCTATTCACTTCCATTGATTTATGTCTGTTCTCTCCACCCAAAGTCTTGTTTATTTCTCTCTACGTTTCAGAGTCAACTCATATTTGTTTTATTTATAATATTCAGTGATTCTACTTTTACTTAGCAGGAGAATAGCAAAACACACATTGATTCCATCTCTCTATAAAAATGGAAGTCTCCAATATATGTTATTTTAAACTTAGTTTGTAGTAATATAGTTATGTAACAATAAATAATATGGCATATAAATAATAGTATGTCTCCAGTAAGCACCAGGAGGTAAGTATTTATCCCAGGGTATCATCATAAGCATTAAATTAGGTAATGTTTAATAAATTATCTAATAAATTAACAATACAATGTAAATTATACCTATTTGCATAGTGGTAGAGGATAAATGGATGAGGATTCAAACCCCTACTTCTCCAACTATGAAAAGTATCCACTTGTATTAGTCTGTTCTTGCATTGCTATAAAGAACTAGCTGAGACTAGGTAATTTATAAGGAAAAGAGGTTTAATTGACTCACTGTTCCACGGGCTGTATAGGAAGCATGGTTGTGGAGGCCTCAGGAAACTTACAATCATGGCAGAAGGTGAAGGGAAAGCAGGCACATCTTACGTGGCTGGAGAAGGAGGAAGAGAGAGCAGGGGAAGGTGCTACACACTTTTAAACAACCAGATCTCATGAGAACTCACTCACTATCACAAGAACAGCAGGGAAATCTACCCCCATGATTCCATCACCTCCCACTAGCCCTCTCCTTTAACATTGGGGATTACAACTCCACATAAGGTTTGGGCAGGGACACACATCCAAACCATATCATCACTAATTAATGTTTCTGAAAGCTAGTGTTACATTAGAACCACCTGAGGAGCTTTTAGAAAATTACAGATCCCTGAGCTTCCATCTAGATTGATTAAATAAAAATATCTGGGCTTGAATTCCTTGAGTTAGTATTTTTTAAACTTTGTCAGTGATTCTGATGGTCAATGAGTTTTGAGAACCACCGCTCTAAACATTTCTGAAATTTCTTCTTGTTCTATAAAGTGAGGATAATAATATGATAAGGATATCTCTGTCACAATTCGATGTAAGATATATAAATAACTTAACCTAAATCAGGTTCTCAGCACTGTATCAGCATATAGAAGTAGAACGAGTATGCATTTTGCAAAAGAGTTCCTAATCTAGCTGCAGTACTTCCTAGGTCTGTCACAGTCAAGTCATAGGACTTTGGAGACTCAGTTTCCTCATTTCTCGTAGGACCTTGGAGCCTCAGTTTTTCTCCTAGTACTTAACTCTTGGAGCTGGTGTAAGGATAAAATTAGATAATGTGTATATACATATTTCATACACTGCAGGTGCATTTGTTCTCGTTCTTTCTTCCTGAAACGTCTCTGCAAAACACAAGTGTAATCATCCTTACCATAATATAAAGTTTAATGTGGAGCTTTAAATTTTAGGAAGGGAAAAAACACCTTCCCTTTATCCAGCCATCTGGATGCTACCAATAGTTCTTTGACTTCTTCCAGGGTTGGCCAGTGTTATAGTACGGTTTTTAGAAAAAAAAAGTTTGTAGAGGTTTCACCATTGAGGAAAAAGTAGGTTTGTCTTTCAGTCTTCAATGCTCAGACTTTGCTTCTCCCTTCTTCTATACTACATATTTTATTGTCTTTTCCAAGATAGTACACCATTGTTACAAGAGTTACTGATTTCAATGGACAAGATGTCATCCTCAAGATGTCTCTTCTAACATTCTAGAATTGTTATACATTTAAAAGAGTTCTAGTGCATCTGAAAGGTTGGGAATGTCTTCCCCAAAGTAGCAGCCTCATTAATTTCTGGGATATGCAATAAAGGAATTTTGAGACTTATCTCTGTATTATCTGTCCTTTCTTTTAATCTGATGATATTTGTTCAGAATCTACTCAAGTGGGTTAGAACATGTGAAACAGACTTGTGGGGACTGAAAGATATAATGCAAACCCCAGAAGTGCCCTGGTTCAGCCAAATGCATACACACATACATACAAACACACACATCAGAACTCATAAACTCAGCATTTTGACTTTGACTTAGTAAACAAAATGGTTACCCATATTGTCATCAATCTTAAAGTTTGGTGGATTGCAGCAAATCAACAATTTTTGGAACTTTACAAAATTATTATCTTCTTGATATAATTAATTAAACTGTAAAATTTTAGTTGATCTGTTCTCTTTAGATCTGGTGTCTGTGTAGTGTATGCATTATTAGATTGTACAGTCTAATATTTGAAATTACACTGTTACACCAAAACAGAAGTTGAAACGATTCATTACAAAAGCTCTAAAGACAAAACTACTCAGTCTCCAATAAATGGACAATAAAAAATGACAAAATATAATTCCCAAAGGAAAATTATATTTTCTACTCATGAGTATCAATAGAATGATGTCATATTGCGAAAGTAGGGTAATAAAATGTCTTATTTTAATAAGCTACTGCCAAGGAATTTCAGGAAAAGAATATTTTGCTACAACAGAACGGAGTCATCCGTAAGTAGAGATTATATTTTCTAAACAGATTCTTTTGGTTAGGGTCTGGGTTTAATTTTTGGCCAGCTTTTAAATGCTTTCTTACAAAAGAATTAATTTTAAGTGAATCATGATTTTCTTTTCATTCTCAGAAGCAGTTTTGTGGGATTGGGGTTGAAGAGGCTGAAAATAGATGGATCAGACACTAACAAAAGCATGCAGCAGGAGGACAAAGACGACTAGCATTAAGAGCAGTGATTTGGAGTTCCTGGATTTTTGTTGCCTTATTTACCATCAAAAAGCCTAAACCTGTTCATTTCCTTGAATCTAAACAGAAACAAAATGGGCTCTCAACTATTCTAATCTAAACTAAGCTCCTATTTTCCTACTGGAAAGTACTATTAACTTTCCCCTGAGAAAGATAGGTTATATGAGTGCCGAATAAATAAGGCTCTATTTAAAGACCCTAAGAGTGCATACAATAAACAGAAAAATCAATGTGAGCCCCTTTGACAGCTGAAATTAGATGTCTCATAATATTTTGCCAGCTTCATAGAGCATTGTATATTTTCAAGCTACCCTCTATGCCTTTGTGCTCCTTTATCTTTATTTGCCTCTCTCGTTAAAAATACAATTTTGCCCTTTTGCTAACATTTTATGGGCTTAGGGACTTACTTTTAAGACCTGGCCACAAAGCTTTGAATTGGTGGCACAGGCATTGCTAACAGCAAATTAACCTGGAAGAATATGAGCTTTGGGTTTATTCAATAGCACATTACCAATAATTTTTATTTTGAAGTGTTGTCTTATTTTCCTTTCATGTCACATGGCACCTAAGCAAAAAATGTACAAAGGCTGCAGAGAGTAGCCTGGAAGAGACAAATGCTTTGTGATTTTACAGTGTCAGTGACATTCTTATGTCTAAACATACGGAAGTGAAATGTGAGGCACAGGTTTTTCAAGTTAGGAGAGGGAGATAGAAAACTATTTAGCTAGATAGTTCAAAATCAGGTTTCTTAGGGACAAAGGAAAACTACAGGAGGAAAGCAATTCATTGAACAGATGGACAAAGAAATATGTTATTTAATAAAATATCTTAAATACCAGGGGTACTTTGCTAAATTTTCCATACCTTACCCTGAAAACTGAGTTTATTCTTAAGCAAAAATAATTAATAAAAGATTCATTTCTGGCAATATTTATTATATCACAAAATGTTACAGCCTATAATAGCCTTTGAAGCCCTATCCTGACCACTCATTTAAAATCCAGTGTCTTGCTCCAACACAGCATTCTGATTACCCTTAACTTACTCTACATTTTTCTTTTTGTGCCTTCTAACGTAACTATAAAATGTACTTATTTTTATATACTTTTTATCACAGATCTCTTTCTACTAAAATACAAAATCTATGAGGTCAAAGGCCTTGGTTTTACTTACTGATATATCCCATGAGTGTAGAATAATGCTTAACACAATATATTTGGAGAATGAAGGGATAAATGAATGAAGAGTAACATGATACACATTAACCGGGATCTTTTTTCCTGATGTATAGAAATCAACCCACTGAGGGCTGACGTCATTGTTAGTATCGGCTATGACATTTTCTCTCTGTATTTGCTATTTGCCATAATTTACTTTTTCTGACTTCATTTTACAAATGTAAATTCTATGGTATAAAAAATATTGCCCTTTCTCCCAGTTTCAAGGGTATTAAGCAATAAAGCCAGAAATAGACTTAGGACTGTAGAGCATTATAGGTAAATTTTCTTGTCGCAACATCATAAATAAACATGTCCAGGATTGATCACCCACAACTCAACGAATTAAAATAAAGAACAAACATAGGAAGAAAAATGAAAAAAAAAGATTATATCATTTTGCATTGGTTTAATGGACCAGCAGAATCAAATATGAAAATGCTGAAAAAATTTAGAGAAGAAACCCGACAGCTCTAGAGAGAAAGATTGTACCTCATTACTAAAGTTCTAAACTTCAGTAGAGAGGAATGACAGATTTCTGTTTAAAAAAAATGATTCTCTGTGACATTTCAGTGAGTTGTCAAATCTATAACTTCCCTTTTGTGAACTGCTGCTGGAGGACAGATGCCTTTCCTGTGGGGGTTACACCTCTGTGAGTGGTTAAAAAGAGAAGGACGAGCTTCCTGCACACGGCACCTCTATTCACTGAAGAAGGTTATTTTTGTGCTAAATCATCTGCACCAAACCATATGGTTGGAAGAAAATAGACTGCTAGCCAATATATAGCATCTCCAGAGGGCCTAGACTGGCATAAGATGCCTGCTGATTTGTTTGCTATTTGAATAGATGCCTTCCTTTCCTTGGCTCAATGAAGAAAATTGTGACTTGGGGCAAATAATTCCACCAAAAAATAGAATGGAAGAGAATGTCACCAAGTAAGAAATACCTCCCAGTATTTTTATATCTATGTTCATATTTTATTAAAACTTCTATGTGTTATTCAGTGCTATTTGCTGACCGTTATATTCCTTTAACAAAGAAATTATATGAGTTTCTCTCAATCCATCATAATACATGTTATGGTCTGAATTTTGTCCCAATCTCCTTAACCCAAAATTGATGTGTTGAAGACCTAATCCTCAGTACTTCAGAATGTAACTGTATTTGAAGACAAGGTCTTTAAAGAGGTAGTTAAATTAAAATGAGGTCATTGTGATGGACCTTAATTCAGTATTACTGATATCCTTATATGAAGAGGAAATTTAAGCCCAGACATATAAATAAAGAAGACGAATATGAAGACATAGGGAGATGACAGCCATTTACAAATAAGCCAGGTACAGATTTTTCCTTCACGGCCTTGAGAGGGAACCCTGTTGACACCTTGTCTTTGGACTTCTAGCCTCCAGAACTATGAGAAAATAAATTTCTGGCCTCTGGCTTCTATGCCACAGTCCTAGCAAACTAAAACAAAACACACAAATCAAAAACTGCCTCTTCTGGAATTAATGAGGATAACCAGCAAACTGATGGGGGGCAGGTGATTTCTGCTTCTATAGAAATGGCAAGAACCAAAGAGCAGTACCTTTGTAGAAAAACATCTCCATTGTGATTTAAAAAGCAAAACATTAAGATTACATGAATTTAAAGGAATAATAATTACCAATTAATGTTTGCAACATAATTGCCAATACTCTTTTGTTCAATTCTGACAACGCTGTGAAGTGGGTATGTAGATTTCAATCTGCAAGTTGACTTGTCTAATTCACACAGCTGGGATTTGAACTCAGATCTCCTACCTTTAAATCCTATTCCATCACAATGAAACCTCTCTGCTCTGATTTGAACTGGGTTTAATTTCTTTTGTGTTAATTGCCTTTAATGGAAGAAGTTTTCTCTTTCTCTTTTCTTTTTAACCTAAAGACCACATTACTCATAAGCAATAGAAATACTGGCAATTGGTGGTGTATTCAGGTTTTCTTATTGCCAATAATCCAAGATTATGAATTATTTTTTCTTATAATGACAATTCATTCAGCTTTTCAAAACAATGAAATCATTTAGTCTTGTGAACTTGTAATCTGTGTCTTAAAATTGAATGGTAAAATGTTATTCACTATGTATGTGTGAAAGATGTTATATCATTATGTATTACCCAAGATGTAAAACAAGAATGTCTCAATTATTTAAGAACACAATTACTCTCAGCATAATTATTGCTACATTCATTGTTATGAGGCCACAAATGATTCATTTAAATTTTTGTAATTTTCTATGTTGTTTTATAATGAGAAATAATGTTTAGGATGAGGGAACTGTAAATTTCTAGCATCAAGTAGTCAATTTTATCAAGTATACTTTATAAGTCAAGAAAATAGAGATATGTTTTCATTAAATTTTACGCCAAAAACATTGAAATAAATAACATGTTGTGTTTTTATATCTCATTTATTACTTTCTACTTTCACTGAAGTTTTGTATGTGTATGTCTTATATTTTACTGATTTATTAAATCTCTGAAATCAAGATTCATATCTGCTTCATCTTTGCAGCTTCTATTTTGTTTGCAGTACTTGCTCAATAAATATTTAATGAACATCAAAAGTTTTCCATGTATCACAGTTATTAAAAATATGAATTAAATAAGAATAATCCACTATTTTTTTGTATCAAAGAAAACTGGGGCATCAAAATAAGAGTATTTATACCATAGTCAGATTTTAAACAAAGTGCTAACAACAGATGGTAGTGTTCTTTCATCGGTGTTAAACAGATTTTTTCATATTAACTTATGAATGGTGTTCATCAAATTTCTATAGCATAAGAAAAGTTTTCTTCTTTAAAATTTCGGCATTTAATCTGTGGCTTAAGAAACTAAAGTCCATTAGTCTAGCTTATTTATGCCATCATCTTGGCACATTGGACTCCCCTGGGATATTTGTAAAGTCACAATTCTTTCCTGCTGTTTCAATTAACGCTCTAGAAGACTCATTATCTTCAGTAGAAACGATCTTTGAAACCGTAACACGCTTCAGCTGGAAATATGTTATTTGATTTTTCAGAGTTAAAAGGCTTAGGGTTTTTATTAAGGGACTCACATGGGGATGAAAATTACAAGTAGAGGAAGACCTTGGCCAACACATTCAGAGAAACTGATCACCAAGTCCCTCCCGCTGCTTAGCAAAATAACCAAGTCCATAATTAGGGCATAGCTAAGGTTAAAATGCTAGGAACATACTTTTCCAGCTCTCTAAATGAGACAGCCTTTGCTTTCCAAATCATCTACCTCATCAGCTGGGGTTACAAGACCTGCTTTCTCACTCTGCCTACCCTTTAGTTGAGAAAGTAAAAACAACTCTTTAATCTTTCCACATTTGACTACATGGCTCTGGCCACCAGTCAACAAGGTTTATTGAGCCCCTTTTCTATGGAGATTCTGGGTGGCCATGCGGTATATTAGCACACACACCCAAAAAAAGGGAAAAATTATGTTTGCCTTTGAAGAGCTCCAAATATGAGAAATCCAGGAAAGATGTTAATTCCTGTATCACCTTATTCTTTTATTGGAATGTACAGAGAAAGACACAAAGATCAATGTGAATAAATGCTGCCAAAAATATTTTCTTCTGTTGCATTGGGTATACTGCAGTGAGAAAGACACATGGGATAAACTGAGAATCCTCAGCTCACACAAATTGGCCTTATGTTTAGGCAAGTATGCCATGTGAATTTGCAAATGCATTTGCTGAAAGGTGACCTCATTAGGAAAATTAGCAACTACATGCTGTAAAGACATGAAATATATGATAAAATGGTTCTACAAATATGCAGCCCTCACTTTTTTAGGCAGAGACTAGTTGACTACCGGTAAAATCAGTGTTTCTCAAAATCTCATCTTCTTTTAAACAAACTACAATTTTAACATAAAGAGTTGTGGGAATTCTTATCAGAATGTTTTATTTCCTGTTAAAAGGTTTGGTGTTTTTGTTTTGTTTGCTTTTTGTCTTCTGATTTTTGCAATCTCATTCCACTAATGGAAGTGCAGTGTTTTGATAAACAGATAAAGACAATGTATAACAACTCACTGGGAGAAGGAAATCAATTTCTAAAACCATTTGATTATAACCTGAATCTCTCCTAATATTTTTTCTCTTGATGTTCATTATGATTAATAAAGTTTCTCAATGCTCTTGAGATTGATTGGCTTCATCACAGGCAATAAATTTATTCTACCTAAGTTCACTGAGTACTATCCCCAACATGATTTTTGCTGTCTTATCACCCCTCCCTCCTTCTCGATTTCTCTGTCTCTTTTCTCTTTCTGTCTCTCTCATTTCACAAATTATTTAGAGGGAAGGATAAAAACTAGAATGAAGGTGATTAAGAACTAAGAACTATGAAAGGTAATTATTTGTCAAATGTTGACCTCTGGAAAGTAGGGACATACTTAGTTTTTGGCTAAATATTTGATTATGAAATCAGGGTAGTCAGTTCTAAAACAAAAGTTATTTCACAAAGGAAGCACTTTAATAACAAAAAGAGGAAAAAAAGAAAAACAATGATATGTTCTGTAGTTGATATTAATAGGTATTTTATTAAAGGCAAGGTGAACTAACTTTATTATTTTTTTTTTGGTGTGTTTTTTTATTATTATGTGAACTAACTTTATAAAACATACTCTGATGCCTTTTCTGTAAAAAATATGAATCATTTTAGGACATTTTATGCATTGGTAGGCTCAGACACTGACTTAGGTGTTACATGCAGTTCATTATATTTTTTTGTGAAGAAAAGGGACATTTTATTTCTATAATTTAAATTTCTGTAACATTCATGCCAGACAGCTTACTGTAAGTTTAAAGTATAGAATAACAGCATGCACATCTTTAGGATGTTAGAGATTTATTTCTGGTCTGCAAATAGGGGATTGACTGGAACCATTCATTAATTCCACAAATATATATTCAGCTTTTTCTGGGTTTTAGGTATGTACAAAGTTGAGGAAAATGTGATCCTTGACCCAAGGAGCTTATAGCCTAAGAGAGAAGTTACAGGACACATGCATATTCTTATTGTTAAATAAAACATTCAAAATCATTAGAGGTTAAAAAGTGCTTTTGAATTTAGAGGAGTAAAAAATATATACATGGAACAGTTATCAAAGGTTCATTGGAATGGGCCTTAATATTAAGTCCTTAATATTTGGGCAAAAATTAGATGAAATCAATTGAATGAGTTTGGAGGAGTAACAAGAGACTAGAAGAATGAGAAGGTAAGTATGGTCCTTGACAGTGAATAATCCCATCTGACTAGAAAATAGAGTATGGGAAAAATGAAGACAGAAAAGGAAGCTTGATAAAAATCTTGTACGTTTCTTGAATGTTGAGCTAAATAATTTGGACTTTATTCCTCAAGTAACGAAGAAGAATGAAAATTAGTATATATTGCATTATTACGCACCTTCTAAAACCAGCTGTTTACATAGGCTATGTAATTTAATTTCCTCATCAACCTCATAATGAAAGCAATTCTCACACACAGGAGTCTGTAAATGGGATTTAAGTGGCTCTTGTTCCAAAGCTCCTTTTTCTACACGACTTCTTTGTGGTCATAAATGACTTTGAGAATTTCATGAATGCTATGGAACTCCTTTCCAAAGAAATGCATAGGTACACATATACACAAAATTTCTCTTATAATTTCATGGTATTTATTAATTTCCATTTTCATTCTCTGTTAAAACACTCTTGCTCCACCCGAAGATATCTCTCATAAGGCAATGCATTTCCTTCTGATTCCATGATCCAGGTATATTTCAACATGGGAATATATAAAAGAATACTATAGAACTGAGTTTTCAATAAGGCAGTTATGTTTGATATTATATCAATAAAAAAGGAATGTGTAAATTAAATCATTAAAACAATGTAATAATTTTACCCCAAATTTGGAAATGTTCATCTTATAAAACAAAACAGAGTGGTCTAAATCTGAACCAGCTCACATTAATTTGAATTTCTTCAATGTTTTATTAGCTTTTGTTTTACTTGTCTTCATATTTTTATCTAATTTTTCCCTTTCTAAAAAATTTGAATATACTATTTTTACCCATATCTTTCAATTTAAACACAAACATTTTTGTTGGTTGGAAATTTTTGTATTTCAGTTGCTTAGCCATTTTGTCCTTAAGGTCTTAGGGACAAAATGGCTAAATTTGAGTCCTGAATCTGTATTGCTAGCAATGTGAATCTGGACACATTACAACACTGCATTTTATTTAAAACCAGAAAACTCTGTCAGGTTCTTTTCCTGAAAATTGGGAATAATAGTAATTATGCTCTTCCTTAAATGATTATTAAATGTAGAAAATTTCTAAATGATAGAAGTAGTTTAATATCCATTATATCCATTACTATTCAATTCGTGACCATTCTTTAAAACCTAGTTGTAACAGCATTAAGTTTGGGAATTTTTTTTTTTTTTTTTTTGAGGCAGAATCTTATTCTGTCACTCAGGCTGGAGTGAAGTGGCATAATCTCGGCTCATGGAAACCTCCACCTCCCAGGTTCAAGCAACTCTCCTGCCTCAGCCTCCCAAGTAGCGGGGACTACAGGTGCACGCCACCACGCCCAACTAATTTTTGTATTTTTAGTAGAGACAGGGTCTTACCAGCCTGTTTTGTTGGTCAGGCTGATCTCGAACTCCCGACCTTAGGTGATCCACCTGCCTCGTCCTCTCAAACTGCTAAGGTTACAGGTGTGAGCCACTATGCCCAGCCAAGAAACAACTTTAAAAGGCAAATATTTAAGAATAAGAAAAAGCATAGTTTAAAAGATAAATATATAAATAATAAGTGATATAAGTGATATAATAAGAGCTCGATATAAAATGTTAGGAAAACACAGAAGAAGAAGTAATGACTGAGTCCTGGAATAGTGCAATAAAGAGGTAACATTTGAGTGGAAACTTCCAGAAGGGGTTTTCTAGGTTGACCTAGCTGACTATTAAAGTAATTCTCCATGTAAAACAGCAGCTTCCTGTTCTTGTATAACATATTAGCCCATGGAACATGCTTTAGAATATGAACATTACAGAAGTGAGAGAGAAATGTTATATTTTGATTTAAATGCTACTTACTGGGCCATTCATATGGTTGAAAACATGCAATATCTTTTCAGTTACGTTGAGAAGTGCATACATTGCATTTGTTTGAAATTCAGGTATTAAAGTCAGATCATGTAAACGACATTTTAAAAAACAATGAAACGAATGCATTATTTGAGGGGTGAAATATAATTTGTATTATCAATCAGTTTGAAAATTCTTGAGCAATAATTACCAACTCTAAAGCACACAAATGACATTGTTTCTAAATATGTCATCAAGGATGGGTGTCTCTTCATGTCAATTACCTCCTTGATATTGCACTTGTGTTCATCAGAGCTTCTTTTAAATAAAATATTTTAGGTTTAGAGGTACATGTATGTGCAGGATTGTTATATAGGTAAACTGCATGTTGTTGGAGTTAGCTGTACAGATTATTTAGTCACCCAGGTAATAAGGATGATACCCAATAAGTATTTTTTTTATCCTCTCCCTCCTCCCACCTTCCACCCTCAAAGTAGGCCCCAGTGTCTGGTAGTTCTCCTCTTTGTGTCCTCTTTGTTGTTTAGCTCCCACTTATAAGTAAGAAGATGCAGTATTTGGTTTTCTGTTTCTGTATTAGTTTGCTTAGGACAATGGCCTCCAGCTCCAGCCATGTTGCTGCAAAGGACATGATCTCATACTCTTTTTTTCCAGGTAAAATTATTTATTTTATTTTTTAACTTTTATTAAGTTCCAAGATACATGAGGTTTGTTACACAGGTAAACTTGTGTCAGGAGGGTTTGTTGTATAGATTGTTTCATCACCCAGGTATTAAGCCTAGTACCCATTAGTTATTTTTCCTGACTTTCTCCCTCTTCCCACACTCCAGCCTCCAGTAGATCTCATTCTTTTTTATGGCTGCGTAGTATTCCATGATGTATATGTACCATATTTTCTTTATTCAGTATACCAGTGATGATCATTTAGATTGATTCCATGTCTTTCCTATTGTGAATGATGCATGATTAACATACATGCATGTGTCTTTATGGTAGAATGAATTATATTCCTTTGGGTATATACTCAACAATGGGATTACTGGGTGGAATAATAATTCGTTTTAAGTTCTTTGAGAAATCGCATCAGAATGGCCATTGCTAAAAAGTCAAAAAATAACAGATGCTGCAAGGTTGCAGAGAAAAGGGAACACTTACAAACTGCTGGTGGGAGTGTAAGTTAATTCAGCCACTGTGGAAAGTAGAGCTGCTTTTCTTGCTCTGCCAGGAATCAGTATAGTCATCTAACATTTACTGAGTCTTTAATCTGTACCAGTTACAATGCTAAGCATTCTGTAATGTTTTACTTTAGTTTTCTCCGATTTTACAGATGAAAAGTCAGATTGAAAGAGATTAAGCAATTTGCTGAGAGTCAAGAGCAAATTCTGTTAAAGGACGTAACTGAAATTTGAACAAAGGATACACAATATATTCACTCTGTGTCCAGGAAATAAATCCTGAGATGCCTACGGGTAAGAGTGAGGCATACATTACACGAAAGATCCAATCCAAGCTCTACATGTTTCTGTGGAAGCCCAAGGTCTCCGGGATTAATAAATAAATCAGCAGCAAGACATTCAATGTCATTTTAAGTGGATGGATAATTGTCTATTCAGCAGAGAAAGCCAACACACCTCTACTAGTTAGAGCCAAGGATTATCAGATGGTAAGCTGTGGATTTCCTATGTGTAGGTTATTGAGCTTCAACCGTCAGTGCAGGGCCAGGGGTCCAGGCAGTTCAGAGGAACATCAAGTCTCTTCCACCTGGAACTTTTATCCTTTATTCATCCAAAAAGTGACATCATCACCATGCTAACAAATTAATGTGTGCTCTAACTGCCAGCTACCTGAATACAACTGAATGGCTCTTATCAATGCGCAATTTCTATCAAAGTAACAGGAAGATTTTATCCCAGTGTTTCCAAATGATACAGGATTTTTCTACATGGCATGAGGGCTTTCTAGCCTAGATACTTTCTGATAGCCATGACCTACCAAAGTGTCTTCTACCTAGAACCTAGGATTCAAGGTAGCAATCAGAAACACTAAAATATTATTTTCTTAATTAAAGAAAGAATGAAAGAGTGAGGTCAAATTTAGCATATATTGATGATCACCTACTACCACATGCTTTAAGGTCAATGATTACATCTTATATATTCTTGTATTCCCAAAACCTAAAAAAAGTGACATTGCATAGTGAATATTCAGTAAACATTTGTGGAAGGATTCTTTGGCCTGTTATTTATATACTATCACTGAATTTAAATTTCATAAGGCTTTGAGATATGCTATTAATATTTCAATATTTTTAATGAGGTGATTACATTTTTTCCAGGAAAATCCAGCTAGTTACTGACTGTGTTGAAATTCAAAACCAGATCTTTCTACCCTACCTCTCATTTTGAAGGTAACACCAGTGAATTCAATGATTCAAAAATGTGTACCTAATGATCAAGAATTGAACGTATATGCAGTACCTACACACTATGAGACATATCATGAGACATTGTTAATATTCATTTAATCCTCATAAAAATCTTTAGAAGTATTATTTCAACTTAACAGAAAAAGAGAGCTCAGAAGTGTAGAAAAACGTGTCCAAGGTCAGACAATAGAATATGGCTACTTACTATGTATCACTTTATATATATTAATTTCTCATGAGCTAGGAATAATTTGAACCCCCAGAGTAAAATTCCAGTGTCCATATTATATTATTCTTCTTATGCTTACTCAATGAGTTTTAATTTCCTGAATTTGATATTAAATATTTGTATTCAAATAGCTAAAACGAAATAGCAAAATCCATAAGACATAAAATTCACAAGTACCTCTCATATAAGGACTTAGAGCATTATTTACAGCATTTCTTGAACTTCACAACCTGAAATACACACTTCATCCTCATCTGTGAAATCTCCCTCTTTACTTGGCCTATTTGAAATATTAATATTTAAACCTAAACCTCAACTGCAACAAAATACCATTTGATCCTATGTTTATAAATAAAATATAATACAAAACATTCAAAATAGCAAAATGCTCACCATTACACTGAAGATGTATTAGCCAATTCAGATTAGATGTTTGTGTACTAGTTCAACAGGACAGTTTAAAAATCAGATTTTTATTTAATGTAAAGTATGATAAGCAATAGCTATTTTGATGAGTCCATTTCTAGGTCAAAATTGAGGGTAACAAGACAGGGCCCTGCTTTGATAACCTTGGACATTTTGGAGAAAATAAATAGTTATCTGTCTTTTCCATAACTCCACAATGAAGATAAGCCAGAAAGAAAGTATGGCTATACATGCTTCACACAGAGTATGATTTAATAGAGATTTGAAAAATTAAAAGTAAATAAAAAGGGGCACCTTCTTTCTCCCACTACATTGTATATTTGCAGGTCTGTCATTGTTTTCTCCTCTGGTTTGTGAGCTCCTGAGCATAGTGATTTATGTTTATGTTGTTATAAATCACCAAGCACACAAACCATGCTCCATAAATATATAATAAGATGAACAGGAACACAAACATTACAACAAGAAAATGAAGTCCACAGTGATTCAACTTTACAATTCATGTGCGCCCTTCCATTTCCTCTGGCTCTAATTCAAATTGTCAGGATCTCTGAGCTTCTCTCCAATCATCAGCTCTTTCCATACACCTAAGGACTAACCTTTACCTTCAAATTTCATGCTTACAAACACTCTATTTTTTACCAAGTCATTATAAAGTAGCAACTATTACTGGTGCTAAATTTATGAAATTCAACAAAGATCCATTACGTAGTAAAAAAATTACTAGTGGTAAATTGATCAACTTTTAACAACTGCCCCAATTCCATGAAAATAAGTGAATAAATGAAGAATTATGAATCCAGAACAAGAGAGGGAGGTTTCCAGGACAGCACTTACACAGATTACTTGGAACTAGAATATTAATGCCATATTACATTAAGTGATTTTCATATGCAGAAATGGAGAAATATGTGAATATATTTCTTCAAAAGTGAATATATTCCTTCAAGATTCCCCAAAGTTGGATATAGCTGTTTTAAAAAAAATTGGTGATTGAAAAATGTCTACCAAATTTTTGTTGCCCTTTCACAATTATTAAATTAAATCACATATTTGTAGCAAAGAATCAGAGACTTCTGTGATTGTGCCTCCCTGTTTATTATTCTTCAAAATAAATTTTATTACATAATCCATTTTAAATTTAAAAATACACTGGACTCTAGTAAAATCTGTTATAATGAATAGTTATGCCTATCTTTTAGCTAATCTGGCACAGGTATAAGCCAAGATTTTATTTGGTAAATTGGCAAATAACAATTTGGTTCTAATTTGAATCATAATGAAAGGGCAGTTTCTGCCCTCCCTTCAAACTTCAGCTGTTTTTTTTCCAACTCCAAGCATATAGATATTACATAGTTGTTTAAGTTTTAGAAACATAAACATGCACTTTTTTTGGCATGTGTAATTGATGCAATTAGGTTTTCAAGATGAAAAGTTGTAAAAAAAATTAGTTTATAAATTGATAAAGTCATCAGCTATTTTTAAAGTTCTAACCTCCATCCTAAAGGGGATATGTAATCAATGAGGCTGATTGTGTTACTCTTCACATACATTTGGTCCCTCACCTTCCCTGTGAAAAGTTGATGCATCACCATGCTGTTTCACAGATTTGGCCATGTGACCTGTTTGGGTCAGTGAAAAAGAAGCAAATGTTATCACTTTTGCGGCCCAGCTGTAGGAGTGAGAGCATGGTTTACATGCTCTCTCCTGCTTTCGTTAACTCACTTATCAAACAGTGAGCAGCTAATGGGTCATAGATTCTAGAATAAAGACAATGTAGAATAGAGCCACAGCTACCCCACAACAGGCATATAGCATGAAAAAGAAATAAATCATTTTATTTTTGTAAGCTACTAAAATTTTGTGGTTGGTTGTTACCACAGAATTACTTGGCCTATCCTGTCTAATATACCTCTTCAATATACCTTGAAAATGGTTGATGCTTTGTTTAGAGAGAATGGCCATTATTTACCGTCAGAACCTCTAAAAGAATTTGTTCAATGGGATCATTTATCATGAGGAATTAACTGTAAACAGATGAACACATCATTGTTACTGTGGTCAGGTAACGGGACATAGAAATAGTTTTGCCTTAAAATTATCTTAAATCTGTCAAATAAAATAATCACACCCTAGTGTAACCCATGTCTTTATAATAACATGAGAGTTCTTGTTTTAGAGTGTTTTCATACGGAGAGCCAAGAGTAAAGAACACAATGAATAAACCATGTTTAATTATTTGCCTTTCTGTAAGAAGCACGTACATTTATTTATTTTTTTCTAACAACAAAAAGCACCATTCCTTACTCCAGTGAAAAAATAAAACACAGGAAAAATGTTGTTTGGTTCAAAGCCCACATTTTCCCACTTCACTTTTCATTTTGTTCTTTAAGTGCTGGTACTGAGGAGTGATTTTACTGTGTAAACAGCTCAGTATTTCCACTCATTTCTAGTAGTTACCAATGGCCTTTTATGGTGATTTAAGAGAATTCTGTTCCTGCCACATAACATATTTAAGCTAAAAGGAGGTATTGAGGTGTCATGTCATCAATGGTGCTAAATTCTTAAACCCTTACATATGCACAAATATGCAGTGTCAATAAGAATTGATTTTGGTATCAGTAATACTGAAAGAGAAAGTGAGAGAGAGAGCACACAGAAGGCAGCCGTGGTTCCCTCAGAAAGGAACTGACATGTTCTGTTTCATCACATTCCCCGTAAAATGTTACAAGATATACTCTAGAATACACTTTTTGTGTATGATTTAGAATTAGAAAATTCTTCTTTTACATTAAAATACAGATAGATTTTCCAGCTCAATAGTTTCCCCAAAATCTCAGGTAATAAAACAGCCAATTGGACCAGCTTGAGAAAATAAAAATACAAAGATATTTTCTCTAATTGAGGTACACTGTGGAGGCCTTAATTGTATGCTATGTTTAAAAAGATGATCTGTGCCACCAACAATATTCATATTCTCTCTGTAGATGGCAGATGATTCGTCTCCAAGAACACTGTGATAAATGCCCTGCTACACTAGGAATCGACTGTTCTAATGTTTGAGGACATGCTTTGTTTTCATATCTGTATCAACACAAAATCTTTATTTGCAAGGTCTGTCATTTCAACTTACTTGTGAGAAATGATTTCCTCTCTTAGAGATTGTCAGTACTCATCTTAGATTCAAGTCATCAACAAGGACAGCAAATGGAGGAGAGTTCCTAATGACTTCCTAATGCCAAGAATATACAAACATCTTATTCTAGAAAAAGATACTATCAGTGATTATTGCTCTAAGAAAGGGAGAAAAAAAAAGACTTTCAGAAACACTCTCAGTTCAATGAACCATATCCTACCTTTCCTCTTTCCAGAAAAATAAAATACACATGAATGAATGATATAAAAGAGGTCAGCTATATCAATGCTGTTTCACTATTGAGTGATTAGTCTTTGGAAGTTCTTCAAAGGCAGCTAGGGTGAAGGAAAATTTCGTGATTCTTGAGAAAATTAGTTGGAATTACAATGATAAGAAATTACAATAAGAAATGAGAAATGTGCATGACAAAGCAGCTAGGCTCCTTTCACTGAAAAACCAGATAAAAGACAAAGCACAAAACCTTAATGCTGCTGATTAGATGCCATTCAGGGGAAGCCTCAGAAACTGAAAACTCCCCACTGTGGTAAGCATGGGGAAGATACTAAAGAAAATAAGAAAATTGTCTCAACCCTAAAAAATATAGTATACTACTCTGAACTGAAGGGGACAAAACATCCTATTTGGATGATTATAAGATATTTGGAGTAAAGATGTTTTCCTAAGACAAACTAATATGTAGTCAAGAAAGTATTTTAATAGGAAAATATTATTTTCAATAATATTTGAATTGATAGGTATTATCAATTGATAAATAAGCCTGATCTTAGCCTAAGAATCAATCTTATTCAGGGAATATATAATCCATGTGTAACCATGTCTCTAAATGTGTTTCTTCTGTGCTGTGTTTAGGGCTTTATGACATGCTGATCTCAATCCCTAGCCATGAATATGGCACCTTGGGAAAGGCTGGCTGATGACATCTTGAACTGGCAGTTTTCACCTCTGAGATAGGCTTGATTGCCCTGGCCTTTAAATGTCAGGGGCTGTGCAGGAAATGTCGAGACTTTGCTCTTAAAGATCTAGCAGCTCCAAGATCTTCCCTGCTGATGAAGAAAAAGCAAATATTTTATATCTTTTGAAATCTAGAAAATTTACTCTCCTCAAATTAAACAGAATGGGCAAAAAGTTATCTCTATTGTCCCTCAACTCAGAGAGAGCTACTAAACGTAGCAACTTTCTTAAAGCTAGCTTTTAATCTCCAGAAGACATGTCTGAGGCATGTTATTAAAAGGAGAAAAAGGCCAGACGTGGATCTTCACACCTGTAATCCCAGCTGTGAGGCTGGGATGGGTTAATCACCTGAGATCAGGAGTTTGAGACCAGCCTGGCCAACATGGTGAAACCTTGTCTCTACTAAAAACACAAAAATTAGCTGGGCATGGTGGCGGGCACCTGTAATCCCAGCTACTTTGGAGGCTAAGGCAGGAGAATCGCTTGAACCTGGGAGGTGGAGGTTGCAGTGAGCTGAGATCACGCCACTGCACTCCAGCCTGAGCAACAGAATGAGACTCCATCGCCAAAAAAAAAAAAAAAAATGAAAAGAAAAGAAAAAAGGTTAAATCTTAGATAAGAGGCGTTACCTGGAGTTGCAAAGCAGACATTGATTAACAGTAAATGTGAAGAACTTATATTCCTAAAGAAAGAAATTTTTTATCCCTATTCATCTAGGATATAGGCTCCCCTTATAAAAATTGCTTTAATGTTTAAAATAGAAAAAGAAAAAATAATTTTATCTATAGAAAAAGGGACAAATATAGCTCATTAATATTTTGGTTGAACATTGTCATGGAAGTATTTTAATATGACAATATTATTTTCAATAATACATAGCCATGGAAGTAGAATGATAGTTAATTGAAATCATTTTTCTAGAATAGCACTGTCCCCCCCAAAATATAACAAGAGTTACTATACAATTTTCTGTTTTGTTTTTTTCTTTTATGAGACAGGGTCTCACTCTGTTGTCCAGGCTGGAGGGCAGTGGTGTGATCTTGGTTCACAGCAACCTCTGCTTCCTGGGTTCAAGCTATTCTCCCACCTAAGCTTCCCAAATAGCTGAGACCACAAGCACATGCCACCACACTTGGCTAATTTTTTTACATTTTTTTTTTTTTTTAGTAGAGATGGAGTTTTGCCATGTTGGCCAGGCTAGTCTCAAACTCCTGGACTCAAGGGATCTGCTCACCTCAGCCTCCCACAGTGTTGGGAGCCACTGAGCCTGGATGCAATTTTAAATTTTCTAGTAGGTATGCTAAAAAGGTAAAAAGAAACAACATAAATAAATTTTGATATGTTGTTTAACTAATTTTATAATAAATAATCAGTATTAAAACAAATTTATACTGCCTTGGTTAAGTTTGACTTTAATGACTTAAAATGAAATAAGAATAAAAAGTCCCTCAGTTGCAATAGCTGCATTTCAAGAACACAATACCTACACATGCCTAGTGGCTCTCATACTGGACAGTACAGTATTGGAACATATCAAGGTGAAAACATGCACATAAGAGTTGAGGAAAGGGAGGCTCAGATTGCGTAAATGAACTTTTTAAGGCTACCCAGCTACAGAGAGTAAAGCCACCTCAACTGGGATCCTTTTTCTAAGCTCCAGATATTTCTTTTAAGTAACATTGTGTTGCATTCTAATGCACTAAATTTTAATTTTACACACCAAAGAAAAAAAAAAAAAAAAAAAAACTTTTGTAGTTCTTAACAGTGCAGATCAATGAAGACTAATTCATTGATTATTTGGAAACTCAGAAGTTTCCAAATGGGCCTCTTTAAGACATATTCAGCAGCTCTGCAGGCTGATTAGGTGAAATGGACACTCTTAGGGGTCATATTTTATTCTTTCACTGAAATCGGCCAAATGTCCAAATTATCACAGGTCTCCTCCCTATGTTTTTCTTTCTCATTTTAGTTGGCCATTAGGTTTGTGGTTTTATTAAGGTTCTTGTGGCAGTGTCAGCCACATTCCAGAAATCAAGTGCATGTCATACCATATCCAGATCCTTTTTTAAAGTGTCCTTCCAGACAACTGATCACAGGCGGAGTCACTCAGTTAACTCAGCTGTAACAGATGATGGATCTCCTTCACTATAGGATCTCTCATCCATCATAGAGCACACCCTGCTCTCTATAGAGATAATACATCATTACAGGGCTCAGGGATATAAGAGAGAAGAATCACAAAGAATAATACACCAAAGAATGTGTTTTGTCAGCACAAGATAGAGCCACATCAAGCAAGCAAACAAAAACAGAATTTTCTTCAGGTGTGAGTACATTTGCTTTATAAAAGTCTTCTGTTCTATGCCCCATTTTGTCTGCTGTAAACATGCTTTGTTGCTGCATAAAATTAAGAGTCATCCTTTGTGTTCTCAGACCTTATATCTCTTTCATTGAATTATCCTCTAATGCCCTGGACTATACTGGAAACTGTCCCAGTGCCTTGTCAAATCCTTTTATTTTTGTTATGAAGCAGGTTTTACCTGAAGGAGATGCCCATTTGTTGCCCAACTTAATTAAGGAAAGTTGGATCTTTTAGAACAAGAAAAGCATATGAGTGGCTAAATAGCAAAGGACATTTTATGTGTTTTTTCTACAGCACTAAAACAACACCATGTTCTTTCCATCTAAGTAAAAAGACAAAACAGAACACTTCCAACCCCTGCTGACGTTGTGCACATTATTTGCTCATCATTATCCCCACTTAACAGGTGGAGAAATTGAGATAGCGAAAGATAATTGGAGCTACCTAGTGCCACAAAATAGAAGACAGGGCTAGAAGTCATTAACTTTCTCAATTTCCACAGCACAGCTGAGGCACTGTGGTTTTGAAAAAGAACAGATGGTAAGTGAAGGCAAGAGCTGAAGATGAGACCTTCCTTTAGTAACTCAGAAAGCTGTGGAATGCTATTATGCATGCTAAGTAGGATAGACACTCCATATATTGAAAGCAAGCCGTAGTGCCTTATATGAGGTTATAAAAAATATATCCCTTTCAAAAGGGTAGCCTATATTTATATTATCTTTTAGTGTCCTATTTTCAGGGGACCCAATTCAAAGAAATCTTTTTTTTTTTTTTTTTTGTTTTAGATAGTGGGTGGTCTTTTCAGTGATCTGTTCTGAAAAGACCACCCACTATTCACCCCAAGTAGTAGGCTACAATTAGGCTACAATTAGATCTTTTAGATGGGTTTCTCTAGTTTGTTTTTGTTTTTGTTTTTGTTTTTGTTTTGTTTTGTTTTGCTATTTAGTTCTGTAGTGCATTCAAAAAAATCTAATCCACAAATAAAGTCCATTTCTTGTTCCCAAATAAATTCTAACCTATTAAGGTATTCCTTCTGTCTCCAGAAACCTTGGAAACAAACTTTTTACTGTAATGCAAACCTGAGAACCAAGAAGTCTGGATACTCTTCTTTTATGTACTATTTTTCACGTACCCATGACTTTTGTGTGTGTGTGTGTGTGTGTGTGTGTGTGTCTGTGTGTGTGTGTGATGGAGTCTCACTCTGTCACCCAGGCTGCAGTGCAATGGCATGATCTCGGCTCACTGCAACCTCTGCCTCCCATGTCCTAGTGGTTCTTTTGCCTCAGCCTCCCAGGTAGCTGGGACTACAGGCACGCACCACCACACCAGGCTAATTTTTGTATTTTTAGTAGAGACAGGGTTTCACCATATTGGCCAGGCTGGTCTCAAACTCCTGACCTCGTGATCCACCCACCTCGACCTCCCAAAGTGCTGGGATTACAGGCGTGAGCCCACCGTGCCCGGCCTTGTTTTCTTGATATATCAAAGAAGGGATACTTTAAGCTATGAGGCATAATTTCCTTCTGCCATACTCCCATCACTGATATTTCATTTTAATCTTAAAATAACTTTTAATTCCATGTCTACAATTAAGACAAATTACTCAACTTTTAACTATATACTCTAAAACTACACTAATATGGTAACACTAGCCATATGTGGATATTAGCACATGAAAAGTGACTAATTCTAGCGGAGGCACACTGAAGTGTAAAATGCACATCGGATTTGAAAAGCATTTAATAAAAGTAAAACATCTCAATTTTTATATTGATTACACATTAAAATAATATTTGAATATATTAGGCTCAATAAAACATATTTTAAAAATTAACTTCACCTTTTATTTTTAACTTTTTAAAGTGGCTATCAAAAATTTAAAACTACATATATGACTCACATTTTAGTTCTATGGGATAACGCTACTATAGAGCAGGGGGTGGCAAGCTTTTCTTGTGAAGGCCCAGATAGTAATATTTTAGATTTTGATGTGACTATATGTTCCCTATTTTAATTATTCAGCTCTGCCTCTATAGCATGAAAGTAGGCATAAACAATACATAAACTAATGAGCAGGCTGTGTTCCAATAAAACTTTATGGACACAAATTAGAATTTCATATAATTTTCATGTTATGAAATATTCTTTTTAACTGTTTAAAAGTATTTTTTTTTAAACCTCCTTTCATGGTACAAAAAAAAAGTCTCCTTTCATGGGTCAAAAAAAAGATTCAGAATGGTCAGTCAGATTTGGCCCACGGGATGTAGTTTGCCAACCCTTGCTACAGAGTGTATGTTACAAAAAGTTTGGTGTTAGAGCAATCCTGTCATCCACCAAAGCCCATTATTCCTGTCAAAGAGAACCAAGTCCTGTTATAAAACTGGAAAAAGAAATCTTAAATGGGGATAGCTGGGATGAAAGTAGAGGTAAGGATACTGGTTTAATTTCTCATGTTCCATAAATCACAAACTTTTTTATCTTCAGGAGTTAATGCTATCACATTTTATTCCAGATATTCTTATGCTAGTATATTTTATGCAAGTTTTAAAAAATGGAGATGAAGAAGTTGAGACAGGAGGTAAAAAAGAATTCACAGATGTTAGTTAATTCTTCTTCCTACATTTCAGTTGCCCTACCTATTGTACAGTAGGTGCATCAGCTGGTGAGGCTGAAAAAAGAAGTCAGCAGAAGGTGGTACCTTGGCAGAGTTGAAGAGCAGATGAAGTTTGTTATTTACATTTATCCATCTCTTCTATCTTTGCCTATTAACCTCTGACCTCACATAGTTTATAGTCTAGTAGGGCAAATAGACTTTAAGCAAATAAACATTATCATTTAAAAATGTGAAAACGTGGCCGGGCGCGGTGGCTCATGCCTGTAATCCCAGCACTTTGGGAGGCCCAGGTGGGCGGATCACCTGAGGGCAGGAGTTCGAGACCAGCCTGACCAACATGGAGAAACCCCGTCTCTACTAAAAATACAAAATTAGCCAGGTGTGGTGGCACATGCCTGTAATCCCAGCTACTAAGGAGGCTGAGGCAGGAGAATCTCCTGCTTGAGGCAAGCAGCTACTAAGGAGGCTGAGGCAAGCGATTCTCCTGCTTGAACCTGGGAGGTGGAGGTTGTGGTGAGCCGAGATCACGCCATTGCACTCTGGCCTGGGCAACATGAGTGAAACTCCGTCTCAAAAAAAAAGTGAAAACATATGAAATAAAAGAGCAGGCACAATAGAATGGTGTTTCCCAAACTTAAACGTGCATACATAACCTGAGGATTTTGTTAAAAGGCTGTACATGATTAAGTAGGTCTAGGTGACGCCTTTCATTCTGCATTTCTCTCAGGCTTCCAGGTGATGCTGACATTTTGATCCTTAGACCACATTTTTTAAAATGCAAGGTTGACAGTAAGAAGTACTTTCATCTTTTTTGGTTCACTGATGCATCCTAATTACCTAGAACAGCACTTAGCACACAGTAATCACTCAAATATATTTTGAATGAATGCAAGTTGATAAAGAAGAAAATAACATGGATATATCATTTAGATTGAGGTATCCAAAAAATGTCTCTGATGGAGAAATATTTGAGCTGAGCTTGCATCCAGAGCCATCTTACCTTCCAAATGCTACCACTGCATCCCTCTTTCCTCCACTGTTTATTCTCAACTCTAAGAATGGGTTCTCATAAAAGACTCCAAATAAAGATGGAGATTATGGATAACAGTGAAATATATTGCCACTTCTGTGGCATCTTTTTTTTGTAACATCAGTGTCATCAGTGTCTGGAGAAGGAACACTTTCAAAGGAAAGACTCTCTAATAATGGAGTTCAAGGACTAGTGACAACCAAATGGGGAAGTATTTGGTGTCAGTGTCCTTTTGATCATGCCAAATATGAAAACTACTACAAGTCTGTACATAAATGTAGTGAAACAACCATTAACAAGAATGAGCGACATTTTTTTTTTTTTCTGTAAACTAAGTCTGGCAGTTATGACGAGCACTATTTTCCCTCACAGAGGAACTGATAGAATAGTGGACTCCTAGAGATGCAGAGAACCTGAGGGATCATCTATTTCAATCACTTTCTTAAGGCATTTTTTATTTCCTATTCAACCTTTAAGCGGTTATGCAATCTGAGCTCACAAAACAATCCATTCTATTGTTAGTACCTGGTAAACGGTACTAAGTTGTATCATTAATAATTTATCTATTCCTAAATCTTTTATTTAATTGTTCTGATTCATTTATTCAACAGATATTTTAATGCCAACAACATGTTGAGATAAGTGCAGTCATTCATGGGCCTCGTGTATATCTTCCTGTCCTCTGGAACCCATCAGAATAAGTCTGATTCATCTTCCCTGTGACAGTGCGTCATAGTTTTAGAAGACTGTTATTCTTAAAGATGTGGGAAACTGTCCATTTATCTTTACGAGAAGTTATTTCATTTGGTCACTCTGTCATAAGTGCCACATGCCAGTTGCTGTCTCAAGTGCTTGGGATATTGCTCTGCACAAGACAAACATGGTATCTCTCCTCATAGAAATTATAGTTTATTGAGTAGTGCATGCGTTGAACAAGTTATTTGTTGTTGTTGTTTGGATATTTTTATAAGGCAAGAAATGATGCCATGAGATCTAGATAGTAAGAGAGTAGGATCCCTAAACACTCAACCTTTACGTTGAAGCCTAAAGGACTGAGGGTGAACAGGGTGGGAGAAAGACTCTCCTAAACCAGGGAACAGAGAGCGCAATGACCCCATTTGAGAAACAGAATGTCGTATTTGGAACAAAGATGGCTATAGCATAGTGTGGGAAGGAAAAGTTTTATGAAATAAAGCTGGAGGAACCAGCTCTTGAAGGGCTTTGCAACTTAATTTGAAGGCCTTTTACTTACTTGAGCCAAAAGACATGAAGGTGAGGAGTTTTAAGCAAGATAGACACAATCAAATTTGAATTCTATAAAGATTGCCCTGACTTCAGTGTTCAGAATGGAATGGAAGTGAATAAAGTAGAGACAGGGAGATATGCCAGTGTTTCTTAAAATGTGGCATGCATATAAATCATATGAGGATCTTGTCAAAATGTAGATAAGTAGGGTTGGGTGAGCCCTGAGATTCCACATTTCTAACAAACTCCCAAGTGCATGAAGAAGATTGTGGGCTGAGAGATGATGGAAACTAGATAAAGTGATAGCAGTATAGATGAAGAGAAGTGGATGGATTCAGGTGAGTTTTAGAAAACAGATTCAGTAGGTCTTCACATATGATTTGATGTGGGATAAGAGGGAAAGGATGCTCCCCAGGTTTCTGGCTTAGCAAATGGGGAGTTAGGGTCATGATGTCTTTGACCATTTTATGATTGAAAACATGGCAAAATCTCAATTATTTTCAGCCTTTCATAAATATAACAAATTTCCTCCAGTCAGCTGTCTTGGTCCATGAACTCTCATGTATTTATTCTAAGATGTGTTAAGTGGCTTAGAAAATGCATAAGTATGAGTGTATTGCCTTGATATGGGATTTGTGTTTTCTTAAAGACAAACAATCTGGGGATTAGCTTTCTGTATACATAGTGACTTGCACATTCAGTAACTATATCCTTGCAGGAGTGCAGATCTGTATTTCTACAGTGCACTGTGGACTTCAATGGCTTGCATACCAATGGGGTCTCTTTTGGCTTTAGCAGCAGAAGTGGGTAACTAGAGATGAAAAGGCTCATTTCCTAAGTTTTTACTACTGGTATGGCAGTAAGAATGGAAATCATATTTCTGTGATGAGCCGACATGGTTTTTAACAGCTAGCATTCTTTCTCTACTCCCACAGCACACTCTGGCAGATTTCTGTTAAACAGAAGAGGCAATTTAAAGGTCTGATTATTATAGATTTCTTAAAGTTTAGCCCACATAACAATTGCACCCAGCCTTTCTAGAATAGTTGAGAGAAGAGAGAGGAAAAGAAAAGTCTGATGCATTGAAACAACAAAATCTCATTGTGAGAGACACATCCGTTCTCTCTCCTGTCTGAAATATAATACCATTTTGTTTTATGAACAAAATGTTTATCTGTTGAACTATTCAGGTACAGGGATGATGAGCAGGTCCTAGACTTGTAAGCTGACTTGGAGAGTTAAAATATTCTTGGTTGCTAAGCTTTAAAAAGATGGTTGTTTGTGGTATATAATCCATAGTTTTCCATCTGCTTAAATTGAAGCTGACAGAAATTCAAAGTCAATGCCTTCCTTATAAAGTGGTCCTTTGCAATGTAATTGCAGAATAAAATCTTTAGGCTGAAATAGGATTTTCTTCCGTGGAGATAACATTAAAAAGAAATAGAGATACTAATAAACAATCTGAGAACATAGATGAGTAGCAATGAAAGGAAGAAAAGTCATTTCTTTAATTCTCTTGAATGCTGTCAAAAAATAACATCACTCAGCTGAAACAAACAATTTAAACTAGGCTACAGGAACTGAGAAAGCCAACTGAGGTATTGCCAAAGTCCCAGGAAAAGACAGTTGTCTTATGACAGAAGACATCATTATGGTACCTGCCCAGCACCCAACACTGCTCTCTGTCAACTTCCCTGCTGAACAACAGGATGGGTCCCTGTGGAGAAGATGATTCTATTTCTTTCTTCCTGGATTCATGAAGAAACCTAATTTCTCAGCCTTCCTTGTGTTTAGATCGCCCTGTGATTAAGCTCCAGCAATAGAATGTGAGTGAAAATTATGAATGCCACCTCTAGTCCTGGCTTCTAAGAACCCTTCCAAGAACTCCTCCACCTGTTCTGTTGCTTCACCCATTGGCTGCCCAGTTGAAGAAGAAACAATAGAGAATTCTGACATCATAGAGGAAGCCAAAGCTGTAAAAGCCACCGACTGTGGTGGTGTTGTTACAGCAATCAGGTACAGCTGACTAATAAAGTCCATATAGCCATATGTTTGCCATGCGACTCTGGGACCCAAGTTGATTGCACTGAGGGCAAGAAGTTCACTTTTACTGAGCTACGTCCTGATTCCCATGTCCTGGATAGAAGAGTTCAGTGCTCTTGGCCCCTGGAACTGAGGACATGTCAATTTAGAAGCTTGAAGCAGCCACATTTGGTGATAAGTGGGTGAAATAGATAAAATCAGGCTGCTGAAGTGATTAACAAGCCAGAGTGCCCATGAGAAAGACCATGAGGCATGCTGTGAAATGTGTCAAAAAAGCTTAGTTTCCTGAAAGTTTGCGTCTTCCTGATTTGCTTAATAAATAAATCTTCTTTTTAATTAACAGGTTATTTATTTTTAATTTTTAGCATGCTCCATCTAGTTTTTACAAACTAGTCAACAAGATACCTTTTACTTATCTAAATTCATGTGACTGATGATCAAAGCTGGGATTTGGGACAGTTCTTAAAGCAGGCCTCAAAACCAGGCCACTTACTGCTCTTCTTTCCAGAGACTCAGGATTGAACTTATTCTAAAGAAGATTCAGGAACTCAAATCATACTGTTTCTGTTAAGTAATGCTGGCTAGTCTTCCATTTTGCAACTGGAACCAAGAACCCCAATTCTATCTGGACTGCCTGTTGCTTTATTTCAGATTGCATGGTTTCTTCAGAACAACAGGGTCCATTAGCTAAACAAGGACCCTGCGGGGCTTCAGTGGTGGGAAGAAAGAAGGAAAGTGTTAAGACATTCTGATTCCTTTAGGAAGAAGGAAGGAAAGAAAGAAGACAGAAGTAAGCTGTGAAATATAAAAAAATAGATCAGAGGTATCTGGAAAGAGAAAAAATGAGGCAGAAAAAAAAGGAAAACAAGGAGAAGGAAAGGATTGTTGGTCAGGTTTATCACTGCTCGTGGGCAGGCCAACAGACACTGAATGAAAAAAGAAGTTGCCTCTGTAAGCCTCTACAAGTCTGTCTTCAAAACAAAACACAGTTATGAGAAAAAGAAGAGGTTCCTTCTGTGTTTGGAATGTTCAGGAAATAGGAAAGACAGTCTATTAATATATCTATTTTGTGTATAATTTTAAAACTGTGTCTGAAATGCTATATACAAATATATGTATATATACACATATATACGTGTATATATACACATATATACATATGTGTGTGTGTGTATATATATATATATATGATAGAGTGGAAGTTTACACACAGATAGGAAGGGCAAGTAAAATTTTGCATGCTACTAAATAGGACCTTTAGTTAGATAAGACAATTTTTGAACTAGTTGGCAAGCCAATAAATGATTTTTAAGCGATGATCACAGTTACCCCCGTTTTGTTCTGGATTTTGCTGCCCTCTCTAAGCTCCCTGTCTCTAGTTTCTTTTATGCTCAATGTTTCTTTCATAAAGCAACCAGAATGATATGTTGACAGCAAAAATTTGACTATTCGTCCCTGGCGTAAAAATCTTCAGTGACTTTCTATATATTTTGAGGAAGCAAAATATTATTAGCCCAATACAAGTTGTCCTTAGCATATGTTTGGACCTACATTTTTCTTTTTATCCCATTTGCAATCAAACTGAGCTACTACCTCCTTCCCCTAACATTTAACATGTTGTTACCTTAGCCTGAAGCTGCCCTTTCTATCCTCCTCTCTCAATAAATCACTGACAGTCTTTAAAGGGTATCCTTTAATAGCAACTGTTAGTTCCTTTATTGGTCTTTGCTTCCTCTTAACTCCATGATTTTTTCTCCTTTGTCATGTGTTACTGACATTGCTATATGACAAGCACTTTACTCAATTAACTCATTTTCTTCAAAACAACTCTATGAGATAGGTATTTTCATTATCATTTGTTTTATAAAGAAACTAGAATGTAATCTATCCAAAGACACAGGAATGTTAGCAGTCAAAACCAAGATTTGAATCCTAGTATGCTGGTTTCATAGCCCACTATCCTCACCATGCTGCCTCTTTCACAGCTCGTGCTCTGTCCATGGTTATTTGCAATTTATCTCTCCCACTAGAATATAAACTCATTGAAGGCAGATATATCTTGTTTTTGTTTCCCAAGCAGTGATTATAGATTACAGTGCATATATGCATGTATGGATTTTTCCTTAATTGAATGGACAGAGAAGGATGGTATTATATTTGGAAGTCTATATATATTATAGACAGCTACAGAATTTTACACTGCAATGAAGTATTCATCTGAGGTGCCTCTAGTAAAGGTAGATAATCAACTCATAAGCAGCAGATAAAATAATCTACACTCTGTGGTTTAAAAAGGGGAATTTTCATTTTTGTTATTCAAAATCTTTGTGTCCTGAATCCTTTTTCTTACTAGAAAATGTGAAACAGGAAAGACTTCATTAGACCTAAATGTGAAGGCATTTTCAGAACATAAAACTGTGACCACATTCCAAAATTTTGTTTTCCTGTCCTTACTTCTTCTACTTTCACATCATTACCAATAGTCTTTTAGTATAATTAACCTACAAAACATCATTCATCTAAAATATGGTGGAAATGTAAAGAATTCGCCCTAGTTCCTTTGACCATGCAGATGACCAGATATTGTTTTGATCTAAATGGTTCCACTGAATTTTTATCATTAAACTGGAATGACCCTTTTCCTGGCTTCTTTTCGCACTCTCCATCTGAAGCTATTTGTATTTGTTTGTTGATTTTTATATGCCTCATAAGCAAGTCTCAGCACTCATAATAGCAAAAGCAGCTTATAGTTCTTTCAATGAAGGTTATGGTGGATGCTGTCCATTTCATTTGTATCTTTAAAAAATAATTGCTGAGAAGTGTCTTAATCCTATTACATTTAGTAAATGTTTTCAAATTCTGATAAAATAACATGTAAAATACTAATTAAAAGTATAGATGATTTTTCTACCTGATAGTTTTTAAAACTTTCATTATTTCATTAGATTACTTTGTGTGATGGTTTTACTTATTATTTACTGGACACAGTGCTGCACAAGCAGGCAGAAGTGGATCTCTGCTGTGTTCACTTCAGAATGAGCTATCTGTCTCTCATTATTCAAGTCTTGTTACATTAGATTCGTGGCATATTTCCTCCAAAAGGAAGAAACGTGGCACAGAAAATTGCGATGGAGACAATATAAGAAAAGCTCATATTGACTTTTTCCAGAGCACCAGACCAGAACATTCTAAACTTGGAATGCTGCACTGCCATCTGGGGGATAAAAATCTTCATAGTACATTTACTGTTGAGCTGAGATGGAGGGGCGAGATTCCACAACCATCACAAGAAATCGGGGGCAATGAGAATTTTTCTAAAATACAGTGTGAAGTCCACTATTAAATTTTGGGTTATTTTCCCAAAGCAAAAAATATGTCTCTAAATCCATCCCTATCCTTTAAAATAGCATTCTGTCATGATGATGTATTTACTTACTTTTATTGATTACATTTTATTTTCTTTAAACCATAATTTGAACCTAAGGAGTTTTAGAAATTATTTAGCATATTTCCCTTATTGCAGAGATGATGAAAATGGAGATGCAAGTATTTCTACACTTTGCCTTGTCACATAACTAGTAGTAGATCCAAGAGAAATACATCTCTGATTTCCCAATTGAATGTCCTGTCTTCTGCAAGATACTGCTCCCAACAATATCAGCACTTAGATGCTTCCCCGCCTGGTAAACAGCCACTTACCCAATCTCCCAAGAGTAAAATATGTGTACAAGTAAGTCAACAACAGTGTTGATTTTCAGATTCTATTACATACATTCCTCCAGTGGAAGGCAAATAAAGATATTAAGGTGGAAGAGTAAGTGGAAATGATTGATTTTCTGTGCTTATTTTAGAGACCAATGTATTTGTTTGTTATTAATCTTTTGGTATTTATCTCCCAGAGTCCAGAGATGTCACTGATTTTAAAAAGGAAATAAAAAAACTTTAGTCCATAATTACCATTATAATAAATAAAATCTAAAATATGTTAATTTGGTTTTTGCTTAATAAGATAACTAATCATTGGGTTATATGGAAAGTAAAAAATAAACCATAAGTAACCAAAAAAGGTAGCTTCATGTGGTCAAGTAATTTTAGTATTTTTCCATTAATTTTTAACCTATTTGTTATATGTAAGTAATAATAACATCATTCCTTTACTAATCTATTTATTAATGTTGTATTATTCCTATTTTTAAAAGATTGGGCAATTAATTGATATGAAATAAAGTCATCTTTACCTGCACTAAAATTCAAAATTCCTAAGTCATACTTTCTAATAAATGGGATTTCCAAGGGTCTTATTCTTATGCACAGGGAATAGCTGCAGCTTCCTGGGAATCCCTCTATGGCTTCCTAGCATCTGTCCAAACCCTAAGAATAATAGGTAAGATACCTTAGTCCCTAGCCATGCCTTTAGTAGGCTGCAAACTAGAGGGTTCAAAGTGCTTTAAACTTGAAGTAATTGAATACAGATCTTATTTTTAGGGGAGAATGACAGCATGATTACCATGGAGAGACACTGAGTTCATGAGCTCTTGATCCATTGAGGTAGCATGAAGAAGAAAACACTTAGGATAAGTGAATGAACATCATATTAAAATAATATTAAGAGAATATAGTAGAACAGTTAATATATACCCTTAAAAATTGTAACTCACAGCAAAAGTACCTTTTACTGCAACTACACACATATATATATGCATAAGTTAAGCATAGGAACAGGTGTTCCTATGCTATAACAGAGAGATATAAAGTAAAGAAGTTCATTTCTCTCATGTGAAGTTCCAGATGGAAGAATCAGGCCTGGAATGTTGAGCTAGGTTTATTCTCTTTTGTTGTCTGGCCTTCCTCATTACACCACATTTTTGTCTAAGCTAGGTGCTTCACTGCCCATCACCGTGCCACACTCAATTAATGACAAAAAGGAAAAAACAAAAAAGAGGGGACTATTTAATAGATAGACATCATTTAATATTCTTTTTTACTGCTATAACATTAATACCACAGACTAGGTAATTTATAAAGAAAAGAAGTTTATTTAGCTTATGATTCTGGAGACTGAGAGGTCTAAGAGCATTGTACCAATCTGGCAAAGGCCTGAGGTGGCAAAAGGGTAGAAGGGCAAGAGAAAAAAGGGGCCAAACTTCCACAATAACTAACCCACTCCTGCAATAACAGCACTTATCTATTCATGAGGCCACAGCCCTCAAGACCTAACTACCTCTTAAATGTCCCACCCTTTAATACTGTTGCAATAGCAATTAAATTTCAACACGAGTTTTGGATGGGTTATTCAATCCATAGCAAGGTCATACTCTTGCCTTAAAGTTCATGCAATAGAAGTTATATGTTTCAATTCAGTTCATATCCTACTGGCAGGGCTTTATTATGCAGTCACATCTAGAGGTACAAGGGACTGGAAAATACCAGTTTTAGCTGAGTGGTCATATGCTGAGTTAATATTCTATTACATGGAAAAAGATGTGTAGGCTAGGGTAATGCTAGCTTCTATTTAAAAACAAAAAAGAGAGGTCTCCTCAAATGAAAAATGGGTCAAACACAATCAAAGTTTATTTCTCATCTGTGTCTGGCATTTGTTTACAGAAATAGGCTTATACTGGCTCTGCCAACTTTAATACATGGGTTCCTTTGCCGGGGAGGTGAGAAAGGTGTTCTCTTCTTTACATGGTTGAGGAAGTAAGAAAAGAGGATGGAGAAAGTATTCATGTTTCTCAAACACCTTCACCAAGAAATGACAGATTTAATGTGTCACTTTTATATCATCCATTGGCAAAGAGTTACGTGATCCTATTTAGATGCAAAAGGGGCTAAAAAATGTCCCTAGATGAGCACCTACTTCCCAATATCAACTCTGTAGTATGCATGACAGCATGAATTTGGGTGGAAAGGTAGTTTTCTCTGGAATAGAAAAGAAGAGAGAATATCGAAGTCTACTTCAGTCTCTGCCATCACTGCCGATTTAGGTCACACTTTTCAACCACAATTAAAACATGCTCTTCCCCATCCCACCCTCCAAGAGAGACAACTGAAAAGTTCTATTCAGGTCCTGCATCTTGCTAAAGTTATCTTTCCCCTACTCCCCAACCTAAACCATACTGGTGAATAACAGGATAGACATCATGTTTAAAAAGCTCAATTTTTAAAAAGGAAGAATAGAAACAATACAGCAGTAACTGGATTCAATATCATGGCAGTGGCGTAATTTCCTATGTTAAGCTATCTGGCAGCACTTTGAACCACTCTCTGCTGCACACCTTTCTTCGTCATTATCCTATGAATTTATGGCGTTGCCTTTAGGGAGGTTCTTGCATATACATTATCTCCATGGCCACATATGAAGTAGACATTGGAGAGTCTTACCAACTTGGTATGACTCAGAATGCTGGCAGGCTTCTTCCTGATGGTTGGTACAGGTTTAGGGAGACACAGTTTGCCTGAACGGGTAGGCTATGACAGACTTTTGTGAGCCTGGCCCGAGGTTTCTTTGGCAATGCAATACTGCAAAAACCTTTGGTAGGTCCACAGACTCTATTTCCACCAGTTCTGGTTGCAAGTAAATAAAGCCAAAGTTCTCATCTCTATGTTGTTTTTTAGCCTGAAAACTTTGGCCTGCTACTTACCTGCTTCCATGTCCTGTCAATTTCCTTCTTGCTCAATTTAATAGTGACCAACTTAAGGAGAAATAAAACAATTGGCTTTAGTAGGAAGGCAACATTCTTAATCTAATGTTTCCCACTGGGCTGGCTCCTATTGTCTGGCAGTCTTAATTGTTTTGTCCAGCCTTACTTATCTTCTGCTAAGACTATTTCTTGATTTAGAGACTCATTTTATCACTGCCTCGGTTTGGGCACAGAAGCCTTTGCTTTTCTGTCAGAACTGATTTTTAAAGCCCTGAATTATAAGACTCAGTCAATTTAGATCACAGGCCAAACACAAGTAAAGAAAAATAAAAACCCCAGAAAGCCTATCTTACCACAACCACATTTTTTTCCTTTTCACCGTGCAAGTGACTAGTTCTAACTTGAGTTGTCTCTCTAGTAAGACTCTGCTATGTGGAAAAAATTTAAAAATTAAAAACAAAACAGCCAATGCAGGCAGCAAGAGTATAAGACTTAAAGGCTTGCTTGGCAAATGGTCTTATGTCCAAGATCTCTCCAAGTCAACTTTCTAAAATGTTTTGCCATAATATATGTATTGTCAACAGCCATCCAGTCCAATATCTGTGTCCTCACTTCCTGCCACCTAGTCACTAAGCCAATATAATATTTTTAAGTGTTGTGCCCATGGCCCACTCAATTTAACCAGGGTTAGAGACAATCCGACATAAAGCTTAAACAAGACAGATGCTTGTTTATGTCTTAATTAGAAGTCAGCTAGGTGGTCCAAAGATGATATGGAGGCACCATAATCATCAGGGTTTCAGGGTCATTCAATCTTCTTGTCTTGCCATTTTCAACACATGATTTCTATTTAGTGATACAAGTTGCTACTTCAGCTGTCACCACTATGTCTGCATTCCAGCTAAAATAGAAGTCAGGAGAAGAAAGAGGCCAAATTTCCTTCTCTCAAAGGCACAACCCCAAAGCAGCATACTTCCTTCTGTTTATATTCTTTCAGCCGGAAGTCACATGGTCTTTCCCAGCTAGAGGGAGGCTGGGAAATGTAGTCAAAATGCAGCTGTCTATCATTTAAGAAGAAAAGAACAGGTATTTGAGGAAAATCCAGCAGTCTTTTTCATTTGTGTATGTCACTGAAACAAAAATTTAACACAAAATCTGCCGTAACTACTTACAATACCCCCTGATATTTCTACTCAAGTCTATCTAGTAAAAATGCTGATCAAACCCATAAAAATAATTTCTCTACTTATTAATGCATAAAACCATCAATATGTGGGTCTAGAAGGCAAGCTTAAGCACCACACCCTTCATTCTAATTCTGCATCTTTGATTATTAAAAGGACTCTTAACCTTTAGGGATAATCTCAGTTTGTAGAAGCCTTCAGGGACAAAAAACACACCTGCTCCCAGATACAAGGCAAAATAACTAAAACAAAAAAAGAAGAATGGAAAAATAAATCTCTTTTATCAGCCTTTAATTAGAGACTAAGTTCTTCACAATTAGAGATAAAAAGCTTAAAGAAGATACGAAGACCTGGAGGTGTTAACCATGACTCCAAATTATTTTCACTAGGTTTTACATCCTGCAGGGTAATAATAATTTACTAATTTTGCTATTCAAAATAGATAATAATACCCCTACTATCACACCTCAAATTCTTAGCATCCCTCTGAGCTCACAATCAGATCCTTTTCAGACTGAATTTATTGCCAGCATATGAATAGGATCTAGAAAATTGGCTGTCTTTTCTTAGCACAGGTCTGAGGGTGTACTCCATATGGTTTCACAATAGAAAAAACACAAATTTGCATCTTTGAAGAACTAATTATTTTGCCTTTTTTGATTTTTTCAAATTTAAGATTTGGAATTGTATGAAATCTTGAGGAAAATTAACACCAATTCTCAGTGGATAAAAATTTTAAGAGTGGATATAGTTTTGCAATTGTCCAAACAAAAATGAATGAATCTTAGACAACATTTAATTTAAAAAAATATAGCTTGAGGCAATATATTGAATTTTCAGGGGAGGTGTTGGTGCTGAACTGTGATGCTTCTGGGCATTAAAGAAAATTATTATTTAACTAAAATTGCTTGTAAAATAGCATATGCCACTAAGATTTTGGGTTGTAGAAATAGGAGAACAAATGCAACATATCGTAAGTATTTCCAAAGCAAATATAAAACAGCAACTCCATTTCAGAATAATGTGTTATTTGTCTGTTGTGACAAGCTAACAAAGAATCTCTGCTCCTTCTCCAGCAGCCTCTCCTGTAATGAGGAATCTGTCTCACATTTATCACTTTTCATTCTTCTTTAGTTCAACTGAACCTGGTAATTGATGACTACCAGTCTAATACCTCCAGTATTTTCACATAAAATAGTATAATATCCAGAAACAAATTTGCCATTGACAATTAGAAGATGCTGTTTCATAAAGTACAGATTTTATATTAGCACATACTAAAAGACAAAGGGCAATTCCTAACAGATAGCATTTAGATAATTATATCATAGAGTTGTGTTTCTCCTTTATGTTTGCCCCCTCCTTTATCCCTACCGTGCTTTCCTTTGGCCACCATAGAGTGATGTCAAGCTGACTTAGCTGTGTTGTTTGGCTCACACAATCTGCACAGTGACCTACATTAGTTCAATTAATACATATGAATGTTAGCTTCAAATCTCATCCCTCTTTATTTTGTACTGGAAGCCTGAGCAATGCTCAATCAACCTAAATATTATGTGGCTATGGCTCAAACTTTTGTTCATGGCATCTGCTTTATCTGGAATTAGTTTTCTTTTGGTAATCACACCCACTTTTCTCCCGTGTGCTCCCTTACAATGTCACATTAACCTGGAATTTGTATTTAACACATGCACTGTAATTGCTGGGTTTTATACCCGTCCTTTTCTTTAGATCATGAACACATTAAGAATCTGTTTACACCTACTTAATCTTGTTTATCCCAGCATCTAGAACAGTGCCATACATAATAACACCTTAATGAAGCCTTCTTCAATGAAGTCATAAAGTCAAGAATATGAAAGCACTCATGACAGCCAGAGCTCACAGTGCCATGGAGTGGGAGTGGAAGGGATGCGTAGAGTCTAGGGTTTTGGAGAGGGAGAATGCTTCACAAACTGTGTTACAGGAAAGTATCCATTAAACATTCACATCTTGTATTCTGACTCATGGACATTTTCCAAACTTAAAGTTGATTTGGATGCAATTACAACTATATTTATACAATATAGAAGTACTGGATTGGGTAAACATATTTATTCTCTCAATTAGCAAACTGAGATTTTGTACAAGCCAAGTAACAGGCATCTTAAGTATGAGACTCTGATACTAAACCAAGTTTTATAATCTGATGTTTATGATCTGGCAGCTAGAGCACCTGAAACAGCTCACATTGGAGACTGTCTGGTGACTGGTATTCATCTTTCAAGCCATCAAACAACCTTCCAGAAGAGCCTAGAATTGGTCTTTCTAAGCACTGTGGAGGAGTCAGTAGAATGGACTTTGCATTCCAATAAAAATGTAACAATAGAATATTTGGCTGAATATTGAATTTACTAAGAACATATAATACATAATGAAGAAAAGCAATAGATAAATGAATTAATTTTTGTAACAAAACCCCTTTCATGTGTGTTTTTGTTTTATATCTTTCTGTAGCATCTTAAGTTACAGCTATCATTTATACAGTTTTCTCTTAGGCAGACTTTAATTCACAAGAACCAAGACATGAACTGAAATAATATGGGCTACCTTAAAAGGCATTCCTCACATGGTCTTATATTATTTGAAAAAAAAAAAAAAAAAAAAAAGTAAAAAGGAACTATAATGGAAAGGCTCCACTTTGGTCTCACGTTCTCTGGAGAAGATATGAAGGCAAGAAAATCTGTTTTCTTCTTGGGAAGGTTTGCCTGAGGCATTTGCTGAGTCAGACTGCTAAGAAGTGTCATTCCTCTTTTTTGGTCTTTCTAAAATGCTGGAGTGTTTTTTTTGTTTTTTTTTTCCTTCCTTTCTTAATGTCAGAGAGGGATTATTTGGGGGAAAAAAACAGCAAACAAAAAATTACTAGATAAAGAACATGGATCTTGAACATCACAAGGGGTGCCTGCAGAAATTGGCCCCCGTACAAACCCACTGCCAATTCTGCATGGTGTGAAAATTCCTAAGGAATTCAACCCTCCTGATAACTCTTTGCTTTGTCTTACAACTTGCAAGACACCTACACCATCCTAAAAAGTGTACTCAAATAGAGTATATACATACATTTTCTTTATTCATTTATCCATTGATGGACATTTAGGTTGATTTCACAGACTATTATGACAAGTTTTGCAATAAACATGGAAGTGCAGATATCTCTTTGACATATGTATTTCATTTCCTTTGGATATATACCCAGTAGTGGAATTGCTGAGTTATGTATTAGTTCTATTTTACTACAAAGCCATAGTAACCAAAACAGCTTGGTACTGGCATAAAAACAGACCCAGAGACCAATGGAAGAAAATAGAGAGCCCAGAAATAAATCCATGTGTACAGCCAACTCATTGTTGACAAAAGTGCTAAGAACACACAATGGGGAAAGGACAATCACTTGAATAAATGGTTTTGGGAAAACTAGATATCCAAATGCAGAAGAATAAAATTAGACCCTCCTCTCTCACCATATGGAAAAATAAACTCAAAATAGTTTAGACTTAAATATAAGATCTGAAACTATGAAAGTGCTAGAAGAAAATATTAGGGAAAAACTCCATGACATTGGTCCACACAATGGTTTTTTGGATATAACCTCAAAAACCACAGGCAACAAAACCAAAATAGAATTTGATTGCTTATTCACTTGTTTAGAAACTGAACTCACTGAGTGCTTGGTATATAGCTCATACACAAGGCCCCCTGAGGCTACGGTCACTCAAGACAAGTTGCTCATCATTCAGTACGTTCAGTAACAGGAGACAAACATGTAAAGTAATACAGTACAATTGGCCCTCTGTATCCATGAGTTCTTCATTTGTGAATTCAACCAATGGCAGATCAGAAACATTCGGTAAAAAAAATTAGGTTGTGTCTGTGCCAAACATGTAAAGACTTTTTACTGGTAGTTATTTCCTAAATAATGTAACTACCATTTGTATAGCATTTACATTATACTCAGTATTATAAGTAATCTAGAGGTGATTTAAAGTGTGCAAGAGGATGTGCATAGATTATATGTAAATGCTACGTCATTTTATATAAGAGGCTTGAGCATCTGTGAATTTTGGTATCCACAAGAAGTGCTGGGACCAATCCTACATGGACACTGAGGGACAATTGCATATATAATCAGTTTTTCAAGCGCTCAGATGGCAGTATCTCAGCATACAGTGGAGGACACAAAATTCTACCAATTTGGCCAGTAAAGGCTTCATAACATGCAACACATAGAGAAATGTAGAAACAACCTAAACGTATAATGCTAACAGATAAGACAGGTAGAGTAGTCAGGGAGCTAATCCAGTAGTCTAGGAGAAAGATAAAGACCTGAATGAATCAGGGACAGTAAGAATGGATAGAAAGTGGTAAAACCAAGAGATGTTAATGAGAAAACACATATAAGCTCTATCTCTGTCTGGCAAATAGAAATTGCTAGATATGTTTTGGCTATATTTATTGTTTAATTCATTGTGTACAAACAGATTACTTTGAATAAAGTAGTGAGCTCAGGAAAAGCCCTTGATTGTTTAAGGAATGAGTGAGGATTCTTCTATTTCCAGTAATATAACAGCAATAATGGCACTAGGCCTAAGCATGAGGGTCCCCATGCATGAGCCCTGCACACCGGAGGGCCTGAAATGGTCCTTCCCATCTTCCATTCATCTTCACAGGTAAAAAACATGTGTTCATGGAGACCTGATTGTCAGAGTCTCTGTCTCTCTTCTAGAGCATGTTCCTGGGACACAGGAACCAAAATTCCGTGCCCATATGACTTCAGCCTGTTCCACAGCATACTTAGGTCTCCTCCCTGCATTGGTCATCTTAAAGGCAGCCTGAGCCACTGCTGTTCACATCTCTCAGCTGGAAGGGTAGCTAAGGAATAGCTGTTTATTGGGGCGGGGATGGGGCCTACATGAATGAAAATGAATGTGGTATCTACATGCAAATGGGGAAATCCCCTATAGTATGGGATAGACACAATGGTGGTAGAGAAGGGGAAGTAGATTGCAGGCTATAATCCAGGGGCTTTGGGGATAGGGGCTGGTTTTCTTTGTGCAACTACATTCCAGCACAAATATGTGAAAAGTACAATTCTAAATTCGAGCCTTACCTTCCATGTCATTATGAAGGTTTAATAGTGAAGACTGGAATGGAGAAGATATTTAATGACTTAATTTATGATGTTTAAATATGTAGACATAAGATATCTAGGCCTCTATTTATAGACTTGTCCTGAGCCCTGCAAAGCCCTGCAAAGATTAATAAAAATTTATGGAGAATAATTTTCTTGAAAAACTTTAGCAAACAAAATTCTTACATTAGATTAAATTCAACAAATACAAAATGCAGAGCTGATTTCCCAAGAAGGTAAAGAATAATTCCAAAGTCACAGAAAAACAGATGGAAAATATGAAAAAGATTAAGAGTCATGAGGGATACAATGAGATATGCCTTCCAGTTCAAAGAGGAGAATTAAAAAGGAGAGAAGCAAAATTTTTAAATAAATAATATCTGAGAACTTCTAGAACTAATAAGAGATCTGATTCTTCAGGTTCTGGGATGCTCAACAAATCCAAAGCTGGATAAATAAAAACTAACCGCAATCTAAACTCTTAACAATAAAAATTCAGAAACAAGAATGAGGAGGGAGATTTTCAAAGCAATTATGGGAAAAGCTGTAATATGCACATAGAAACAAAGATGGGACTGACAATACTTCCCACAGCAACAAAGGAAGCCAAAAGACAGGAGAACAGTGTCTTCAAACTTCTGAAAGTAAGTAACTGTCAACCTAGACTTGAGTACATAGATAAACTATCATTGAAGAGCTAGGGCAAAATGACGACATTTTCAGATAAAGGTGGGTGGTTTATCACAAATAGAACCTCACTAAAAGAACTTGTTTTGAGAAGTAATCAAATCCAAAAAGAAATATTTCAGAATCTAACATTTTAGAGCAAAGAATATGATAAATATGGGTAAAGTAAAACAAACATCAAGAATAAAAAATATGTAATTGTCGTAATAATAATATCTAACTTTGGGAGTATTATTAGTCGAATTGTGCCTCCCCTGATTCATATGCTGAAGTCCTAACCCTTCTGTGTACCTTATTTGGAGATAAGATCATTACAGAAATAATCAAGTTAAAATGAGGTCAGCAGGGTGGGCCCCAATCCAATATGACTGGAATCTTTATTAAAAAGGGTAATTTAGACCTAGAGATACACACAAAGGGAAGAGGATGCAAAGAAACAGAGCCATCTACAAGCCAAGGAGAAAGGACTGGAACAGAGGCCGTCCTTGGAAGAAACCAATCCTGCTGACACCTTGATTCTGGACTCCAAAACTCTAAAAAGACAATACATTTCTGTTATTTAAGCCACCTAGGTGAGGTTAAAAAAAAAAAAAAAATTAGAATGACAATTTGAAATTAATGACATGTAGGACTGGGAGGTTATAACATTTTCTAAGGTCCTTTTATTGTTCCAGAATACATAAATTGATTAATATCATATTTTAACTTAAGCAGGCATGTAAAAATTCTGACCAATGAATGATGAGAATAAGGAGTGTACTTTTAAATCAATTGAGGGGAAAAATAAAATTTATACCTAAAACAAATTGAAAAACATGCAAAAAAATGAGGAGGAAACACCTAAGATAAACAGACAAAATGTACACAGTGAAATGGTAGAAATAAATGCAAATAATAACATGTTATTTATTTTAAAAAGTAAATGAACTAAATTCAACTGTTGAAATGAAAAGATACATTGAATAATAAAATCTGGCAAAAGATACATCTAAAATATAAGGGCATATTCACATAAAACTAGAGATCTACAATGCCTGACAAGCAGTTTGGAAAAATAATTATGAGAAAATTATAGAAGTAGAGCCAAGTGTTCTGGATCATCTGTGTAATCCCAGCACTTCGGGAGGCCAAGATGGGAGGACTGCTTGAGGCCAAAGCTTCAAGACCAGCCTGGGCAACACAGCAACACCCCTGTTCCCACAAAAAAATTAATAAGTTAGCCAGGCATGGTTGCCCATACTTGTAGTCCCAGCTCCTCCAGAGGCTGAGAGGCAGGAGGATCACATAAGCTCAGGGGTTCAAGGTTACAATGAGCCATGTCGTGTCACTGCACTCTAGCCTGGGCAACAGAGTCTCTTAAAAAAATTATAAGAGAAGTTATGAGTAAAATATCTTTTGGGTATGTCTTTCAAATGCCATTGCATATTTTTATAAATTATTTTTGTAAATCTTTTAAGATTTTAAAAGATTCCAGAGTCCCTGTGCCAGTAAATGGTATTTTTATAACAAGGAGAATGTTTATTCTGATATTTATAATTAGGAAAAAAATATTAGTTATTTTTTCTTTTAATATTTAAAAACACTGGATTTACTTTTCTTAATAAAAAACACTGATGTTTCACAGAGACAAAAATCTACTTTCTTAAGAGTTCATTTTCTGCTATAAGAATAAGTGAATATTATACTGTAGTTACAACAGGAGATAACTTTTCAGGCAACTTGGATATTAATCAAATTATTGTTATCATACTTGCCTAGAGACTTAAAAATAAAAAAAGTCAACTAGGAATATCTAATATACATATTTTCACATTTTTTGATAACCCCTGTTCTAGGTCAGCTGAAAATTAATATAGCAAATACCTATAACTTTGACAGATAGAAAAATTACTATTTATAACTCATTTCACTAGCAAAGAATTAGTCACTTTAAATGAGTGAAAATATATAATTTTTAAAGGAGAAAATAACATTTTTAGATTAGCTAGAAAAGCATTCACTTTGACTGATCTTTTTAGGAATATAGTGTAACTATCCCAAAAACTTAATTAAAACTGAAAAGACATAATTTTTCTATATTTTTATATATAATGTATACCATGTAAATAGAAGTGCTAAAATAAATGAAATTGTGGGAATGTTTGACTGTCTCATATTTATTTTTTCAAATTAGACTTCACTATGTTATACTAAAAAGAAAATATTAAGGTAAGGATTAATAATATCTGAATAACAGAACATCCATTTTTCTTGTTATGTGATTTAATTCAGGATTTGGCAAGATAGACACTTTAAACCACATAATTCTAGGTTGTGTTTGGGGAAGGAGGAAGGTTTGGCTGTGTCTCCACCCAAATCTTGTCTTGAATTATAGCTTTCATAACTCCCCCCATACTGTGGGAGGAATCCAGTGGGAGATAATTGAATCATGGGGATGGTTTCCCTGATACTGTTCTTGTGGTAGTGAATAAGTCTCATGAAATCTGATGGTTTTATAAGAAGAAACCCCTGTCACTTGGCTCTCATTCTCTCTTCCATGCCACTATGTAAGATGTGCCTTTTGCTTTCTGCCATGATTGTAAGGCCCCCCAAGCCACGTGGAACTGTGTCCATTAAACCTCTTTTTCTTTATAAATTACCCAGCCTCAGGTATGTCTCTATCAGCAGCATGAAAATGGACTAATACAATAAATTGGTACTGGTAGAGTGGGGTGATGCTGTGAAGATACCCAAAAACGTGGAAGCAACTTTGGAACTAAGTAACAGGCAGAGGTTGGAACAGTTTGGAGGGGTCAGAAAACGACAGGAAAATGTAGGAAAGTTTGGAACTTCCTAGAGACTTGTTAAATGGCTTTGACCAAAATGCTGATAATGATATGGACAATGAAATCCAGGCTGAGATAGTCTCAGATGGAGATAAAAAACTTATTGGGAAGTGGAGTAAAGGTGACTCTTGCTATGTTTTAGCAAAGAGACTGGCAGCATTTTGCCCCTGTCCTAGAGATTTGTGGAACTTTGAACTTATGGGTGATGATTTAGGGTTTCTGGTAAAAGAAATCTCTAAGCAGCAAAGCCTTCAAAATGTGACTTGGGTGCTGTTAAAAGCATTCAGTTTTAATGGGAGGACAGAGCATAAAAGTTTGGAAAACTTGCATCTGGACTGCATGATAGAAAAGAAAAACCCATTTCTTAATTTTTCTGAGGAGAAATTCAAGCTGGCTGTAGAAATTTGCGTAAGTAATGAGGAACCAAATGTTAATCACCAAGACAATGGGGAAAATGTCTCCAGGGCATGTCAGAGACCTTTATGGCAGCCCCTCCCATCACAGGCCTGGAGGCCTAAGAGGAAAAAATGGTTTTGTGGGCTGGGTCCAGGGCCCCCTTGCTGTGCGTAGCCTAGGGACTTGGTGCCCTGCATCCCAGCTGCTCTAGCCATGGCTAAAAGTGACCAAGGTACAGCTCAGCCTGTGGCTTCAGAGGGTGCAAGCCCCAAGCCTTGGCAGCTTCCACGTGATGTTGAGCCTGTAGGTGCATAGAAGTCAAGAACTGAGGTTTGGGAACCTCCAACTAGATTTAAGGTGATGTATGGAAATGCCTCAAAAGCAGAAGATCTCTGCAGGGGTTGTGCCCTGTTAGAACCTCAATTAAAACCTGCCTTAACAGAACCTCTGTTAGGGCAGTGCTAAAGGGAAATGTGGGGTTGAAGTCCCCACACAAAGTCCCCATTGGGGCACTGCCTAGTGGAGCTGTGAGAAGAGGGTCACCGTCCTTGAGACCCCAGAATGGTAGATCCACCAATAGCTTGCGCCGTGCACCTGGAAAAGCCACAGACATTCAATACTAGCCCATGAAAGCAGCCAGGAAAGGGGCTATACCCTGCAAAGCCACAGAGGAAGAGCTGCACACCATCATGGAAATTCGCCTCCTACATCAGTGTGACCTGGAGGTGAGACATGGAGTCAAATGAGATCATTTTGGAGTTTTAAGATTTGACTTCCCCACTGGATTTTGGACTTGCATGGTGCCTTTAGCCCCTTTGTTTTGGCCAATTTTTCCCATTTGGAATGGGGGTATTTATCCAATGCCTGTATCCCCATGGTATCTAGGAAGTAACTAACTTGCTTTTGATTTTACAGGCTCCTAGGTGGAAGGGGCTTGCCTTGTCTTAAATGAGACTTCGGACTGTGGACTTTTGAGTTAATGCTGAAATGAGTTAAGACTTTAGGGGACTGTTGGGAAGGCATGATTGGTTTTGAAATGTGAGGACATTTCAAAATGTCCTCATTTTGGGTTTTGGGATTTGGGATTTGGGAGGGGCCGGAGCACAATGATATGGTTTGGCTCTGTCCCCACCCAAATGCTATCTTGAATTGTAGCTCCCATAATTCCCACGTGTTGTGGGAGGGACCTGGTGGGAGATAATTGAATCATGGGGGTGGTTTCCTCCATACTGTTCTCCTGATAGTGAATAAGTCTCATGAGATCTGACGGTTTTATAAGGGGAAACCCCTTTCACTTGGCTCTAATTTTCTCTTCCTTGCCACCATGTAAGATGTGACTTTCACCTTCTACCATGATTGTGAGGCCTCCGCAGCCATCTGGAACTGTGAGTCTATTAAACCTCTTTTTCTTTATAAATTACCCAGTCTTGGGTATGTCTTTATCAGCAGCATGAAAATGAAGTAATATAATCTACTAGATGCCAAAAATACCTCCTCTTCCAACCCCATATCCTTCAAATTGTGATAATCGAAAATATCTATAGACATTGCCAAATGTCCCTTCTGGGGCAAAATCACACTTGGTTGAGAATCACTGACATAATTTTAGTGTTTCTTGCTAATTTTTTTTTCTTAGTGACACTTCTCCAATAGTATGTTTTATTTATTTTAGATTATACATATGTCCAGCATATAGCACAGAAAACTTGGTCTAAGACAATCATGGACATGTGAATGGAAGCAGTGATGCCTATATAAAGCATGTCTTTTACAAGATATTTTTAAAGTAGATTAAAACATTTTCAGTTCTTTAATATTTCTTCTAAAAAAGCTCATTGGCATTCTTTTTGGTTGGCTATATGTATTAATTAGAGATTTTGATTGCAAAGATAATCTTCGTGCAAGTTTAATTTAAAGAAAGAGCAGTTTGAGGATATCTCATGTAACCTAAGGGCAAGATAGCAGCTGGGCTATGTTGATAAGCTAGGATATTGTGAGGACCAGAAATAGTCTCTTATTTCTGTTTACATGTTTGCCTTATTCTCTTAAAGTTTTTATTATGAAAAATTTCAATTACACACAAAATTGAAAGCAATAGTTTACAGATAACTTAGCCTCATCAATTACAACATTCTGCCATTCTTTCTTCACCTCTTACTCTTACTTCTTTCCATATTATACTCTACTTCATGCTGTGGAGGCAGTAAAAGAAAAATCTAGACATTGTAACCATATTTTTTTTTTTTTTTTTTTTTGGAGACAGAGATTTGCTCTTGTTGCCCATGCTGGAGTGCAGTGGTGCCATCTCGGCTCACTGCAACCTCTGCTTCCTGGGTTCAAGTGATTCTCCTGCCTCAGCCTCCCAAGGAGCTAGGACTACAGGCCCGCGCCACCATGCCCAGATAATTTTTTTTGTTGGTCAGGCTGGTCTCGAACTCCTGATCTCAGGTGATCCACCTGCCTTGGCCTCCCAAAATGCTGGGATTATAACATTTTATTAGTAAATATTTCTGTAGCTACTGCTAAAAGATACATGCCCTTTTGTAACATAATCATAAAACCATTGTTAAATGTAAATTCAAAATAAAAATAATTAAGATTATCAACTACGCCATCGGTGTTCAACTATCCTTGACTGTCTCATAAACGTCTTTTAATAGTTTTATTTAGAGTACAAGCAAGTTCAACACTTAATGTTTTGTTGATGTGTCACTTGAATCTGTTTTAATCTATTAAAATTCTCTCATTTTTTTCTAGTCCCTTTGCTTTGTTAAAATAAGGTTATTCTCTAAATTTATAAATTATAGATTTGACTGACTGTATTATCTTATCATTTGATGTTCCTCTCTCCTTTGTATATCTTTTACTTTGGGATTTAGATCTAGAAGCTAATCAGACACATGTTCAAGTTTTTGGCAAGAATATGTCATCTGTTGCACTGCATAGTTCTTATTGCATCACATCAGAAGGTTTAAAAAAATGCTAGACATTCCCTCTTTTGTGAAGTTAAACTAAGTCTTCCCATCTACTCTATTCTTTATTAAATGTCCAATTGTCCCAAATTATATATTTAGCACTACATAGGTTTTATGTGTGCAAGTATACCATATTGACAACTAGTTTTCATTAAAATCACAGTATATTCAGTGAACCCTTTATCAATGTTTCTTTTTGAAAAAAATATTTTTATTTGTATTTTTAATTTGTGTGGGTGCAGAGTAGGTAGATATATTTATGGGGTAACTAAGCTGTTTTTATATAGGCAATGCAATGTAAAATAAGCACATTGTGGGGAAGGAGGTATCCATCTCCTCATGCATTTATCTATTGAGTTACAAACAATACAATTATACTCTTTATGTTAAAATATATAGTTAAGTTATTATTGACTATAGTCATCTATTGTGCTATCAAATAGTAGGTCTTATTCATTCTATTTTTTTCTTTCTCTATTTTTTGAATGGATTTGAAACCATGTTAGAGCAAATCAGAATCACTGGACTTAGTGGATAACTTCCCAAATATTATTTGAAGAAGCAAAAATGCATTCAGATGTTTAATTGCTAGTAAATTTGTTTAAAACAAAAATGTCATGGCCTTATAATCACACTGTCAATCCAGTGACAAAACTAATAATAACTAATCTCTGGATGTGACTAGAGCTTTAGACCGTACTAAGAAGTTTTACATCCATAATTTCATTCAGTTCTCAAGGCAGATGAGAAGTGATGCTGGCAACGTGGCTTGTGCATCCAGGATGGATGTGGAGCAGTGCTCCTACCTGAGAATCCATCTGTTGTTGTCCAGAGAAAAAGAGTTTATGGTTAATAACATGATTATTTCTTTCATGGATGCAGTGTTACTATCACAGATTGCTTACTCAATTTTAATACTCACTTTAAAATATAAGAATAGAAGTGGCAAAATTAGACTGAGTCTTCACAGATGATATTAAATAGGCAAAAAAATATTAGAAGGCACAGGTTGGAAATGACTGCAGGAAGCATACACATCATATCATGGAGGAGGAAACTCAGACCAAAAATAAGAAACATAACAAAGAGACCACCATCTGAGGGTGTTATTTTGATTTGTATTGATTTATAAATAAAATTCTAATTTTCTAAAATAACTCTAATTCCAATTCATAATTCTAATTTATAAATAAGATTCTTGTTATTTGTACATGAAAATTTAGCTTTACTCAATACTGTACTAAACTGAGAAATTAAAAATTCAAAATTAGATCTCTGTGAGAAAATGTTGACAGAAGGCCTGTCACTAAGATGTATGCACTAATGCCTCACCAGGCTGTTTCAAAGACAGGAAAGAAGTTAAAAAAAAAAAAAAAATCAAATATATGGATGTCATGAACAGAGGAAAGATTATTTAACTTCATCATATTAAATTTAACTATATCAACCCTGGTTTGATAAATATTTAAGGGTTTTGCTCATTCGAGGGTCTAAACTTGTACTGCAGAAGGGACAGCTATGAATTAGAAGAAATCATTGGTTAAGCATGTTCGTTAACAAGAAATGTCATAAACAGTTGTTAAAAATATTAGTTGAGAGGCAATTAGGCTGAGGCAGCCCCAGTGCCCTGGGCTCCTAGTAAGCAAACAGAAATACAACTCAGTATAAAAGGCACAACAAAACTTAACCTTAACAATCAGGAATAACCAACTAACTTCTAACTAGGGACTTTCCACTGGAATGATCTAAATAAGGCTACTTGCAACACTTTCATTAATCAAATACTTTCTTTACCTTGCTTCAGTGTTCCTCTTATAAAAACCTTCCAACTCCTTCCGTACCCTGCCTCCTTGCTAGAGCCCCAAACTGCCTGTGGTCTTTAGGCTGCCCTATTTACAAATCGATGTCTGCTCAGATCTACTCTTTACAACTTTATGGTATCTAAATTTATCTTTCAACACAATGGAAATAAACAATGGGGATAAAATAATAAATGTTGTAAGTGTTGTTAAAATGTTATAGAAAATTAATTCCAACCCCAGGTAGTTAGAAAGACTTCATGAAAGACGTAGCAATTTTAAAGGAAGAATAGGACTCAGACATTCTAGGCTGAGAAAACAGCAGGGACATAGCACAGAGATTTTTGAAAAAAGTTTAGGTCATCGAGAGAGAAAAATGAATAACCTGGTTTGAGGAAACAGTAACACAGAGGGATAATAGTACCAAGAGATAAAAGCTCAGTGGGGTGAAGTCAGGGAAGCTTTGAATTTCATGCTAGGAAATGGGGCTTTATTTGATTGAAAATGGTGCATTATCAAATAATTTTTAGCAGAGACATGCATGTTTACTACAGTGATGTAGAATGATTTTTCTAGGAGCTGTATTAAAGATACATTGAAAGGGAAAGACAGTGGAGACATTCACAGAGAGAACCAGCCAACCTCTAAATTAGGAAACAAAAGTAGTGGCATACAGACATACAGGAGAGTTGAGGAAATGAATAGCTAAGCCATGGCTCCATAATGGCTGATACTGCTAGTTACGTCAATTTGCTGTTTCCTCTTTTCAGCTAATCAATTTTTTTGCTTAAATTTCAATTTAGATTTCTAAATAATGTAATTTTAAAATGCCAAAAATTATATCAATTGAATAATAACATAGATGTATACTGTTTTTTGTTTTGTTTTGCTTCCTGCCATAAAGTGGTGGCAAGTGATGCCTGGCAAACATAAGTATTTAATTTTTTTAAAGGTCAAGTGTAGACCGCAAACACCATATAAACAAAGGGGATAGTGGCACTTACTTGCCTTTGTTTTAGGTTTTAGTGACCAGCTGAGAAACAGTGGAAGACCACAACCATCAAAAAGCCTATCTGCATATTCATCCATAGAAACACTCAGTGTTCATATGTAAAATATACGGTTAGAGATAACCTATGAAAATATATATCTTTTGAGGCCAGTATAAGTTATCAAGACCAGAAAAGATTTCTTACATGAGAAAGGAGGAGAATAATCAAATATTAAATTTTATATCTGAGTGAAACATTGACAAAATTTGCTAACATCTATAAAGAATACAAGTACAACTGTATATAAATCAATGTATAAATATTTGAAAGAAAAGATCAGTATAGTTTATGTGTCTCCATATGACAGAGAGGCAGGCACTCTTGATGAGAGAAAAGTGAAGCCCTTAATAGATCATGTAGTCTCAGAACTTCAATCAGGCTTTTGTTGTCACCATACGTAATATTTCTGTACACAATTAGAATGCTTGTTAACTGGTATTGTCTCCATGTCATCTGGGTCCCATGGGGTCCTACTGGACACTGTTGCCACTCTATCAGGCAGTGCAGGGTAGTCCCAGAGTGACTGTCTCTCTTTTGTATTATTCTTTTTTGCTATTAATTATTCCTTTATAAGGGGAATCATAGGAATCATATACTTTTATATGTAAATGGGATTCTTTCTTTCACATTTAGATATATTCAAATCCCTCCCAAATCAGATTGAAGCATGTGTCTCTATGGGCAAGGCAGGATTGTTACAATAGTAACAAATATTAACCTTTAATTTCTGATCACCTTGTGCATTGCCCCTGGACCAACATGGCAGTGGTCAAATTAATTCATTCCTTCATTCATTCACTCAATCAATAAATGTTTCTTAGATGCTGATTTTATTTCAAATACTATCCTAAGCCCTGGAGATATATTGTGAATTATTATTTTATCCTTGTAGAGCTTATGTCTTAATTATTTTTCTAGAAACGCAAATAGATAATATTTCAGGTGGTGGTAAATTCTTTTTTTTTTTTTTTTTTTTTTTTGAGACACAGTCTCGCTCTGTCATCCAGGCTGGGGTGCAATGGTGTGATCTCAGCTCACTGCAACCTCTGCCTCCCGGGTTAAAGGGATTCTCCTGCCTCAGCTTCTCGAGTAGCTAGGATTACAGGTGCCTGCCACCACGCCCAGCTATTTTTGTATTTTTACTAGAGATGGGGTTTCACCATGCTGGTCAGCTGGTCTCAAACTCCCGACCTCAGGCAATCCACCCGCCTCAGCCTCCCAAAAAGTGCTGGGATTACAGGTGTGAGCCATTCCACCTCACCCAGGTGGTAGTAAATTCTATGGGAAAACAAAGCAAACTAAGGAGACCAGAGTGTCAACAAAGGGTGAGGGGAGGTGAAGGGAAAGTGCTGTTATTAAACTGGCCCATGCAGTGACACCTCATCTCTACCAAAAAAAAAAAAAAAAAAGCTAGCTGTGGTGGCATGTGCTTGTATTTCCATTTAGTCAAGAAGCTGAGGCAGGAAGATTGCTTGAGCCCAGGAGTTGAGGCTGCAGTGAGCTATGATGGCGCCACTGCACTCTAGCCTGGGTAATAGCGTGAGACCTGTTTAATAAATAAATATTAACTACATAAATAAATAAAAATGATAGTCAGTGAATACCTTGATCAGATGGCATTTGAGCAAGTCCTGAAGAAAACAAAGGCTTGAACCACGCAAATAACCGTAGGAAAAGAATTCCAGGCAAAGAAAAAAGCTAGGCAAATGTTCTGAGATAACATGCTTGGGTCATTTGAGAAACAGTAAAGAGATCAACCAGTGAGGCTGGACAGGAAAGAGAGGAACAGGGATATTTGTGCTTGGATCTTAATTTTTCTAGGTTACCAAGTGACAAAACAGAAAGGCTAATATTTAAAAAAAAAAAATTACAGTTCCGGAGAGAAGGGAGCATAACCTGCCAGACAGGGCCACAAAGGGAAGCACCAGGTTTAATCAGGAGGCAGAAGCAGGAACAAGGGGAAGGCACTGGCCAGAGTTTTACTGGGATTTCCATGATAAAGGCAAGGCAGGGTGGGGTAAAAAGCTTAGGACCCGCTAGTTTGAATAGTTGTAGTGGGATTTCGGGCATAGAGCTGTCCTTAGTTGTGTGGTATCTGACTCTGGGTTGGTTTAGTGCAGAAGAAATACTAGCTCGATGTGTGACAGATAAGGAGGTGGTTGGGGGTACAGACTTGGGATTGGTTATAGGGTTGGTGATATGATTTTCATGCACTGTGAAAGCTGGATCACAAGAAAGATATAAACAAATTTGAGTGTTAATTTGGCCTTGTGATGAATGACCACAAAATAGACAAGACAGAATTGAAAAAAACAGTTAAAACACAGTGATAGGGCCGGGCATGGTGGCTCACGCCTGTAATCCCAGCACTTTGGGAGGCCGAGGCAGGCAGATCACGAGGTCAGGAGATCGAGGCCATCCTGGCTAACATGGTGAAACCTGGTCTGTACTAAAAATACAAAAAATTAGCCGGGCGAGGTGGTGGGTGCCTGTGGTCCCAGCTGCTCAGGAGGCTGAGGCAGGAGAATGGCGTGAACCCGGGAGGCGGAGCTTGTGGTGAGCTGAGATGGCGCCACTGCCCTCTAGCCTGGGTGACACAGTGAGACTCTGTCTCAAAAAAAAAAAGAAAAAACCACAGTGATAGGCAATAAAACCAGAAAAGGAAAAGGGAGCAGATGATTGATATGAATATCTGTAAGTCATTGTAGGTGTTTTAAATTTTACTCTAGGTGAAACAGGAAAGCAGTTGAAGACTTTTGAGCAGAGGAATGGCATAATCTGACATATTTTAAAGGGATCTCGGCTGGGCATAGGGGCTCACACCTGTAATCCCAGCACTTTGGGTGGCCAAGGCAGGTGGATCACCTGATGTCAGGAGATCAAGACCACCCTGACCAACATGGTGAAACCCCATGTTTACTAAAAACACAAAAATTAGCCAGGTGTGGTGGTAGGTGCCTGTAATCCCAGCTACCTGGGAAGCTGAGTCAGGAGAATCACTTGAACCCAGGAGGCAGAGGTTTCACTGAGTCAAGATCATGCCACTGCGCTCCAGCCTGGGCAACAGAGCGAGACTACATCTCAATCAATCTCTATGGTTCCTGGGCTGCTATGGTGGAAATAGTTTGGAGAAATAAGAATTTCAGTAGTTTGATTTTTAAGTTTGAACTGTCCAAAAAAAAAAAAAAAGGTGGAGATGTCAAAAAGTAGGTTAGTATATAACTATTCCCGAGTAGAGATTTGGAAATCTTTGTTGTATTTTAGATAGTGTTTAAAGCTGTGAGATTAGATGAGATCCCTCTAGTGTAGGCTAGCTGGAGAACTGGAATGACCAAGTTCTGTGGAACTGCAGCACTGAGAGATTAGGGTAAGGAGAAGAAACCAATAACTGACTGAGGATTAGTCAGTGTGGAGAGAATGAAACCCTAAATAGTGCTATGGAAGCTATGTGAAAAACATGTTTTGAGAAGAAGGGATTAAGTGTCAAATGCTGATGATGGTCTTTTTTTGGGTGGGGAGTGGGTAGGGATGGAGTTACGTTCTTGTTGCTCAGGTTGGAGTGCAGTGGGGCGATCCTGGCTCACCACAACCTCTGCCTCCCAGGTTCAAGCGATTCTCCTGCCTCAGCCTCCCGAGTGGCTGGGATTACAGGTATGCACCACCATGCCGGGCTAATTTTTTGTAGATTTAGTAGAGACAGGGTTTCTCCGTATTGGTCAGGCTGTTCTCGAACTCCTGACCTCAGGTGATCTGCCTTCCTCAGCCTCCCAAAGTGCTGGGATGACAGGTGTGAGCCAGGTGATGGTCTTAATAAGATGAGATCTGCTAATTGAATGGATTTAGCATTATTGAAAGCCTTTGGTGACATTGATAAGACCTGTTTTAGTGGAGTAGCATTGGTGAAAGACTCTTTGGAGAGGATTCGAGAGAAAATGGGAGGAGAGAAATTTGAGACAGGAGTATAGCCAAACTTTTTGAAGAATTTTGTTATACAGGTGAGCAGAGAATTATAGAGCATATGGAGATAAATATCGGGTCAAGAAAGTTGTTTCATTTTTAATATGGTTGATATTACAATGTGTTTTTATGTCTGTGGGGTTGACCCAGTATACTGGAAAATAATACACTGAAATTAAGAGGGGGAAATTAATGAAGAATTGTTCTAAAGTAAAAAGGGATAAAATCAAGTGACCAAATAGGAGGGTTAGTCTTAGATAAGAACAGCAGGGACTGCAGAGTATAGGAATATAAATACAGATATATAATGACGGGCATGATAGAAGTTATTTCCTGATTGTTTTCTATTTTCTTTAGTGTAATAGGAAGCTGAGACTGGAGAAGGGAAGAGATACGATTTTTTCCCTTCCCACACTGAGGCATAAACCATCCTTCCATCACTGGCAGACAATAACACACCTAGAACAGTGTCTACCTCCACTGGAACACATCTCTGGAGGAAGATGCATTAGAATTCGCAACCGTAGGGGGTAGCTACACTCCATGTAACTCAGACACGCCTCTTCGGAGAAGGGTTGCCACCCAAACTCCACTGGGAATCTATTATCTAAATGAGTTTTCTCCAAAGATACTCTACTGCTTGCAAATATGTTTTTACTGGACTTGTCTTTATTGTTTACCAGACATGCCTGGGCTTTTATGATTTTTAGAAATAGATTCAGCACTGGTTCCAGCTAATATTAAATGAATAAGTCACAAATATGTAATCACAATTCTGATAAGTGCTATGAAAAGGAGAGATGAAATTTGAGCAGAGATCTGAAGGAGACATGAGATAAGCTAAAATGAAGAGAAGAACATGTACAAAGTCATTGAAGTAGCTATTGAAGACAATGAACCCAGTGAGGCAAGAGCACAGAAAATGAAGGAGAAACAGGTGATAGAGATGGACAGTGATAAAGTTGGGGAGATAGAACAGGGCTAAATAGTTCAGAGCCTTGTAGGTAACTTTCTGAATTTTTGTTTTTATCATAAAATCAATGGAAATCTATTGAGGTCATTTAAATAAATGTGCGACATGATCAGATTTACAATGTAAGAGCAGTCCAGAACTAAGCAGCTGGAAGTTCTCACCTTGAAGCTCACTGCACAAAGAGGAGAGGAAGGAAATTCCTCTTCAAGTGTACATACGGTGGTTTAAAGGAGCCATGGAGAATCAGACATGTAGGATCAAAGTGCTATCGATATTTAAAGACCAAAAGAGTGAATATATAAAAGGAAGCTGGAGAGGTAATATACAATTAGTCCATCATTTAATTCTTCTACCTTGCAATTTTGTATTCCACAGACTCGATATCTCAAATATTTGTCTTACCAATAGTTTCCATTCCTGATTTTCCATTTGTCTTTCCTGAACCCAGTAGTGGTTTCTTCTACTTTCTCACTGAATCATAAATACTCTCTTTTCTTCAGTGTTCCCAAAGTTTTTAGAAGGTCAGAACTTAAAGTCCTTTTGCATAGCACAACCTTCCCTCCACCATACTTGCTCCTGAATTTCTACCACCATACCTACATTAAGGTAAGTAAGTCATAATATATAGCCTGTTAACTAGAGTTTTTCTCTCCTTTTATTTCCCTGTAGAAAATGCTCAAATGAGGGCAGGATTCAGGGACCAACTGAAAGCACTACCCCAAAGCCAAGCAATTATTTACTTAAAGGAAATCAGGCAGAATTATTTTGGCTGATAATTTGATCAATGTAGTACTTTTTATTAAAATAACAATGTACTGAATGATTACTATTACACTAGATAATGGTTTTCAGCTGTGAATCATCGGCAAATATTTAGCTTGAACCAAAATTTTACTGTATAGCTGAAAACCTCAGCTTTAGAGGAGGGAGAGTTAGATAGTTTTCCTTTTAATATGAGCAAAAGTTACTATGATGAGTTTTAATCAAGTTGTTAGGATGCCATAAGCAGTAATGAGAAGGAAAGAAAGTGTTAAAATTTTATTTTAAAAATGATAATCTAACTGAATAATTTTTATAGATGTCCTGCTTAGGTTAAAATTCATGTTACTATTCCAAAGCATAGCAACTTTGTGAGTTTAAAGTATTTTTCGTTTAATTTGTTCAATAATGAAAATAATGCTACCTAGACTTTGTTTGCTTTTCACATGTAAATAGGGTTATATACACTATGTCATCATGATTGTTAAATTATAGACCACCTCATAGTGATGGTGAATACTAATGGGAACCACAGAATAGCACTATCCCAAAACTTTATCCAAATCATCTCTGGGACTTACTTTCCAGCTGAGCTGAAAGATTAATTTGATTTAGGCATACCCTGAGTTAATGAATGATTTCTCGTGTGTAACTCTCAATATTCTCCAGACAATGGCATTTTATCAATGTAATTTTATCAAACATCAGTATAGGAGATTAAGTCTGGGCTAAGAAGAACTTGTGCAGAGTTGTAGAAAAGACAATAGTCTTGCTCTTTATATCTGCATTAGAAATAAAATTTATACGGTGCAGAGAATACTTTTCATTGCTTAAGCAATAGCTGCTCCATCCTCTGCCCTATTATTCTTTCCTGGTAGATTCTACTTTCCACACTACAGAGGTAGAAAACACCAGATAGTCAATCTTTCCCAAGTAGACCATGGGCATGTGACAACCTATGTCAATGGGACCCAAGATTAAGTTTGCTGATAAACTTCTGGGAAAGATTTTCATTTTCCATAAAAAGTGGATGTGATACCTGGAGCTGCAGTAAGCTTCTATTGACCATGAGAAAATAAACCTAAGCATTAAAGCCAGCACATTGAAATTGTAGAGAGGAAGGAGAGAAAGTGCTTGGGTCCATGGTGCTACAATAGAGACTCTAAACCAACCTTAGAACTAGTTTACATCTAAGCTCCATGTTATATGGTCTATCATATTTTCTCCTAATGTAAGCCATCTTTACTTGAGAAAAATGACCTAATTCTCTAAACACAGTATAGTATATAGTATATAGTGTATAGTATAGTATATGACTATAACAGTAGTCATAAGTGGAAAAATAATGGACAGTTATTATCTCTGGATGCTTTTAAAATAATTTATCTTGATTATTTATGTTGTTAATGGTAAACAAACCTGGAATTCACAGATTTATGAAGCATGGCTTGCTACAAAATGCCATGTCCACTGCATAATTAACAGAGTATAAAATGAACTTGATGACCATAACAGCTCTGTGTCAGCAATGCCACACAGGTATCACTCAGATTTCACAAATTAAATCTGAGGCAGGATGGATGCTAATGTGCAGGGCAAGATGTAGACAGCTGTGTCATCAGTCCCAGACTTTGCTGTGTTTCACCTTTGTTTCTTTTGAATTCTTAGTCAAGTTTAATATTGGCCTAGTTCTCTAGATTTTGTGAATATGATTTGATAATTCAACCCTTAATGATATCTCACTGACACTCCTTTTAACTTTCATTTTCTAATGTGAAATACAAAATGACAACTCAAGCAGGAAAATATTTTCAGAAGAAGCCTAAGGGATAAATATATTAGAAATAAATTTTGCTGTAAAGAAATACCTGAGACTGCGTAATTTATAAAGAAAAGAAGTTGAATTGGCTCACAGTTCTGTAGGCTTTACAGGAAGCATGATGCTAGCATCTGCTTGGCTTCTGGTGAAGCCTCAGGGAGCTTTCAGTCATGGAAGAAGGTGAAACAGGAGCAGGCACTTCACATGGTAAAGCAGGAGCAAACAAGAAAGAGTGTTGAGGGGGGAGGTGCCATACTTTTAAATGAGCAGATCTTGGTAGAACTCACTATCATGAAGACAGCACCGAGCCATGAGGGATCCGCCCCCATGATCCAAACACTTTTCACCAGGTCCCACCTCCAGCATTGGAGATTACAATTCAACATGAGATTTTGGGCAGAAACTAATGTCCACACTATAATCAGTACAACTTGATGTCTTCTAATTTGCTCTATATGAGTTACTTCTAACAAAAAGCCATACTTTGAGGCTGGCCACAAATAACTTTTCTAAAACTGTGGTTTGAGTTCTGAAGAAGACCATATATTTTCCATAAATCTTGGATTTTTAGCTGGTTATGGTAAATAGTCATCTGGTTTGAGGAGGAGGAGAGCACGCTTAAAGTAGATGTAAGAGTATGTGCCTGGATATTTGAGTGTCTTATTGTAGAGACTAGTATTTTCCCTCTCAAAGGCATATTTTCTCTCTTACATAGTAATAAGATTTTTGGATACACACAGAGATGCTCAACTTAAGACAACAATTCTCAACTTCTCTTCAAACTAGGTAAGAGAGTGTGATGAAGTTCTAGCCAATGAATGTGAATGGGCCTACCATGTGCAATTTCCAAATCATGGCTATAAAGAAGAGAAATGTGTCCTCTATTTTCTGTTTTTATTTTCTTTTCCTCTGACTGGCAAAACCCATATTGTGTCATTAGATGGATGCTGTTATTAAAGATAAAAGGCAACAAAATAAAGGGAATCTAGATATTTGATCATTACAGATTTAGCATGCTAGCCTCAACCAAACTCTTATGCTTTCACATAAAAGGGCAAAAGGTCCTTTTGATCAAGCCACTATAATCTCTGCTCTCTACTATTGGGCTAAACCGGGATTCCAACTAATATATTCACCCAACTCCATAATGATTTGGTATTTATCTTCTTTATATACATTATATTTGGTCCTATCAAATATTAAGTTTGCATGCATTTTCTCCCTATTCCCTCTTTAAAACTCAGTATCTTCAACTAAAAGTTCAACTTATTACTTTGCAAAAAAGGGAGAGTAGATATTGGGGAACATCTAGCAGTCTGTCATACTGAATTATTTTGATAAATGAACAAAATAAAATTTTGGTAGATACAGTGGCTTAAAATGTTCCTTTTAATGTTTATTTGAGATGGAGTCTTGCTCTGTTGCCAGGCTGGAGTGCAGGGGTATGATCTCGCTCACTGCAACCTCCACCTCCAGCATTCAAGCGATTCTCATACCCTCAGTCTCCGAACAGCTGGAATTACAGGTGTACACCACCATGCCCAGCTAAACTTTGTATTTTTAGTAGACACGGGGTTTTGCCTTGTGGGCCAGGCTGGTCTCGAACTTCTGGGCTCAAATGATCCACTTGCCTCGGCCTTCCAAAGGGCTGGGATTATAGGCGTGAGCCACCGCATCAGTCTTAAAATATTATTTAACAAATTGTATTTCTCAATTATCACCATCCACAGATTTTCCTCACCTGTCATTTTAAGAAAATGTTATAATAGCATTTGCCTGAAATTCTTAATATAAGCTATTTTTTGGACCATAAGCCTTCTTCAAATAATCAGGTAGTTTTAAATTTTTCCTAAAAAATCATTTTTGTTGGAAGGATGTCAATACAAAAGTTCCCACATTTATACACTTTTAAGTGAGGAATTATTATGCATGTAATAAAGTTGTGCTCTAGGGCAAAAGCACTTTAACTCTCATCTTTTTACCAGCATTCGGAAGAAGGGTAGTAAAAGGTCATTTTATTTTACTGCACATCATTTTCTATCTTTTTTTTTTCTACTGTTGCTGATTTTGATGTATTATATTAACTTTTGTTCACCATTACCTAAAAAAGCACAAAAGCAGTGAGAATGAGAAAAATGCCTGGAAAAGAAAATTTCTGATTTGAAATAAAAGTAACAATAAAAATTAAGCAATATGTGAGAAAATAATGTTGCATGGGAAATAATTATAGGAAGTATCATCTTAAAAGAAAGTAAATCATGCAATGTGTGGTAACAGCTATGTGCCTTTGCAATATAAAATAACAACGTGATAAGAAAAAATTAGTGACAAATGGGAAAACCGGATCTGTGACTGGATCCAGAGTTCACAAGCTTTGCTAGATGTTGGAATTACTGAGAGGACAAAAAAAAAAAAAAAAAAAAAAAATACTGATGACTGCTTGCCATTCCTTAAAGATCCTACTCTAGTTGGTCTTTAATATAGCATATAGCATGTGGCCTAGATATCTAGATTTTTAAAAAATCTTTCCACTGATTCTATTGTGCAGCCAAGGTTGAGAATCACTGGCCTAAGATAACAGCATTAATGTCAGATGTCAATTAGGTTAATATTAATGCAGAAGAAGGTTGGGAATTCATCTAAAATCTTAAATTTAAAATTAGAGAGGGGTCTGATTGTAAAAATATCTTCAGCCACACAGGGTCAGTGCCTGTTACCCCATCAGTAATGTAGTAGCTTCTACAATTCTGTAAGATAAAACTAGCCAACAGAATTTTCTTCAACGATGGAAATGTTCTAATCTGCGTTGTCCCATATAATAACCACTTGCCACATGTGACTGTGACTGACTATTGAGGATTTGAAATATGGCTAATGCAACTGAGGTACTAAATTGCTAACAGTATTTACTTAGTGAAAAATATTATTTTAAATTAAAAATATGATCAAATTTTATTTAAATGTAAATAAACATCAGTGGCAAGTGGCTATCTTATTGGATGTTGCAGTCCCAAAATAAACTCAGAGGACATTAAGTTGAAGCATTACCTGATTCTACAGATTTTCAGTGTTGAAAAGTAGGTAGCCTATTTTAGATAAAAATTCCAGATACAACATACATTTGCAAGATGAACATACATGAATCTTTTACTTACAGAAATAACTGAAGCTTTAATTACTCTTTGCAAGTCTTGGAACGCTGAAAAAATAGGTATATAAACAGACTTTCAGAAAAAAAAATCTGGTTGTAAATATGAGTTTATATTCTGTTTTTATTTTAGTGATTTTAATTAAATCAACCACTTAATTTTTTAATATAAAAGTATGGCAGTAAGCTTCATGTCTAAAATAAATTCCTATGAAGAGACACATATAGAGGTATAAATTAGGATTCTGTGCCAATAAAATAAGCACGTGTTTCTTTTTCTGTCTTTATACTAATAAACTGGACTTGTGTGCTTACATACTAGACAATGGGTTAACAGCTTTTTATGCACATTCTTATTTTATCTTCACAACCATCTTTTGAGGTAGGTACTGTTACACACATTAAACATGCAGAAACTGAAGCTCAGAGCAGTTAATTTCTTCAAATTCACCCAGCTTATGAATGTTAAAGCTGAATGCTGCATTCTACCTTTATTAGTAGTAATAACTGGCACACCTCCTTATAACTATGTAGGAATAGTTAGTAGTGTTATTTTTATTGCTAGCCGACATTTCGATACCACTGCTAAAATAAATGCTCTATCAACAGAAAACAATTGGCCACTGTCTGAACAGGTGTTACTTATTTGTGTACTTGTGAATGTATGTTTATTTCATTAATATCACTTACATTTCTATAGCTCTAGCTCTCCAACAGTAGTTTGAATAAAGCCAAATTCTAGAAGCCACAGTAAAAAAATATTTATTACTATTCAGAGATTAGAACAATTCATTGCTTTTCATTGTCTCCTGTAGTTTTGCCAAGGTAGCATGAACAAAAATAGGAACGTGATTATTACGCATGCCTTTTGTTTAAGAGCTATTTGTTAAGTACAGATAATTTAGCCAAAATGCACTTCAGAAAGAACATGCTGATTTGCACATTTCTTCACCAAATGACAATGGCATTGAAAATCTAAATTTATAGTAAAGAGTTATCACAGGAGTTTGAAGAAGCAAAGCCATTTCTAGCTGCTGAAGTGCAAGAATGAAGAGACAGAATAATAAAACCTTGGGGACATGTCTAAAAATGTGACACTATACACCGAACATCCATCTCAAGGTGTCTCTAGAAAACCTTGATGTACACTTAAAATGCAGGATACTGCCACAGCAGGGCCTTTTTCAAAATGTATCACTTGATTTGTATATTTCACCCTAGATTCCACTAGAAAGATGTAGGACTAGCCAAATTATGGTCACCAGCCATCGAGTTCTTTCAAGGTTATTTTCTGGATACGTTGAAGATGAGTATCTCCCGGGCCTCATCTCATAGACCAAAGTTGCTATTTTCAATCAGTGTAATGAGACAACACATTTGAAAATTCATATTAGCTTATGCTTCAAAGCTTCCTTTATTTCTGGTTAACATAAATGGTTATATTCCTAATCATATTTCAATCTTCAAAAAAATTATGAAATCACATGAAATAAAATCCAACTTCAATAACTGAAACGTTATTAATTGAATTTCACCATACGCCAGCCACTTTGCTTAGCACTTTATCTAATGTAATCCTTTACACTTTATGAAGAAAAAATTATTTTCCATAGTCTGCCTATAAACTGAGGCTGAAAGTTAAATGACTTCCCAAAAGTAACGTAGCCAGTAGGAAGAGGTGCCTGGTAGCAAAGCCCATGTTCTCAATTTTTCTCTTCTATGCTAAAGTGAGAAAATACCTGGATGGGGCTAATATTTTCTAGTCTTTTCCTGTCTGAAAGTAGACTATTATGCCTTTCACCAAAAAAAAAAAAAAAAAAGGCTGCCTTGAAGAAACCAAGGACACTAGTCATATAATCTACTCTTCCAAAAATTTTTGTACTTCCTCATAAATTATCCAAAAATTCAACAAGAAATTATCCTTCATTTTCATAACATGTTGAAGCCTTATTTTACCAAAGAAAAAATTGAAAATAATAAATTGATGAACTCAGATGTATATTATTTTTATTCTATACTATGTATTTACTCTTTTCTCACTGAGATCCCAAATTTAGTCAGCACAGGACTGTCACATTGTTACAGACAATAGGACAGGTGGTAATTAGGTTTGAAAGAGAAAACAAGACCATATAAATACTAGAAGAAAATAAAAGGTCATATCTTTATAATGTTGGAGGAGAGAAGGCCTTTCAAATTATGACCTCAAATCCAGAATTCATTAAAAGTTTTATAAATTCATCTTCATCAACAGATATAGACAAGACATACAAAACTTTGTATTATTAAAAACACTATAATCCAAAGCAAATTACAAAACTCTCAAATCATGTACATCACAGAGAATATATGGAAGCTCCTTAAAACTAAGTAGTAGAAAAGCGGCACCCAACAGAAAAATGGACAAATATGAACCTGATGTTTATAGGTTAAAAGAAAAAAAACAGATGTCCCTTAAATATATGAAAGCATAGTCAATGTCTCTCAGAATAAATCTGATTTGGGGATCAGAACAAAGGAATAACAAACCCAAAACTACACCAAGATATAATTTTTAACCTATAATATACATGACAAGAACCTAAAATTTAAAACTTTGTTGGCAAGTTTGTGAAAAAAAATAACTTCTCTAATATGTTGCTATTGGGTGTAAAATAGTGAGACCCTGTGGAGGCAACTTGAGAATGACTATTAAAATAAAAATGCCTTCACTGTTGATTTGTTAGTCTCTACTTCTGAGAATTTATTCTGCTAATTTACATGCATGTATACAGTATGATATATGTAAATGGTAATTCATTACAATACTTTTTTTATAATAGCAATAGACTGAGAAAACAACAACAAACATCTAGCATTAGGGGCATATTATATAATTTACTATCTTCCTATTGATAAATTTGTTTTCTGTTATCACTTTTTTCTCAACATAATATGCCCCAGCCTTGTTCTAGAAGGCAAATGACATAAACTGGCCTGTGAACACATGGAATTCTGGGAATAAGACCTAGATAGAGTCACAAATGGTTGCCTGGAAAATACCAGAACAGAACTCACATAAGCTCCCTGCTCTCAGAAGAATCTGGCACAGCACCATCACCAACTCAGAGGAAGGGAAGCAACCTGGAGTCAGCTCCCAGGCAGTAATGAGTGTTCAAGGGAGATATAACTCTAAGGAAAAGGATTGAGGTCATGGAATTAGAAGAAACAGATGGAAGAATCATTTGAACCATATCCAGGTCTTTTGAAAATGATGAGACAGAAGAGAAAGAGAAAATTGCATCAGACAGTTTTGCTGAGAAATTGGTATCAGATAAATTTTGGAGTAAGGTCAGAGACCTAAGATAAGAAAACCCCTAGGCAGAGGTGGGGAAAAAATAGAAAAAAGAAAACGAAAAGAGCAAATACATTCTTCCTTCCTATCTTCAACTTGCCAGAGTAGCTTTACTAAGATGCTGCCTGATCGTTTCTCTCCAGACACTTTTGCCAATGATATTAATACTATAAAGGAGCATTTCTGGACTTGATTCATTAATGATTAGAAAGCTCGTAACAGATTAGATGACCAGGCTACAGTCTCACCTGCCAGGCAGTGCAGCTGCAGATCTTGGCTGACCATCATGTCAGGTGAGAAAGACACTAATACAAAATAAATGCTTTTATAAATTGCAAGTTAATCTTATGCTGATTGATATTCCTGAGTAGAATTACTAATATAGATTTGGGGAAGAAAAAAAGAAGGAAAGACAAAGATAGGCATTTATTATATTTTTGTATGTGTCAGGCAAAATGTCAGCATGTTACTTGTGCTTTCTGTTAATAGTCTCATAAATATTAAAAGTTAGGCATTATCCTCCATTTTGCAGATGAGAAAATTGGGACTTAGAAAAGTTTTTAGACTTATCTATGATTACATAGAGGCAGAGATCAAATTTGAATGTGAAATGGTCTGATTCTAAAGTTTCTGTTCCTTCTAAACACATTCTATTGTCTCTATTTCAAAAACTTGGGTTTTACCCTATTGGCAACCTAACAGGTTAGTCTGCCATGGATGCTGGCAGAACCATGAGACTCCTGGGTCAGGGACAAATGACAGTTTATTACTTACAAAATAGCAATAGCTAGTATGTATCATTTTTCTTATATGAGTTCCTCAGGCCCCAAATACCATAGGTGACATGAAAAGAGGGCAGATGACACCTGCACATGCTATGGGCTGTGTTACAGGAGAAGAACACTGAATTTAAGGAATCTAATTGTTTTACAATGTGCAATGGGCATAACTGCCGTTTGCCCTGGAGAAACACATTTTTGCCCTATAAACAGTAAAAAGACCATATCTATCTTCCAAGACTGTTATAAAAATATCCTTGAAAATATTATCTAGAACAAAGACCATCATTGTTTCTGTTCACAAGGTGTACAGAAGTAAAACAGACCTGTGGAGCATCGTCTCCCAATACCAATCCAATAATCATATTATAGTATTGCTTAGCACAGACTTTATAACAATTTCTCATACTTTCTGAAGGGTATTTGTGCTCTTCCTTTCCAAAATGGTGGTGGAGAAGCAAGCTTGCTTCACTCCCCAAAACAGAAAATCAAAAACAAATAATATATCACCAAGATTATTACCAGTAATATCCCACAACTCATATGTAAGAATGAGTAAGTTCCTGGGGACGCAGAGAGGTGAACAAATTCAAAAATGTAGAAATCATACCCAGTGTCTTTATAGACCATATAAAATGAAACTACTAATCATTAATAAGAGGAACCTCATAAACTAGAAAAACAGATGGAAATTAAACAACATGCTCCTGAATAACCTATAGGTCAATGAAGAAATTAAGAAGGAAATTTTAAAATATTGAAACAAATCAAAATCAAAACACAACCTACCAAAATCTAAAAGATAAAGTAAAATCAGTACTAAGAGTGAATTCTATAGCAATAAATGCCTACATTACAAAGTTGAAATATTTCAAATAAACAACCTAATGATGCAACTCTAGGAACCAGAAAAGCAAAAACAAACCAAAACCAAGTTAGTACAAGGCAAGAAATAAAGATCAGAGCAATAATAAATGAAATCAAGATTATAAAATACAGAAGAGAGGTGACACAACAAAAGCTTTTTTTTTTTTTTGGAGGGTAAAGATAAACAAAACTGAAACTTTTTGTTATACTAAGAAAAAAAAAAAAAAAACACTCAGAAGACCCAAATAAAGAAAAGCACAAAAAAAGGAAATATAACCACAGGAATACAAAGAATCATTAGATATTATTGTGGACAACTTTATGACAACAAATTGTAATTGCTTTATTCTATGTTTATGTTTTAGGATTTTAGAACATGTATAGTTTGAGCTCTTTACATAACATTAACTACTTGTACGTGGTGTAAATGTTTTCCCATTTTATGTTATTTTTATTTAATTATGTATCATTAAAGAGCATAGAATTTTTGGAAACATAGAACACTCTATCAACAGGTTTTCATGATTTCTTCTACTGCATCAAAATAAGCAAGTTATCACATAGCTTGATAAATATTAAATTGTAATTTCAGCTGTTTTCTCATAAAATTTACATTTATGTTAAATGGCTTCTATATCAATCTGGAGTTTCTCATTCCTGTGAGAATAAAGGAATGATTCTTTTCAGCTTCCTCCTCAAATCTCCTCTCGTATAGCATTAACATACCTGGTGCCTTGAATCTTTCCTTGTATAAGTCACTGTACCATGTACTTTGCTGTAAGCTTCAACATTTGAAATAAAAACTTCAGTCATGAACTCCCAATGAAAGTAGAGTATGATCATGTTTCATCTCAGTTTGAGATATTGTACTACCATTAATTTAGAAAATGTTCATTTACATTTTAAAGTCTTTTATTGTCAATTGTTGGTTCTGAACAATATCCATATTGGAGTGATGTTGGGGAAAAGTTGAAGTCTTAGCAACTGCTTTATTGGATTCAGCATGAGGACAAATCTCTGATTTTTTTTTTTTATCTTGCCCAAATTCCTATCTAAGGGGTCTGACGAGTCATAAATTCTCACGAACCATAAATTCTCATCACAATGGGTTTTATTTAACCCTGTATATCATGACTTAGTTTCCAATCCGGCTCTGGCATAACAAGGAAAAACACATTTCTCTGCCATATCTTGAAATGGCCCTGCAAAGCTGAGCTTTGTGGGGGAACTCACATCTGTAAAGAATCTCTACTGACATAGCTAGGTCTTTTTCTTCCAGGCCCTCCCAATCCTGAAGAGATTAACTAAGAGATTAAGTCTAGCACATTTTAAAGATCTAAACAGGACCGGGCGTGGTGGCTCAGGCCTGTAATCCCAGCACTTTGGGAGGCTGAGGTGGGTGGGGCTCATAAGGTCAGAAGTTTGAGACCAGCCTGGCCAACATGGTGAAACCCCATCTTTACTAAAAATAGAAAAATTAGCCGGGTGTAGTGGTGCACTCCTGTAATCCCAGCTACTCAGGAGGCTGAGGCAAGAGAATTGACCGAGCAAGATTCTGTCTCAAAAAAAAAAAAAAAAAAAAAAAAAAATCTAAATAAGAAACATTGGTCATCTGTTGTCTCTAAGGGCAGCCACAATAAGACTTCAAAAGGACCTTGGTCTCTTGGTCTCCACAATCTTTTATCTTAACCTGAACATTTCCTTGAGATAGAGTCTCACTCTGTTACCCAGGCTGGTGTGCAGTGGTGCGATCTTGGCTCATTACAACCTCTGCGTCCTGAGTTCAAGCAATTCTCCTGTCTCAGCCTCCCAAAGTAGCTGGGGCTACAGATTCACGCCATCATGCCAGGCTAATTTTTGTATTGTTAGTAGAGATGGGGTTTCACTATGTTGGTCAGGCTGATCTCAAACTCCTGACCTCAGGTGATCCGCCTGCTTCGGCCTCCCAAATTGCTGGGATTACAGACGTGAGCCACCATGCCCGGCCTGAACATTTCCTTTCTATCGATCCCAGGTCTTCAGACAAACCCAACCAATTGTCAGCCAGAAAATGCTTAAATTTACCTACAGTCTGGAAGCCCCTGCTTTGCATTGTCCCACCTTTCTGAACCAAACCAATGTATTTCTTAAATGTATTTGATTGATGTCTCATGCCTCCTTAAAATATATAAAACCAAGCTGTACTCCAACCACCTTGGGCACATGATCTCAGAACCTCCAGAGGGCTGTGTCACGGGCCATGATCACTCACATTTGGCTCAGAATAAATCTCTAAAAATATTTTACAGAACTTGACACTTTTTGTCAACAAGCACAAAGGACGTTGAAGGTATTTTGACATCTTCGTATGAAAATATAGTGCATTTTAAAATTCACATCCTTTATCAAGAAGTTTGTTAGTATGCCTATAAAGTCTCCATAGGTAGAAACAATATTGGATAGGGTAGACCTCTCTAGTTCCTGACTAAATACTTACTTTCTTACTAGCAATGGTTATAATTATTTTTAATCATTTATAAACTTATCTTAATTTTGCTGATATTCAAAGCTTAAACTTGAGGTTTTTATGGTAAGTATTCTTAAAAGTCTTGCTATGCTTCAGATGTACTGTTTTCCATATTTCCATTTACTAAAGTATCAGAAATGTAAAAATGCAGTTACTTATAGAGTTGGCATTGAAACCTAGAGTTAATTATTCCAATCATATTGGTATTAATCTAGGCAATTGTCAATAAATCAAAAAGATGGGGAAAATGAGTGGCAGTCAGATATTCTGGATATTGTAGAGACAGACCTGAGTCAATTATTTGGAAATTTGTTATAGCTATATTAAAAATAACCAAATAAATTTGCAAAGAATCACTTAAATTGTGCATAAAGAAGCAAACTGAATTTTTCTGTATGTATAATTTTAGTTATGTATCCAGAATATTACATTTTATTTTCTGTGATTATTTAAAATAGTCTTACAAGTGTTAAGGCTGTAATTTCTGAATATATAAAGTTTCAGGATACCATATTTTAGCCACAGATATCTGACTGACTATTTTGTACTACATAATTTGAGTCTCAATATATTAAGACTGTAAAAGAAATGATTTTATTAGATGGAAGTTAGTAGAACTGGGACTCTAGGAGACATGGGCTTTAACTAACATGAAATCAATATGAATACCTTGGGTCAAATGACTAATCAATCAGTCAATCAGGACAAAAAGCAGTCAAATTAATTTTGTTTGAATTTACTAGACTATTTTTATTTAAAAAAGATTAGTCAAATTAATTGACCATTTGATGCAAAAGAGTCTATTGTGTGAATAAAATTGCTTTTGAAAATCTCTATGTTTTACAGATAGATAAAATGAAATTTAATCACTCAATATAATAGATCTAATAAGTATTTGTTCGTTTATTTAATCTAATAACAAATATTTATGATGTTTCAAAGAATTTCTATTTCCAATTGTTATGAGATACAGTCAGTTAAAGGACATGTATATTAATGTGCAAAATATAACAACACTTACAGGATGATGCAGGATGTGATCTATTATTTCAAATTATGTCTACTCATGAATAAATTACAATTTCATTAGGACTCTGGAAAGCCTGGATTTTTGGACTCATTATTATTATTTTTTGAGACGGAGTTTCACTCTCCTTGCCCAGGCTGGAGTACAAAGGCGCGATCTTGGCTCACCGCAACCTCTGCTTCCCAGGTTCAAGCGATTCACCTGCCTCAGCCTTCCCAAGTAGCTGGGATTACAGGCATGCGCCACCATGCCCGGCTAATTTTGTGTTTTTAGTAGAGACGGGGTTTCTCCATGTTGGTCAGGCTGGTCCTGAACTCCCGACCTCAGGTGATCTGCCCGCCTCAGCCTCCCAAAGTGCTGGGATTACAGGCATGAGCCACCACGCCCAGCCTGGACTGATTATTTTAATAGTCTTGCAATATACTATAAAGTTATTACAATGCTTTATGGAACTTGAACTGTAAGAACTGAACTAAATTCATCCTGAGCCAGGCAATGTTATTAAATCATGTAAGACCTTGCCAGCGCACTGCGTACAATGTCAGGATCAGACAGGATATTGTAGAAAAGATTAATTTAAACTAAATACAAAAAATATGTAGATGAAAAATAACTATTATAGGGAGATTTCGATAAAATCTTATGCTGGAGCTTAATTAGATGATAAAAATACGGTGACTCAAGTGCTTTGTCTATGAGAAGAGATGAACAGAATCACAACTTGAACTTTTCAATGGTTAGGGGAAAAGGCTTCCCCAGGACCAGAAGCCTCATAGCAAATGGGTGAAGATAGAGGCCCAAGACCAACTTCCTTCTTTGATTTTATGCTGCACTTACAAAATTTCAAAAATGTCAGATTGTCTATACATCTGCACAGACAGAAACCCTCAGGGACTAAAAGGTTTTAAAAACGAGTAGTCAGAAATGACTAAAATACAACTCCAATGCTTATATATATACCATAGTATATGCGAGATCTAGAGAGTTGACTCTTCTCGCCCTTCTGATTTTAGAAAATGTATAACTTAATTATCTAGCGGCAGTGTTAGTTGCTCTCCAGATAATTTTTAAGAATGAAAATACCGATATGCTAATATTTCATATCTGTGGAAAATTGTTAGTTGTTTCCCAACATTTTTCTTTTTTCTTTTTTTTTTTTTTTTGAGACGGAGTCTTCCTCTGTCGCCCAGGCTGGAGGGCAGTGGTGTGATCTCGGCTCACTGCAAGCTCCGCCTTCCGGGTTCACGCCATTCTCCTGCCTCAGCCTCCAGAGTAGCTGGGACTACAGACGCCCGCCACCATGCCCGGCTAATTTTTTTGTATTTTTAGTAGAGACGGGGTTTCACCATGTTAGCCAGGATGGTCTCGATCTCCTGATCTCGTGATCCGCCCGCCTCGGCCTCCCAAAGTGCTGGGATTACAGGTGTGAGCCACCGCGCCCGGCCTCATTTTTCTGTCTTCCATAATAAAATGATTGTATCTGAACATATGACTGCTCAGCTAGAGGCAATATTTCCCAACCCTCCTTGCAGCTGGGCATGCTAATATGACTAAATTCAGAACAACGGAATGTTGAGCTTAATGGTAACTTACTCTTCACTTACTTAAAATGAAATCGATGCTATCCATTTGGTGTCTTCCTCTTCTTTCATGGGTGAACAGACATGCACACTACCTTTCAAGGGTGGAGAAACGTGGAGGGAGGACTGGGCCTTCACACCTTCTACAGCAGGTCTACTTCACCAGCTCTGACTGACTGGACTATTAATTGAAAAAAAAAAAAAATCCAGTTTTATAATACTAAATTTGTAACAGCAATTTAGCCTTTATTCTAAGGAATTCAACCATCCTCACCGTGTATCAAGTCTGTGAAATTCTTAAAGGAAAGAACTATGATTTATTTACCTGGTCCAGGGCCTGGTTCATAGTAGCTTTCAAAAACTACACGTTTGTATTGAATAGGTGAGAGTCCTCTGAAAGGTTACTCGGTTGTTTTTTGTTTTTTCAGTCTACCTCAGTATCACATCAAGAAAAAAAAAAGGACTTAACATACAATTTGAGGGTAGTAATCATTTTGCTCCTTTCCAGGCTAAATGCCAATTATTTTAACCTTTTTTGTAAGACTTACTTTTCAGCCCTTTAATCATTATGTCGCTGTCACTTTCTCTGGATGCTGTCTAATTTCTCAGCATTTCTTTAAAATGTAATGATCAGATATGCACATACACTGTATAAGAAGTGTTTAAGTAATGCAAATTAGGATGGAAGAATTATGTTCCAACCCCTACATGTAATACTAAGGCATATTTAACTTAATAGCCTGGTTAATATGGTTAGCTGTTAACCCCAGAACCACAGTAATGATCATGTTTACCTAATGATTTACAAAAATGCTCTACTGTAGTTATTTCTTTGCTACTATAAATTACCAACTTTATTATTAAGACTTATTTGTTGATATTTCTACTCCTTTTGAATCCATTATGTTTTTATGGGACTGTATAATTTTTATTATTTACAAATAAAATTATTACATTTTGATTAATTTAATTAGGTCATCAATAAAAATATCAAATAAAATAGACAAGAGTTCTGTGAACTATCACCTGAATTGTCACTCAGGTTGACCTAGAATCACTGATAATGACCGATACCTGATCTTGCTGAGTATCAATATGTAAATCACTTCAGGGATTGAATGTAACTTCATATAGTAAAACTTTCTTTAATCAAATTGGGTTTATTTTTTTCACCCAATAAAATGTCTAGGAAGGGAATAAGGGAATAAATCAAGACTGGAGTATCCCCTTCACAAGGCCAGACTCCTGTCTGTTTTTGTTTTTCTTTGTCATCCTTATTGTGGGTCTGTCATCCTAATGGTTTTTAGATAGCTGCCATGAACACACAAAAGGGTAAAAGGGACATGCCAGTATGACTACCATTTTTAATTGAGATAACGGAGATTTTTCCCATAAGCCCCATCCCCCCAGTAGATGTCTGCCACTCATGCTATCCATGTCACATGGCTACCCCATCACTAAAAAGGAGTCCCAGAAGGCAAATACTTCAACTGGGCATAGGGCCACCTAGAACAAATTTGGAATAGGTTAGTAAAAAAGAGGGAGCCATTAACTGTGAGTGGACAGTTTACCATATCTGCTATGTCTTATGCTGGCAGAATCCAGATTATAATTCCTACATTATGGACACGTATTTGCTGATGGGTAGAAAAAAACGAAATCAATAATTATCTCTTCTTTCTCGTTATTTGGCATATGTTTTCACTAATCACACTATAACACTGATCTAGGTTGTAGTATGATAAATGTTTGCTGATATATTGAATATTTACATAGAGCTAAAAATTCTGAAATTTCTGGTTTTATTCCTTATGAAAAACGACAGTATTTTCCCTTAACCAACCCTCTGGGGATATGAGGAGCTTGATGCCAAGAAACATTGAGAAACACAAATGATTTTAAACTGTTAAGGTCTCCACTCCAAAAAAAGATTTTTTCAAGGTCCACATCCCTCTCCTCAAAGGGAAATTGTTGAGAAGAGGATGGATGTAGATTTGTTTTCAGCCAGTTGTGTCTATTTAGATAAGCTAGAAATGCCAATTTTGATGCCGAGCACTTTCAGCATGTGAGGCTATTAGAGATTATATATATATATATATATATATATATATATATATATATATATATGAATGAATGAATGAATGAATGAGAAAGGGGGAGAGAGACAGAACAGATAGGTACCACACAGGAATCTTTGAAGAGAGAACAATACAATTTTATGGTGAATATTTTCTATCTTTTGGTGTTGCTATTCAAACTGCTCTGTAATCTAGTGGTTTAAGAGGCAATTTCAATACCTCCTGCATAGTTTTGATTCAGGAGTCCTTTGACAATTTAATAATACCTAAGAAGCATAAGAACATTCTGGCCATATGGCAGGTATAGTGGGAAAAATCCTTGCTTTGCGATTGGACATGCCTGGAATTGAATTCTGTATTGCCTATTATTAGATGACACTCACTAAGTCATTAAATCACCCAGACTCTGCTTCCTTTTCTGGGAAGTGGAGTTTTGATATTCCTTTACAGGTTAGGAATTACAATGGTCCTTCTCCATTATTTTCAAACCTCACACTCTACCAGAATGATTTATCAGAACTATGATTTAATAGCAATTATTTCCAACTTTAGCAAAACTTTACTGCAAATAATTTAGTAAAAGACATCCTTGACATGCTTTGCACCCCTGAAAATTGACAATCTTTAGGAATGGTACATAAAAGCTATTATTTTCCATGGTGCTCATCTCTAGAATTATAGATCTGTAGGTACATAGTGGCTTTTGTCATTTTTGAAAGTGTATTGAACATTTTGCTAAATATGGTGTACTAAATGTTGAAACGCTGACAGCTGAAAAGATACAAATTGTGATTTCACCTACTCATTGTACTTTCATTGTAAACTCTTTGCCTCACTGATTTGTTTCTGTCTTCTATTTTGCTGCTTTGTTTACCATGTACTTTCAGCTCTTAACTGCCTCTGGTTTTATTATATAAGTTTGAACACTACAGTATTTGCAAAGTTTAATGATTAAGTTATTTCAAAATTCTGCAAAGTTTCTATTGTAAGGATGGCATCTTTTATTCACGTTATCTGGTGGATATTTTTTAAGGTTTTCAGTTCATATTTCACCACAAAAATGTTGATGTCATCATTAAAAATACAACTGCCCAATAGTATTCCTCAGTTTGTATGAATCATACAAACAGGTGTATATTTAATATACACCTGCACTGAAACCCTAGGATGTACCTTAGATGCCTATTTCTTTCATTTTTTATTGATATATAATTGATGTGTTTTGGGGTGCATGTGATAACTCGATACATTCAAATATGTGCAAAGATAAAATCAGGGTGATTGGGATATTCATCACCTTAAATATTTATCTTTTCTTTATGCTAGGAATATTCAAATTGTTCCCTCCTATTTTTAAAATGTAGAATAGATATTATTAACTAGAGTCACCCTACTTATCTGTCAAATACTAGGTCTTGTTTCTTTACATAGACTCATTAATCAACCTCTATTTATCCCCTCATCTACCCTTCCTGTTCTCTGGTAACCAAAATCTACTTTCTATCTTCATGAGATCCACTCTTTTAGCCAACAGATAAAATGAGAACATGCTATGTTTGGCTATGATAATTTAGCATAAATAACCTCTAGTTCTATCCATGTTGCTGTAAGTGACATAATTTTATTCTTTTTTAGTTGCCGAGTAATATTCTATTCTCATTCTGTGTGTGTGTGTGTGTGTGTGTGTGTGTGTAATATTTGCTTTGTCCATTTATCCATTGGTGGCCATCTAGGTTGATTCCCTAGCCTGGCTATTGTGAATAAGGCTGTCATAAACACAGGAGTTCAGCTATCTCTTTGATGTATTGATTTCCTTTCTTTTGGTCGCATACCCTGTAGTGGAATTGCTGGATCATGTGGTAGTCCTATTTTTCGTTTTGTAAGGAAATTCCATACTGTTTTTCATGGTGGCTGTATTTACTTACATTCCCACCAACAATGTAGTACGGGTTCTCCTTTCTCAACAACCTTGCCAGCATGTGCTATTCCCTTTTTGATAAAAGTCATTCTAAGTGGAGTGAGCTATCTCACATTGTGATTTTAATTTGTATTTCTCTGATAATTAGTAATGTTGAGCATCTTATTATATATCTATTAGCCATTTGTATGTCTTTTTTTAAAAAAACGCCTTTTTACATATTTTGCTCAGTTAAAAATCAGTTTGTTTCTTGGCTATTTAGTTGTTTGTGCTTCTTATACATCCTCATAAATTTGTATATATTGTATATATTTATCTCATAAATTATAATATATACAAATTTTTTTTCTCCCATTCTGTGGGTTGTCTCTTCTTTCTGTTAACTGTTTCCTCTTCTGTGCAGAGGGTTTTTTGCTTGATGCAATCCCTTTTTTTTTATTTTTGCATTTGTTGCCTATGCTTTTATGGTCTTACACAGAAAACATCTTTGCCCAGACCAATGTCTTGGAGCATTTCCCCAAAGTTTTCTTCAAGTAATTATATAGTTTCAGGTGTGAGATTTAAGTCTCTAATCAATTTTGATTTGATTTTTGCATTTAGTGAGAGATAAGTGTCTATTTTCATTTTTTTCTACAGATGATTAGACATGTTTCTCAGCATCATTTATTGAAGAGACTTTCTCCATTGTTTGTCTTTGCTGCCTTTGTAAAAAAATGAATTGAAAAAAATAAATGTGTGGATTTATATCTGGGTCCTGTATTTTGTTCCATTGATCTATGTGTCTGTTTTAATGTCAATACCATGCTGATTTGGTTACTATAGCTTTGTAAGTTGCTTTGAAGTCAGGTAATGTGATATTTTGTTCTTTTTGCTCAGGGTTGCTTTGACTATTTGGGATCTTTTGTGGTTCCTATAAATTTTTTTTAAAAATTTCTATTTCTGTAAAGAATATCATTGGTATTTTGGCAGGAATTGCATTGCATCTATAACTTGCTTTGGATGGTACCGTAATTTTAACAATATTAATTATTCTAATCCATGAGCATGGAACTTTCCATTTTCCTGTGTCCTCTTCAATTTTTTTCATCTATCTTTTATAGTTTTTCTTATATAGATCTTTCACATCTTTGGTCAAACTGATTTGAAGTAATTTTTACTCCTTTTAGCTACTGTAAATGAGATTGCTTTCTTGACTTCTTTTCCAGATTATAAATCTAAAAAAAGTGTAAAAATGTTACAATTTTTGTATATTAATTCTGTATCCTGCAGTTTTACTGAATTTGTTCATCAGTTTTACCAGTTTTTGATGGAGCATTTACATTTTTAAAAAATATAATATTTCATCTGCATACAAGCCTAATTTGACTTTTTCCTTTCTAATTTGTATACCTTTTCTTTCTCTTGCCTAATTACTCTAGCCAGGACTTTCAGTATCACATTGAATAAAAGTGATGAAAATGGCACCCTTGTTTTACAGGAAAGGCGTTCAATTTTACTCACTCAGTAGGATGTTGGCTGTTTCTTTTATACCAGGCTTTTCAAGGTTTTTATCATAAAGGGATGTTGAATTTTATCAGACGCCTTTTCCACATATATTGAAATGATGTTTATTTCTTTGTTCTGTTAATATGATGTATCATATTCAATGAGTTGCATGTATTGAACCATCTTTGTCTCCCTGAGATTAATTCACTTGATTATGGTGAATTATCTTTTTAATGTATTATTGAATTCATTTTGCTAGTATTTTTGTTGAGGATTTTTGCATCTATGTTCACCAGTAACATTGGCTTTCAGTTTTCATTTATTGTTGTGTCCTTGTCTGGTTTTGATATCAGGATGATGTTGGCCTCATAGAGTGAGTTTGAAAGTATTCCCTCTTCTTCAATTTTTGTGAAGAGTTTGATTAATATTGGTAAAATATTTGATAGAATTCAACAGCAAAGCTATCAGGTCCTGGGCTTGTCTTTGATGGGAGACTTTTTATTAAGGCTTAAATGTCATTACTAATTATTGGCTTGTTGAGGTTTTCTATTTCTGCATGATTCAATCTTGATAGGTTGTATGTGTCCAGGAATTTATCCATTTCTTCTAGGTTTTCCAATTCACTGATATATCCTTGTTCATAATAGTCTAATAATTTTTATTTCTTTTTGTCTGATTTTGAGTCCCTTTTTTGTTAGTCTAAAGCTTTGTCAATTTTATCTTTACAAAAAAAACTTTTTTGTGTGTTGATCTGTATTTTTGATAGTCTCAATTTTATTTATTTTTGATTTATTCTTTATTATTTGATTTCTACTAATTTTGAACAGTTTTCTTTTTGCTTTTGTAGTTTCTTGAGGTGTATAATTCAGTTATTTGAAGTATTTTTTAACTTTTGTAATGTAGGCATTTATTGTTTTCGACTTCCTTCTATTACTTTTGCTTTATCCCATAGATTTTGGTATGTTGTATTTAAATTTTCATTTGTTTCAATAAATGTTTAATATTCCTATTTTCTTCATTGATATATTGGTAATTTGGCAGTATATTGTTTAATTTTTATGTGTTTGTATAGTTTGTGAGGTTCAACTTGTTATTGCTTTTTGGTTTTATTCCATTGTGGTCACAAAAGATACTTGATATGATTTCTACTTTTAAAAAAATTGAGGCTCATTTTATGGCCTAATACTCGGTCTACTCTTGAGAATGTTCCATGTGGTGATACAAAAAAATGTGTTTTCCGCAGCAATTGGGTGAAATGTTCTGTAAATGTCAGGTAGGCCTATTTAGCCTAGTATACTGTTTAACTCTGATGTTTCTTTGCCGATTTCCTGACTGAATGACCTGTCCATTACTGAGAGTAGAGTGTTGAAGTTCCTGATTACTGTAGTACAGCCTATCCCTTCCTTAGATCTATTAATGTTTACTTTATATACATGGGAACTCTAGTATTATGTGCATAGATACTTATAATTGTATCTTCTTGCTGAATTGACCCCTTTATCACTATATAGCAATCTTTCTATTTTTTTAATAGTCTTTGACTTGTAATCAATTTTATCTTATATAAGTATAGCAACTCCCACTCTTTTCTGGTTTCCACTTGCATCAGGTATCTTTTTGCATCCCTTGAGTTTGTCTATATGTGTCTCTAAAGTGAGATAGGTTTCTTATAGGCAGCATGTAGCTGAGACTTGTTTATCCATTCAGCCACCCTATGTTGTTTAGTTGGATATTTGAGCCTGTTTACATTCAGTTTCATTACTGACAGGTAAGGACTTACTACTGCCATTTTGTTGCTTGTTTTCTGATCATTTTGTAAATTCTCTTTCTTCCTTTCTTGCCATCTTCCTTTGCGGTTAGGTAATTTTTCCTGGTAGTATGTTTTATTTTGTTGCTTTTTACATTTTTAGTCTATCAATTATTGTTTTTTCATTGTTTTAGCCAAAAAGCTTACAAAAGTCATTTTACAGTTATAAAAAGTTATTTTAAAAAGATAACTTATCTTAGATCACAAAAATGGAAACAAAGAAAAAAACAAAAATAAAATGGTACGTTTTAGTTTTATACCCCTTACATTTTTTATCAATTTACATATTTTTATATTTCCTATTTTTAATAGGCTGCTATAACTAATATTTTTATAGATTTATCTTTTAGGCTTTATACTAGAGTCATGAGTGCCTTGCCTACCACAATTACAGTATTGAAATATTCTCACATTATCTTTTACTTAATTTTACCAGTTTTATACCTTCAAATGTATTCTTTTTCCATATTAATTTTTGTTTTCTCTCAGATTGAAAAAATACCTTTATCATTTCTTGTAAGACAGGTCTGGTGGTGGTGAATTCACTCAGCATTTCTTTATCTGGAAAAGACTATCACTGCTTTATATTTTAAATAGCTTTGCTGGATACAGAATTCTTGAATGGTACCTTTTTTCTTTCAGCACTTTGAAAATATCATCCTACTTTCTCCTGGACTGTATGGTTTCCCTTGAGATGTCTGTTGCCAGATGAATTGGAGCTCATTTCTACGCTATGTAGTTCTTTTCTCTTGCTGCGTTCTTAGAATCTTCTCTTTGTTTGACCTTTGAGAGTTTGATTATTATATACCTTGTGGTAGTCTTATTTGGGTCAAATCTGTTTGGTATTCTCTGACTTTCCTGTACCTGGGTATTTATATCACACTCAAGTTTTGAAAGGTTTTTAATTATTATTTCTTTGAATAAGTTTTCTTCCTCATCTGTCTCTTAAATGCCAATAATTTTTTAGATTTTGTCTTTTGAGGTAATTTTCTCTTTTTTTAGGTGGTCTTTGTTCTTTTTCATTTTTTTTTTTTTTCTCTCTTTGACGGTATTTTCGAATAGTCTGTTTTCAAGCTCACTTTTTTTCCTCTGTTTGATTCAACTAGCTGATGAGAGACTCCAATAAATTTTTCAGTTCAGCAAATGTATTTATCAGTCTCAAAATTTCTGTTTTATTATTTCAATTTATTTGTTAAATATCTTTGGTAAATTTTTGAACTGCTTTTGTGTGTTATCGTGGATATAGCTTTGTCCCTTAAAACTGTTATTTTGAATTCTTGTACAGGAGCTAACATATCATTGTCTCATTAGAATCAGTCACTGGTTCCTAGTTTTGTCCATTTGGGGAGGCCATGGTTCCCCACTGTTGTTTCTTGTGGATATACATCTATGTATTTGTATGAAAGGATTAGTCATTTCCTCCAGTCTTCTCTCTGTGGCTTGTTTTTTTACTGTTATGTTTGCTTAGAGATTCTCTGTAATTTACCCGTTGAATTTCTCCCCCCACCCCCCACTACTAGGGAACTGCTTCTTTTTTTGGCACCAGACAGCATCCAAGCCCAGGTTTGCCTCCATTGCTGCCTGTCCTGAATGAAGGTGGTCACAAAGAGAATAGTCCATCAGTGTGGGAAGGCCGGCTAGGGGATTGTACTCATAGGACCGTAGGACATACCTCTTATATTGTTCTCCCACTGAACCAACACTCTGATCTGGTGTCTCCTTTAGCCAAGCTACATATAGTAATTTCTAGATCTTGGAATGATAGTCCTACCTCCCCTCTTTGTCTCTGATTGTTTTCAGGAATATGTCTCCCTTTGTGATGCTTCCTATGGATTGAGGCAGAGACAGGTCTTCCGCCTTGTAACCCAAGATGGTGAGCAAGCTGATTCTCCACCTCAATCTCACATTTTCCAGTGTAGAAATCATGAGTCAGGTGTCAATTATCTATTTGCTTGGTGCTGGACAGATTGGAAGAAGGTACATCGTGGCTATGAAGTCTGATTCTCTTACCATTTGTTCAGAATATTTTCACTTCTTTGCAGCTCCAGGAACTGACTAATCCTTATATGCGAGTTCTAGAATATCACTGGTGATAATCTTGGCATTGTGTATTTTTCTGTTTTCCATGTTGGGGAATGAGACCAGTTTGCTTTTACACCGCCATTTTGGAATCAAATTCTCTATAGCTATTTCATAATTAAAAGCACAGTTTAAAGAATTAACAACCCTTGCAATATTTTCTTCTTAACTCATGTAAAATAACAGAGCCCCAGAGATGAAAACCTATGATCTTTCCAGTGAGAAACAGAAGGATTTACTCAAATTTTATCTGAAAGCTAAGGAATGAGGTTGCATCCTGAATATTTCTAGCCATATTGGGAAGCCATAATGGCTCACATAATTTGGGAAATGTGGCTCTCTAGAATGTCTCTGAAGACAGCAACAATGCTATACTCCTCTAATATGCCCTCAGGTTTCCTGTATTAGTTTGCTCAGGCTGCCATAACTGAATACGACAGACTTTGTGGCCTAAATAACATACTTTTCCCCACAGTGAAAAAATTCCATAATCAAGTTGCTGGCAGATTTGGTGGTATCTTTGAAGCTTCTCTTCTTGGCTTGCATGTGACTGTCTGCTGGCCCATGACCTCTCATGGCTTTTGTTCTATGTACCCACATCTCTAGTGTCTCTTCTTCTTCTTATAGAGACAACAGTTAAATTGAATTAGGGCCTTACCGTTATAACCACACTTAACCTTAATTATCTCTTTAAAGGTCCTATCTCCAAAAATAGTTACGTTGGGGGATAGGGATTCAACATATGAATTAGGAGTGACACAATTTAGTTCATGATAATGTCTGTGCTAGCCATAGTACAGGGAAATATGTCTCCTTTGTAGTTCCCAACTCCAACACCTCAACATGAAGGATCAAAACTGTCTATCTCTACGGTGGCTATTAATGCATATTGCATGGAAGGGGATGTACAGTAACGGTGCAACTGGTCCCTCGTATGTGCTTAACTGGAAAAACCTCTTTTCCAATTAGGGTTTCCACAGATACTTTCATTCTGAATTATAAATAATTCTACTATTATACTACTTTATGTTATTATTCTATTTTATTACTTTATTTTTGGCCATAGAAAGAAAGATCAGTCGGGCACAGGACACATATTTGCATGCAGCAAATGTGTTTTGAATGCCATTGCTATGTGCTAGCTACAGCAGACACAGTCATAATTAAATGACATTCAATCCATGTATTCAAGACCCTTACATTCTAATAGCTCTTAAATATCTATTACTATTTTTAAGGAGAAGAGAAAAGGTAATTTTTTTAATTTGAAAAAAGAGACTAAAGGGAGAGAGGAGAATGGGAGTTGATAAATAATTGGTTCAAGGTTTCCTTGGAGAAGGATGAAAGTTCTGTAATTAAATAGTGGTGATGGTTTCACACTTCTGTGAAATAAAACATTGAATTGTATACTTTGAAGGAGTTAATCTTTCCGCATCTATATTCCATTTCAATAACTGTTATTGAAACAGAGAGAGACTAAAGAGATCCCCTATCTTGGTCTTCTCTTCAGGGATGGTTTAAGCACTTCCAAACCACTACTACAGGAATTTCTGTTTCCTCTGAATTTCATTACACTGATAGTTGCTGAAGTTTATGAAAATACACTTGAAATAGTGATGGTGCACTGGGGATTTATTCTATAGCTATTGGGGGCAATATTGTATAATGGTTAACTTAAATTTAAGAATTAGGATGTCATGTTCAAATTCTGGCTTTACCATTTGCTGGTTGTATAATACATGACAAGTTATTTAACCTCACACATTTATGCACAAAAATTTTAGGCTAAGTATACTTATTAGCCTCATTTCACATATGAAGAATCAGGCTTGATCAAGGTCACAAGGCAACCACCAAAAATGTTGACAACGGAAAGAAATAAAATATAGTCAGTAAGAGAGAATACTCTGCAATGAAATAAAATATGACTTCAAATCTTCAAATTTCAGTTCTATGACTTACTCTGTGACTTTTGGCAGGTTACTTAATGTCTTTAGTCCTCTGCTTTCTTAACTATAAGATGGTGTTTCAGGTACCTGTTGCTACATAATGAACCATCCCAAAACTTGAAGGCTTAAAATGGGTTGTCTTTCCTGCCTCTGCAGGATGAGTGGGCACAGCTGGGCAGTTTTCTTTTGGGGTCTCTTATGCTACTGCAAGTAGGTGCTGGCTGGGGCTGCAGTCATCTGAAGACTCACCTAGGCTGGATTTCAAAGATAGCTGGCAGCTGCTGGCTGTAGGCAGGAGAGTCAGCTAGAACTGTCAACTATGGCCACCATGTGTGGCTTAGGTTCTTGAAGCATTATGACTGGGTTCCAAGAGGGAACTTCTCAAACAGGAGTGTTCCCAGAGGCCCAGATGGAAGCAATAATGTTTCTTATAAACTAACTTTGGAAGTCCCTGAATGTTACTTCTGCTGTGTTTTATTACCCAAGCAGGTTACTCAGGGTAATCTAGATTTAATGGAAGGGTACATGGATGTGCTTTGGTCAAGGAAGAGGATGAGGCGGATATCCAGGCCTACATGACTCAGTGAATTTGGCGTGCAGATGCACACCTCCATTTGTTATATTACCTGTTTGTGTAAGTTCATACTTGGCTCTGAGCCACTATGGTCTATAAAAGGTATAACTGCCCTGTTGACGCTGTGCACAAGAGACATGGCTCTTGGGGCTCAGCTCAGCTCAACATGGCTCTTGTGCAGGTGCTGGTATCCAGAGAGAGCATCAAAGAGAGCCAAAGAGGAGGGGCCCAGGACACAGTTTAGCTTCCTCGTGCCCAGAGAAAGAGTTAAGCTGCTGACCCTGAAGGCAGGGGAGAGCCAGCCATGCAACTGCAGGCACAGGGGCAGCAGGAGCCGCAGAGCCAGAGCAAATAGCCAAGATAAATGTGGACAGTGTAAGAAAAGTTGCTCATAAGAGAGCTAGAGTAAGATAACTGTTAATGAGAGCTGCTGCTGAATACAACTATCTTTCACCTGCCTACGCCACCACCCTCACCCTCACCCCCCTGCCCCCAAGTGTTCTTTCTGATCATCCACCCACCCCACTCCCCTCAGACTTCAGCGTGGGCTGGACATGGACCCCAAGATCTGACAGGAATTAAATCCCATTTCTTCAGGTAGTAATTTGCATGCACATACAAATGGAGAAGGACTTAGTAGTTACCATTTTGCAAATTAATAACCATAGCCTGCCCTTTCACTGGCCGCTGTAATCACATTCTCCCCATGGGCAAAATATACTCACCCTCTTTCCAAGAGCCTCAAAATCTCATCACATAATGGCATTGGCTTGAAATCCAGAACCTCTCCGCTAAATCAGCCCCTCATACAGATGGGGCTCCTCAGGTGAAATTCCACAGTGCAGTTCCACAAATGCAGTTTGACTGAATCTGAAGACACACAAACCAAAAGGTTTTCTTTAGTTATCTGCCCCCTACACACCCAATATACAAAGGTGAGGTAAGCATAGAGTAATGGCAAAATAACTCACTTCCAAAAAGAGGATGAAAAGAAAGCACCGAATCGTCACTGGTCCACAGTAGTTGTTAACACCCTCCAAGGTTGACTTTGGTGACCAACTCACATGCTTACGTAGCACCATAGGCTTTTTTTTTAATCTTAAACATAATCAAATTACATACAATTGCTTCTTCTCTTATCTAACCTGTCCAACATATGGCAAGAGTTTGAAGAGCAAAGACTATTTTCTTGATCATTGTTCACCTAGTGCCTAGCACTTAACGGATGCTTAATCAGTATTAGCTGAGTTAATTAAGGCCTGAAATATGAACTTGTATTCTGTTAATGTATGATCTCATTTCTGTCATTTAATTTCTTCATTGTTACATTTCCTCATCTGAAAAGTAAAAAGTTCAGATTAGACTCAAGAGCTCTGGTTTGCTCTTGATTCTTCTGTCACTTCTGCTTTGACATCCTGTGAACTCCAACACCAAAACTACATTCTTCTCAGATGCCCCAACTAGTCAGCATTTATTCCAAAGAGCTCCGCTCCCTGATGGGTGCTGACTGAAGAAAATAGAAACATGTGAACAACATTTTCACAGTGATGGGAAATTAGGCTCGGGTGCATGCTGGATTGGGCCTAGTAGCCAAGGGCCAGCAGAAGACAATGACACCCAAGTAATCTTTGCATTGCTCCTCAAGCATCTTACAAATTCATCCTGGGGCTAGAGGAAGGGTCTGAGGAACATAATCCAGATACATCACAAGGCAGATGGCAGAAGTGCGTGCTTACACTCACCATTGTCACAATTCTCTGAAGTATCTCAGATTTCTGTACTTGGTTATCCTGTATTAGGATGGAATATGTGGGCACAGTGTCTCCTTTGAATTTCTCTGAGTTTTTATTGTTGATTTATTTATTTATTATTTTTTGTGAGCTTTGCCTCTGAGTTTCTCTGCAATGGATTGCTAAAAAGACAAGTGCCTACCTTTGGAGCCCTGATTGTATTTATAATTCATTTCCTAACTTTTTTTTTTTTTGAGACAGTTTCACTCTGGTATGCAGTGGCACAATCTCTGCTCACTGCAACCTCTGTCTCCCAGATTCAAGCAATCCTCCTGCCTCAGCCTGTGAGTAGCTAGGACTACAGGCATGCCACCATGCCAGCTAATTTTTGTGTTTTTAGTAGAGATAGGGTTTCACCATGTTGGCCAGGCTGGTCTGGAACTCCTGACCTCCAGTGATCTGCCTGCCTTGGCCTCCCAAAGTTCTGGGATTACAGGCACGAGCCACTGCAACTGGCCTCTTAACTATATATATTTTTTAATTAGCTTTCTCTATGTTTTATATCACTGTTTCACTTTCTTTCTTGGGACAATTAACTCCCACAATAGAATCTGTAGGCTGTTCCCTCTTTCATTCGTTTTATTTATTCTTTGTCTATAAACTCCAGGGACATGGTTCTCAAATTTCAACTTACATCAGAACCACTTGGAAGGTTTATTAAAGTACAGATTGCTGGGACGCATCCCCAGAGTTTCCAGTTCTAGAGGTGGGTCTGATAATTTGCATTTCTAAATATCCCCAAGTGATGCTGTTGCTGCTTGCACAGGGACCACACTTCAGGAACGCAGTGCTTTAGGGTATGCACCAAAACCCAAGTTTAAAAGTGTTATTCTTTTACTTGTGGAACTGGGTTGTCTTTTTGATTTTTGTTTTTTTGAGACAGAGTCTTGCTCTGTGGCCCAGTCTTGGCTCACTACAACCTCCATGTCCCGAGTTCACACCATTCTCCTGCCTCAGCCTCCCAAGTAGCTGGTACTACAGGTGCCCACGACCACACCCAGCTATTTTTTTTTTAATTTTATTTTTGTATTTTTAGTAGAGACAGGGTTTCACCGTGTTAGCCAGGATGGTCTTGATCTCCTGACCTCGTGATCTGCCCGTCTCTGCCTCCCAAAGTGCTGGAATTACAGGTGTGAGCCACCGCGCCCCGCCAGAACTGAGTTCTTAACCTGTGGGGTGTGCACTAACCCCAGGTAGCTAATGCTCAACTTTTGAAAAAAAAAATATTATTAGGGATATATAATAATTGCACGTGTTTGTGAGGTACATGTGGTATTTTGATACAAACATACAATGTGTACTAATAAAATCAGAGTAATTGAGGTAGCTCTATCACTTCAAGCATTTAGATTTCTTTGTGCTAAGAACATTCTAATTTCACTCTTAGTTATTTTGAAATATGCAATCAATTTTTTTAAGCTATATTCACTTCACTGTGCTTCCTAACACTAGATCTTATGCTATATAATTTTATTTTTGTACCCATTTACCACTTCCTCTTTATTTCTCCACCCCTACTACCCTCCCAGACTTGGATAACCATAATTCTACTCTCTATCTCCATTAGTTCAATTTTTGAGGGGTCCCACATATTAGTGAGAACAAGTAATATTTATCTTAATGAGCCTGGCTTATTTTACTTAACACTATATTCTCCATTTTCATCTATCTCTTTGTAAATGACAGGATTATGTTCTTTTTTATGGCTGAATAATAGTCCGTTGTGTATAAGTACATTTCCTTTATCCATTCATCCATTGGTGAGCACTTAGGTTGATTACATATTTTGGCTATTGTGAATAGTCCTGCAATAAACAATAAAAATGGGAGTGCAGATATATCTTCAATATACTGATTTCCTTTCTTTTGGATCTATCCCCAGAAGTGGGATTGCTAGATCATATGTAGCTCCATTTTCAGCGTTTTGAAGAACCTCTGTACTGTTCTCCATCGTGCCTGTACTAATTTACATTCCCACCAACAGTGTATAAGGGTTTGCTTTTCTCCATAACCTTGCCAGCATTTGCTATTGCCTGTTTTCTGGATGAAAGTCATTTTAACTGGGATGAGATGATATCTCATTGTACTTTAATTTACACTTTTCTGATGATTGCTGATGTTGAGCATTTTTTTCATATACCTGTTGACCATTTCTATGTCTTCTTTTGAGAAAAGACTATTCGGATCTTTGGCCCATTTTTAAAATTGGATTATTTGTTTTGTTTAGTTGTCTTCTGTTGAGCTGTATGTATTTCAGTTATTAATCACTTGTCTGATGGGTAGTTTGCAAGTATTTTCTCTTTTTCTGTGAGTTTTCTTTTCACTTTGTTTATTGTTTCCTTTGCTACACAGAAGATTTTAGCACTATGTGATCCTCCTTTGTCCATTTTTGCTTTGATTGTCTGTGTTTCTGAGATCTTACTCAAGAAATCCTTGCCCAGACCAGTGTCCTGGAGTATTTCCTCAATGCTTTCTTCTGGTAGTTTTATAGTTTTGGCCCATAGATTTAAGCTTTTAATCCATTTTTATGTGATTTTTGTATATAATGATATATATCTTTTTAATGGCAAACTATTTTATTGCCTCTCAAATATAATTTTTGCTAAGAGCACAGATTTTTTAAAGCCTCTTTTGATTTCTCACTCTGTGTGAAAAGTCAACCTGTTAGCCTAATTGCTGAAATTCTTGAATTATACAAAGTAACAGGATAGCTGAACTAACATCCGAGATTAGCCGTGGTGAAGTAAAGTTCCATCCACTTTGAGTTGTTTCCTAGAAACTTTACTCCAAGGGTGGGAAAACAGTTACTTCTCATTTTTTTTGCCTCCCTGTATAAGCATATACTCTGTTTTTCTTTCCCATAACACCATCTAGAACATTTATAAACACATTAAGATAACTAAATTTAGGGCACAAAAGAAAAAGAAAGGTTCATTCTACCAGCTGAAACTGTTTCCCAGCGTTTCTATTCATCGATTATCATCACTTCAATCTTAGAATTTGGTAAAGTAAACAACCATTTTTTTAACCACTTAAAATTTAAGGATATTGGACACTTTATTTAACCTCACTGAGCTTCAATTTATTCACTCATTAAGTGAGAGTATTGGTACTTACCTTCTAGTATTTTTATGAGAACTTAATCTATATATACTATCTTCATTCCCCCATTGAGACCTGAAATTCTGTTGATTGCCATTTTTTTCTTTCTTCCTCCTTTGATCTGATTTTAATATTCTATAAAAATAAAAACAAAAATATGGAAAAAGGTGGTCATGCTTTACTATATTTAATGTTTTATATTGGAGTAGAGCATAATTTTTATAAATTCGGGGCCTCTGTTGATTCAACACTTTTTCATGCTCTTAGTTTCCTGAGTTGACTTTAACTCATTCTCTAATTTTATTTATTAGCATTTAAATTAGGCGTGACTCCATGAAAAAAGAAATCCTGTTTTCCTTTGTGTCTCAATCAATTCCTTTTTCAGTGTGTGTGGCTTTTCTCGATTGTTGACAAGAACTTGAGAGCAGGGCAGATTATGCTTAACTGATACCAATTTACATGTTCCATTTTATCTTCTCTTGTCCTGTGCTAAAAAGTATAGTTCAGGATTTCCAGGGCTTTGATGTAGAGAAATAGCAATAAAACACATTTATTGAGCACTCTTAAGACAATGATACTGTGGTAGGCATCACCTCCTTCGGTTTTTCACAACTGTTTGAGGTAGGTATATATTATCATTCTAGTGATGATGTAGAAAGTGAGGCACAAATAAATAAGTCAGATGACACACAGCCATATATTCCAGAGCCAGAATTTTTAATCCTGTCTGATCCCAAAGATCATAAGCTTATTACAAAGATTGCTCTTTAAACTTAGAAAAGCTTGAGACTATTAATACAATTTCCAACTATTATGTAAGAGAGCAGTTCCAGAAGAATTGCATCATAGATAAGTGGGATTTTTACCAAGTGCTTCAAAAAATAGTATTGAAATATCTTATTAATATTTGATATTTTAACTATTTTATTCTGTCAATTTTTGTCCACTCTTAGCTAATAGGCTCCATGTTCTATATACAGTCAAAAATATTGTTAGAACAACTCCGTATTATCACCTACCACATATTAAAGTCTAACTTCTGCCACTACATTTCTACATATAAGGAGACCAAGAATGAAGCCATGAGAATTTATATCCTTATATACCTTCTTAAAGCATTGCAATTACAGATATATCTATATCCCCTGATGTGAAAGCAAACATGAGTAAGCAATCCATTTCTTCTAATTATTTCATATAATACTTGAGAAATTATATTTGTTGCTATTAAGACAAACCACAATCTCGCTCCTCTTTTCCATGGCCAGAATTTCTCTTAATTGCCTTTAATCTAAATATTCTAAAAACAAACAAACAAAACAACAACAACAACAACAACAAAAAGCCCACCCGTTACTATTCAATCAGAATGCTATGATTTTCAGGAGGATGATGGCAGGGGCTAGCCATCAAAGGCATTGACAATTACCAGGGGAAAAATACACAGATCACTAAACACAGAAGCAACAGAAGAGATTGCACTGGGCAGCCACCTCTTTCCTATATATTCTATTTGATTGGCATTCTTCTATGATAAGTAAAATCTAAATTTTTGAGAAAAGGACAAAAGTTCCAAGAGGTTTGGCTTTAAAGACTCAGATTTTAGGAAATACAAATAACGTTTTATTGGGAAAAAACTACATTTTTTTGACATAAAACCCTGGGATTGATAGTGAGATCAAAGATAGGGCAGGAGAATGTAAATGCAAAGTGGATGCCACTGATGCTGAAATTTGTGTATTCGGAGCAGGATGATGCATATGAGCCAAAGAAGAGGGTCTTCAAAAGCAAACAGAGATAACACAAAGCCACCCTGATGGCTTCATGAATGTCCAACCAGTTGCTTCTCCCCTGGGGGAGTTATGCTGGTAAAGCAGCAACCACACATTCATTTGAGTCAGGTAGTGTGACTGCTGTAACAAATTATAAACTTGGTTGCACCTAAGGCCCACTTCAAACAACAGAAATTTGCTATCTCAGCTGTGGAGGCCTGAAGCCTGAAATCAAGGTATAGGCAGCACTGTGCTCCCTCCAGAGGCTCTAGATGAGATTCTCTTCTTTGCCTTTTCCAGTTTCTGGTGGCAGTGGGCATTCCTGGACTTGTGGCTGCTTCATCCCAGTGTCCGCATATATGATCATATCTATGATCGTATCACCTTCTGCTTTTTGTCTGTCTCAAAGCTCCCTCTATCTTTTTCTTATATAGACACTTGTAATTGGATTTAGAGCTCACCTAGATAATCCAGGGTGATCTCATCTCAAAACTCATAACTTAATCACATCTGCAAAGACCCTTTTTTCCAAATAAGGTAACATTAATAGGTTCTAGAGATTTGACATGGACATGTTTTGGGGGACCACCATTCAACCAATGGTAACATGATTGCATATTCCTTACAAATAACTGTCTTTGAAGAAGTGAAACCCTCTTTTTCTGGTGATGATTCTATGTCCCTCAAATGAGTCTGAGCTCATTCTTCCCTTAATGCAAGCATGGGGAAGAAAGGGGAGGAGTAGAAAGGAATCCAGCTGTATTTTTAAGACTGGACCTTCACTGCACCCCATCTCAAAATACTGGCTCTTTGAAAACAATGGTATAAGGATATATACTTAATACAATGGTAGTATCAACAGAAATATATGAAAAAAAATTCCATCACCGAAAGCTATCTCCTTACAAGAAGCTGGATATTTAGAGAAACAGTACCCTCTTTCAGGTCATCAGTAATCTACTGAGTGTTTATAATAAATGGTCCCAAGTTTGAGCAACCTAGAAGAAAAATGTATAGTCAAGGACCTTGAGGAAATCATATCCTTGAACATCTGGCTTGATGTGCTATTGAAATGTTTTGTCTTTCTTTCTGCAACAGGCATACTGTATCATCAACAGGAATATTAGAATCTTAGTCAGTTTCCCAACAATAGAAGTGAAGAACTAATTTTTGGTGACCAAAGAGTTGCTTCTCTACTCTTATCTAACACAATACTTCTCATTTGCTTTCCTAAACCATATGGCTAATGACTTTAGGAGTTACAAATACTAATTACAATTAGACTCACAAACTGAGTTTTTAAAAATCAAATTATAAATTATGATATAAAAGTTATGTTTCTTGGTAACCTGATAGTAGATAAATGGGCATAAGTACTCCAAGATTTTAACTCTTGTAATTTACATTATACCTAGGAGGAAGTAGAAAAATATCAAATAAAAATAGTGACAAGACAAAAACACCTAAGGCCCACTTCAAAACCTTACTGAATATCTTGAACCTTATTTTTTTCATCACCCTTGTATGTTTACCCTGAGACAAGTAATCAGCAATAAAAAAAAAAAAGGCATACGGTAAAATTTTGTTCCAGTTTATTTATTTTTTTTTTTTTTTAATCTACAGTTGCCTTTCCCTTTCATTCAGGATTAATATCATCACAGAGTACCTTCTTTATTTTGTATTCACTCCATAACTTTCATCTGTATGCCTCTTTAAAGACAAAACTAACTTTCAAAAGCAATTTGCTTCACTGGATGGAATAATATAGTGCATATTGATGTGTAAGATTTCCATCTTTAACTCTAAGGAGTTAACAATTCAAAGACAACAACAAATGCTCATCTCTTTCCTCCTCCCTCCTCTCTCCCTTCTCTTGTCTCCTCTGCTCCCTCTTATCCACCCTCCTTTTCTCCTCACCCTTTGTGGTTCCTACCTTGCTGGCTCTCTGTTCTCTGCTTCCAAATGAGAACCCAGCTGTCAGCATTGTGCTGCAATGTGAGGGATGTCAAGGACGTTCTGCTAGGCAATGCACAGGACCATTGATCATTGTTTTTCTTCACTGTTTACAGAGAATCTCTTGGCAAAAGAAGTGCCTTTGCCATGCAGAAAGAATTCAGAGTGCTGCAAGGTTTTGGCTTTTTGGAACAACACATTAAGGTTATTAAGTTTTGAATATTCAGCAGGTTAAAATTCCTGTTTTTCATTATTGCCTCCATAAAATAATATCTGTATTTACATCCAAAACAAAAATCCAGAGTCTCACTATAACAAATATAGGGAAGAAAATTTTTCTCCTCACAGTTGTATATATAGAAGCGACACAGTGACAAAACAAAACACTCAGGCATAACAATCTTAGTTTGATAACTGTGTACTTTGGAGACCAAAAAAAAAAAAAAATGTAAAGAACACTCAAATTACCATTAGTGAAATAGCCATGAATTTTAGCATATGGCATGAACCACAGAAGCAATACAACTTGTTCTTTAAAAGCTCTGGATAAGCTTTTAAAGTTATAGATCTGCAACACAAACAAATTTAAACCTAGGAAGACATCCTGTTGCCATGACAATATGGTATACTAGCTCCCTGCCATGATGAGTCCCAGGCTTCAGGAATATGATCACACCCTTGCAATTCAGGGTTCTTTGATAACAATGTGCTGCTTTTAAATCTTATTAGCATGTTACTTAGATATTTGTTTTTAGCTTTAAGTAATAGATATAATATCATAGTAAATAACCTGACAAAAAAGTATTAAATATATTTATTTCAAAATGTTATTATCTGATGTTAGTAATAACTGTGAACTTGCAACCAAGATGTTTAGATTAGAGAGATAAAGGCTATTGTTCAAAATGAAAAAGTATCATTTGTAGGAATCACTCATTTTCAGTGCTTCCATGGAAAAGTAAAGCGGATACTAATTCAAAAGCTTGGAAAAACTCATCGTGATATATTATTCATTACACGATGATGCCTGCAAACGTGCTTTAAAAACAAAATAGAGAAACAGAGGACAGGCCTTAACTTGTCACAAACAACATGAGCTAAAAACAATCTCTTTTGAGGCACAAAACAAACAGGGTGAGAGGTTTCTTTCTCTCAAGGCAGATGGCAGCTTATTATCACCAGTGTCTCACTTTCTTCCCATTTCCCAAGATTGTTCTTGCTTTCTCCTTTCCTTATTATATTGCAGCTGATAAGTAATGAAAGGCTACACTGAGTTACCATTAATTCAGTCTCTCAGTAAACATTTAACAGGCCTTCTCTTAAAAAGGCATGAGAAGAATAAGCTCAGCCTAGCAAGGAGGGCAAATATGAGAAAAATAGACATAATAAAATTCTTAAAGGCCGTATTCCTGGAATATAAAGGATTCCTTAAAATCGCAGATGAGTATAGGCCCCAAAGAGTCCTGACGCACAATTTATGTTTGAGGTGAGCATTTTCCTAGGTAAGGAGGGGTGAAAAGGAGAGGAAATATTTCAAGAAAAGGACATGTACAAAGGCAGAGAATTTTGGAGTTCACTATCTATTTTGGGAAATCCCACCAGGCCTGTATGCCTAGAGTGAGGTGCATATGGGAAAGCAGCATGAAATCAGCTTGCCATAATATGAGGCTTGTACTTTGTCCTGCAAAGTACAGGAACCCATAAAAAATTACAGGCCATGGGAAAAGAAAATCCAAAAATTGTTGTAGAAATATCACCCTAACAGAATGGGAGAGGATACATTGGATTGAGGTGACATTGAACACAGAAAAGTTAAGAAGCTCCTATAATAGTTCAAGTGAGAGAGATCTGAACAAAGACAGTTTATGGAGCGATCTGGGGAATATTAGAGTGGTCCATTTAACAAACCTTAGTAATCTATTCAATGCAGAAGTTAAAGAGGGAATATTTCTGGCATGAGTGATTAGGTGAATGCTGTTATAATTTTCTACAGTGAGGAATATGATTTAGTAGATAGGCATGGTGAAAATAGATTAGTGTATTACAGGAAAATTCCAACAAGTAAAACTATGAGGGAAAAAGAAGATTGAAAATCAAATGATAGTAACAGCTACATTGAAAAGATATACATAGAAAGAGGATACAAGAAAGGAGAAACAAAATAGTTAGAAATTGGAAGGCTTTCTTTCAACAAAAGCATTTCAAGAGAGCCCTCCATATTGAAATGCATTTGAATGTTTCTAGTGTGATAAAGGCATCCATTAATATGAAAAAAACTGTATATATTTAACAGTTCATCCTTGCACCATGTAGAAGCATCATTTGATATTTACCACAAATCTGTGTGCCTAGATTAGGTATTATTATCCATCTTATTATTTATAAGAAGAGATTCTCATATCAGAGATCTCATATCTCTTCTTATAAATAAGAAGGAGGATAATATTTACCACAAATCTGTGTGCCTAGACTAGGTATTATTATCCCTCTTCTTATTTGTGGAAGAGAATGCTGAAGGTCAGAGAGGTTGGCTAACTCCCTCAAGGTTACACAGCTGGTAATCCAGGACTGCTGACTCTATTTTCTCAAGATATTTAAATATATTATCTAGTTATTCCTGAACCATATACAGGGATTTATTTTGTTGAAAGAAATACAAAATCATTCAGTCAATTAAAGCTATTTCACATCTTCTGTGGCTTAGGGATGATTTAAATATCTAAATAAATATTTTGGGATAACTGTCCTAGACATGACTAGAAGCTCATTTTTACCCTGAATTTGTGGAACTGAGATATGACAGTCATAAAGGGCAAAAGGAAGAGTAGAAAAAGTTTTCACAAACATATTGTGAACAAGATATTCTTACTCAAGTCAGAGAATCAATGTAATTTTTCCTCTCAAGTGAGTACTGCCAGACTCAAGGTGATATTACCCATTACCTGTTTCAGATACATAACCAGGATACTCAATTTTAGACTCAACAAGTAACATAGCAATCTCTTAAATGAGCCAAAGAATATGATGAAAAGAAAGGGTAAAATTATTCCAAATATTTCCTTAAAACAATAAAAATCACACGCATAAATTTCTTGCATAGATCCATAAAGGGTAAATGGTAAAACGCTTGGGAAACCTATCTGTTGCCAAAAAGCTTATATAAAAAATGATAAAAACATCAGATTAAGAACTGAAACCAAAGCCACATTTGCACAAATGTCTCTTAGAGTTGTGATAAATCCCTCCAGAGCCACATAGAAATCAGCAGGTGTCATAAGAATCACTTCCATTTCAGTGTGGTCATGGAGAATATCTCACTCTTACTAATACTTTGCAGTAACAAAAATTATTATTTTAGAGCATAACTTGCATTCCACTAATAGATTCTTTACAATTTAAAATTTTTAATTTTAGTCTATGAAACTTCTTTGTGATCGGTAAATAGATATTGTTTCCACCATTTAAAGATAAAGAATGGTGGCTCAAAAAGATCAATATTTGCTGAGTTTTATCAGAAGGAAAAGGCAGAAAGCCAGAATGTAAATTTATGTGTTTTGACTCTAAATCTTTTATGTAAGATCACTATAACACTCTATACTACATTTCATAACTTTCAACTTTAATATTCTCATGATCAGGTCCAGGAAATAATCTTTTACAGGATAGCAAAAATCAAATCACATTGAGATATTAGTTGTCTCATAGCAATTATGCTTTATTATGTGATTACTCATCTGATACATAAAAAGCTAATTTCTTTTTATTCTGTAAACATAAAGTATGTTCACAAATAGCCAAGAGTGGGTCTGAGGTTGCTTGAAGCCCACTAGCGTGTTACTACAGGACTCAGAGACTCCACATTTTAATTACATGCCACGATTTCATAACTCAGTCCCATGGCAAATCATTATAATAAACACATCAAAAGAAGCCTCATCTCTTTATGCATAATGCAAGCATCAAATACAATGACCTTTCTCATATTTGCACATAAGTAATTTTACTTTTGCAAGGATAATGAATTCCTTTGCTTCTCAATTTATTCTTTGTTTTTGTGAAATATTAATCATCTGGTATTCAGAGTCCTTCTTTAAAGTCAAATTTTGAAGTTTCTTTGCTACATCCAAAAATATAAACACAGAATTCTCAGATAATAATTATGGATTGCCTAAGCTTCTTAACAGTATCTCGAGTAGTCCAGCAAGAACATGCCCGCGAACAGCAAAGAATATTCACCATTCCCTATTCCCTATCCCTAGGACATTCTTAAGTAGTGAAGCAGTTTTTAAAAGTGTTGGGCCTTTTTGGAGAGTCAAATGAATTTGTGCATAGAGTCTTCAATATAAGACTTGCAGAATGAGGTGAATATTTACATTATTGTTTAAATTAGATTTGGAATCTGTCTGTGAGGTATGTATGTGTATGTGCTTCTGCCTTTTGTGAGATGTGTATGTAAATATGTTTCTGACAGTAAGTCTCCCAGAATTGATGAGACCTGAGTTTAAACACCATCAACAGGTATATTGAACAAATGGGTACTGATCCACATACGATGATTATAATTATACTTATATAACTATTATAATTACTGTTATTTTGTCTTTCAACAAATTTTAAGCATTTTCAACAAATTTTAAGCTACTATGTGCCAGTCACTGGGTCAGGAGTTGGAAATATGAGGAAGACCGTAACTCTCATAATGAGAATACAAGGAAGGCCATCTCTCAAGAAAGAAACATCATAAAACATGTTTACTGTCAAGTCCTTGTCATTATCAAAAATATCTTCAGATTGATGTCATTCTGAGAAAAGTGATTTCATATTGAAAAAAATTCTACAAAAATAGTAAAACTTTTCTTCTCAATTTTCAGAACTTGGATGAGGTTGGGGGCAGGTGTTTTCATCTATTTTCATCCTTGTCCTGGTAGAAATTATTTGCTTGATTAATATTTTGGTGGGGAAGGTCAGTCTCTAAGGCTACAGATGAGAAGATCAGTTACTGGATGGGTTCCTAACTTCAATGTCAGATCCAAGAGCCTGAAAATAAAGGATGGAAAGAAAGGGAAACAAAAATTATCAGACAATGTTAAGACATTTTATGGAGAGGAAGAAAGAGTGAGTGAGCACAGGAAAAATCACAAAGCAGTATATGAAGAAAAGAAAGAGATAACAGTTATTAGTAAGTAAAGAGATAATTAAGAGATAATTAAGAGATAATCTTTTCAGTGGCACGAACACCGTAGTTTGTCACATCACTGGTCATTAATGATTTGTGAGAAGCAGTGTCTCAACTATATGTTTCTGTTACATTAATTATACCCGAAATAAAATCTTTGCACACCTATTGTTCCACATAGTTATTCCTATATCATTTCATGAAAAAGTTAATAATGAATACTTATTGAATGCTTAGTAGGTTCATTCAATATGCTAAATGCTTTATTTACATTAACTATTTTTAATATGCAAACTCCACAAGATATATACTACTATTAGGCCAATTTATAGATACCAAAATTGTATACCACAGGACTTAATCACATTTCTTTTCATCTGTCCCCCTTCTCCTCCCTCGATAGAAGCTTGACATTAGTCTGAAGTTAAGGTACAGACAGTTTGCTGCATAATTTTAATAATTCTCTAAGCCTTCATTCTTCATCCACAAAATAGATAGGACAAAATAGAGTATATGACAGCATCATTGTGAGGATTAAATGAAATAATTCACATAAAATCATTATATTTATAGCTGAAACAACATAACAATAAGTGAATTAAAAGAATTGTTATTATTATTTTAGGTGGCTGATTAGAAAACAATATTAAGCATCAGAATTTTTTTTTTTTTTTTGAGACAGAGTCTCGCTTTGTTGCCCAGGCTAGAGTTCAGTGGTGTGATCTTGGCTCACTGCAACCTCCTCCTCCAGGGTTTCAAGTGATTCTCTTGCCTCAGCCTCCTGAGTAGCTGGGATTACAGGCACACACCACCATGCCTGGCTAATTTTTTTTTTTTGTATTTTTAGTAGAGATGGGGTTTCACCATGTTAGTCAGGCCTGTTTCGAACTCCTGACCTCGTGATCCGCCCACCTCAGCCTCCCAAAGTGCTGGGATTACAGGCATGAGCCACCGCACCCAGCCTAAACATCAGAATCTTAAGAGTGCCACTCATGGTTAACTGGCAAATATTTTATAAAACATCAGGGTAGATGCTGGCTTAAAAATGAAATGCTAGAGTTCCAGATCAGATTATGGATTTCTGAAAAAGCTTCTTTAAAAGCATCTCAAATATTAGCCCAGAGCAAATAGCACAGGATTTAATATAATTAAATAGACACCCATAAATACTGCAATGTTTGGCATCACTGTAAATGCCCATACGCCTCTCTGCACTGCTGCATATGCTACTCATGCCTATGGGTTCTGAGAAGAGTTATAAGTGACACAGCAGCATCACACCTTCTGCTATAGTATAAGAGACCAATATAATATTACATATATTAGATATATATATATAATAATGGTTTTCATGTATGTATAAGTAATGAATTATTTTTGATATATTAAACAATCTTCCCCTTGTAAATTCCCTCTTTTCCCTCTGCTCAGCTTCTGCTCTTTCCTGACAAACTTCCTCCCCTACTTCATGTCATTGTGGTGTTCAGTACTCAGACAGTGGAAAGGAAAGCAAAATGGAAGCCATTTAGCCTTTGATTTGTAAAAGCACAGAAGCCATTTATAGAAAGGGGGAGAATTTTAAGCGTAAAGCAAACATTTGAGAGAGGTAGGTTGAAGAGACTCAGGATGTTGCCGGATTAGGAATCACAAACAAAAAAATAGACGACTGCTGGATCAGGGCTCACCTGGCCAGGTAGATGGAATAAGGCATGTTTTTTAACAGAGACCTGTGTCGACAAAACAACTAGTCAACTTAATGATCGCCAGCACACTTAAGCAACATGGAAGATCACATGCCTTCCCTCTACAGAGGTAGTATATAAGCTCCCAGAATTTACCCAGCAATCTAGTGAAGGTCCAAATTGTTAGTACATTTCTATCATGTGAATAGAATGAATGCTCAGATTACAAATTAAATTTGCATGTGAAATACAATGTGATTTTCTCACACACCCATGTCAGGTTCATATCCACACATCCTGACTGTATTATGCGTGTGCATATTTATGTGTGTGTGTGTGTGTGTGTGTAAAACACATATAAAGACATATCATTGTGGCCATAAAGTTACGCATTTAATTTCTAGGAAATTCTACAGAGTAGATACTGCATAAAAATGTCTCCTGGGAACATATAATGTCTCAAAGGCAGGAATTCTGTTTTATTCATTTTTATATTAGCAGAGCCTGGCACAGCTCCTGAACTGAATAAGTATTTATAATATCTGTTAAACTAGTAGTCAGTGTGCATGTGTAAGAAAGCAGCATGATGAGAAAATGTACTTTGAAGGACATTAATTTGGAAACCATGAGTAAGACAGCCTGGGTGGTTGAGCTAGGAGGCTATTGAAACGTCAAGGAAAGGGTATGAGGTTCTGAACTAGGCTGGTAGCCTTGGGAACAGGAAGGAGGGCATGAATGAGATCACTAAGTGGCAATTGATGGATTGTGGCAACAGTTTTCTATTATAGAACTAGAGTTCTTTTGGGGTTGAGCCTAGAATGGTTTCTATCCCTTGGCCAAAAGCTTAAGGGTATAAAGTAAATATTAGCTATCAGTGACAATAGGAACTTGTAGAAACAGCTTTTTAGAAAGAATAGTATTCAAGAAGCTCATCCATTAAAATTGATTGCATTTAAATAGTCTATCTAGTGAAAACGCAAAATACAACCATTAAAACTTTGAAAATACCTTTTTTATGTTCAAAATCAGGTCATTAATATTGTTCTAAGTACTCATCTTTAAAACAGCAATAATAGTAAAGTCAGTTATTATCTATGTTCGGTAAACAATCATATGAGTAAACACATACATGATACAGCTTGCATTTTAAGAAAGATTATATATATATTCATTTCAAGCTGGAATTGTAACAGTTGCCAGTTCCACACTTAAAGAAATAGGTCAGTAAGTGCAGATATGCTGAAATGCCTGGGGTCCTTATTATCTTTGAGCTTCAGTGAAATAGAATCTAAAAGGAGAAATAAAGAGATTCATGTCTCCATAGACAGATCAAGATGAAAAGTAAACATTTATCATTAGCTCCCCTTTGCCTTCTGCCATGAGTGGAAGTTTCCTGAGGCCCTCACCAGAAGCAGATGCGGGTGCCATACTTCTGGTACAACCTGAAGAACCATGAGCTAAATAAACCTCTTTTCTTTACAAATAACCCAGTCTCAGGTATTCCTTCATGGCAACACAAACGGACTAAGACAAGAGAGAATGTCACCATCCCCGTAAAAAAAAATAATAATAAATAAATAAAAATTGGCAATGCCATTCTAAAAAGGTGATTATATGTATGTATAAGATTTAACAATCCTGATGAAGGCAAAAAATAATTTCTGATTCCCATTCAAAGCATATGTAATGAGTAGAGGAGTCACCCCTCAGAATAAAGATCATTTAAACTATTCAAAATACAAAAAGGGCGTAACTCCCTGTGTATCAGAAGTTGATAATGTAGATCATGCAACTGTTTTCCCCTTCACTGTTATCATGACTCAACACAAAAATTAAAGAGCTTTACTGATCAAGGTCCTGAACTTGGAAGGTCAAAGTTATTACTTTCTCCAAATTTATGCCAGCTTTTTCAATTCCTAGTATTGATATAGTAGACAATATTTGGTGATATCACATCAGTAAATTAATTTGTTCACTTATCAAGAATGGTACAGCTTTCTCACTTTTAACAATCGAAATTTCATACATGAGAATTTGCAGAAGTTTCCACTGAATAGAATCTTAGCACTTTTCCCTCAAAAGGTTTCCAAAAGGAGGAAAAAATCTTCAGGAAATATGTATTATATGAACCAGAGTATTAAATAAACAAATTATCTTTCTTTCTGAATTAATCTCAGACAAAGCAAAATGGCATTTGTGTTGTTTAAAGTAAGACCAGACTTCATAAAATGGAAGACATTCTACCCTGAGATAGAGTTTAAGGAGAATAATTGCTTGTCTGTGGAAACAAAAATTCTACCTGCAAGGAAATATAAACTATTTGAACTCTACATCAAAAGACTTCATAGAGATTTTAGTGTGGTTCTGAGAGCAGTTAAAAAGAGAAACTGTCTTTTTTATTCCTTTTAGATTTTGGTAATCAGAAACTAACTGCAAGAAGAGATTATTTCATGTGGTCCATGAAATAATCAAGTTCAAAGAAAAGAATACCAATATAGGCTTCTAACATGTAAAAATATATGCTATGATCTAACAGACTCAGATTAGTTTAAATACAAAGTAATCTGAAAAATTAAAGCATTACAAGCAAAAGGTCCTACATATTCAGATGACAAAAATATGTTCCAAAATTTTATTAACATACTTCAATAAAAGACAATTATGAGTATTCTTTATCTTTAGTGTATTTTTAAATAAATTGTATTGTTTCAGGTCATACAACATAACATGCTCCTTACAAAATATTAAAAAGCACAAAAAGCTTAAAGCAAGCAAAAGTGAGAATGAATCTAACCATTCAGTGATAACAGCTAACACTTGGCCCACAGACTTTGAGATGACACTCCATGCTTACATACTATTAGAATATTACATAAATTTGATAAAACATTAGACACATTCTCTAATGCATTTGTTAAAAATACATTATGAGCAGCTTTTAATATCCATAACTATCAAAATACTGATAATAGTTAAATAATATTGCCCTGTGAGATTGTATCATAATACATTTAATCTTACACTGATAAAAATATATTTCTATTTTTTTTACTATGAAATTCTGAGAACATCCAATGTATAACTTTTGTGTGTCTGTCTGATATTTTTTATGGTAAATTTTTCAAAGTAGAATTGTAGTTTAAATTTATCAATTTGAAATTTGAACATACAAGCTGAATAAATAATAAAACTAAGACCGAACTATATTCTGCCTACAGGAGAGTCACTTTGCCTATAAGGACTCACATAGACTGAAAGTAAAGAGATAGAAAATAATATCTCATGCAAATGGAAACCAAAAGAGAGCAGGAGTAAGCAATATTTGTGCCGGATAAAACAGACTAACTAAAAAAATGTAAAAAGAGACAAAGATAGTCATTATATAATGATGAAGGGAGGGGTCAATTCAGCAAGAAGATATATCAATTTCAAATACTTATTCATGCAATGCCAGAGCACCCAAATATATAAAGCAAATTTTATTTTATCTAAAGGAAGAGATAGCTTGCAATACAAAATAGTGGGAGACTTCAGCATCCCACGTTTTGCAATGGACAGATCATCCAAACAGAAAATAAACAAAGGAACATTGGATTTAAACCTGCCCTGTGGATCAGATGTACATATCAAACATTTACAGAACATTCTATCTAATAGATGTGGAATCTAGCTGCACATGAAACTTTGTCCAGGATAGATAATATGTTAGGTTCCAAAAGAAGTCTCAACAAATTTTAAAAATTCAAAATCATATCAAGTGTCTTTTCAGACTATAATGTCATGAAACTGGAAATCAATAACAGAAAGAACTTTGGAAACAACACAACTACCTGGAAACTAAACAACACACTCCTGACTAACAAAGGGATCAATGAATACATTAAAAAGGAAATTAAAAGTTTCTTGAGACAAGTGGAAAAGGAAATATAACAGACCAAACCTATGGGATACAATAAAAACAGATCTTAGAGGGATGTTTACAGCTATATCAAATAATTTTTAAAAATCTCATATAAACAACCTAATGTTATACGTTAATATATTAAAAATAAATAAATTCAGAAATAGTAAAAGAAAAAAATAAAAATTAGAGCAGAAATAAAATAGACACTAAAAATACAAAAGATTAACAAAGCAAAGGGCTGTTTTTTTGGCAAGTTAAGTAAAATCAACAAACCTTTAGCTAGACTTAAAAAAAAAAAAAAGGAAAAGATTTGTATTACTTCGTTTTCAAACTGCTGAAAAAGACATACCTGAGACTGGGCAATTTACAAAAGAAAGAGGTTTAATTGGACTTACAGTTCCACATGGCTGGGGAAGCCTCACAATCATGGATGAAAGCAAGGAGGAGCAAGTCCCATCTTACACGGATGGCAGCAGGCAAAGAGAGAATGAGGAAGATGCAAAAGCAGAAGCCCCTGATAAAATCATCAGATCTTTTGAGACTTAATCACTACCATGAGAACAGTATGGGAGAAACCACCCTCATGATTCAATTATCTCCCACTGGGTTCCTCCCACAACACGTGAGAATTATGAGAGTACAATTCAAGGTGAGATTTGGGTGGGGACACAGAACCAAATCATATCAAGATTCAAATAAATAAATCCAGACCTGGAAAAGAAGACATTTCAACTGATATCACAGAAATATGAAAGATCATAAGAGATTATTATTATTGTATACACTCATAAATTGAAAAACCTAGAAGAAATTAATTCCTGGACATATAAACTTACAAAATTTGATTCATAAGGAAGTTGAATATCTGAACAGAGCAATGCGTAACAAGGTTGCACTGATCTACTACATATACAATGCACCCTCTTAAAATACCAAGATTGAATCAGTAACAAAATGTTTCCCATCAAAAAAAAGCCCAGGACCTGATGGCTTCACTGATAAATTCTACCAAACATTTAAAGGACTAATACCAATTATTTACAAACTATTCCAAAAAAAGTTGATGAACAGTAAATTCTTCCAAAATCATGCTACAAGGCTAGCAGCATCCTGATACAAAAATCAAGCAAGGACACAACAAAAAAAAGGAACTACAGGCCATTATCTCTGATAAGCATATACGTAACCATCTTAAACAAAACACTAGCCAACCAAATTCAACAGCACATTCAAAAGCTCATTTACCATGACCAAGTGGGATTCATCGGAGGAATGCTAGGATAGTTCAAAATATGCAAATAAATTCATATGCTACATCATATTGACAGAATCAAGTATAAAAATCACATAATCTTTTTAGTAGATGCATAGAAAGCATTTGATAAAATTCAATACACCTTTTTGATAAAAACTCTCCATAAATTGTGTATAAAAGGAATGTATTGTACCTGAACACAATAAAGACCATGTATGACATACCCAAAGTTAAGATCATACTGACTGAGAAAAAGTTGAAAGCTTTTCCTGAGACCTGGGACAAGACAAAGATGCTCACTTTTACCATGCTTATTTAATATAGTACCAGAAGCCCTAACCAAAACAGACAAGAGAAGGAAATAAAAGGGATCCAAATTGGAAAGGACTTCACACACACACACACACAAAAATTAGAGCTAATAAATGAATTCAGTAAAGTTGTAGGATACAAAATCAACAAACCAACTCAAAAATTAGTAGTATTTCTGTGCACACAATCTGAAAAATCAATCAAGAAAATATTATTTACAATAGCTACAAAAAATTAAGTAATATACCTAGGAATAAATTTAATCTAAAATGATCTCTAACGTTAAAGATCTCTAAAACGAAAATAAAATATTTATGTAATAAATTGAAGAGAATGTAAATAAATAGAAAGATATTTTATGTTCATGGATTGGAAGAATATTGCTAAAATGTTTGTAGTATTCAAAGTGATCTACAGATGCAATCTATAGATTTAATGTAATCTCTCTTAAAATACCAATGACATTTCTCAAAGTAGAAAAAAAAATCCTAAAATTTGTATGGAATTACAAAAGATGCAAAATAGCCAAAGCAACCCTAAGCAAAAAGAACAAAGCTGGGGGCAATCATGGTATCTGACTTTAAAATACACTACAAAATATAGTAAATGAAATAGTATGGTATTGGCATAAAAATAGACCAATGAAACAGAATAGAAAACACAAAATAAATCCATCCACATGCAGAAGAGTGAAAATAGACACCTATCTCTTACCAGACATAAAAATCAAGTCAAAATCAATTAAAGACTTAAATGTAAAACCTGAAACTATAAAACTGCTGGAAGAAAACATCAAAGAAACACTTCATGACACTGGTCTGGGCCAATATTTTTTGGATAAAGAACTCAATAGAATAAGTCACCAAAAATAAAAATAAGATTATATCAAACAAAACAGCTTCTGCACAACAAAACAATCAACAGAGTAACTCTTTACTCTGACTCCCAACCCACAGAATGGGAGACAATGTTTGCAAGCTATGTATGTGACAAGGGGTTAATATCCCGAATATATAAGAAACTCAACTCGGTAGCAAAAAATTAAAAAGTCAAATTTAAAAATGGGCAAGAAACCTGAATAGACCTTTCTCAAAAGATATACAAATGGCCAAAAGGTACATGAAAAAATGTTCACTATCACTAATAATCAGGGAAATGCAAATCAAAACCACAATGAAATATCACCTCCCTCAAATTAGAATGGTAATTATCAAAAAGATAAAAAATAACAAATGCAGCCATGGATGTGGAGAAATGGGAATCCTCACACACTATTGGTGGAAATGTAAATTAGTATAGTCATTATGGAAAATAGTATGGAAATTCCTAAAAAAATTAAAAATAGAACTACCACGTGATCCAGCAATCTCACTACTGAATATTTATCCAAAGAAAATTATGTTGTAGAGACATCTGTACACCCTTGTTTAGTGCAGCAAGGTATGAAATAGCCTACATATGAATTCAACCTAATGTCCACCAATGGATGAATGGATAAAGAAAATGTGATAAATATACACAATATTTACCTACAACACAAACAACCCGGAATGCTGTTCAGCCATAGGAAAAAAAAAATGAAATACAGTCATTTGTGGCAATGTGAATGAACCTACAGGACATTATGTTAATTGAAATAAGCCAGGCACAGAAAGAGAAATAACCCATGATCTCATGCATTTGTGTAATCTAAAAAAGCTGATCTTATAGAAGCATAGAGTAGAATAGCGGTTATCAGGGGTAAGGCACAACGCAGGGCAGGGGGTATGTGGGGAATGGGGAAAAAATTGTTTAATGAGTGTAAGTTAAATAGGAGGAATACATTCTGGTGTTTTATTGCACAGGAGGGGACTCCAGTTAACAATATTGTATGTTTCAAAATAACTGGAAGAGAGAATTTGAAATGTTCTCACCACAGGGAAATGATCTATATTTGAAGTAATGGATATGCTAAATACCATGACTTGATTATCATACAATGTATACTTATATTGAAACATCACACCATACCCCATAAATATGTACAATTATTATGTCCCAATTAAAAATAAAATACAACAACAACAAAAATAAATGCATAATGCCAAAACACTCAATCGGAAGCCTGGATATAAATATTCAGGAAAAATTCTTAACCACAGACTACAAATTTCCCAAACTCAGGGATTGCTACTCTCTTGGATTTTATTCTCAGTGTCAGAAGCATGGCTAGCATGCAGTAGACACACAATAAATATTAGTTGAATAAATTAATATTGATTAAATTAGACTTAAAGAGTTTAATTTGCATCTAATTAGTTCTTTAATTGAAACTGAGTGCAAACTTTTTTAGAACCTTCCCTTTAATATAACCATTGAGAAGCTTTTGACTAGGAAATACAGACGGATTGGATTCTCTCTCCTCACACTCTACATGAATTATGCGCCCATAGTGCTCTACCACCACTCTGCATGACCTTAGGCTAATTGATTATTTTTGAGTCTCCCATTTTCCATCTGTAGGATGAGCATAGTAAAAACCCACTTTGCCTGCCTGTCAGGGTTATTCTGAGATTTAAACAATATAATGGGAGGTAAAAGCACTTTGTACACAATAATATTGTCAACAAATAAAAGAGATTAACAATTAAAGACAGGTTTAATGTTTTCGAATGCATTATACACAACTCTTATTAGCCTGAAAAGATTTCTATAAATATGCTAAAGCTCCAGGCTCGGAGGCTACTGTTTCCAATGTCCAAATGCACATGATGTATCATAATGATTTCTTTAAGATTGGAAAATTGCATTTGTTTTCACTTTTATCTGCCATATTTAGCTGAACAATGCTTCCTATTGATTTGTGGCATCAAAGTCACTTCCTTTCTTCAAGCATGACATTTGCTATTATCTCTTTGTAGGCACAGAAATCTAAAAGCAACACCATAAAAAAAAAAAAACCTCACAGCTTAAGTATTGATTTAAAACACACTCTGTTCATTAAAAACACTGCTGGGATTTGAAGCACTTAGAGGTAATCTTTTCTTTTCCTCAGCATTAAAAAATATAGTGATTTATAGATCTTATTGACTCTCAGGAGGAGTTAGTTGTTATTTAAATGTGCATTGGATTAAAAAAAGATGATGAGTTACAATCCAAATTTCCCCATACTCTATTTAGTAGCAATGTATGGCAAAGATAATTTTTCCCTTAATAACACTGACATACGTTGTTAATGTTTCTATAGACTTTTTAATAAGAGGTTTTATGTCATGTATCCTGTACCTGTGTCTCATCCTGGAATTTCTTGGTCCTCCTCCAAAAGGGACAAGGTCAGGAATGCAGGAGGGCTGAGGCAGAGCACTCACTAGCTTCTGTCTTTAGGGATCTTCACAGAGAGGGGAAATCTGTGCTCCTGTCAAAAGGAGATATGTGTCCCAGTTGCAACCAACAACGTGGTGGTGTTCCTCCCGCCAGCCAGGTGTCATGGTGGCGGGAGGGAAGAGTCAGGAGTCACAGGATGACCCAGACCCTTTCCTCTCCTAGAAGGGCATTCAGCTAACACACTACTATAAATAAAGGATAATAAAAGAGCTATCAATTGGAAAGGATTCGTTTTTTTTATTTTATTATTATTACACTTTAAGTTTTAGGGTACATGTGCACAATGTGCAGGTTAGTTACATATGTATACATGTGCCATGCTGGTGTGCTGCACCCATTAACTTGTCGTTTAGCATTAGGTATATCTCCTAATGCTATCCCTCCTGGCTCCCCCCACCCACAACAGTCCCCAGAGTGTGATGTTCCCCTTCCTGTGTCCATGTGTTCTCATTGTTCAATTCCCACCTATGAGTGAGAATATGCGATGTTTGGTTTTTTGTCCTTGCGATAATTTACTGAGAATGATGATTTCCAATTTCATCCATGTCCCTACAAAGGACATGAACTCATCATTTTTTATGGCTGCATAGTATTCCCTGGTGTATATGTGCCACATTTTCTTAATCCAGTCTATCATTGTTGGACATTTGGGTTGGTTCCAAGTCTTTGCTGTTGTGAATAGTGCCGCAATAAACATACGTGTGCATGTGTCTTTATAGCAGCATGATTTATAGTCCTTTGGGTATATACCCAGTAATGGGATGGCTGGGTCAAATGGTATTTCTAGTTCTAGATCCCTGAGGAATCACCACACTGACTTCCACAAGGGTTGAACTAGTGTACAGTCCCACCAACAGTGTAAAAGTGTTCCTATTTCTCCACATCCTCTCCAGCACCTGTTGTTTCCTGACTTTTTAATGATTGCCATTCTAACTGGTGTGAGATGGTATCTCATTGTGGTTTTGATTTGCATTTCTCTGATGGCCAGTGATGGTGAGCATTTTTTCATGTGTTTTTTGGCTGCATAAATGTCTTCTTTTGAGAAGTGTCTGTTCACGTCTTTCACCCACTTTTTGATGGGGTTATTTGTTTTTTTCTTGTAAATTTGTTTGAATTCATTGTAGATTCTGGATATTAGCCCTTTGTCAGATGAGTAGGTTGCGAAAATTTTCTCCCATTGTGTAGGTTTCCTGTTCATTCTGATGGTAGTTTCTTTTGCTGTGCAGAAGCTCTTTAGTTTAATTACATCCCATTTGTCAATTTTGGCTTTTGTTGCCATTGCTTTTGGTGTTTTAGACATGAAGTCTTTGCCCATGCCTATATCCTGAATGGTAATGCCTAGGTTTTCTTCTAGGGTTTTTATGGTTTTAGGTGTAACATTTAAGTCTTTAATCCATCTTGAATTAATTTTTGTATAAGGTGTAAGGAAGGGATCCAGTTTCAGCTTTCTACATATGGCTAGCCAGTTTTCCCAGCACCATTTATTAAACAGGGAATCCTTTCCCCATTGCTTGTTTTTCTCAGGTTTGTCAAAGATCACATAGTTGTAGATATGTGGCATTATTTCTGAGGGCTCTGTTCTACTCCATTGATCTATATCTCTGTTTTGGTACCAGTACCATGCTGTTTTGGTTACTGTAGCCTTGTAGTATAGTTTGAAGTCAGGTAGCGTGATGCCTCCAGCTTTGTTCTTTTGGCTTAGGATTGACTTGGCGATGCGGGCTCTTTTTTGGTTCCATATGAACTTTAAAGTCGTTTTTTCCAATTCTGTGAAGAAAGTCATTGGTAGCTTGATGGAGATGGCATTGAATCTATAAATTACCTTGGGCAGTTATGGCCATTTTCATGATATTGTTTCTTCCTACCCATGAGCATGGAACGTTCTTCCATTTCTTTGTATCCTCTTTTATTTCACTGAGCAGTGGTTTGTAGTTCTCCTTGAAGAAGTCCTTCACATCCCTTGTAGGTTGGATTCCTAAGTATTTTATTCTCTTTTAAGCAATTGTGAATGGGAGTTCACTCATGATTTGGCTTTCTGTCTGTTATTGGTGTATAAGAATGCTTGTGATTTTTGAATATTGATTTTGTATCCTGAGACTGCTGAAGTTGCTTATCAGCTTAAGGAGATTTTGGGCTGAGACAATGGGGTTTTCTAGATATACAATCATATCGTCTGCAAACAGGGACAATTTGACTTCCTCTTTTCCTAATTGAATACCCTTTATTTCCTTCTCCTGCCTCATTGCCTTGGCCAGAACTTCCAACACTATGTTGAATAGGAGTGGTGAGAGAGGGCATCCCTGTCTTGTGCCAGTTTTCAAAGGGAATGTTTCCAGTTTTTGCCCATTCAGCATGATATTGGCTGTGGGTTTGTCATAGAGAGCTCTTATTATTTTGAGATACATCCCATCAATACCTAATTTATTGAGAGTTTTTAGCATGAAGGGTTGTTGAATTTTGTCAAAGGCCTCTTCTGCATCTATTGAGATAATCATGTGGTTTTTGTCTTTGGTTCTGTTTATATGCTGGATTACATTTATTGATTTGCGTATATTGAACCAGCCTTGCATCCCAGGGATAAAGCCCACTTGATCACAGTGGATAAGCTTCTTGATGTGCTGCTGGATTTGGTTTGCCAGTATTTTACTGAGGATTTTTGCATCAATGTTCATCAAGGATATTGGTCTAAAATTCTCTTTTTTGGTTGTGTCTTTGCCCGGCTTTGGTATCAGGATGATGCTGGCCTCATAAAATGAGTTAGGGAGGATTCCCTCTTTTTCTATTGATTGGAATAGTTTCACAAGGAATGGTACCAGTTCCTCCTTGTACCTCTGGTAGAATTCGGCTGTGAATCCATCTGGTCCTGGACTCTTTTTGGTTGGTAAGCTATTGATTATTGCCACAATTTCAGAGCCTGTTATTGGTCTATTCAGAGAGTCAACTTCTTCCTGGTTTAGTCTTGGGAGGGTGTATGTGTCGAGGAATTTATCCATTTCTTCTAGATTTTCTAGTTTATTTGCATAGAGGTGTTCGTAGTATTCTCTGATGGTAGTTTGTTTTTCTGTGGGATCAGTGGTGATATCCCTTTTATCATTTTTTATTGCATCTATTTGATTCTTCTCTCTTTTCTTCTTTATTAGTCTTGCTAGTACTCTATCAATTTTTTTGATTCCTTCAAAATACCAGCTCCTGGATTCATTAATGTTTTGAAGGGTTTTTTTGTGTCTCTATTTCCTTCAGTTCTGCTCTGATTTTAGTTATTTCTTGCCTTCTGCTACCTTTTGAATATGTTTGCTCTTGCTTTTCTAGTTCTTTTAATTGTGATGTTAGGGTGTCAATTTTGGATCTTTCCTGCTTTCTCTTGTGAGCATTTAGTGCTACAAATTTCCCTCTATACACTGCTTTGAATGTGTCCCAGAGATTCTGGTATGTTGTGTCTTTGTTCTCATTGGTTTCAAAGAACATCTTTATTTCTGCCTTAATTTCATTATGTACCCAGTAGTCATTCAGGAGCAGGTTGTTCAGTTTCCATGTAGTTGAGCGGTTTTGAGTGAGTTTCTTAATCCTGAGTTCTAGTTTGATTGCACCGTGGTCTGAGAGACAGTTTGTTATAATTTCTGTTCTTTTACATTTGCTGAGGAGAGCTTTACTTCCAACTATGTGGTCAATTTTGGAATAGGTGTGGTGTGGTGCTGAAAAAAATGTGTATTTTGTTGATTTGGGGTGGAGAATTCTGTAGATGTCTATTAGGTCTGCTTGGTGCAGAGCTGAGTTCAATTCCTGGATATCCTTGTTAACTTTCTGTCTCGTTGATCTGTCTAATGTTGACAGTGGGGTGTTAAAGTCTCCCATTATTATTGTGTGGGAGTCTAAGTCTCTTTGTAGGTCACTCAGGACTTGCTTTAAGAATCTGGGTGCTCCTGTATTGGGTGCGTATATATTTAAGATAGTTAGTTCTTCTTGCTGAATTGATCCCTTTACCATTATGTAATGTCCTTCTTTGTCTCTTTTGATCTTTGCCGGTTTAAAGTCTGTTTCATCAGAGACTAGGATTGCAACCCCTGCCTTTTTTTGTTTTCCATTTGCTTGGTAGATCTTCCTCTATCCTTTTATTTTGAGCTAATATGTGTCTCTGCACATGATATGGGTTTCCTGAATACAGCACACTGATGGGTCTTGACTCTTTATCCAATTTGCCAGTCTGTGTCTTTTTAAAACTTTTTAAAATTCTTGCATTCATGTGTTTAGCTCTCTACGATTTGAAAAACTAATTATTGTATACATCAGTGATGTTAATCTTCAGTATTAACATCCATCCATCACAGTTTATTCTATACATCCGTGATGTTAACCTTCAGTATTAACATCCATCCATCACAGTTTATTCTATACATCCGTGATGTTAATCTTCAGTATTAACATCCATCCATCACAGTTTATTCTATACATCCGTGATGTTAATCTTCAGTATTAACATCCATCCATCACAGTTTATTCTATACATCTGTGATGTTAATCTTGAGTATTAACATCCATCCATCAAAGTTTATTCTACACATCAGTGATGTTAACCTTGAGTATTAACATCCATCCATCACAGTTTATTCTATACATCAGTGATGTTAATCTTCAGTATTAACATCCATCCATCACAGTTTATTCTATACATCAGTGATGTTAATCTTCAGTATTAACATCCATCCATCACAGTTTATTCTATACATCAGTGATGTTAATCTTCAGTATTAACATCCATCCATCACAGTTTTGGCCACATGCATGTATCAACTATACTATTATCTTCTTGATTATTTTAATTGACAAATGTATTTACTTAAAATGTATTTTAAAGGAAGTTTCAAATCTAATGTACTTTATCAGTATAAAGCAATTAGAAGTAAAAATGGAACAAAAACCAAACAAAAATTCCTACTCCTACTTTGTTATAATTGCCTGTGCTAAAGCCATTTCTCTATTTCCTTGTATAAAGTGCAATGATAGAAAAGTGTTAAGAGCAATAAACAGTATCAAAAATACTTGATCTTGCTTGATCAGAGGATTGAAAGATTATTTAAAATGGAGTTATGCTTTGTCTTTGATGTGTGACCGCTTGTCCATCTACCACCTTAAATATTTCTCTTATATCCAGTGATATTTTTCTCATCCTCTGGGAAACACAGCAGTGCTATATTTTTTGGTCATGTATCTCTTGAGCTGTATCGCCTCCAATTATGGTGCCACTACTTGAATGGATGAAGCAGAAGCATGACAAACATTTTATGGTGCAGGCAAAATATCCAAAGTGAGTTTTTAAATTTTTATCCACAATTATCGATTTACGTATTAACTGTCCATAACTGAAAAACAACATGTAACAAAGGTTTTATGAACATAAGGCAATTTAGACTTTTAACCCAGAATGAACTCCCCCCCAAAAAAAGCCGTGGGTGCAGAAGCAGTGTGCAGTACTTCTCAAATTTTTATGTGCCTATAAATCACCTGCCAGTGTTGTTAAAATTCAGATCTGAGTGAGACCTAACATGTTTGCATTTCCAGCGTGCTCTAAGATAATGCAGTCACTTATTGTTCATGGGCTGCACTTGAGTGGCAACAACTTAGAACACAGGTTCTCAATTCAGGCTCTGGACTTATCCGTTGAATCTCAGCTTTGCTGTTGTCTACTTGTATGAATAGAAACAACGTATTTCAATGCTTGCAGCCAATTTACTTATCTGTTAAATGGTATAAGAAGTGGTGGAGGCTATTTAACTGGATTGTGGTAGACAACAAATGAGTTCCTACATGTAAAGCACATTGAAGTGTATCTAATACTTATAAAACTCTTAATAAATAAATATCAGTTCTCATGATGAAGCCACAGATGAGGATAACAAATTTTCAGCAGTATTGCATGGTTCTTGGACAAAAAGCTTTGTTACATGGGACAAATTTAATTACCAACAAGTCTCAGAAAACACCTGCAGTATCTCATTGCTATACCTTGGATATTTGATCCTCTAAACCTCATGTTGAAATTTGATCCCCAGTTTTGGAGGTGAGGCCTAATGGGAAGTGTTTGGATTATGGTGATAGATCCCTCATGAATGGCTTGGTGACACCCTCACAGTAATGAATGAGTTCTCTCCCTCTTATCAGTTCCCATGAGAGTTTCCCCAAAAGTTGGCTGTTAAAAAAAAGCCTGCCACCTTCCCCCTCTCTCTCTCACCTCCTCTCTCAATATGTGATCTCTGGATAGTCTTATCATGTTGTTCTTCCCATTATGCTCTGTATCATATATTTTTGAATGAGATATTTACTCTCTTGATTCTCCAATTCTTATGTGTTATACATCTTGAGCTGTATCATCAGTACTGGGGAGAACTGTAATTTAAGTGTTTATCTCACTGCTTCACACAGTGACACTAAATACTTGAATTAATGAAACTCAGAAACTGAAAAGATATATGCATGCTTACAATGTCCTTCTTTTTCATTCCTCTTTCAGAAATATTTTCACTTATCAGTAATATAGTAACATTTAACTATCCAGCACTCAGTATATATTAAAGGACTTCTACTTTGAAGAATTGGTAAAAGGATGCAAAATTTATCCATTACTCACAATTAGTAATTCTCATACAAAATAACTTTACGTATGTCGTGTTAAAAATTTTGTGTACCCTGTTATGTGATATGTCTGTGTTCACATATTTTTAAATAAAAACATTTTATATTAATTATTATGAAATAATTTTTCAAAGTTTCTTATGTCTTCCACTAATTAATGTACTTTTTAATATGCCTGTCAACTGCAGAAATATGACTGGAGAAAAACCTGCATTGTATATCAGATTGTTAGGCAAATTTCCTCCTTTGCCAATATTTTGAGATATCAAGTTTAATCTTAAAAAACTGTTTCTTGCTATTTGAAATTTTATTTTATGTAGTTTTATATTAATATATTGCCATTTTGGAAATCAAGAAGCATTTAAACAGTCTTTGTCACCTTAAAATTATAATTGACAGTATTTTTTCTTTATATTGTGATATAGAACATAGTATTTCTTAAAATTAATGTCACTTTAGACACAGTATAATTTTAGTATATGGGAAAAAAATGGCAAGAGATTTTTACCAGTTGATGAGCAGGTTACTGTGATCACAGAAGAGAAATACTCAGAGTACTGTCAAAAAGGTGGCATAAAACAGATCATCACCAAAGGAAATTTTAGCGTGCATCTTCTTGTTAGACAATGAAGCTGCAAAAAGTTGCTAAGAGTGTCTAGGATTCATTGCTTAGTCACTTTGACTATCTCATGCAAATATTCTCTAAAGGTTTTTTTCAAATGAAGAGGGAAGAGTGCCACTTCTAATTCTGGCTATAATAAACTAGCTTATATCAGTCCAACCCCTTCACCAATAACAATATAAAAAATGTTGAATATATATTAAAAACATCAATTTGAAGGCATGGGAGAGCCATGAAGGTATCCAAACTTATAGCCAATGTCTTAAAGGAAAATGCAGAGGGACAATCTGACTCCTAGTACATCTTTCATCCTTGAAGCATTCATGAGCACATTAGTGATGTATGCGCCACTGAGTAGCTTTTAGCAATTTCAAGGGGCTTGGAAGAAAAATAAAAATAGAGACTATTAATGAGGTAAGGGCATGGGAAAATCTCCAAATTTTCAATTGAGATGCTTGAAAGATTACACCAGAGAATTAATGGAGAGCCAGGAATAGAGAGTCTTTACAATACAAACTCAACCTCAGATTTAATCTATGTTTGGCTTACATAATATCCTCCAAGTCTAACTGCTGCCAGAGGAAAGGGAAATTCCCCACTGGAGAAAGATAACATCTTCAAAATACTCAAATTATGTATATAACCTTTTATACATGATACTCAGCAATCAAACATTGCCTGACACATCAGCCGAAAATACCAAATTACCACAAACAGAAGTAAAAAAGAAAGACACCTACAGGAGATTCCAATATTGGAGATACCAAGCCTGGACTTCAAAATAGCTATGGTTAACATGTTAAAGAAAACTGAGATATATAAGTCAGCATATACCTGGGATCTATGAAGCAGAATTACTGTGAAAACCTTTGAAAGTCCAGAACTGAAGAATACAATAAATGAAATATCAAAAATAAATAACTCACATAAATTTGACAGCATATTAGACATAGCTCAAGGAAGGATTCACTGGAAGATAGGTTAGTATGCTAGATCTAAAGCATAAACCACAAAAAGAAATAAAAATACAGAAAATAAATGTACACACAAAACTATAAAACCTTATTGTGATATATAAGTAATTCATAAATAGTTTAACAGAATTTCATGAATTAGAATGCTCAATAATATTAATTTCTGCCAAAGTGGTATATAATTTCAATTAAATTTCAGTTAATAACTCAGAATATATTTTTCTTTGCATTTGAAAAACTGATTTTTTAAATGATGTGAAGATGCAGAGAGAAAATAGCCAAACAATATTGAAGAAAAATAGTGTATACAATAACCTTAATGTGGGTTACCATTCGCAGTCTTTTTTCATACAAATTTAACCTCTATTTTTCTCAACAAATGAGCCTTTTGAAGAATCAATATATTATTATATATCCCATGTTTTTCTTTACCAACTAATATATTCTATCATTCTGTAAATTTTCACGTTTTCACAGATATCATTGTTAAAATATATCAAAAGAAAACGTAATGGACAAATAATTCATATTAATATTGGTCTTAGCCTATTGATACTACTATAACAAAATGCCATAAACTGTGTAGCTTATAAGCAACTGAAACTTACTTCTCACAGTTCTGGAGACTGGGAAGTCCAAAATAAAGGTCTTGACAAAATCAGTGTTTGCTGAGGGCCCATTTCCTGGTGCATAGAGGGCACCTTCTTGCCTTATGTTCACATGATGGAAGGAGAAAAGCAGCTCTCTGGAGCCTCTTTTATATGGGCACTAATCCTACTCAAAAGGACTCTGCCCTTGTGACTTAATCACCTCCAAAAGACAACGCCTCCTAATACCATCATATTGGTAATTAGGTTTCTACTGTGACTTTTGGGTAGACACAAACCTTGAGACCACAACAATGATATAATCCAACTATAAAATACAGTCAAATTCACCATAGTTTGTCATTTATTTTTACATGAAAGTTTCCCACCACATTCAAATTGTAATTAAATAGCATTATTTTGTAAGAATGTTTTTCAGTTTTGCTGCCTCTTTCTGACCCAAAACAATCTGATCATTTCTATAATAGTTTCATTATATCTGTAGTAATAATGACCTAAGAAAATATGCTCATTTACGAGTCTAGAATGTAACCTCCTTATGCAGTTCTACAGCTAACCTTAAAATAAGGTTTAAGCAATTTTTATTTGCTATTCTGACTGTTGCTATTGTGGTATTGTGCTCTATAAACAATGCTTTTCTCTTTTTTTCTGTAAAATCTTCTGGTGAATTTCATTTAATTGTCCATAATTATCATGCACCTACTACAAAAGACACCTGAGTTCTGAGCATCCCCAGTTTGTAGCCCTGGATTATGTGAGATTTATGATTGATAAGCCCTATAAGTTAACTAAGAAAATAACCCTGACATAATCCCTTCTGGAGACACTCCTAAATTAATTGGAATAAATGAGAAGATTTGTTACTTAGGTAATTGAAGTACATAAAGAAGGAATTTATTGTTCAATTCCCACCTATGAGTGAAAACATGTGGTGTTTGGTTTTTTGTTCTTGCGATAGTTTGCTGAGAATGATGGTTTCCAGCTTCATCCATGTACCTGCACATTGTGCACATGTACCCTAAAACTTAAAGTATAATTAAAAAAAGAAGGAATTTAATGTTTTAAAGTTTATAATTACAGTTTAAAATATTTAAAGTTAACTAACGTTGTAAGTGTATGAAAATGATCAAATGTCAATCAAAATTCCCGTTAAAAGTGATTGTTCATATTTGCTAAATTTACAATCAAAATAGCAATATTTATAAGCTATGCTTAAAATCTTAAGAAAAAACTAGCTTCTTTATTAAATCAACTATAAATATTTAAGATCAAATTTGATCTCTGAATAATTTTTTTGTGTCTGTGAAAGCCACCTCTGAAGGCACCAAAAACTCTAACAATACAAAACTTAAAAGTTAATGAGGTTTTCTCCATAATCACAATTTGCATTATTGGTAATTCTCAACAAAACTTATCAATTATTGTATGGTCTTTATTGTGCCTCTTTTCGGAAAAGAGGCATGCAATTGATCACGTGCAATTGATTACTTGGTGATCTTCACTAGATATGGTATGAACTATGAAAATTATTATGCTGGTAATGATAAATGAGCACACATTCATCAATATGAATACAGTCACTCAATCTATCTCATAACTGGGAGTCAGATCTTTTCAATGGTATCTTTGTTATACTTAAATTTCAAACATTACATAACACATATTTAAACTTACGTTTCTCTTTGTTGTGATTAGACTGACTAGAACCAAATGTCTATAGACTGCCCAACCCTAGAGAATGTCTTTCATAATGCAGTTTATACAAATATTGCCACCCAAGATTAGCAGCTGGGCCACTATTAATTACTATAGTAACTTTTCCAAAAACAGTAGTTTCAAGAAAACTTTCATAAAGTTACTGAATTAAGTGTTCTTTGCTTCCTGTGGTTCATCTGAAATGTTAATTTGTCCACCTAGAACATTTTAATTTACGAGCACAATATTTTATTTTTGATCTCTCAATAGTATGCTGTTGTAACTACACATTTTTTTCACAGCAAAGTGAATTTAGTATTCTCTAACGTTGCTTGGTAATGTTGTGAAAGGAATTATAGGCATTGAGGTAATGCACAGTACTCCCACATCTTTCACCTCACTGTGCAGTCAGCCAAATTATATATTTATTAATTTTGTTAAGCTGGCCTCATGAGTCAATAGATTGAATAGAGTCTCTGTTAATTAAGTTTGCTGATGAAATGACTAGAAACTTGGAGAATAGCTTCAGAATTAAAAATGAGTTTAACCAGCTGCAGGGGATTTAGGCATTGGTTAAGGATTGGACCAGATGACCTGTGTGGTCTTTTTCACCTCTGGGATTCTGTGAAAGACTGAGAAATCAATACAGGAATAATTTATATGATAAAAAGTTAAATGTAAAATAAGGTTGGATGGAATGAATTTATTAAATATGTATTTTAAATATCAAAATCTTAAATGGTTATACAGAGGCATAATAGTTTTATATTCTAACAGAGAGACATTCTAAACTTGTGTTACCAGGGTAGGTTGATTCAATTATGACACTGAGATGCCTTGCTTTCAAAAAAAGCTTTTTCTACAAAATGTTTTTTATTGTGTGCCAGATAGCAACTAGGTGGTTCAACAAAACCTGTGTTCTCTACTTCCTGCCCAATCAACAAGATTATTTTTTTGGTAGCTAAAATTCACATAGCCAAATTGAATTTTAATCAATATAATGTGTATATAAGTTCTGTAAATCAATTTCAAGCTTGCCCTGTAAATATATCCTCATGAGGTTTTCCATTCTCTTTTTTAGCCCAGCTATCATAGACTGATATGCAAGGCAATGCAAACTTGGATTCTCTGTCTTAAAGATGACATATCTTAAAAAAACACATACTTTAAAGTAGTTTTTTCCAATTCTGTGAAGAAAGTCATTGGTAGCTTAATGGGGATGGCATTGAATCTATAAATTACCTTGGGCAGTAAGGCCATTTCCACGATATTGTGATTCTTCCTACCCATGAGCATGGAATGTTCTTCCATTTCTTTGTATCCTCTTTTATTTCATTGAACAGTGGTTTGTAGTTCTTCTTGAAGAGGTCCTTCACGTCCCTTGTAAGCTGGATTCCTAAGTATTTTATTCTCTTTGAAGCAATTGTGAATGGGAGTTCACTCATGATTTGGCTCTCTGTTTGTCTGTTATTGGTGTATAAGAATGCTTGTGATTTCTGTACATTGATTTTGTATCCTGAGACTTTGCTGAAGTTGCTTATCAGCTTAAGGAGATTTTGGGCTGAGACGATGAGGTTTTCTAGATATACAATCATGTCATCTGCAAACAGGGACAATTTGACTTCCTCTTTTCCTAATTGAATACCCTTTATTTCCTTCTCCTGCCTCATTGCCCTGGCCAGAACTTCCAACACTATGTTGAATACGAGTGGTGAGAGAGGGCATCCCTGTCTTGTGCCAGTTTTCAAAGGGAATGCTTCCAGTTTTTGCCCATTCATTATGATATTGGCTGTGGGTTTGTCATAGAGAGCTCTTATTATTTTGAGATACGTCCCATCAATACCTAACTTATTGAGAGTTATTAGCATGAAGCGTTGCTGAATTTTGTCAAAAGCCTTTTCTGCATCTATTGAGATAATCATGTGGTTTTTGTCTTTGGTTCTGTTTATATGCTGGATTACATCTCTTGATTTGCATATGTTGAACCAGCCTTGCATCCCAGGGATGAAGCCCACTAGATCATGGTGGATAAACCTTTTGATGTGCTGCTGGATTCGGTTTGCCAGTATTTTATTGAAGATTTTTGCATCAATGTTCATCAAAGATATTGGTCTAAAATTCTCTTTTTTGGTTGTGTCTCTGCCCAGCTTTGGTATCAGGATGATGCTGGCCTCATAAAATGAATTAGGGAGGATTCCCTCTTTTTCTATTGATTGGAATAGTTTCAGAAGGAATGGTATCAGTTCCTCCTTGTACCTCTGGTAGAATTCGGCTGTGAATCCATCTGGTCCCGGACTCTTTTTGGTTGGCAAGCTATTGATTATTGCATCACCAAGTCAATCCTAAGCCAAAGGAACAAAGCTGGAGGCATCATGCTACCTGACTTCAAACTATACTACAAGGCTACAGTAACCAAAACAGCATGGTACTGGTACCAAAACAGAGATATAAGATCAATGGAACAGAACAGAGCCCTCAGAAATAATGCCACATATCTACAACTATCTGATCTTTGACAAACCTGAGAAAAACAAGCAATGGGGAAAGGATTCCCTATTTACTAAATGGTGCTGGGAAAACTGGCTAGCCATATGTAGAAAGCTGAAACTGGATCCCTTCCTTACACCTTATACAAAAATTAATTCAAGATGGATTAAAGACTTAAACGTTACACCTAAAACCATAAAAACCCTAGAAGAAAACCTAGGCATTACCATTCAGGACATAGGCATGGGCAAGGACTTCATGTCTAAAACACCAAAAGCAATGGCAACAAAAGCCAAAATTGACAAATGGGATCTAATTAAACTCAAGAGGTTCTGCACAGCAAAAGAAACCACCATCAGAGTGAACAGGCAACCCACACAATGGGAGAAAATTTTCACAACCTACTCATCTGACAAAGGGCTAATATCCAGAATCTACAATGAACTCAAACAAATTTACAAGAAAAAAACAACCTCATCAAAAAGTGGGTGAAGGACATGAATAGACACTTCTCAAAAGAAGACATTTATGCAGCCAAAAAACACATGAAAAAATGCTCATCATCACTGGCCATCAGAGAAATGCAAATCAAAACCACAATGAGATACCATCTCACACCAGTTAGAATGGCAATCATTAAAAAGTCAGGAAACAACAGGTGCTGGAGAGGATGTGGAGAAATAGGAACACTTTTACACTGTTGGTGGGACTGTAAACTAGTTCAACCCTTGTGGAAGTCAGTGTGGCGATTCCTCAGGGATCTAGAACTAGAAATGCCATTTGACCCAGCCATCCCATTACTGGGTATATACCCAAAGGACTATAAATCATGCTGCTATAAAGACACATGCACACGTATGTTTATTGCAGCACTATTCACAATAGCAAAGACTTGGAACCAACCCAAATGTCCAACAACGATAGACTGGATTAAGAAAATGTGGCACATATACACCACGGAATACTATGCAGCCATAAAAAATGATGAGTTCATGTCCTTTGTAGGGACACGGATGAAATTGGAAATCATCATTCTCAGTAAACTATCGCAAGGACAAAAAACCAAACACCACATATTCTCACTCATAGGTGGGAATTGAACAATGAGAACACACGGAAACAGGAAGGGGAACATCACACTCTGGGGTCTGTTGTGGGGTGGGGGGAGGGGGGAGGGAGATATACCTAATGCTGAATGGCGAGTTAATGGGTGCAGCACACTAGCATGGCACATGTATACATATGTAACTAACCTGCACATTGTGCACATGTACCCTAATACTTAAAGTATAATAATAATAAAGTAAATAAATAAATAAACACATACACATAGGCATTATATATTTTTCTTATTGTAAAATTTAAAATGGCAGAAGTTATGAATAGGTATTTTGGAAGAAGGTATCAAAATATCCAGTAAGGATATAAAAGGCTAGTAAACTTCATTAGTCATCAAGAAAGTGCAAGTTAGAACCTCAGTGAATACCATTACACCTCTGCCAGAATGGTTACAATTAAAAAAATACCTTACAATGCCAAGTAGTGGCAAGATTGTGAAGCAATAGAAATTCTTATGCACTGAGGGTAACAAGGTAAACTGAGAGTTTGATGGCACTACTAAAGGAAATCAGACACATACTCTATAACCTAGCAATTCCACTCCTACATATTTTCCCAACCAACAGAAATTCTTAAATACATTTGCCAAATGCATTTACAGAAATCCTCAAAACAATAATATTGATAATAGACAAAGCAGAAAAGTCTGTCTACAGTAAAATAGGTAAATAGTGATATATTTACAATGGAATCTCATAATAAAAAACAAACTTTTTATTCCGAGCTGAATTATACAATATTGAGCAAAGAAAACCAGAAACAAACACCAACATACATAATTTCATTTATATGAAGTTCAAATGTAGGAAAAAATAGTTAAGTATAGTAATAAAAACAGTAGTTATGTTGAGTGTATATGTAGGGTAGATATTGACTTACAGGGAATTGTGGGAGGCATCCGGAATGCTAGAAATGGTGTATATTTTGATTTAGGTTGTAATTCCACCACTGAATTTGTAAAAAATTATAGAGTTTAAACCTAAAATTTGTATACTTTCCTGCAATCAGGAAGAAAAAAGTTTACAGCAAGAGTTATGGTCTGATGAGTCTAGGTTAAATGTCCCAAATATATATCTGAGATATTAAAACAGTAGAAATTCTGTACAGTTTCCTTTCTCAAAGGAGATTCAGTGGTTTAAATCATGCCCAGAGGCAGGCTGGGAGGTTAGATGACTTTTTGGGGTCTCTTTCAGCCCTATGATTCTATGATATTTCCTATAATATGTTGTTTTTCTGGAAACCTCCTTCAGTCTTTCTGTTTGTCTAGCATGAAGTTGTCCTGGACTGAATTTAATACTCTAGGGGCTTTCTCACAAGGGCACCATAAGTAGAAAGTCTGTCACCTCCCTAATAGGTAATATGATGAAGTTGTATCCAGTGGGAAATCTCAATGGCATTTTGTCCAGCCCTGCTATGGTTGGATGGATAATGCAAGGTCATACAGAATTTTCTCTCTGCTCTCGCCTCTGGTTATTTTAACATTATTTCTTCACAAGTTTCCCTTCGCATTGCATGCTTTGCACTAGATTATTTTTTTGCCAAGAGGTACTAAATTGACTTACCTTTTGTCAACTTTAGAAGAATTTTGTAAACATTCTCAGTGTGAATATATGGAATGAATAGTGGTGATTTCAAGAAATTTTGTGGAAAATATCCATGGATCCTTTGTCATTACATAAGCAATGGGTTACATTGATGAAGTATTTTGCTTTGAAACACATTTTAGCATTATGTGGACACAGCCAAAAAGATATAGGCTAGAAAAGAGATTGAAAAAATATTGTATAAAATGATTTTATCATAACCATAGATATTTGAGATTTTACTCCTTGAATATTTTTCATGGGAATTATAAATGTTACTGTCAATATTACTTTAAAACTCTTGACTGACTCCGTTTTGAATATTTATTAAATGAAGCAATTCACACTGCTACAATATAAATCAAATTATTTCCATTAACTTATTGCAACTTTCAAATAAATTGTAATGTTAATTTCTCTTTAGTTTTGGAAGTGTGCTACATATATTTTGCTTGGGCTTTGTTGAATATATATATATATATATATATATATATATATATATATATCCACTAATGTGTTAGCTTCCTTTCCACATAGACATTTTAGGAGCACTTTTAGTTGGAGAATCCATAGCCTATTATTTCTGGAAGTTCCTCAAGCAAAATATTTACTCTGGAGAAATAAGCTTACAGATTTGAAGACATCTACATTAATTGACACTAAAACATTTGTTCCTAGACTCTTAAGGCTCTCCAAAGGCTGTAATTTCAGGACACCCATTCAAACTTTATGCCACTAAATGCTTTGGGGCAACTACAAAAAGCAGCATTCCATTCGTACTGTGCATCTGTGTATACAGCAATCTCTAAATGCAGCTAATTGAATCTCAGCATGAAACCAGAAAAGATTTTTCCAAACTCATTATAGTTGCAGGTTACTCTAGTTGAAAAATTGATTTTGCACTGGAAAGTGAAAATCTAACTTCACAATGTCATCAGTCATTGGGAAAACATGTAATAGAATAACTATTTCTATGCATTGAGGCATGGATACAAACTTATCCATTCACAATTCAAAGAAAATTTTTTTGTTATTCAAATGCAACCAAAATGTCAATAAATTTGAAAGATAACTTATAGGAATGCAGATAGAAAAATCTGTATTTATTTTAAAGAAAAATACTTAAAAAGAAAAAAACCTCAGAGCCAATTACTAGACATTCCAGTCCCTGCAAAATTTGTAAGAGTACAGAGCAGCTAGAATTAGTTTCAATTCAATAAAAACCTCATTCTTCAGATGACTGATGCCAGAGATAAGAATTCTAAATGATATCCATCCTATTGGCATGCATAATAGGCAAATAAATTTCATTTATTCGTTCATCTAGAGATTCATTTAACAGGATTTTTTTGGATGCAACTGTCTAAAAGGCCAATAAAAGAGTAGATTTTATGAATCATAATTTTTATTACCTGGATCATATTTCAAATTTTATAATCATATGTATGATCTAATTTCCCAATTCCAGTAGACTATCTAGCCTCGTGTTTCTAAAAGCAAAGAATTTTGCTTCTAGTATTTGCTAAAAGTATTTATTTAAAGCCCAGCATTTTATGGATCCTTGATTGAAAAACACTAATTTAGTTGACTAATGATAATCATGTACTTATAGAGAGTTTTGTGACGGTAATTCCACAACCAGGCCCAGAGCACTGTTGCATCTGTCAACCATACAGTTCTTTATATAGGTCAGAGGAGAATCTTGCTTAATGCCCATTTCATGATTTTGTAAAACTGGTTTATTAGACAACATCTACTTTAACTTGATTCCTAAACTGTAGATGGCAGCCTCTGTTGACTGCCAACATCCTGCTTCTTGGTCTTTATACCTTGGTGTCTCTTCCCTTGAGTGTGAACTAGGCTTATTGAATCATTTCTAACAAATAGAATATAGGAAAAGTATTGAGAAGGTCCTTTCTAAGATTAGGTTCTAAAAAAGTCTATAGCCTCCATATTGGGCTTGTTTTCTCTTGTTCTTTTACTCCTTCTTTCTGAGGGCAGCCAGTTGCCATGTTGCAAGCTGCACTATGGAGAAAGCTAGGTGGCAAGGAAATGAGGAAGGTCTCTGGCCAGACAATGGTAAGAAACTAAGGAAATGAGAACCATTTCCTACTAACAGCCATCAAGCAATTGAGTACTCTGAGGAACGAATCCTACCAATGGACAGAGAAGGAGCATTGCATCTTGGACAAGCACCGCCATTTTAAAGTTCACCTTGATCAAAAACTGCCTAAATCCAAAGGGCATCAGCCTAATGGCTAAGGTCAGCATGACCATAAGCCACAAATGACATCTCTGACCAGAAACATTCCAACCCTAAGATAAACCCCGCCCCTAACCAGAGACATAAAACAAGAAACTTTTGCATTTTTGTAAACATACAAAAGTAAAGAACATCATACACCCAATATACCCATAACCCAACTTTAGCAAGTATCAATATTTTGAAAACATTTATAAATTCAGAGGCTAATCACAAGATGTAATAAAATGACCTCCTGTGAGATAATCTCCCCTCCTGCCAGAGAGATGTCAGCCCCAAGATAACCTCCCCTCCGACCAGAGACATTCCAACCCTGCAATAAACTTTTTCCCCATGCAGAAACATTCCAAGTCCATGATAAGCATTCTTACCCTAAAACCAGTAAACACCCTTAGTCAGTAAGAGAGAGCACTCCTGACCAAAATTGGCCAGAAGCCCCTCTCAGGTTTGTTATCCTGTCTTTAACTGTTGAGCCACTTTTTTATGTTTCTTTCCTCTTTAACTCCTACACCAATAACCATGTTAGTGAGTTTGGAAGTAAATCTTCTCCCACTTGAACCTTCAGAGGAGACCACAACTCTGTCTGGTAGGCTGACCGAAATATCCTGAGAGACCTTGAAGCAGAGGCACTCAGCAAAGTTAAACTTAGATCTTACACCCAGGGAAATTGTGAGATAATAATTTTTTTAGACCACTAAGTTTTGCAGCAATTTGCTCTATAGCAATAGATAACTTATATTTTTACAACTTGTGTAATTAACTCATTTTATTACATCTTATGATTAGCCTCTGAATTTATAAATGTTTTCAAAATATTGATAATTGCTAAAGTTGGGTTGTGGGCATATTGGGTTTATGATGCTCTTTAGTTTTGTATGTTTACAACAATACAAAATTTCTTAACTTGTTTTATATAATCAGAAAGAGAATCCACATTTTCCCTTCTGTCTATTTCTTCAAATTAAATGTTATTTCCTTTTACATCTCCTCATATGAAATTTTCATCATTCTTTAGTTTTTTCCACATATTTTAGAGCATATTGGTATAATTAGAAACATTTGTCTCAAAACAACCAGAAATTAAAAAAAAAAAACCCTAAAAGATTTTTTTTAAATGTAGGATCTGTAGGAGAAAGATATATCCAACTCACAGGTCTGCATAACAAGTATAAACCTTATTATTAAGCAAAAATGAGTCCAAAATAATACAAGAATAGTTAATATGACTAATCCTTATTTTGTAAATCTTTAAAAATGATTTAATAAAACTTGCCTTACTGGCCTGTGATAGAGTATTAAAGTAATATTTGCTACTAGTTGGTGAGTACTTATTATGTAATTGGCAAATAGTTGCCTTGTTTTATCTCATAGAAACCCTAATAAAAGCCAGTAAGATAGAGTCTATTTTTTCTATTTAATAAAGAGAAACTAGGCATTAAGATATTAAGTAACTTTTCTAAGGACATATAGATAGTAAGTGGTGAAGCTGGGAATTGAACTGAGATTTTAATTACTAAACTATACAATACATATTACATATCTAAAACGGTATCTACCACAGAGAAAGTGCTATTGTAATTTTTTCTCTTCATTTTCCTCATGTAGAGATAGATTTGAGAGGCAGTGAAATAACTATCTGCATTTGTCAGGTTTCTACTGACATAGATCACACAGCTACCCCCAAACCTCCATGGCTTAAAACAAATTTCCATGCTTTCAGGTCTTTAAGTTGGCAAGAAAAAGCCCTGCTTTAGACTGGAGATCATGTCCAAAACCTTGTGTTTCTTATCCTAGTCCACTAATACCCATAGAAAATGCTTTTCATTTCAGATGGAAGAATCTCCAAGAAACTTAAGCAAAAGTATTTAATGCTTCTTGAGGTTTCAACTCAGAACTGGCATGTTCTCACTGTACCTTTATTCTATTGTCAAAGCCCTAAGTCAATGGGGCATAGAAGTAACTGGCCCACAACGAATCATGAAAGGGAGGGGACTAAAGGAAGAATTATAGATAAACAATACAGTTTGAAACAGCATTCATAAAAATTGTTATAAAATAAACATTGAATACATGAGATATTTGATGTTTAAGTTGTATATACTCTAAAATGTTATAGCTTTAGCATAATAAAAATGTTGCTTCCTAGCAATTTTTCTGATCATTCTCACTCAATTTTACTAGTCATTCTGATTAATACATCCATTAACACAAGTCATTTTGTTTTTGTTTTTTTTTTTCCTTTTTTTAAACCATTTTTAAATAAGGAAATATAAAGATCTTTAGTCATTCTCAGGAAACTCTCTTACATAATTACTCAAGATAATGCCTAATGGCTCTAAAGTAATGCCTGTAATTATTAAATTACTTTAGAAATTATGTCCTTGGTCACCATAAATCACTGTAAATTTAAATGTATTATGTTTTCTAGGTATCTCTAGGTAAAAGCTTTCACAATTATAATCAGATTTCCACAGGTAAATACAAATGATAATTTGTTTTCACTAATGCTCTATGTCTCATCTCTTTTGCACTAGGCAACTTAAGGAACATCAAAGGAATTTGTTTTAATTGCCCTCTATTATTAATTATCCATCTTTGATGATCACAAAAACAGAATTGGCACTTTCTCTTATCTTGCAATAAGATAAAATAAGCACTTCCATGGTGCTTCCATTTTTTACTCATAGTTTTGTTTGTTGGTTTGTTTTAGAATGTTTTATGTATTTGTCTCCTTCACTACATTGTAACCTCCTTTAACGAACAAATTGGATCTTATTTATCTTGATATCATTTGTGCATGCCTATTCCATGCCTGTTCCAATCTATGCCTATTAAGTGCAACTTGGCTGAACAAATAGATGACATAATTATTCACTAGACAGCTGACACTCAAAGTTATAGAAAAAAAGTGCTATTTTAAAAATAATAGCTTTTGACTAAGAAATATTCCAATTAATTCACTTTTAAAAGAGTTGAATGTTCATGTAGTAAGATTTTAAAAGGCTATCATTTATCAGTGAATCAGACAAAACATGTTGGGATCAAAATGATAAATTTAGAGAAATCTGTACACAATTAGTGGGACCCCCCACCAGTACACCAGGAGGAGCTATAATTTCAGAGAACAAAGACTGTTACATTATGTATACTATCAAGCACTACAGCTACATCCTGAGTTCACAGTAGGTTTTCCAGCTAAATGGAAAGTGAAATCCTAAGAGGCATTACAAAAATATAATTATTATTGTAGTAAAAGAGCAGTCAGTATCAAAGGCTGTCAGGATTTATACCCTAGGTTCACCTCTAGTACATCAGAATCCAAGTCTTACTGTCAACAAATCTCAAAGAACACTCTACTTTAGCAACGAGAAAAAAGAAAATAACAGGAAAATATAGCATTATAATATACCAGAGTTTTTCTAAGAAAAGAACAGGAAAATATAGCATTATTATATACCAGATTTTTTCTAAGAATTCCATTAAATGTCTGCACATTTATTCATTCAATACATGTTTATTCAGTGTCTACTTGTGCCATGTACCATTTTATGTGCAAAGAATAAAATGAGGCAGAATAGAGGAGAGTATCAAGTCCAGTGAAAGAAAAGAAATGTCAAACTATACATAAAATAAGACTTTTTTTTTTTTTTGAGACAAAGTCTTGCTCTGTCACCTAGTCTGGAGTGCAGTGGTGCGATCTCAGCTCACTGCAACCTCTGCCTTCTGGGTTCAAGCAATTCTCCTACCTCAGCCTCTTGAGTAGCTGGGATTACAGGTGCCTGCCACCACGCCCGGCTAATTATTGCATTTTTAGTAGAGACGGGGTTTCACCCTGTTGGCCAGGCTGGTCTCGAACTCCTGACCTCAAATGATTCACCTGCCTCAGCCTCCCAAAGTGCTGGGATTACAGGCATAAGCCACCACACCCGGCTAATAAGGCATTTTAACTGCAGTTTGTTTTATGAGAACATGGAACACCCAACCTGAATACAAAGGATAGGGAAGCTTACAGTAGAGGAAGTGAATTCTAAGTTCAGAACTGGAAGATGAGTGACAGTCAGCTAGAAGAACATTCCAGAAGAAAGAAAAACATGGGTATTCAATACATTTCTTCTATAAGCCATGTCGTGGAGTTTGGACTGGAGAAAATGAGTACCTGTTAATTTTTATTTGCCATATTGACAAATAAAGGATTCTTATGTCTAACATGAACAGTAGGCAGATATTCCCTCTCCTAAACCCTGAATAGCTAGTGTCCTACAATAGGTCAAAACTCAGTCAATCCGGGAAGACTGTGCCTGTGACATAGTCCTGACTCCACCTTGTATTCCTTTTGTTCCACACATTTTCTGAGCCTTGATTGTATTAACTGTTTGATATTCTTAAAATGAATTCCATTTCTGCTTAAGTTAGCCAGAGTTGGTTTCTCTTATTTTCAACCCAATTCCCTGACAACTTGGTCTTTAAAAGATTGTAAGCAGAAAAGTAGCAGATACATATATGTACTTCAGAACAATTTGTCTAGCTGCAGCATTGATAATGGCAAGGAGGGTAGCTATCTTGGAGTCAAGGAATTTGTTTTTGTGAGTTTACAATCAACCAAACTAGAGATTTGCGATGGCCTCAGCTAGAAGGGTAAGGAGAATAGCCAGTGGCTTTGAGAGGTATTGAAGTAGAATTTACAAATATGTGGGTATTAAAGAGAGGTAGAAATAATGGTTTTCCTCATTCTCATGAAAAATATTTACTGACCAATTTCTCAGTATACATTTATTATATAGACAATGAACTATGTGGAAACACTACCAAAGAAGTCTGAGGACAAAAATATAAAGTAAACCTAAAGAACATATAAGAAAGGAAATAATACAGATACAACAGTTAGAATTTAAGCAAAAACCTACCACAAAATATCTCAAACGATAAATAACTTTTTGACCTATCTATCTTAGAGTTCAAAGGCAGATCTTTGATTTAATCTAGTAACTGAAGTTAAATCTCCCTGAATTATACCTATCTTCTAAAAATCTTTTTGGGGTGGCTTTTCTAATTAGGATGGTATGAATAAAGTTAGTGTAGGTTGGGGGCACAGATTTGTACTAAAAAATGCTCAGAGAAGAGTCCATCTCCTTTTGCGTCTATCTCTTATAGGAAAGGCCACAATTTCCAGAAGCTCCAGAAAACTTCTCTCCCTTAATCATTGCTGTACATTAGGGCATGTGTCCATTCCTAAAATAATGATTGTAATGAGAAGAATTTCACGTGTAACAATCTTAGACTTGGGTTCCTCTAGTAAGACTAAAATGGTATTAGCAACTTAAAGGATCAATGCAATGACAGTATATTAGGGATTTTTAAATCATAAAAATGTATTAAAAATAACCTTATGCCAATATAACTGAAAACATAAGAATAGGCAATTTTGTAGAATAAAAATAAGTTACCAAAACTAATTTAGAAAATAGAAAAACTGAATAAACTAGTATTCTCTGAAACACTGTATCAGTTGGAGAATAAAAAACTTTCTCTAACATAGGCCACAGACCCAGATCATTTCTTGGGTAAGTTTTACCATATCTTAAAAGGCACAAATAACCCTACATCACCAAAACAAATTTTTAACATGTTTATGGAGGTATAATTGACATACAAAAACCGCACATGCAATGCCTACTGTGTACAATTTAGTGAATTTGGACATATGCAAACTCCTGTGATACCATCACTACAGTCCAGGTCATGGATATATCCAATACTTTCTAGAGATTTCTTGTGTCCCTTTGTCTTTGTTTTCATGGTAAAAAACACTTGTGTTTTTGTAAATGTTTTGTTCTAAGAACACTTTGACATTCAAAATTAACAAACTTTGAAGTGTGCTAAAGCACTTCATTGTAAACCAAAGGCAGTATATTGTACAGCAGATTTCCAAAACTTATTCGTCTAGCACAACTAAAACTTCAGGTACATGGAACAACTCCAAGACAGTTTAGAGGCAAGAAAATTATGGAAAACTATTTTAATCTTATGAACCTAACAAAGGTGATAAAATTAGACAGCAACAGTATAAAAATTAAATCATTGTTAAATATCACCTTTAAAAATAGATGAAATAAAAATTTTAAAGACATAAAAAGCAAATTCAATACAATGTAGTATTACCAAAAAACCTCAAAAATACCAAAAAAAGTCTTTATTCTAAGATTGCAAGAATAGTACATCATTTGTTTAAATTAGCAAATCCATATAAAATGTTAATCTATTAAACTGAATCAATGTATTATTTTAAAAAATTAGGCAGAGAAAAAATCATTAGAAAAATCTGACATCCCATTATGAAAAAGTTCTTAACAAATTGGGTGTCAAAAGGAACATCTTCATTTGATAAAGTGTTACCAAAAATCCATAGCAATATTATTCTTAAAAGTAAAACATAAGAACTATTCCCACTAATGTCATAAATGAAACAAGTGTTTTATTATCATTCAATTATTGCACATTGCATTAAATGTCCTGGTCAATATCGTAATTCAAGAAAAATAAAAGTTATCCATACAAATTGTAAAAGAATTAACAAAATACTTTTTATTTACATAGAAAATCTAAAATAATTATAGACGGCCTTCAACCTAAAAGAGCTTAGTACTTTTGCTGTATAAAAAACCGAACATACTGGCTGGGAGCAGTGGCTCATGCCTGTAATCCCAGCACTTTGGAAGGCCGAGGCGGGCGGATCACGAGGTCAGGAGATCAAGACCATCCTGGCCAACACAGTGAAACCCCGTCTGTACTAAAAATACAAAAAAATTAGCCAGGCATGGTGTCAGGCGCCTGTAGTCCCAGCTACCCGGGAGGCTGAGGCAGGAGAATGGTGTGAACCTGGGAGGCAGAGCTTGCAGTGAGCCGAGATCGCGCCACTGCACTCCAGCCTGGGTGACAGAGCCAGACTCCATCTCCAAAAAAAAAAAAAAAAAAAAAAAGAAACCCAACATATTGAAAATGCTATGCAAAATGCAGACATTCACAATAGCAATGAAAATTAGATTTATCTGTAGTACCTTTAGGAATAAAGCTAACAAAAACTGTGTGACCACCAAAGAAAAAATTGTAAGATGTTATTAAAGGACACAAAATGTAAAACACTGGGGAAATACATCAGATTCAGATTCATATTTATACATAAAGCAAAACAATAGCATGTCAATATTGGCCAATTCTGTGTGGTGGGTACACCAGTATTTGTCATATTTACTGTAATCTCCTGTATTTTCTTTAACTTTTCAAAACAAAGACAAATCAATACAAAGAACTGTGTTTTTCCGCAGAGAAAAATACATCTTCCTTCATGAATCAATGAAATAAACTTCTTAATGCTTTTTCATAAGTAAAAGTTTGCCACAAGTATTAATTTTTTTGAACTAAAGCCAGTTTTTCATGTAGAGTATCTGACTAAAAACATTTGCTGTTTGACAAGGAAATACTAAAGTCTGTTTAAAAGTATACAAGGAGAATCGTACAGTGAAATTAAAATCCTTAAAAATTACCAGAATAATTTTCTGCTCCCCTTTTTATTAACATAATTATGTCAACATATACATATCAAGATAGGCATATAAAATTGGGACCAATATTTTTTCAGTCCTTTGGAAAGTAGTTAAATAGAGCCATAAGCTAACATGACTAAAAAATATTTATGAAGAAAAGTGAGGTTAATTTTGAGGAAAATAATATTTTTCAAGTATGTTAATGTATTTTCTTTAGCAGTTGCTGTTATATCCTTGAATATTGGATTCATATCTAAGACATTGAATCATATATATTTTCTATCTGAATCTAGTATTAACACCTTTCAAAGTATCCATAAGGCAGGATTCTTTTTCCATAATTAGTGAGGGATTATTTTCTCACCCTATTTCCAAATATTATTAGATATTTGACACTTCTGGATGACTTAAATTATTTTTGATTAGCTCAAGGTAACAGTTTTATCACACTGCATCCTGAATCAAGAGAAGAGAAAATTACATATTAGCTTTATGTTCTGCCAAGTCTAGACTAAACTAAAATAGAAATAATAAAGTATTTTTTTGTTTCTTTTTTTAAAAAAAAAGTCTCTTGGGTTCAAAGCTGACACATATAGGAATCTTGACTTTAGTTGTTCCCCTCATAAAATCTGGGGACTTGAGAAAGCATTGGTGGTTAAACACAAAATCCACAGACAGCATCTCAATCAACTGTAAATCCTGAATATTTTTCTGTCTAAATTCTTATCACTATTATCACAACTATTAAAATTCTACACATGATTAAAGTACAATTTAAATTTTGTTTCTAAACTGCCTGATTAAAATGAGATACGAAAAGGCCGGGCACGGTGGCTCATGCCTGTAATCCAGCACTTTGGGAGGCCGAGGAGGGTAGATCACCTGAGGTCAGGAGTTCGAGACCAGCCTCAACATGGAGAAACCCCGTCTCTACTAACAATACAAAAAATTAGCCAGGCATAGTGGTGCATGCCTGTAATCTCAGCTACTCGGGAGGCGGAGGCAGAAGAATTGCTTGAACCTGGGAGGCGGAGGTTGCGGTAAGCCGAGATCGTGCCATTGCACTCCAGCCTCGGCAACAAGAACGAAACTCAGCCTCAATAAATAAATAAATAAATAAATAAATAAAATAAATAAATAAATAAATAATAAAATAAAATAAAATAAAATAAAATGAGATATGATCTCTACCTGCAAGCCCAGTTGAGGTTTTGTGTAAACCATGCTTAGAATCACACTCTGCTAGATTTGGAGGGGAACATTCAGGTGATTTAGGTCAAGCCTCTTTCCAATGAAGAAACTACTTTCTTAGCTAATAATGCTGGCACATAGTTGGGGCAGCTTCGCCTTAAACCCTGCTAAGTGCTTACAAACTTTGAGACATTCTGTGTGGACTCTTTAATATCCAATTATGATTCCCCCTTTTCTCCTTACTCTCAAGACCAGAAATTGAAGTGACAAATAAAAGCAAACCCAAACTTAGATGAGGAAAGACTTTATTTGGAAGAAAGACTACTGCAAAATGGAGAACTCCCAGATTCCAGAAATCTGCAAGAATCTCAAAATCACAAAGAGAGTCTCTTCTTTTATAGGGAGGGCTGAGTGGTAGGTGAGGGGAAGTGAGGCAAAGGAGAGAGTAAGTACCACATGTTTGGAGGTTTGACTAGAAATACGTCTTGTTATGGTCAGTCAATTCCCAGGATACACTGATAAGGGGGCATGTTCTGCATTTTAGGGCTCATTCAGGGTTGGTGGCAAGCTGATGTACAGCGGCTTGTGGGAAAGAGAGAAGCCTGACTAAAATTTGGTCAAGACAAAGCAGGGGTTACGAAACAGAAAATTGTGAGCTGTTATTCAGAAGTTATGATGTGTGTCAGAAGCGTGGCCATGTGATATCGTCTTGGCTAACAACACGCAAGCAGATTACTTCTGTTTTATTTTCCTGATAAAAAGTGGCCCACTGAATTGGTAAGCAATTTTTATAGACATGATGCCTGGAAGTAGAGCAGCAATATTATAAATATAAAAAAGAAACCACAAATGAGGAGCCAGATCACTTTTGGCACCATACAGTCAGCAGGAAGATCTAGACTACCTCAGACTTCTTTTTTTGCATTAAAAAAATAAACTATTATTGGATTAAGTAACAATAGTTATATTTCTATTACTTATAGCCATCTTAACCTATATGAAAAGTATGTTTAACAGTCTTTCCTAAAATTCTGCCAAAAGTCAATATTAACTTACAAGTTTTTAAGTTTTAAGATACCTGAAATCAGCTGGGTGCAGTGGTTCACATCTGTCATCCTAGCACTTTGGGAGGCTTAGGCAGATGAATTGCTGGAGCACAGGAATTGGAATCCAGCCTGGCTAACATGGTGAAAACCCACTTCTACCAAAAATATTCTAATCTATCTATCTCTCTATATAAAAATATATATGTATACATATATATTTATATACAAATATATATAAATTTATATAGAGATTATATTATTTATATATAAATTTATATAGAGATTATATTATTTATATATAAATTTATATAGAGATTATATTATTTATATATAAATTTATATAGAGATTCTTTACATTATTTATATATAAATTTATATAGAGATTCTTTACATTATTTATATATAAATTTATATAGAGATTCTTTATATTATTTATATATAAATTTATATAGAGATTCTTTATATTATTTATATATAAATTTATATAGAGATTCTTTATATTATTTATATATAAATTTATATAGAGATTCTTTATATTATTTATATATAAATTTATATAGAGATTCTTTATATTATTTATATATAAATTTATATAGAGATTCTTTATATTATTTATATATAAATTTATATAGAGATTCTTTATATTATTTATATATAAATTTATATAGAGATTATATTATTTATATATAAATTTATATAGAGATTCTTTATATTATTTATATATAAATTTATATAGAGATTCTTTATATTATTTATATATAAATTTATATAGAGATTCTTTATATTATTTATATATAAATTTATATATAATTTATATAAATTTATACATAAATATATTTATATTATTTACATATAAATTTACATATAAATATATTATTTATATTATTTACATATAAATTTATATATAAATATATTATTTATATTATTTACATAGAAATTTATATGTAAATAATTTATATTATTTACATATAAATTTATATGTAAATAATTTATATTATTTACATATAAATTTATATATATAATTTATATTATTTACATATAAATTATATATAATTTATATTATTTACATATAAATTTATATATAAGTAATTTATATTATTTACATATAAATTTATATATAATTTATATTATTTACATATAAATTTATATATAAACTTATATATATTATTTATTTATAAATATATTTATATATTATTTATAAATATATTATTTATATATAAATATATTATTTATATATAAATATATTATTTATATATAAATTTATATATTTATATATAAATATATATTTCTAAGAGGTCAAGTTATTGCATGTGAAAATAATATATAAAATACTACACAAATGTTTGTTAATGTTGGCATATTGTTTTGTATTCTGTCACTGTTTTTTGGTAGATACTCATGAACAATTTTGAGTAATTGCATGAAATATCTGATTCTGACAAATTATAAACATTGAGAGGACTTGGAAAGCAGCATTGCCTAGGGTCTAGAGACCCCATTACAATCTAGTTCAGAGGTCCCTATCCTTTTTGGCACCAGGGACCAGTTTCATGGAAGACGATGTTTACATGGATGGGTGTGGTAGGGGATGGTTTCAGAATGACTCAATCACATTACATTTGTTATGCACTTTATTTCTATTATTATCTTATTATATATCACAGTGTAATAATTATGCAACTCATCATCACATAGAATCAGTAGAATTCTTGTGAGCTTGTTTTCCAGCAACTAGACAGTCCCAAAGTGGGGGTGATGGGAAACAATGACAGATTATCAGGCATTAGATTCTCATAGGAAGCATGCAACCTAGACCCCTCACATGCACAGTTCAGAATAGGGTTCACACTCCTATGAGAATCTAATGCCACCACTGATCTGACAGGAGGAAGAGCTCAGGCAGTAATGCAAGTAATGGGAAATGGCTCTAAATACAGATGAAGCTTTGCTCACTCAAGCACAGCTCACCTCCTACTGTGCAGCCCTAATTCCTAACAGGCCATGGCCCAGGGGTTGGGGACCCATGGCCTACGTAATGCTCATCCCCTACATAAATCTATATCCCTTCTGGTTGTTTATGGTCCTCCTTATATGAATGAAGTTTTGAATTTTAAGAACACAGATTCCATTTTATCAGATCCTGCCTTCATGTGGATTAGAGGGTAGTCAAAGATCTGGCAAATGGAGGATCTGATTCAAGCCTTGATACTGCCTAAATAGAGTCCACCAGAGTCTGTATGGTGTTACATAAGGACAATTAAAATGCACACCAGACAATACAAACTACCACTGTCATAGTCAAAGAAATTTTCTCAAGGGGAACAAAAACCTAAATTGACAGTTTCTTAGTTTTGGTTTTCATCTGGGCCAAGTCATCCTCACAAAACATCAAAATAAGTCTTAAATTTGGTTCTAGATAGACTAATCAGTGGGATGCTCAGTGAGGAAGATTAATCCAAATAGGAGAAATGTCAGAATTTTCACATATATCAAAAAATTATATCTTAAATAAAAGGTTAACATGGTCTATTATAGGTTTTTAGATGTATTTGTGTGAATAGGAAAATGGTTTATAATTAGGAAATAAATTATATATAAGTACTTGATGCTTCCAAAGTTCACAAGGATCTCCCAAAGCCTATTTATATTTTAATTATTTTAGAATATTTTCTTGTCAATCTACCTTGTGGCATTCATTTTGTGTACCAAACTTGTAATCACAAATTGCAAAATTAAGCTTCCTGTTAAGTGCTATATGAAAGACAATATATTCTAAATTAATAAAATCTCAACTTACATGTGTTAAAATTTAAACACCAAGTTTTCTGTAAATATATTCTATTCATCTTTATGTAAGGACAAAAAATAGAAATTGGTGGTAAATTTTAAAACATTGAAACTATCACCAAAACCATTAAATAAAACTGTCAAATATCAGAAAATTTTTTCTATTGTCTGAAAGGCATTCAATTCTGGGCACTTTTCTGGTACTTATAATTTCCATCTGAAGAGATATGTTTCTTACAAGGAAAGAAAGCACTAGATTTTTAAAGTTGTTTTTATAAGCAATACTCAACTATTATATGGATCATGTTACAGTACTCTTCTGTCCTGTATTTACAGACAGGATTTGTAACCATAAGAATTCTGAAAACCAAGTTTATATAACATTTATTATTGACGATGTCTGCATATTGAGTTCAGGGAGGAATGAGAAAAAGAGAAGAATTAGAGGGCAACCAAAAAAAGAAAAATATCTGTAGTACACGAAATGTGAATGTATGTTTAACCTGGAAAAAGTAATATTTTTTCTGTCAAATCTATAATATTTTTGTAGTATTAACTGAAAATTATTTAGGAAGAGGGAACATTATTGTACATTTTGATTTCATTGTCTTGTATTCTTCTCACCTTTTGTAACTGAAAAATCTAGAAAAATATGTCATTGGATTGAATAGTTACACCAGGGGACTTAAAAGTTTGAACACTTCTTCCCTTGAAAGCTCAGGGTATGTCAAGCTAGACCCATTATGATGACTAATGATAAGGTTCCCTGTGACTGGGTTGGCCACCCTCAGCTGAAGACCTCTGCCATGCTGTCATAATCATGGGCAGTCTTCTGGCTGGCTGACCCCAGCTTCCTACTCCACAGCCCATTAGTACTCAATGATTAATGGACTGTAAAATAAAAACCAGTCTTTGAACAAGTCAGGATTCCTTCCCATGAATCCTGAAAGGGAATACAAAGTTTCTTCCCTGAAGTTGTCAAGATTTTATGGGAAAAACTTCATCTTTTTTCTTTTCTCTCTCTCTAGCTGTATGACTGTTCTGTTACCACCAGTGTTGAAACCAGGCATCAAACTAGTTAATCAAAGACCTTTTTTTTTTTTTTTTCCTATTGCAACGCTAAAGAGCTGCTATGTGTTTTTCATCAATGTATTCCAAGTTATTCCAACCACTATGATTCATGATTAGCTCTTTCAAAACTTCCATTTCAGGGCTGTACTTTGGCATCAGGGGCCTTGTGAAAGAGAAATAATTCAGTGAAGCAAATGTAATTTTAGAGCTGAGAACAGGCTGACTCTAAAGCTTGTGTAACTGAATCAGGAGTGTGTAATGTACATAGCAATGCTTCTTCTAATAATATTGTTTCCATAAGTAAACAAAAAGTCTAAATAAAATAAGAACCATAACTAAAAAGTTCAGGAAAACAGGAAATGAAACAGAAAAATTTAAGAAAAGAGAGATGAGACCTGGTTTAATGCTAGCATATTGATTTCTAGACTTCTCATCCAAATTGCATCTCCTAGCAAATTCTTCTTGCTTAAGAATTACAATTCCAATTGATTTAAGAGGTTATCATGGATATTGAGTATGAACAACTAAAAGCTAACTTTAGCTCTCAGTAAATTTGAATTTAGCAAACATTTTGCAATTAAATTCTTCTATGAATAAAACAAATCTCTTCACTTTAGAAACCATGCCTTCTCTGTAGTCCCAGCTATTCAGGAAGCTGAGGCAGGAGAATGGCATGAACCCGGGAGGCGGAGCTTGCAGTGACGGAGATGGCACCACAGCACTCCAGCCTGGGTGACAGAGCGAGACTCTGTCTCAAAAAAAAAAAAAAAAAAAAAAAAAAAAAAAAAAACCAGAAACCATGCCTTCTCATTCTCCTTGTTATAGACAATTAGTAAATGGTGAAATTACACATAATATCCCATTATTATAAACCCTTGTAGTTCCATTACTGCTTTTTGAAATTGCATTGGTCAAAAACATATTTGTCATCTTTTCTTTTGTATTATCTTTCCTGGCTTTTGAAATATTTACACTTAGATGCATTATTCTTGTTGATTATACTTCAAAAACACATATTTCAGTGTTTTTTGATCTGAAAATCAAATTCAAATCACTGCAAGCATTCTAACATGAACATTTCTTTCTATTCCTTCAAATATATATTCTTCCTGTCAATCTAGCTTATATATGTATGAGATAATATTTTTCTGAGGCATGTGGATTCACAAGACACATCAGGATAGTTTAGGATTTTGGTAGAATTTGTGAGAATTTAGCACAAACATTAGTTATTCAATGACCAATCAAAAGACTTAAGAAATAGTGGCAAAAAGAAAAAAAAGTTTAAAAGCTGCAGGCATCAGAAAATGTTTTTGTAAAGTTGCTACTATGAATGTTTCTAAAAATATGCTTTGTTAACAGAAAATTCTTATATTTTTCACTTAGTGTGAAAAGGAATCGTTTTTTCCATGAAAGTTCAGCTTTAGATGCTTTTTACGGTAGCTGCAGTACCACAATTATTATCTTCAATTTCTCAAACAATGTAAAGAACAACATGAGACTGACAGTAACTGTGAATTGACCCACTTAGGGTCAGTGTGGGTGTTTGGACCTTTTTACACAAACGCTTTTTGTCATAGCTATTTTTCCTTGTAGATGTGTCTGGTTTCTGTTATTACCAGTGACTGAGATTATAGAAAAATATGGAATAGACCAGTGTTTATCAAAATTTGAACTCACACACAAAGAATGTGTGAGCTTTAGCAACACTTTACTAAAAGCTGTGTTAGTCCATTCTCGCACTGTTATAAAGAACTACCTGAGACTGGGTAATTTATAAAGAAAAGAGGTTTAATTGAAAAAAAAAAAAAAAAAAAGAAAGTTGCAAGCAATTGTTTTTCTCCTGGAGCATAAGAGCAAACGGAAGCACATAACTGTATACAAGACATCTGTAACAAATATTGCATCCTTAAACCCTCTTGTCCAGTCCTTTATTTCTCCTAAGCCAGCTAACGCTGTATTTTATGTAAGAAAATAAAATAATAAAAGAAAGAAAACACTGTGAAAAAAAAAAAAAAAAAAATCAAATAAGTAAAAGAAAAATAGCTGAAGATGCCAGGCATTCAGTTTTTTCAAATCTGTGTTTTCCTCACATAGGTATGGCATTAGTGTCAGGGTAGAGATGCTCAAAAATGCATAATACATGTCTAAAAGCTTCATAAGGATACCAGATTTTTAAATAATTATCTCAAGAGATAGAATACAAGAACAAAATTTTAGAAAGCTCAGCACAGTTTGCTATTGTTTTCCTTTATTTTTGCATGTTTTCTTACAGTTTTTTCAGAGGAAGATGTTCTCCAGCAAGAGCACGAAGTAGTAGCAGTACTCTAATGACCGAGGGAATGTGGCCGCTATGCGCAAAATTCTGCTCACTGGTTGTGTGGCATCATGTTGAGAAAGCAACTAATTGTTTGGCTTCTTCTCTTACTAGCCAAATACTCCCTGATATAGCCATCAACTCACCAATTCTACATGTATGATAGGAACTACCTATGCCAAGGCAAAGCAAGGCTCTGACAGACAAAAACAGAAAAATCACAAAAGAGTGACAACAATAGAAATGTTTTCGGTTTTGTTTTTTGGTTTACTTCACTATTCTTATTTGAAAACAAAATGAAGCACATAAAGTTATATACTCTAGGGATTTGTATTTTCCACTAGGTTATATCAAAGATTGGTTTATTGCTACCCTGAATTGGTCAAGGTTTGGGATATATACCTATAAATTCTTCAAAATAGACAGGATGGCCCCTTAATATGTTCATTCATTTATTCAACAAATATTGATAACATGTTGATTCTTAAGCATCCCTTCATGTGCCAAAAATATAGTGATACACAGGGATAATAACGGTTCCTAACACCAGAAAATTTCCATCGAAAGGAAGAAGATAAAAAGAAACTCTATCTAGAGGATAAAATAGAAAACACATAACTTGGTAAACATAGATGCATAGATTCCATTAGTGTTCTGAATAAAAATGAAACATGACATAATTCAGTGTCTAAGGAAGAGAAACTACTGTAGCATATACAAGGAAGGATTTTCTAAGAAAACATCATTTGAATTATGACATGAATTATGATAGAACCTGGACAAGCAAAAGTTCAGGTGAGAGCACCCATGAAGAAGTCAAGGGCTTAAAATGGAAACAAAACTGGGGTATTCAACAAACTAAACGAAGCTAATAAGGTGTTGTCTTCCTTCTTTCATGCCAAAATTGAAAACTTTGCAAAGGACAGAAGACTTAATATGCTTAGAGCCTTTGAGAGATGAAGACCCTAATGTTCTTCTGCGAGTATGTAGACTTTTTTACATTTTAAAACTGATACATAAAGACTTCTAAGAATCTTCACTTTCACATCAATCATTATTTTGGAAATGAATTCTGGACTTGGACCCTAGCTAAGTGACCTGAACCCAAGCTCACAGCCCACACAATCAATATTTAAGTAGTTTTACGTATATAAGCACATGTAAACCTCAGAATAACCTATGTGATTAACATTCTAATATTGTTCATGAAATTTTGAGAGTGGTTCTTAAATAGCTGAATTGAGGAATATTAAATTCATAAATACATAGGTTCTAAAATACCACTTTTATTTTTATCTCTTCTCCATTTCTACTGCATAATCTACCTTATTTACTTTTCCTTCAAAATGTCTTGCATTTATCTTTTTTTCTTAATCCAAGTAGTATTATTTTACGATTTTTCATCACCTCATGTTCTTCCCTATGTTTAATGCCTTTCCATCTGTGTCTTCCTGGCTAAATCTTACACATCTTTCAAAGCCCAGTTTAACTATTCTCCCAACCTTAATGTTCTTCCTATGAACTAGACCAAATAATATAGTTTACGTCTCTTTGGCACTTAGCACTTGGAGTATCAGCTCTCCTTCTACCTGTGTATATCTCACGGCATCTAGCAAATTGCCCACCCAGAACAAATACTTCTGGAAATGGTGAGGATGGAGGAAGGTGGAGATAGTACTCTATCCCATACTTTTCATATGGAGGAGAGAAAATGTGGGCATTCTAGAAGAGAAAAGCATGTAGCAACATGCAGGCCTCTCCTTCCCAAAAAGAAAGAGAGACATCAATTGATTAATTAGGGGAAAGGCCCGAAATTGTAAATTCCTGTTTCTGTATTTCTTCAAAGCAGTTGTGTCTCAAGGTGCATGCTTCCTCTGCTTTTCTGAAAGCAGGCTCTGTATCTGTCAATGCCTGCATTTCTGAGCACATACATTTTATTGTACAGGGAAAATATTAGGAAGCCTGATTATAGCTACATATCTGAAACACACTTTCTCATTTACTTATTAAGCTATAGTATTTTTATCTCCATCTTTATGATTCTCTACCTTAAAAACTTTCAATACATACTTAATGAATGAATAAATGAGTGAATGAACACCAAGTAGAGGATGATAACCCACCCACCCATCTCAGTTTTGTATTTTGGCCTTATTAAAAGGCCAATCTTCCAATTACCTTTGGAAGATTCACAAAATGAGACAATAATATAAATAAGTATTCTCTGTAGCATAATTATTTCACTTGGCCCTTGAGACAACACATCAGTGTGGCAAAGTTATATTTTGAGGTTTCTTTAAAAATTTCTCCAAAATAAAGTCCTTTTCGATTTTAAAGACTAGAAGACTGAATGCTAAATATCTTATCCACCAACATTGATGAGAAGTTGTATCAAATAGAATGCTTTAGACATACATAAACAGGCACGTTGCATGCACTACTCATCAGTCAAGCACTCTCGTTTATTTCAATACACCATTGTGAACATAGAGACTGATATTTAGACACTAGGAAATTTACATTTCCAAGAAATTGAAATAACCCCAAATACTGCATAACTAAACAATTATTACATTGAAAATAGTGTCTGTTATTCTTTCATAAAACTAGAATTGATGCATAACAAATACAGCCCCATTCCTCATGAGACTCCCGGGAGAGTCCCTGCTGTGCTATACTTTAATTCACTATTTGATCCGAGCTGCGGGTGGGCGGAGGGGCGCAGGGCGGGTGGGGAGGGGGAAGAAAAAGAAACATTTAACATTATCAAAATTAAAGTTGAAGAAAGCAGTCATAATAATTCTCAGTATCAATGCAATTGTTACCAACAGCTGTTTAAGACAATTCTCTGCATTCTATGCTTAAACAAAGTACATTACTAAAATAAAAATTGTGAGTCATACCAAAGAACTAGAATTCTGAATTCATCAGCAAAGAAAAATACAAGTAAAAATCATATTGTCTTTTTTTAAAAAAAAAATTCAAATCTTTTCCATTACTTCTCTGATTTAAATGTTTTCTAGTAGTGTTTTTTCTACAGTGGCCACAATTTCCTCTGTAAAAAACACCAGTTTCTGGGAAGCACATTGTACCAATATCATTCTGCTAGAATATAGCAATTATCTAACAGCTTAACTGTCACCAAAATATTTTTAACTAAAATTAAAAATGCACTACACATCATATTCTTGTAGGACTTTAATTTATATTTTAATTTATATATTTCACTATTTAGAACCTTTCCATTTTCCTCTCCATGAATTTGCCATTTAGATTTGAGTTCACTGGAGGAGAACTAAAACTTAAGCTGTTATGGCCAGGTGCGATAATAATATTATCCACCAGTACAGAGGTTCACCTATTAATGATTTCCAACAATGTCTGAAACAGAAATGCCACGTCAGTGGGGTTATTTCATTGAAGCTAGGCCTCATTCAGCTGTGATCTCACCATCTAATCACGTTTTTCTCAAGTTATAAAAAAGACAGTGCTTGTTAGGTGGAAGAAGCATCAAGCTTTTCCAAGTCTAATAACGTCACCATCAAAGAAGCAGCAATTTATAGTTGTTAGCCACTTGTCATTGCATGAATACCAGTCTGTTTAAAATGTTACCTCTGTTTGTGTGGAAATTGCTATCCATTTCAACCAGAGTCCTATTAGCAGCCATCTACTCTACTGCTAGAGTCCTGGCTTTAGAAGAAAGGGATAGTTAGGCAGCTTTTGATGAGAAATAAAAATTAGCCTAAAATTTATCATATTTAAAGGACTTTTACTAAGGAGAAAATTCAGACCACGGATATCTCTCCAACACTCCTACCATACTACACTCCACATGATCTAGGTTTAGCTTTACCCCCTGAAACCTCCATGTAGGAACCCAGCAGAACCCATAAGCTGGTTCACTTACGGGTTTTCACCCTCCTTCATAATGGAGACATATTAGTCCCAAGGCTATTATGTTTTGGTCCTATTTTCTTTATCTTTCCAAAGTCTACATGGCAAAAGCAATGCTTTGTCTTCTTCCAGTAACGTTATTATCCTCTTTTTTCTAAACCATTATTTTCTTTTCTTCTTACTGTCTACAAGTAAATTAGGCATGTTTTGAACATTTAAATTAAAAAATGCTTAATACTTTGTTAGACTTAATCTGTCACGCAGGTCTAAAAAAACACTATAATATTTTCTCACAATTACTGATGTCTATAGCACAAGGTAGACAATATATTTAAAAAAAAAATAACAAGACCAAAACAGTAAATAAATATGTTGTATTTTAGGGAAGAGATTGGGAGTGATACTCCAATCTCTTATTTAGGGGACTCCAGTGTGATTAACAGCCTAGGCTTTGTATGTCTCCCTTTCCCCAAAGGATAAATATTTACTAAACTAACCTATGATTTTGCAGTGAAAAGCTGGGGAGAGCAGTCACTTCTTCTTCTCTTTCATTCTGGAGACAGGGTATTTGAAGGAAAGATACATTCTGCATTATTCATCTATGCTCTTACCCTAAGCATGAAGATCTAGCCCCAAACCACAGTGGCCTGTGGTTCTGTGTTAGATATACCATTTTCCTGTAAATATAAGCCACCATCTGCAGTATGAACATCACTAATAAACAATGTTATTTATCCATCCTCATCTGTTTTAGTCTTTTGTCTCATATTTCAGTTGTTCAGAACAGTGTTAGGGAATTGATAGTTTCAGTTCATAGACTCCCTAACCCAGCACGTTTGAAGAAATTGTATCTTTTCTTAATTCGTCTACCACTTAATAGAAAGGATAATCCGAAGATCATCACTGTATGTTTGGAACCATCAAGTAACTTAATACCCATTTTTTTTCTCAGGTTCGTTTTTAACCAGTCAGCCTATCAAACAAGTGTTTTGGTATAACAGAGAAATTACATGAATAACCTGCTTAAATATATAACAGAACATTAGTATTTGCATAAGTTAATTTATCCCAGAGCAATAAGTTAACATAAGGTAATAAGAGTTAACATATTAAACAAATGATGGTTAATAGCTGATATTTAGTGAACACTATGTGATGATAATACTACTGAAAACATGTTGTCTTATTTAATTTTCAAAGCAGCCCTATGAGAGGAACTATTGTTATCTATACTTTAAAAATGTTAAAATTCTAGCTTTAAAACCCTGTGTGAGGACATAGAACTCTTCCAGGATTGAAAGACAGGTCTGTTTGACCTCAGAGTTCATGTGCTCTGGAACCACACTTTATATTGTCTTTGCAAGAATTCTCTTGTTAAACTATAACATCATATGGGAAATTAATTCCATTTTATTCAGTTTGAATTTGCTGGTCAAATCTTACCAACATGTAAAAATATACACAAATTAATCAAGGATGCAGCACTGCAAAATTCACAGATGTTATTAGGAGCCTATTGTCTTTAAACAAAAGATTTGTCTAAAAGATAAATGTAAAATGAGGATCCTTTATGTTTTGACATTTCCAGGAATAGAGATGCAGAGAGATTGTTTCAGTTATTTGGGATCCATCTTAAAGAGTTGTGGGAAAGTAAAACAAATCGGAAGCAGTTCCAACTGCCACATAATCAAATCTTATGGAGAACTGAGACGCTATGCCATGTGTAACAGCAGCTCCAAAGCCCAGTTTTCCTGTTACCCTTCTCAGCAGCACCCCAATTAATTCAAACCTCTTCTAACCTGCCATAATGGTGACTCAACAGCTTTATTTTGCTTCTCTTCATGCGCTGTTTTTTTTTCCTATTCTGCTCCTGATCGCCTTCACTCTTTTTCTATGAATTCTGCTTTCTTCAGATATCAATTGCCTTATGACTTTTGCTCTAGATGAGCTCAGCTTAAAACATCATTAGCTTTCCAACTTAGATTCAAGCTGTTATAGGCTGATGGTTTATTGTTTTCATGCTTTTGATTTTATCCTACTCCAGTGGTATATACCAAGCAGTTTTCTTCCTAAAGCAATCAGACTTTCTTTTGTTTATTTTGAAACTTCACTTTTGATGTTTCATGTTTTATTCCAATTATTTCAGAGAAAGACAATGCCTTTGAGGATATATTTACTTCATTTACAGGCATATAGTTTCCTATAAGACACAATATGCCTATATTTAATTTAAAGTTTTTTTAACTTCAGTTTCAACCCAACAATTTTTTGTTTTGTTACTACCGAGACTGAGTCTCGGTCTGTCACCCAGGCTAGAGTGCAGTGGCGTGTTCTTGGCTCACTGCAACCTCCACCTCCCAGGCTCAAGTAATCCTTGTGCCTTGGCCTCCAGAGTAGCTGGGATTAAAGGCCCCTGCCACCATGCCTGGCTAATTTTTGTATTTTTAGTAAAGATGGGTTTCACCATGTTGCCCAGGCTGGTCTCAAACTCCTGACCTCAAATTATCCACCTGCCTTGGCCTCCCAAAATTCTGGGATTACAGACATGAGCCACCATGCCTGTCCAGACTTGTTTTATTTTTAATCATCACTGATGATGTTGGCCAGTTTACTGGTGTAGCATGTATCAGTGTTAGCATGCAGCACATGCTGCATGTTTTAATCATTACTGAATATATGTTTTAATCATTACTGAATAATAAAATTGGGAGGTATAATCAAAACTGTGGTTTCTTTTCTCTATAGTCACAACGTTTCCCTCTACCATACTTCTAGTAATACATCCCACCCCCTCCTATCCATACAAGTGAATCTTAACGATAGTGACCCTTGCCTCTGACCACAGTGAGTGGTTCAGTAATAGATTCATGACCTAGACCAGACCAATCATAGCTCTAATACAGATTTTATGTAACTGAGGCTATTAGTTCCTTCTTTAGAAAACTCTTTAATAATGGGATTCCAAAGTTGTTCAGCAATCACAATTCTTAACACATGGGGAAAGTTTGCCTTTCATAGAAGAAAATACTGTAAAGCCAATTAACAATAAGCAAAGAGAGCTGGAGGGACTGAGAGAAAGAGTTCTGGCTTTGACCAAGTTCAAGTTCCTGTTCCTTAAGCCCCTAGAACTGTCCAAGTCAGAGCTACAGCGATATTCCTCCAATAAATCTTCTTTATTGCTTAAATTAATTCAAATTGGGTTCCTGTAATTTATAACTGAAAACACAGTAATATAGCATTCTTCATCTATCACACATTATTACTAATAAAGAATACCCTGATTGTGACTCTCAGTCTCTATTAATCATAGTGTCTTCATTGAACAGAATTCTTATCCAAGCTTATTTGAAAGTACCTCTACTCCACCATGGGTAACACAAACTCATCCTTTATCCCCCAATTACTTTGACTATGTAACTTTCCAAGTATATCAGTGATACAGTCTTGAATTTTGAGAAACACTGCTCAACTTCAGATAAGATAAAAAAAATCTACACTGTACAAATAAAATCCAAACTTTTTCAACTTGAAATTTGAAGCTATTTTTGTGGCCTATACCTACCATTTCTACCTAAATTCTCATTGTTTTCTATCACAAATCTTACAATTATCTGTATAATAGTCCCTAGTCACATATTTATATTTCTATCTCTGCATCATTTATTTTACCTAAAATGCCTTTCTTATTTTCATCTTATTTTCTAAGCTTTGTCTAGCTCAAACACTATCTTATCCTTGGAGAATGAATTTGCCGGGAGGCAAACTAAACTAATCAAGAGGAATTGAAACTAAATGTGATGAGGGAGGAGAAAAACATCCCGATAAATATGTAAATCAATTTACTATGGAAAACAGTAGCTATAACATTCAAAAAGGCAAATATTGTGGGTAGTACCAGTGAGTCATATAAGAAAACAATTGAACCCAAAACCAGTGATAATGCTTATAACACCAAATGCAAATATATATCCTTATACAAATTCTAAGTAATGTGAATCTTAAATTTTAGTGAAAAAGCAATTTTTAAAAATGTAGACTTGCTGGATTTTTGTAAAAGGAGATTACAATGTTAGAAGGACATATAGACCTACTAAGAAATAGAGAAGAGTGATATAGAGTGACAAATACTATGTCCACCTAGAAACCAAAGATTCTGAAAGATAAAGATTACTGGAGACTAGGGGATACTTTTTAAAAAAGAAAAGGTTAATCCGATATATTTTGCTATGAGGTTAGAGCTTGTATCATGGTTAGGGTTATTGTGAGGGTTATTCTAGGGGTGAAGTTTAGGATTAGGGAATACCAAATAGGGAATAAGATATTTGCGGAGGGAAGAGCCAAGACGGTCAATTAGATGGAGTCAGGAAGAGCTTCTCCCCTTGGGAGACTAGACCATCGTGTAGACTAGCACACTCTGAACAGATCTTCAGAAAGAAGGCATTGAGGGTGGATAGAGAAAGAACGCAGATCCCAGGACCAGAAGGAGAGGAAGCTGGAAACCCTGCATAGGATTGCCAAGTACCAGGACTCCTTCCTGGCCCTGGAGTGGCTCTCACTGAAAGGATGAGTGAGATAGGCATGGAGTGGCACACTCTAAGCACAGAACTCCAGGATCCCAGCTGCAGAAGACCTGTGACCCCCCACAGACATGTGCAGTGAGAACCACCTGGAGAGTTGGCAGAGTCAGAACTTCAGTCTGCATGGAGCCCAGAGGGTTTGGCAAATTAACAAATGCAGTGGAGCACAGCCATGGGTGCCTATCCCCTGAGGCTTGCCATACTTCTCTCTAGGTGGTTTTTGCCTTTGTTAATTGCCATACCTGAAGAGATCAGGGTTGTCTTGCTTGTAGGACAGGGCCAATCTGATCTAAATACCCCAATGTCTGCTGGACTTTCCCAGGGACCCTGCTTAGCCTCACCCACATGCAGCACAGCCTCAGCTGCCCCATCAAAACAATTCCTAGAGACTACCACCATAGCATTTTGCTGGCAGCCCCTGCCTTCCTGTTAGAGCAGTTTGCAGATGGACCCCCACTAGCATGCCCTCCTCCACTGGTGCACACTCACCTACAGACTCCCCTCATTGCTCTATTGGCATGCACGTATCCATGGCCCCTCTGCCCCACATTGGTGTACATACACATGCATGCCTGCAGCTACCCTCTAATTCCAACCTCCCCCGACCCCCTGTTTGTGCACACTCACCTGTGGCCTCCCACTGACCCACTGGTATGCACTTACCTGCCCCTGACCCTTCCACTGTAGCACATTCTCTCGCAGACCCTTGCCATGCTGCCACAGTGCTTTTGCTGAAAGCCCCCTTTAAAGGGTTGTTGCCACAGACTCGAAATACTTTGGCCCCTCCAGTGCACCAGGTGCTTAGCCTGCAGGGGCCAGAGAACAATGCCACAAGCCTGGGCTCAGCCCCCAGAGATATAGCACACAGCAAAGGAGTGCTGAGCTGAGCCTTGGCCCCATGAAAGCATCCAGAAATGAAGCCAACTGACTAAACCCAATGTATTAGTCTATTTCCATACTTCTATGAAGAAATACCCAAGACTGGGTAATTTATAAAGAAAAAGGTTTAATGGACTCACAGTTCCACATGGCTGGGGAGGCCTCACATTCATGGAAGATGAAAGAAGAGCAAATACACATCTTACATGGCAGCCAGCAAGAGGACATGGGCAGGAGAACTGCTCTTTACAAAACCATCAGACCTTGTGAGACTTATTTACCATCACAAGAACAGCATGAGAAAAACCTGCCCCCATGATTCAATCACCTCCCACCAAGTCCCTTCAAGAAGATGTGGGGATTATGGGAGCTATAATTCAAAATAAATTTTGGGTGGAGACATAGCCAAACCATATCATTCCACCCCTGGCTCTCCCAAATCTCCTGTCTTCACATTTCAAAACTTATCATGCCTTTCTGACAGCTCCAAAAAGTCTTAACTCAGTTCAGCATTAACTCAAAAGTCCATAGTTCAAAGTCTCATCTGAGACAAGGCAAGTCCCTTCCGCCTATGAGCCTGTAAAATCCAAAGCAAGTTAGTTACTTCCTAGAAACAATGGGAGTACTGACACTGGATAAATAAACCCATTCCAAAGGGGAGAAATTGGCTAAAATGAAGGAGCCATAGGCCCCATGCAAGTCCAAAATCCAATAAGGCAGTAATTAAACCTTAAAGTTCAAAATGATCTCCTTTGACTCCATGTCTCACATCTAGGTCATACTGATGCAAGAGGTGGGCTCTCACGGTCTTGGGCAGCTCCACCTCTGTGGCTTTGCAGGGTACAGCCCCCCCCCATCCCAGCTGCTTTTATGGGCTGGCATTGAGTGTCTGTGGCTTTTCCAGACACACAGTGCAAGCTGTTGGTGAAGCTATCATTCTGGGGTCTGGAGGACAGTGGACCTCTTCTCACAGCTCTACTAGGCAGTGCCCTACTAGGGGCTCTGTGTGGGGGGAGCTCCAACCCCATATTTCTCTCCTGCATTGCCCTAGCAGAGGTTCTCCATGAGGGCCCTGCCCCTGCAGCAAAGTCTGTCTGTTTCCATACATCCTCTGAAATCTAGGTCGAGGTTCCCAAACCTCAATTCTTGACTTCTATGCATCAGCAGGCTCAACACCACATGGAAGCTGCCAAGTCTTGGGACTTGCATCCCTGAAGCCGAGGTCCACGCTGTACTTTGACCCCTTTTAGCCACAGTTGGAGCATTAGAGCACCAAGTCCTAAGGCTGCACATAGCAGGGGGGCCCTGGGCCTGGCCCACAAAACCATTTTTCCCACCTAGGCCTCTGGGCCTGTGATGGGAGGGGCTGCCTTGAAGGTCTCTGACACGCTGTGGAGACATTTTTCCCATGGTCTTGGTGATTAACATTCTGCTGCTTGTTACTTATACAAATGTCTACAGCCAGCTTGGCCTGAATTTCTCCCCAGGAAATGGGTTTTTCTTTTCTACTGTATCATCAGGCTGCATTTTTTTTTTCAAGCTTTTATGCTGCTTCCTCTTGAAAACTTTGCCATTTAGAAATTTCTTTCATCAAATACTCTAAATCATCTCTCTCAAGTTCAAAGTTTCACAGATCTCTAGGGCCAAGCAAAATGCCACCAGTCTCTTTGCATACCAAGAGTGACCTTTACTCCAGTTCCCAACAAGTTCCTCATCTCCGTCTGACACTACCTCAGTCTGGACTTTATGTCCATATCACTATAAGCATTTTGGTCAAAGCCATTCAACAAGTCTCTAGGAAGTTCCAAACTTTCCCATATTTTCCTGTTTTCTTCTGAGCCCTCCCCATCTGTTCCAACCTCTGCCTGTTACCCCATTCCAAAGTCGCTTCCACATTTTCAGGTATCTTTACAGCAGTGCCCCACTCATGGTACCAATTTACTGTATTCGTCCATTTTCATACTGCTATAAAGAAATACCTGAGACTGGATAATTTATAAAGTAAAAGAGGTTTAATGGACTCACAATTCCACATGGCTGGGGAGGCATCACAATCAGGGTGGAAGGCGAGGAGGAGCAAAGGCACATCTTACATGGCAGCAGGCAAGACAGTATGTGCAGGGGAACTGCCCTTTATAAAACCATCAGATCTCGTGAGACTTATTCACTACTAGGAGAACAGCATGGGAAGAGCCCACCCCCATGATTCAATTACCTCTCACTGTGTCCCTCCTACAACATGTGGAGATTATGGGAGCTACAATTCAAGTTGAGACTTGGGTGTTGACACTGCCAAATCATATCACCCAACATATACCACTATCAAACCCTCAAGGATATTAAAGAATATAAGAGCAAAAACAGCCATCCAAAGGACAGCAACTTCAAAGAGTAAAGGAACATCAGCCCACACAGATGAGAAAGAACTAGTGCAAGAATTCTGGCAAATCTAAAAACCAAAGTGTCTTCTCACCTCCAAATGATCACATTAGCTCCCCAGCAATGGTTCTCTACCAGATTAAAATGGCTGAACTAACAGCATAGAATTCAGAATATGGATGGAAAGGAAGCTCAATGAGATTCAGGAGAAGTTTAAATACATTTCAAAGACAACAGTAAAATGATCCAAAAGTTGGAATATGACAAAGCCATTTTAAACAAGAACCAGAGTGAACTTCTAGGAATGAAAAATTTACTACAGGAATGTTGAATGCAATTGGAAGCGTTAATAACAGAATAGACCAAGCTGAAGAAAGGATCTCAGAACTCAAACAATTCCTTCAAATCAATGCACACTAACAGAAATTTTTTTAAGAAGTATTTTAAAAAATGAATAAAACCTGAGAAATATGGGATTATAGGGAGACCAAACCTATGACTTATTGGCATTCCTGAAAGGGGGGGTAGAGAGAGAAGCAACTTGTAAAATATATTTGAGGATATTTTCCACAAAAATTCCCCAATCTCCCTAGAGAGGGTGCCATGCAAATTCAGGAAATTCAAAGAACCCCTGTGAGATACTATACAAATGATCATCTCCAAGACACTTAGTCATCAGATTCACCAAAGTCAACATAAAATAAAAAGTCTTAAAGGCAACTAGAGAGAAAGAAGTAAGTCACACCAAAAGGGAACTCCATCAACCTAACAGCAGACTTTTCAGTGGAAATCTTACAAGTCAGAAAAGATTTGGGGCCTATATACAGTATTTTTAAAGAAAAAAATCCAACCAAGAATTTAATTTCCAGCCAAACTAAACTTCATAAGTGAAGGAAAAATAAAATCCTTTTCAGGCAATCAAATGCTAAGGAAACTCATTATCACCAGACTATCTTACAAGAGGTTCTTAAGGGAGTGCTAAACATGGAAACAGAAGGTTGATACATGTTACCATAAAAACACACTTAAGTACGTAACCCACTAACACAATAAAGCAATTATACAATCAAGGCTACATAAGAACCAGCTAACATCATGATGACAGGATCAAATACTCACATATCAATATTGACCTTGAATATACATGAGCTAAATGCCCCTCTTAAAAGGCACAGTGTGGAAATTTAGATAAAGTAGCAAGATGCAACTGTATGCTGTCTTCAAGAAGCCCATCTCACATGCAGTGACACCCACAAGCTCAGAATACAGGAATGGAGAAGAATCAAACAAATGGAAAGCAAAAAAGAGCAGGGGTTGCTATTGTTATTTTAGACAAAACACACTTTACACTAACAATGATCAAAAATGACAAATAAGGGCATTACATAATGATAAAGGGTTCAATTAACAAGAAGACTTAACTACCTTAAATATATACACCCAACATTGGTGTACCCAGATTCATTAAACAAGTTCTTGGAGACCTGCAAAAGAAGCTTAGATAAACACACAATAATAACAGGAGACTTCAACACCCCATTGACAGTGTTAGACAGATCATCAAGGCAGGAAACTAACAAAGGTACTCAGGACCAAATCTTGACACTTGACCAAATAGATCTAAAAGACATCTACAAAATATTCCATCCAACAATGAGAATATACATTCTTTTCATCTGTGCATGGATGATACTCTAAGATCGACCATATGCTTGGCCATAAAACAATTCTTAACAAATTTTAGAAAACTAAAATCATACTGACCACTCTCTCAGACTGCAGTGCAATAAAAATATAAATAATAAAAAGATCTCTCAAAACCATACTATTACATGGAAATTAAACAACCTGCTCCTGAATGACCTTAGGGTAAAGAATAAAATTAAGCCAGAAATCAAGAAATTCTTTGAAACTAATAAAGATACAACATATCAGAATATCTGGGACACAGCTAAAGCAGTGTTAAGTGGAAAGTTTAGAGTGCTAAATGACTGCATCAAGAAGTTGGAAATATCTTCAATTAGCAACCTAACATCACACCTACAGTAACTAGAAAAATAAGAGCAAACTAATCCCAAGGCTAGCAGCAGAAAAGAAATAACCAAAATAAGAGCTTAACTGAATGAAATAAAGTTGCAAAACTCCATACAAAAGATAACTGAAATCAAAAGTTTGTTCTTCATAAGAACAGACTACTAGCTAGATTAATAAAGAAAAAAGATTCAAATAAACAATCATAAATGACAAACGTGACATTACCACTGATCCCACAGAAATTTAAAAAAAAAACAAAACAAAACTCAGAGACTGCTACAAACTCCCCTATACACACAAACTAGAATACCTAGAAAAAAATGGGTAAATTCCTGGAAACAATGTCTCAAGATTCACCAACAAAAAAAGAAAGAAAGAATGAAATCCTGAACAGACCAATAACAAGTAACCATACTTGAATCAGTAATGAAAAACCTACCAACCAGAAAAAGCCCTGGAGGCAGATTTCACAGCCAAATTATACCAAAGGTACAAAGAAGAGCTGGTACCTATCCTACTGAAATTATTCCAAAAATCTAGGAGGAGGGATTCCTTCCTAACTCATTCTGTGAGGCCAGCATCATCCTGATACCAAAACCAGGCAGAGACACAATGAAAACCACCACCACCACCAACAACAAAAAACTTCTGGCCAATATCCCTGATGAACATAGATGCAAAAATCCTTAACAAAATACTAGCAAACCAAATCCAGCAGCACATCAAAAAGCTAATGCACCAAGATCAAGAAGGCTGCATTACTGGGATGCAAGGTTGGTTTAACAAACAAATTAATGAATGTGTCTCATCACATAAACAGAACTAAAAACAAAAGCCACATCATCATCTCAACAGCCACAGTAAAGATTGTGATAAAATTCAGCATCCCTTCATGTTAAAAACCCTCAACAAAGTAGGCATCAAAGGACCACACCTCAAAATAATGAGAGCCATCTATGACAAACCCACAGCCAACATCATAGTGAATGGGCAAAAGCTGGAAGTATTTCCTTTGAGAACCAGAACAAGACAAGGATGTCCACTCTCACCACTCCTATTCATCATAGTTCTGGAAATCCTAGCCAGAACAATCAGTCAAGATAAACAAACAAACAAAAAAGACATCCAAATAGGAAGAGAAGAAGTCAAACTATCTGAGGATATGACTGTATACCCAGAAAACCCTGTAATGTCTGCACAAAGACTCCCAGAACTGATAAACAACCTCAGTAAAATGTCAAGACACAAAATCAGTGTACAAAAATCAGTAACATTTTTATACATCAATAACATTCAATCCAAGAGCCAAATCAAGAACACAGTTTCACACACAGACCAATGGAACAAGTTAGAGAGCCCAGAATTAAAACCATACCCCTACAACCATTTAATCTGTGACAAAGTTGACAACAACAAACAATGTGGAAAGAACTCCTTATTCAATAAATGGTGCTAAAATAACTGGCTAGCTGTATGCAGAGATCATATGTAACTGGACCCCTTCCTTTCAATATATACACAAATTAACTCAGAATGGACTAAAGACTTAAATGTAAGACCTAAAACTATAAAAACCCTAGGAAAAAAAACCTAGGAAGAACAATTCTGGACATAAGCCTTGGCAAAGATTTTATGACAAAGTCTCCAAAATCAATTGATACAAAAACAAAAATAAAGTGGGACCTAATTAAACTAAAAAACTTAAACATAGCAAAAAAAAAAAAAAAACCACCACTATTAACAGATTAAATTGACAACCTACAGAATGGAAGAAAATATTTGCATGCTATGTATCCAACAAAGTTCTAATATTCAGAATCTATAAAGAAATGAAATCAACAAGCAAAAACAAACAGCCTCATCAAAAAATGGGCAAAGGATATGAATAGACACTTCTCATAAGACATACACACACCCAACAATCATATGAAAAAATGCTCAACATCTCTAATCATTAGAAAAATGCACACCAAAACCACAATGATAAGCCATCTCACACCAGTCAGCATGGCTATTAAAAAGTCAAAAAATTATAGTTGCTGTAGAGGTTGAGGAGAAAAGGGTATGCTTATACACTGCTGGTGAGAATGTAAATTAATTCAGCCAGTGTGGAAAGCAGTTGGGAGATTTCTCAACGACCTTAGAACCAACTGACCCATCAGTCACATTATTAGGTACACACTGAAAAGAATATAAATTGTCCAACCACAAAGACACATGCATGTGTATGTCCATCATGGCACCATTTACCATAGCAAAGACATGGAATCAACCTAGATTCCTATCAACAGTAGACTGGATAAGGAAAATATGGGACATATACACCATGGAATACCATGCAGCCATAAAAAAGAACAAGATCCCGTCCTTTGTAGCAACATTGATAGAGCTGAAGACTATTATCCCTAAGTGAATCAATGCAGGAACAGAAAACCAAATACCATGTTTTCACTTATAAATGGGAGCTAAACATTGAGTAACACCTGGACACAAAGATGAGATCCTGGAGCCTAATTGATGGGGGATGGTGGGAAGAGAATGAGAGTTGAAAAAGCACTAATTGACTACTAAGCTCACTACCTGGGTGATGAAATGATTTGTACACCAAACCCCAGCAACATGCAATTTATACGTTTGATAAACATGCGTGTGTACCTTTGAACCTAAAATAAGAAAAGGAAAAAAAAAATGATTTGCACACAAGCAGAGTAGAGTAGTGTAATTAGAGAATCACTTGACTCAAAACAGAGTTCATGACAAGTTCTACCATATTGTTCCTGAAAATGTGAAGTCCCAGAGAAGGGTAGGATTTACCACTGGAAATTATTTAGAACCTGATTTTAACCAATAAGGAGGAATTGGATGAAAAAAATAAATAAAATACAAAACCCGACAAATGATGTTAAAGTATCATGAAAATGTTAACCTGAAGAGAGCTGGCATGGTTGTATGAATAGCAAGCACACTGTGCTTTAAAGTAAAAAGAACAATTAGTTAAAAAAAAAAGTGGTCTGTACCTATTAATAAACATAATTCTTAGGAAAACACAACATTTTAAACCAGCATATATGCAAGAACAAATAGCCTATAATTAAAATGATTATTTGGAGAAATTAAAAATGTTACTTTCATAGTGGGAAGTTTAAAAATAGTGGCTTACATTCCTCTGAATGAATAGGCACATTCAACAAATAGTAAGAACATAAAAAATATGAACATATCAATTACCAAACTTGCTATGATACTACATATACAGAATCATGCATGCCAAAATTAAAGATTGCACAATTTTCTCAAGTGCATGTGATTCATTTACAAACAATTCATCAAGCACCAAGCACTAAAATAATTTCAAAAACCAAAAGACAGTTAACATATAAAGCATATTCTTGAATAATAAAGCACTTCATTTATGTGTAGTTAATTTTAAAAATAACAAAAGGCGGCTGGGCGCGGTGACTCAATGCCTGTAATCCCAGTACATTGGGAGGTGGAGGTGGGCGGATCACAAGGTCAGAGTTCGAGACCAGCCTGGCCAACAGGGTGAAACCCCATCTCTACTAAATATACAACAACAAAAAAAAATTAGCTGAGCATGGTGGTGGGCACCTGTAATCCCAGCTACTCAGGAGGCTGAGGCAGGAGAATCGCTTGAACCCAGGAGGTGGAAGTTGCAGAGAGCCGAGATTGTGCTACTGCACTCTAGCCTGGGGGACAGAGCAAGACTCTGTCTCAAAAAAAATAAAAATAAAATAAAATAAAATATAACAACAAAAGAAGAAACACAGTTAGTTGAAAAGGTGAGAGGGCATGGTGGCTCACATCTGTAATCCCAGCACTTTGGGAGGCCAAGGCAGGAGGATCACTTGATGTCAGCAGTTCCAGGACAGCCTGGGCAATGTGGTGAAACCCTGTCTCTACTAAAAATACAGAAATTAGCTGGATGTGATGGCAGATGCCTGCAATCCCAGCTGCTAGGGAGGCTGAGACAGGAGAATCACTTGAACCCAGGAGGTGGAGGTTGCAGTGAGCCGAGATCGCACCACTGCACTCCAGCCTGGGTGACAGTGCGAGACTTTGTCTCAAAAAAGTGAAAAGAAAAGAAAAATTTAAAAAGCATTTCTAAATAGATCATAACTGAAAAAGTAACAAATTAGAATAAACTTAAAATAATCAAATGTGAAAATGCTGCATGTTAAAACAAGTGAAACAAGTAATCATTACAAGTGTCCTTCACTACCCAACTTTCTTGATGTGAACAATCCAGCTAATTTCTGTATTGGGTGAAATTAGTATTTTTACTCTACAATTTAATTGGTTATTTACGTGATAGACAAGTTCTTTTTATGTACATTATACAAATGTCATTTATATCTGATATTGCAGCATTATTTTATAGTGAGAAATCATAGAATGGCTTTTAATGCTTTCTATATATGAAACACTGATATTAAGAAAGTTTTATTAATAAGTAGAGAAACTGGTTGAGAGCATTAGATGGCCTAAGAATGCCATTTGTACTATTTAAACAGTGAAATATAATAGGCATATAATATGCAAAAATTTGCTTTTCAACATATCTTCAGGTAAACATTAAATATAGATAACAAAGGATGCATATATTTATAATCATTATATAAAAACAATAAAACCTAATAGAAATATAGATATGAACAATTAAGGAAAGAGAAATACTGCAAGAATTATATTTGTGATCATAAAGATAATCCTAAATAAAACATAGTCAAAGAGAATATGTTACTGTACATAAAATAGCATAAAATTAAGGTCTATCTAGGTATGCAAAGACTGTTTAACATTTTCAAATGAAACTAATCATGCTAATGGATGAAAGAAAAAATTAACATCATTACAACAGATAAGGAAAAAGGACTTGAAAAAAAAATTAACTATCATCAAATGAAAACTTTAACCTGTGAGACTTTAAAAACAAACTACTAGAAAATCTACAGGAAACATTTAACCATAGAAAACAAAACTACATAAAACCATTATGCTTAAGAGTAAAGCATTAGAAGAATTACTTTTAAAGTAAATAAAGGTAAGGATCTTGCCATCATCACTGTAACAGTTACCTATTGCTGTGAAACAAACTATCTCAAAACTTCTTAGCATTTTATAAAAACAGTGATTTATTAATTCTCATGAGTCTGAATTGTTTGGGCAGGACTCAGATGGGATAACTTGTCCATTTTGTTTAAATCCTTTGGAGCTCACTCATATGGCTTCAATTTGGGCTGAGAAATTCAAGATGCCTCTCTGACATGTCTAGTTTCTAAGCTAGTGTAGTTGGGTCCTTTATCTTTCTCTTCTTTAGATGTTTATCCTCTAGGAGTTCTCTCCACTGATATTCTTTCATTTACTCAGATCTTTCTCTCCATGTGGCCTCTTCAGTAGGATAGCTCATGTTTCTTTACATCGCATCTCAGGGATCTCAGGAAGCCCAAAGTGGAAACTGCTATGTATTATAAAACTTAGGCTTTTAAACTCAGACATCATCACATCTACTTTATTCTTTTCTTTAAATCTAGCTAAATGCTAGGCCAGATTCAGTGTGGGAGATTACATAAGGGCATGAATAAAGCGATGTGTCTTTTATTGGGGGTCATTTTGTAGCAATCTATCATAGCCACTTCATTTCAAGTTTGTATTTGAGATTTTGCCTATCATATTGTGATGAGGAAGGGGATAAGAATGATGATAGTGATATTAAGAATTGAGGGGAAATCTCATTTGGGGATTATATGATTGCATATAGAGAAAATCTTACAGAATGAACAAGAAATATTAAAATAATGTATGTCAATGATCTTAATATAAGTAGCATATTAAAAATGAATTATATTGGGACAGCATGGTGAAACTTCATCTCTACAAAGAATATAAAAATGAACTGGACATGATAGGGCATGCCTATAGTACCAGCTACACAGCAGGGTGAGGTGGTAGGATCAATTTAGCCCAGGAGTTTGAGGCTGCAGTAGCTTAGATCATGCCCCCACACTCCAGAATGGGTAACAGAGCAAGACTCTGTCTCAAAACAAATAAATAAATAAATAAAAATTATACTTCCATATATCATAAACATAAAAATTAAGGATTTTTAAGATAATATGTACATCAGCAAGAAGTCGTCTGAAGTACGTTAGAAATGCCGAGCAAAAATGTTCTAGACCTTTATGAGGACACTGAATACATTATATGGAAAGACATTAAAGAAAATCTATATAAATGAGGAGAAATGGCAAACGGATAAGAACTCTCAATATCATTAAGTAAATAATTTTTCTACTAGCAATACATAAATTTAATAAAATTTTAAATCAGAATTACAATAAAATTTTTCCTGGAACCTAAAAAGTTAATTCTATAATGTTAAAGTGCAAAAAGCCAAGAATAACCAAGACAAATTTGGAAAAAAAATGAGCAAGGTTTGGGGTCTTGTCCTACCACATATCAAAACTAAACAGAGGTGTTAATTCAGCAAGAAGCACAGGAATAAAGGAAGACTGATAAACTGTACTATATTAACAATTATAAACTTCTGTACAATCAAAGAAACCAATGAAATAGAAGATACAAGCAACAGTGTAGAAGGCATATGCAATGACTCGTCTAATACATCACTATCAAAAATATATTTTAATAAAGCCTTCAAATTAATAAGAAAATGAAAATAAAATAGAGAATTGGACAATTACTATACACAGGAAATTGAAGACAAGGAATATCAAAATGATCAATAAACAAAGTAAGGGTTACTCAAATTTTCTAATGATGAATGAAAACAAATCAATAATTATTTGGTAAATTTTAAGCCATTTGAAGATTCTACATGTTTTTAAGAAGGTAAAGACTCTAATAGAGTGCTCATAGAAGTGCAAATTAGTACAATTTATTTGAAGAGTGACTTCACAATAATATCCATTTAAAAGTGCCTAGTGAAACCTTTATACACTTAAACTAGGAAAATATTTACAAGAATGTTTTTTCAGCATTATTTATAATAGCAAAGAAATGAAGTGCAACCTATGAGAGAAGCATAAATACATGTGGAATACCCACACAAAGGAATTGTATAAAGCCATAAAAATTGATAAAAGAGACCCGTGCTTATAAACACAGATGAATCTTTCAAATATATTGAGAGGGAACAAATAAAAGTAAGTTGGGGGCAGTAAAATTTTATACCGATTTTATAATTTTTTTTAATTTCAGCCAGTCATAACAATGATCACATATTTTATAGGTATTTGTGTATGTAGTAAAACTATCTTTGAATGAATGAAATTTAAAAACGTATTCAACACAGTTGTTGGCTCAGTTTCAACTAAGCTAAATAAGTTTTATTATATATTCTTGATGGTAGGCACTTGGATAGTCATATTATTTATATTTTTGTGTGCATGCCCTTGAATATTACAAATGTAAAAAAATAGAATTACAGTGATTGGGAGGGATTCTGGGGACATAAAACTTAAAGCAAATGATTTCCTGTTTTTAAAAATAAAAGAATAAATTGTTTTTCATTTTTCAACAAATACTTGTTATAATTCCAGGATATATCAAACACTGTGCTGAGTGCTGAAGAAACAGCCATGAAAAGAAAGACCCAGAAAATCCAGTTACCACTTTCATGGCATTTATAATCTGATTATCATTTAACCTACAGAAAGTGGTGGTTTGTAACAACGTAAGTCACAACAGGCTGCTTATTTGAGAGCCGACCTTATTTCTTTGAGGGGTCCTTTTTTATTTAATGGCAAAGAGAAATATCATGGAATTCAGTAAATCCATGACAATATATAGATTAACTGGTATCAATCTGAAGGGAGGTTTTTTTTTTTTGAATTATTGCACTGTGCAGTTTTCATCTATTAAGAGTTTATTTGTGCTTAGTGGCTTGAGAACAGATACAAATGATAAAGTTGAGTTTTATTTTTCTACATAAAACTTTGAGAATAGAGTATGTTAATATGCAATATAGTAGTACCTATATACATTTACCAGTAATATACCAAAATTCTATTTTTCGCTTTAACCACCCTGCCTGTCATCAATTTACAAATACTCTATGTCATGAATATTTAATTCTTATCTTAAATTGTGATTATCAACTGCAATGGCTTAATTAGGTCGTCCTAATTGATTCTGAAGTATGTTGAATGTTATATGCCTACAACAACTTAGAGGTCTGAAGTTTTCAAATCGTTTTCTCTTTCTAAAACAGCAAAGGGAGTGGACTCATGCATGGGTGTCAGCAGAGACTGTGTTAATAACTGTTGCTTTAGAATACATGATAAATTGTTGCCACCTTTCATTTTGCTTGCCTTTTGATTGCAGCTTCTTTTTAAAAACATTTCTACCAAAGAGAAAATTTACCCTTTCAGTTACTAAAATTTCATCAAAAGAAAAGATACATCAGGGGAGTAAATTTTGTCAATCTATAAAATTTTAGCACACATTGGAACACTTCAGGATTAGTAAGAGTATACCATGTAACAAGTTAGGTTTATCCCAGAAATGCAAGCTTACTTTAACATTGGGAAATCAATAAGTATAATTTACTATATTTACAGAAGAGAAGGGAAAAATTGTAAGATTATTACAATAGTGCAAAAAAATAATTTTACTAAATGTAACCAATTCATGCTGAATAGTCTCCACCAGAAACAAAAGAGAATTCCCTTAATATAATAAGGGTATCTTTAAAACATTTTAGACCTAATGTCATACTCTGTAGTGAGAAAAAAAAATTGCCCTAAAGTAAGAATACCAAGGATATCTGTTTGCCATTTCATTGATCATTATACTGAAGGTCCTAGGAAGTGCAGCAAGCCAGAAAAAAATTACATACTGGAAAGAAAACAAAGTAAAATTATCTTTTCATAGATGGTATTTTCATCCTTATAGAAAATCCTAAGGAATCTCCAAAAGGCTACCAGCACTAATAAATGAGATTAAGAAGTCAGCAGCATAAACATCTATATATTAAAAAAACTATATTTGTAAACTAGTAAAACCATCTGAAAATAAAATTTTAAAATTACTATTTTCTAGAGCCCCAAATATTAATTATGAAAAATTTAACAAAATTAGTGAAAGATATATACATTGATAAACACTATACATTGCTGAGAGACTTGCAAAGGACCTAAATAAAGATAATGGCCATATTTATGGATTAGAAGATAAAGCATTATTAAGATATCAATTCTTCCCACATTGATCTACAGGTTGAAAGTAAACCCAATCAAATCTCAGTAGGCTTTTTTAAAAATGGAATTTGGAAAGCTTATTCTAAAATTTATATAAAAAGATAAAATACATTGAGTAGCTAAAACCATGTTAAAGTAGAGCAAAGTTGGAGGAATTATACCACTGAAATTCAAGACTTAGTATAAAGCTAAAATAATAAAAGATTCAGTGACTTTCATGTAAAGTGGATATATATGTAATCAGAACAAAGAGTTCAGGGATTATGCTGTACTTTAGTCAACTGAGGGTGCAAACGTGCAAACGCAATTCAGTGGGGAAAGGATACTCTTTTCAGGAAATTATTCTAGAAAAACTACCCTTCTTAAGAAAAAAATATGAAAAATAATCTATATCTCACCCCATGTACTAAAATTAATTTAAAATGGATTATATATCTAAAAGTAAAGCTGTAACTATAAAATTATTAGAAGAAAATATCTGCAACCTAGAAGATAAACAAGTACGGACATAAAAGGCACTTCCCATAAAGGAAAAAAGGTCAATAAAGTCTTACAGCCAATAAATTACAGAACTTGGATCCAAACACACTCTGATTGCCAAGGCAAAGTCTGTAACATTATACATTATATGTTTTCTCTCATATTTGTCTTTTTCTCCCCAATCCATATGAACTTCAGAATATGCCAGAAGCAAAGCAATTCTCAATTAGAATAAGTAATGACAAAACATTATTCCTACTTCAAAATCTGGTTTCTTTGGATTTCCAGTAAAGTTTTGGTTTGACTGTGAGTCCTCTAAAATGTTTGTGAACACAAAACTGTTGCAGAGATTTTTATACAATAGAATAAGTTTCTAATAGTAGAGAATAATACATATTTGTGCTTACTATGTACCAAGTCCAATTCTAAATGTTTTATGTTTACTAACTCATTTAATCCCAAAAATAAATCTATGAGTGTGGCACTTTAATCCTATTTTTATAGATGAGAATATTTGAGGCAGAGAGAGAGAACTCACTCAAGCTCAAATAGCTTAGTAGGACTTCTAAACAGGATTTAAACTCGGGCAGTCTGACTCCAGATTTTATACTCTTAACCATGGACTGTGTGCAACTGCTTCTACTGTATAGCTCAAGGCTCTTCAAACTTCCCAGACATACAAATCACCTGGAAGACTTCAAACTTCCCAGACATACAAATCACCTGGAACACACATTCTGGCCTACAACCTGAGATTCTGTTGGTTAGAGAATTTGCATTTCTAAAAATCCCTGCTGGTCTCAGATCATGCACTGGTATAGACCATGTTTTGGGATTTTCTTTCTAATGATCTTTAATACAATAGAGACTTTACCAGACCAGTGCAGTGAACTATAATCTCACTTCAAGGCAGCAAGATGAAATAAACCCCTTCAAATCCCATGACCATGTGAAATTCTTCCCTAAGTCAATATGATTTACACCTAGAGACAATCAAAATATGTTTTATATAATACTAAAAGTATTCTTTGCCAGTCAAAAGGCTGCAAAAACAAGTGCATACTAAGTAGAGAGCTTTTTAATGCGTTTTCTTATAAATGTTCCACAATGAAAAAGGAAGGTAATAACAGTAAACTCTGAAATCTGCTGGCCTTAAGGGCTAAACTCTGTCCACCATTAGCTTGCAGGTACAAAACTCAGGATCTGATGTTTCAGCCAGGACAGACTTCAGCTCTATAAACAGGATGGGCATTTTATAGTAGAAGCTTCTCACATGCTTTTTTTTTTTTTTTTTTTTTTTTTTGAAAGAGGAGGTTTAGTTAGGAAAAACATACCAATCTTAGCTCTAGGAATAAAGTAGGGAAAGGATGCTTTGAAAAAAGCCTGGGCATGTTCTCTGGGGCCCAGGCTATCTGTGGAAAGACAGCTGCTTGAATTTAAGCAAACAAAGATTTTTGCAGGTGTCAGTCAATTTGTTTCACAAGAACAATTAACTCATTTACTCAAAAAGTTAATCAACTCCGTATTCTATTTAAGAGAGAAAAAAAGGATATACTGAGGGTCCCTAAACATAAACAGCAAATATTGGGGAAAATAATTTTTAAATAAAATGCCAGTAGAGGTTGGGTATAAAACCTCCACCAAGAGTCAGTTGGATATGTCCTAAAAGTGGCCAATTTGTCAGCTGTCCTCCAGTACATGAGAACTTAATGGATCATGACTTAAAGACATGATTTTCTGGTGTGCCTTATCTTCTTTTTTACTGCCATGTCTTGGGACATAGTGGTTTCTCAGAATGTAAAAAGTGTTTTCATAATCATTGCTGCTTCCATGTTGGCAAAAAAGAAAAATCACTGCATTTGAGACTTGCATTTCCTCTACTTGCAGATACAATGAAAAAAATATATTTCTTGACATCTCCATTGTCTAAAAATGAAACAAAAGGCGAGAGATGTGAGGGGAAAGGGAGTACAAGCATTAATGCCTGCCAGTTCACACTTCATTTCTAGCATGCTATTGTTAATATTTTGTTGTGTATAAAAAAAAATAGTTTGGACTTCTAGTCTCCAGAACCATGCAAGAATTTTTTTTTTTTCTGGAGGGAAATTTATAGCACTAAATGCCCACAGGAGAAAGCAGGAAAGATCTAAAATCAACACCCTAACATCACAATTAAAAGAACTAGAGAAGCAAGAGCAAACAAATTCAAAAGCTAGCAGAAGACAAGAAATAACTAAGATCAGAGCAGAAATGAAGGAGATAGACAAAAACCCTTCAAAAAAAAAATCAGTGAATCCAGGAGCTTGTTTTTTGAAAAGATTAACAAAATATTGATAGGCTGCTAGCCAGACTAATAAAGAAGAAAGAGAGATCAAATAGACACAATAAAAAATGATAAAGGGGATATCACCAATGATCCCACAGAAATACAAACTGCCATCAGAGAATACTATAAACACCTCTATGCAAATAAACTAGAAAATCTAGAAGAAATGGATAAATTCCTAGACACATACACCCTCCCAAGACTAAACTAGGAAGAAGTCAAATCCCTGAATCGACCAATATAAGTTCTGAAATTGAGGCAATAATTAATAGCCTACCAACCAAAAAGAGCCCAAGACGAGACGGATTCACAACCAAATTCTACCAGAGGTCCAAAGAGGAGCTGGTACCATTCCTTCTGAAACTATTCCAAACAATAGAAAAAGAGGGACTCCTCCCTAACTCATTTGATGAAGCCAGCATCATCCTGATACCAAAACCTGGCAGAGACACAACAAAGCAAGAATAAATTTCTATTGTTGCTGTTGGTCTTTAAATGTTTTTGTTAGCTCTTAAACAAGAAGAATGGTCTATTGCTTGGGAACCAAAATGTAGGCATACAAAATGCTTATAAATTATATTAATATATTTGGTTAATGTACATACATACCTCACTAAAAGCCTGCAGAAAAGTTAATGCTAATGGTTAAAGGAGTTTAATGCAGCTATGTACCTAGAAACTCAGCCAAGATCTTTTTCCATTTGATTCCTTAGATAATCCAGAATATACCCATATGATTCCTTTCACAGTCCAGAGACAAGCCCAGGAGATGCTGTAATTCTACAAGTTAAATCTGTTTTAATTTGTCCCCTGTTCCTGAGCATTGAAGCACTATCAGGAGAGGGAAAAATGCCTATTTGCAAAGTACTTGTGCTTACTACCGTATCTTAATTGTCTTCAAACTGCTATACCAGAAGACTCATTTTGAAATAAATATGACGGTTCAGGTTTGCATCTGTGACCCCACTAAATATTTGTTTTGAGGAGCCTGTGATATTCAGTGTAAACTCTTACATGGAGTCCATAAGAGCTTTATATCCAAAGTGGAATTTTTTTTTTTTTTTTTTTTTTTGAGACGGAGTCTCACTCTGTCCCCCAGGCTGGAGAGCAGTGGCGCGATCTCGGCTCACTGCAAGCTCCGCCTCCTGGGTTCACGCCATTCTCCTGCCTCAGCCTCCCGGGTAGCTGGTACCACAGGCGACCGCCACCACGCCGGGCTATTTTTTTTTTTTTTTTTTTTTTGTATTTTTAGTAGAGACGGGGTTTCACCATGTTGGCCAGGATGGTCTCTATCTCCTGACCTCATGATCCCCCCGCCTTGGCCTCCCAAAGTGCTGGGATTACAGGCGTGAGCCACGGTGCCCAGCCGGAAAAAAATTTTTAAGTGTATTATGAAGGCTTCCCTTTCCCCATGTAGCTGTTTTAGATCATGGCAAAAATGGCCACACTTCTATATCCAGTAAGTTTCAAAAAGTACTTAGATGCATATACCTGGTGTAAGTGCTAGAAAAAAAAGAGTCCTAAGAAGCCCCCAGTAGAATTGAACAGGGGCACCTGGCCTGGCAGGGAGGGAGATTTTTCTAAGGAACTGACTTTCAGTCTGAAGCTTTCTAAATAAATACAGACCAGCTAAGGCATGGGGCCGGTGGAAAGGGAAAGGAAGGCCATGATTCAGCCATAACAAACATTAGGTGTGAAGGCCCTGAGGAAAGATGTGATACAAAGAACTTGAGAAACAAAATGAAGTCGCTGTGGCCGAGGTGGAGAGAGAAAGAACAAAGAACATCTCATGGGGCTGGTACGGCCAGATCAAGCAGAGCTTTTTCAGCCACCTTGAGGATTTCAGGGTGACAGAGGGTTTTAAATAGAGAGATGCTGTTATACACTTACCTCTTTAAGACAATCTCCCTTGCCACTATAGGGAGAATTGATTGACAGGGGAGAGTTGAAGCAGAGACACTGTGAAGAGATTTTTCCTTTGCCCAGGAAGATGATGATTTCACAGTGCACCAAAGTAGTGGGAGTGGAGATGGATAAAAGTGTTTACTGATAGAAGAGAAATAGATGAATCTGAACGTTAAGGAAAGAGGAATATACATTATTCTTAATTTCTGGATTTCTAGCAGGCAAATCCAGCTAACATTTAACATGAAAAAGAAACCTTTGTGTTTAAGCTGCTGAAATGTTGGAGCTATTTTGCTACTGTAGTTAACTGATACAAAGATTTAAAAAGATTTCGGCTAAGTTTGAATATTTGTGCATTCCACTTTAAATCCTACCTTTAGAACCTAATCCCACATAAAGTGAAACTCCAGGTACTTTTAGGAATTTTCAAATACCCTTCAACTAGAGGTGGGGTCCAATCTCATAACTGCGGCAATATAATGGAATGTCTGCTGCCAGGGCATATTATAAATGTTGTTTCTTGTCCTCCAACAAAAGCTGAATGTTTTAACATGGACTGTTCCTAGACCCCCATTCTGACCACTAGCTCCAGTAACTTGTACTGCTTTCCCCCCACCCTTTTCTTTATCCCTTCTTGTAGCCTTAACAGCTTATTATAAAAGCTTCTCTGAAGAAAGGGAATAGCAGCAGTAACAAAATCTCTGTCTCTCTCTCTCACGCACACACACACACACACACACACACACAAACAATCACACAGAGACATGCATGTACATTTTTACTATACTTTTGTTTTTCCTGGTCTTGGTTCACATAATGAATATTCCATCTCCATTTTACAGACAAACAGCTGACTGCTTGTCATGTTTTTTAGAGTGGAAATGTGATTTATGCCATGAACAGATGTAATGAATGTTCTCTTCATGGAGTCTATGCTAACCATATACCTCTTCAAGGTCCTTGTATAAACTGTCCCTCATTCATATAAGAGCTTCTGAGCTTTGCTGAATTTTATTAACATCAACTAATGTCAGTGCTTTTTGTCAAATTCTCACCCACACACGTCTTTTCATATATGTGCACACACACATATGAGTGAGCCCACAGGCCATCTCTCACTCAATATTTCTGAATATTCTCTCCTGTATTTGATGTCTGGTAACTACCATCGTGGCCTACCCAGTACAGAGTGAAGAAGCTTTGCCATGGTGGATCTGGAGCACAGGCAGGGGCACTCAGATCTAGGCAAGTTGCAAAGGGATGAAGTGGCACCAGTGCAACAGACCTGCAGGCCCTGGACAACATCAGCTTAGCATGAATAGCCTGAGATATGAGAAGGACAGAGAGATGACATCATAGGATATTTCTTCTGATGATGAATAAATTATGAGAATGCTAGTAAAACAATAATCACGACCTAGATGAGGCTTGAACACCAATTATCTCCTCAGCCCTTGATTTTTCTACCACACATACAGTTACATAAAGAAATGGTCATAGACATTTACCCAAGAAAGGAGGAAATATGTGAGTAATGTTAGCAGTAATTTGAAATTAAACAGTACATCCTAGGGAAATGAGGACAAATAAAATTATTTTGACTTGAACTCTGACAAGCTGCAAATGAGATTTTGGTTCACTGCTTTCCTGGTCATTATATGGAAAGAAAATGGCTCTTTTCCTTAGCCTTATTCTCAGTCTTTCTATGACAGTCTTGCTTGTGCACTATGTTTTTCTCTTAAAATTTAAACACCCTTTTCTACCCACCCACAGGATAAGATGCCAAGTGCTATTCCCTGATCAGTTATTGATTTTGTGCCATCTGTCACCTATAAAGCATGATTTCAGGGAAAGCAATGGTGTGGCAACACTTAGCTTAAATTGTTCTAGGCAACCACCCCTTCCAAAGTGCTAGACAGAAACCTGTTTATTCCCTGTCTACCATCCTGATTTGTTTATGATCTTTATTATTTATATCTTACAACTAAATAAATTCACGAAATATAGGGCAAATGTGCATTTGAGTTGACAGGTTAAACAGTAGGTTTAAAAACCATCATTTTTCTCAATCAGGAGTTCTAATGAATATGCCAGACACCTAAATGAGCTTTTCAATAAAATGTTCCTTCCTACAAGTTTTCTTTACTTACTTCTGGCTATGCCAAATCTTATACTTCTTTCTCTTTGGATTAAAAACAAATGTCAATGAAAAAAACTATATCATTAGTCAATTTGAACTTTCACCACTTATTTAAAAAATTGTTTTATGTTAAAGAATATTCTAATTGCTGGTCAAAATAGAAAGTTGATATAAGAATCATAACTGCACTTATTTTAAGAAGATATAGCAATGAATGATTGAATATCTTTTATTATTTTACCTGATCCAATTTCTACTTTTCTAAATTTTTGGCCTTTCCCTTCTTTGTTCACCTAACCACTTACTTTCACCACATTCTCCCTAATAATCTTTTCTTCATTTTCAAGAAACAAATGTATTCAAGCAAAACCAAGAAAGAAATGGTGAGGTTATTATAATTAAAAACATGATCATTTATTGGACACTTAGATATAAAATCCAAAGTACGATCCTATCTAACTGTGGCCATGTCAGGAACTTGCCTCCAGGATTAAGGTAATTAGCCCTTCTTCTCAAGTCAGAGTTGACTACAAATATATATTGAATGCTATCTATGTGCCAGGAACTGTCTAAGCAGCATAAAATAAATCAGAAATTGTCTCTGCCCTTTTGGCATTTACAATTTAGGGAAGAGCACAGACATTAACATTAAACCAATTGTTTAAAAACTTTTGAAATAGTAAAATTGAACACAGGTGATATATTAAATGCAGAACCCAACTAATTTTTAGAGAATAGTAAAGGCTTCATAGGAGAAGGGATGGTGAGGTTGAAATCTAAAGAACAAAGAGAAAATAGTTAGACAAGTGCTGCTATGAGCATTAAATTCTTACAACTGTGTTTAAATTACTTGGTATAACTGCGTCATTCTTCCATCAGTCTCTTTTGACTACTCGTAAGTTTTTTTTTTTTTTTTTTACCGACCTAAAATATACATGACTTCAAATCTGGATATTACATAAACATACACATGTCTCTGTTGTTAAAATGGAGAATCTAATTGACTTAGTCTGGTCTTTGGAGGCTTTGGCTTCTATTAGGTGCCACTAATGGCCTAATCAACTTGAGACAAGGTTTGTTGGGGAGGTAGAGCAGGGAGTATCTTGAAGCAAATGTCTCTGGCTGTGGTCAGGAAGGATAAGCAAAAAGAAAATGTGAATTGTAGCAGGTGAACTGATTGGCATGTCTAGGATACAGGTGTTTTTGTGCACACACATATGCAGTCAATCATAGGCAGTATGCCCTGTCACTTCTCATTGGTCATGAAAAGTTGTACACACACTAATCTAGCTCCCTGTGTGGTTACTGGACCTGTAGCTGTATCCGAGAAATGGCCAGAGGCACCATTAGATTCTGGCTATAGAAATAAATATGACTCCCTTGGGAAAGATATTTATGACTTTAGTTTGACTAGCTCTGGTTTCTAACCCTCTATGACTTACTATTGCTGCATTGAAAATAATTATGTTGTTCTCGGGGTTCCAAGATGGCCAAATAGGAACAGCTCCAGTCTACAACTCCCAGCGAAACAGAAGATGCATGACTTCTGCATTTCCAACTGAGGTACTGGGTCATCTCACGTGGGTGCAGCCCATGTAGTGTGAGCCAAAGCAGGGCAGGGCACTGCCTTACCCGGGAAACACAAAGGGTCAGGGAGTTCCCTTTCCTAGGCAAGAGAAGCTGTGACAGACAGTACCTGGAAAATCGGGACACTCCTACCCTCATACTGCACTTTCCCAGTGGTCTTAGCAAACGGCACACCCGGAAATTATATCCCGTGCCTGGCTCAGAGGGGCCCGCACCCATGGAGCCTTGCTCACTGCTAGGACAGCAGTCCAAGATTGAACTGCAAGGCGGCAGTGAGGCTGGGGGAGGGGTGTCCATCATTGCTGAGGTTTGAGTGGGTAAACAAAGCGGCCGCAAAGCAAAGCTCAAACAGGGTGGAGCCCACCACAGATCAAGGAGGCCTGCCTTCCTCTGTAGACTCCACCTCTGGGGGCAGGGCATAGCTGAACGAAAGGCAGCAGAAACTTTTGCAGACTTAAACATCCCTGTCTGAGAACTCTGAAGAGAGCAGTGGTTCTCCCAGCATGGTGTTTGAGCTCTGAGAACAGACAGACTGCCTCCTCAAGTGGGTCCCTGACCCCCAAGTAGCCTAACTGAGAGAAACCTCCCAGTAAGGGCCAAATGACACCTCATAATCCAGGTGCCCCTCTGAGACGAAGCTTCCAGAGGAAGGATCAGGCAGCAATATTTGCTGTTCTGCAGCCTCCGCTGCTGATACCCAGGCAAACAGGGTCTGGACTGGACCTCCAGTAAACTCCAACAGACCTGCAGCTGACGGTCCTGACTGTTAGAAGGAAAACTAATAAACATAAAGGACATCCACACCAAAACCCCATCTCCAGGTCACCATCATCAAAGACCGAAAGGTAGATAAAACCACAAAGATGGGGAGAAACCAGAGTAGAAAAGCTGAAAATTCCAAAAATCAGAGCACCTCTTCACCTACAAAGGAATGCAGCTCCTCACCAGCAATGGAACAAAGCTGGATGGAGAATGACTTTGAGGAGTTGACAGAAGTAGGCCTCAGAAGATCAGTAATAACAAACTTCTCTGAGCTAAAGGAGGATGATTGAACCTATAGCAAAGAAGCTAAAAACCTTGAAAAAAGATTAGACGAATGGCTAACTAGAGTAAACATCATAGAGAAGATCTTAAATGACCTGATGGAGCTAAAAACTATGGCACAAGAACTATGTGGCACATGCACAAGCTTCAGTAGCCAATTTGATCAACTGGAAGAAAGGTTATCAGTGACTGAAGATCAAATGAATGAAATGAATCAAGAAGAGAAGTTTAGAGAAAAAAGAATAAAAAGTGAACAAAGCCTCCAAGAAATATGGGACTATGTGAAAATACCAAATCTATGTCTGATTGGTGCACCTGAAAGTGACGGGGAGAATGGAACCAAGTTGGAAGACACTTTGCAGGATATTATCCAGGAGAACTTCCCCAACCTAGCAAGGCAGGCCAACATTCAAATTCAGGAAATACAGAGAACACCACAAAGATATTCCTTGAGAAGAGCAGCTCCAAGACACATAATTGTCAGATTCACCAAAGTTGAAATGAAGGAAAAAATGTTAAGGGCAGCCAGAGAGAAAGGTCTGGTTACCCACAAAGGGAAGCCCATCAGACTAACAGCTGACCTCTCCTCAGAAACTCTACAAGCTAGAAGAGAGTGGGGGCCAATAGTCAATATTCTTAAAGAAAATAACTTTTTGGGAAGCTGAGGCAGAAGAATGTTGTGAACCCGGGAGGTGGAGCTGGCTGTGAGCCAAGATCACACCACTGCACCGTAGCCTGGGTGACAGAGCAAGACTCCGTCTCAAAAAAAAAAAAAAAAAAAAAAAAAAAAAAAAAAAAATTTCAACCGAGAATTTCATATCCAACCAAAGTAAGCTTCATAAGTGAAGGAGAAATAAAATCCTTTACAGACAAACAAATGCTGAGAGATTTTGTCACCAACAGGCCTGCCTTACAAGAGCTCCTGAAGGAAGCACTAAATATGGAAAGGAACAACTGGTACCAGCCACTGCAAAAACATGCCAAATTGTAAAGACCATCAAGGCTAGGAATAAACTATGCCAACTAACGAGCAAAATAACCAGCTAACATCATAATAACAGGATCAAATTCACACATAACAATATTAACCTTAAATGTAAATTGGCTAAATGCTCCAATTAAAAGACACAGACTGGCAAATTGGATAAAGACTCAAGACCCATCAGTGTGCTGTATTCAGGAAACCCATCTCACATGCACAGACACACATAGGCTCAAAATAAAGGGATGGAGGAAGATCTACCAAGCAAATGGAAAACAAAAAAAGGTAGGGGTTGCAATCCTAGTCTCTGATAAAACAGACTTGAAACCAACAAAGATCAAAAGAGACAAAGAAGACCACTACCTAATGGTAAAGGGATCAATTCAACAAGAAGAGCTAACTATCCTAAATATATATGCACCCAATACAGGAGCACCCAGATTCATAAAGCAAGTCCTTAGAGACCTACAAAGAGACTTAGACTCCCACACAATAATAATCGGAGACTTTAACACCCCACTGTCAACATTAGACAGATCAACGAGACAGAAAGTCAACAAGGATATCCGGGAATTGAACTCAGCTCTGCACCAAGCAGACCCAATAGACATCTACAGAACTCTCCACCCCAAATCAACAGAATATACATTCTTTTCAGCACCACACCTGTTCCAAAATTGACCACATACTTGGAAGTAAAGCACTCCTCAGCAAATGCAAAAGAACCGAAATTATAACAAACTGTCTCTAAGACCACAGTGCAATCAAACTAGAACTCAGGATTAAGAAACTCTCTCAAAACCACTCAACTGCATGGAAACTGAACAACCTCCTGAATGACTACTGGGGACTTAATGAAATGAAGGAAGAAATAAAGATGTTCTTTGAAACCAACAAGAACAAAGACACAACATACCAGAATCTCTGGGACACATTTAAAGCAGTGTGTAGAGGGAAATTTATAGCACTAAATGCCCACAAGAGAAAGCAGGAAAGATCTAAAATTGACACCCTAACATCACAATTAGAAGAACTAGAGAAGCAAGAACAAACACATTCAAAAGCTAGCAGAAAGTAAGAAATAACTAAGATCAGAGCAGAACTGAAGGAGACAGGGACACAAAAAACAACTCAAAAATCAATGAGTCCAGGAGCCGATTTTTTGAAAAGATCAACAAAATTGATAGACTGCTAGCAAGACTAATAAAGAAGAAAAGAGAGAAGAATCAAATAGATGCAATAAAAAATGATAAAGGGGATATCACCACCAATCCCACAGAAATACAAACCACTATCAGAGAATACTATAAACACCTCTATGCAAATAAACTAGAAAATCTAGAAGAAATGGATAAATTTCTGGACACATACACCCTCTCAAGACTAAACCAAGAAGAATTTGAATCCCTGAATACACGAATAACAGGCTCTGAAACCAAGGCAATAATTAATAGCCTATCAACCAAAAAAAGTCCAGGACCAGATGGATTCACAGCCAAATTCTACCAGAGGTCCAAAGACGAGCTGGTACCATTCCTTCTGAAACTATTCCAATCAATAGAAAGAGAGGGAATCCTCCCTAACTCATTTTATGAGGCCAGCATCATCCTGATACCAAAGCCTGGCAGAGACACAACAAAAAAGAGAATTTTACACCAATATCCCTGATGAACATCGATGCAAAAATCCTCAATAAAATACTGGCAAACCAAATCCCGCAGCACATCAAAAAGCTTATCCATCACGATCAAGTGGGCTTCATCCCTGGGATGCAAGGCTGGTTCAACATATGCAAATCAATAAACTTAATCCAGCATACAAACAGAACCAAAGACAAAAACCACATGATTATCTCAATAGATGCAGAAAAGGCCTTTGACAAAATTCAACAGCCCTTCATGCTAAAAACTCTCAATAAATTAGGTATTGATGGGACGTATCGCAAAATGTTAAGAGCTCTTTATGACAACCCCACAGCCAATATCATACTGAATGGGCAAAAACTGGAAGCATTCCCTTTGAAAACTGGCACAAAACAGGGATGCCCTCTCTCACCACTGCTATTCAACATAGTGTTGGAAGTTCTGGCCAGGGCAATTAGGCAGGAGAAAGAAATAAAGGGTATTCAATTAGGAAAAGAGGAAGTCAAATTGTCCCTGTTTGCAGATGACATGATTGTGTATTTAGAAAACCTCATTGTCTCAGCCCAAATCTCCTTAAGCTGATAAGCAACTTCAGCAAAGTCTCAGGATACAAAATCAATGTGCAAAAATCACAAGCATTCTTATACATCAATAACAGACAAACAGAGAGCCAAATCATGAGTGAACTCCCATTCACAATTGCTTCAAAGAGAATAAAATACCTAGGAATCCAACTTACAAGGGATATGAAGGATCTTTTCAAGAAGAACTACAAACCACTGCTCAATGAAATAAAAGTGGACACAAACAATTGGAAGAACATTCCATGCTCATGGGTGGGAAGAATCAATATCATGAAAATGGCCATACTGCCCAAGGTAATTTATAGATTCAATGCCATCCCCATCAAGCTACCAATGACTTTCTTCACAGAATTGGAAAAAACTTTTTTTTTTTATTTGTTTTTATTTTAAATTTACAGATGCATGTGCATGCACAGGAAGAATGTGTATTTCAGGAAATAAATGTTTATGTTAATATAATCAAATTTATCAATCATTTTTATGATTCACTTTTGGAGTTTTTATTTAGAATGCTCTTCATATCTTGTGTTATAAAGACATACTATTATATTTTCTTTAAAAACTTTTTTTTAATTTGAAAATATTTTATTGCTTAAAAATGTTGATGATCATCTGAGCCTTCAGCAAGTCATATTTTTTTTCTTTTATCATTATTATTATTATACTTTAGGTTTTATGGTACATGTGCACAATGTGCAATTAAGTTACATATGTATACATGTGCCATGCTGGTGCGCTGCACCCACCAACTCGTCATCTAGCATTAGGTATATCTCCCAATGCTATCCCTCCCCCCTCCCCCCAACCCACAACAGTCCCCGAAGTGTGATGTTCCCCTTCCTGTGTCCATGTGTTCTCATTGTTCAATTCCCACCTATGAGTGAGAATATGCAGTGTTTGGTTTTTTGTTCTTGCGATAGTTTACTGAGAATGATGATTTCCAATTTCATCCATGTCCCTACAAAGGACATGAACTCATCATTTTTTATGGCTGCATAGTATTCCATGGTGTATATGTGCCACATTTGCTTAATCCAGTCTATCATTGTTGGACATTTGGCTTGGTTCCAAGTCTTTGCTATTGTGAATAATGCTGCAATAAACATACGTGTGCATGTGTCTTTATAGCAGCATGATTTATAGTCCTTTGGGTATATACCCAGTAATGGGATGGCTGGGTCAAATGGAATTTCTAGTTCTAGATCCCTGAGGAATCGCCACACTGACTTCCACAAGGGTTGAACTAGTTTTCAGTCCCACCAACAGTGTAAAAGTGTTCCTATTTCTCCACATCCTCTCCAGCACCTGTTGTTTCCTGACTTTTTAATGATTGCCATTCTAACTGGTGTGAGATGGTATCTCATTGTGGTTTTGATTTGCATTTCTCTGATGGCCAGTGATGGTGAGCATTTTTTCATGTGTTTTTTGGCTGCATAAATGTCTTCTTTTGAGAAGTGTCTGTTCATGTCCTTCACCCACTTTTTGATGGGGTTTTTTTTTCTTGTAAATTTGTTTGAGTTCATTGTAGATTCTGGATATTAGCCCTTTGTCAGATGAGTAGGTTGCGAAAATTTTCTCCCATTTTGTAGGTTGCCTGTTCACTCTGATGGTAGTTTCCTTTGCTGTGCAGAAGCTCTTTAGTTTAATGAGATCCCATTTGTCAATTTTGGCTTTTGTTGCCATTGCTTTTGGTGTTTTAGACATGAAGTCCTTGCCCATGCCTATGTCCTGAATGGTAATGCCTAGGTTTTCTTCTAGGGTTTTTATGGTTTTAGGTCTAACATTTAAGTCTTTAATCCATCTTGAATTGATTTTTGTATAAGGTGTAAGGAAGGGATCCAGTTTCAGCTTTCTACATATGGCTAGCCAGTTTTCCCAGCATCATTTATTAAATAGGGAATCCTTTCCCCATTTCTTGTTTTTGTCAGCTTTGTCAAAGATCAGATAGTTGTAGATATGTGGCATTATTTCTGAGGGCTCTGTTCTGTTCCATTGATCTATATCTCTGTTTTGGTACCAGTACCATGATGTTTTGGTTACTGTAGCCTTGTAGTATAGTTTGAAGTCAGGTAGTGTGATGCCTCCAGCTTTGTTCTTTTGGCTTAGGATTGATTTGGCGATGCGGGCTCTTTTTTGGTTCCATATGAACTTTAAAGTCGTTTTTTCCAATTCTGTGAAGAAAGTCATTGGTAGCTTGATGGGGATGGCATTGAATCTGTAAATTACCTTGGGAAGGATGGCCATTTTCATGATATTGATTCTTCCTACCCATGAGCATGGAACGTTCTTCCATTTGTTTGTATCCTCTTTTATTTCCTTGAGCAGTGGTTTGTAGTTCTCCTTGAAGAGGTCTTTCACATCCCTTGTAAGTTGGATTCCTAGGTATTTTATTCTCTTTGAAGCAATTGTGAATGGGAGTTCACTCATGATTTGGCTCTCTGTTTGTCTGTTATTGATGTATAAGAATGCTTGTGATTTTTGCACATTGATTTTGTATCCTGAGACTTTGCTGAAGTTGCTTATCAGCTTAAGGAGATTTTGGGCTGAGACAATGGGGAAAAACTAAAGTTCATTTGAAACCATAAAAGAGCTCACCTTGCTAAGACAATCCTAAGCCAAAAGAACAAAGCTGGAGGCATCACGCTACCTGACTTCAAACTATACTACAAGGCTTCAGTAACCAAAACAGCATGGTAATGGTACCAAAACAGAGATATAGATCAATGGAACAGAACAGAGCCCTCAGAAATAATACCACACATGTACAACCATGTGATCTTTGACAAACCTGACAAAAACAAGAAATGGGGAAAGGATTGCCTATTTAATAAATGGTGCTGGGAAAACTGGCTAGCCATATGTAGAAAGCTGAAGCTGGATCCCTTCCTTACTCCTTATGTAAAAATTAATTCAAGATGGATTAAAGACTTAAATGTTAGACCTAAAACCATAAAAACCCTAGAAGAAAGAAAACCTAGGCAATACCATTCAGGACATAGGCATGGACAAGGACTTCATGTCTAAAACACCAAAAGCAATGGCAACAAAAGCCAAAATAGACCAATGGGATCTAATTAAACTAAAGAGCTTCTGCACAGCAAAAGAAAAGGGTGAACAGGCAACCTACAGAATGGGAGAAATTTTTGCAATCTACCCATCTGACAAAGGGCTAATATCCAGAATCTACAAAGAACTCAAACAAATTTACAAGAAAAAATCAAACTACCCCATCAGAAAGTGGGTGAAGGATATGAACAGAGACTTCTCAAAAGAAGACATTTATGCAGCCAACAGACACATGAAAAAATGCTCATCATCACTGGCCATCAGAGAAATTCAAATCAAAACCACAATGAGATACCATCTCACACCAGTTAGAACAGCAATCATTAAAAAGTCAGGAAACAACAGGTGCTGGAGAGGATGTGGAGAAATAGCAACACTTTGACACTGTTGGTGGGACTGAAAACTAGTTCAACCATTGTGGAAGACAGTGTGGCGATTCCTCAGGGATCTAGAACTAGAAATATCATTTGACCCAGCCATCCCATTACTTGGTATATACCCAAAGGATTATAAATCATGCTGCTATAAAGACACATGCACATGTATGTTTATTGTGGCACTATTCACAATAGCAAAGACTTGGAACCAACCCAAATGTCTATCAATGATAGAATGGATTAAGAGAATGTAGCACATATACACCATGGAATACTATGCAGCCATAAAAAAGGATGAGTTCATGTCCTTTGTAGGGACAAGGATGAAGCTGGAAACCATCATTCTAAGCAAACTATCACAAGGACAGAAAACCAAACACTACATGTTCTCACTCATAGGTGGGAATTGAACAATGAGAACACTTTGACAAAGGGTGGGGAACATCACTCACTGGGACCTGTCGTGGGGTGGGGGGAGGGGGGAGGGATAGCATTAGGAGAAATACCTAAATGATGAGTTAATGAGTGCAGCACACCAATATGACACATGTATACATATGTAACAAACCTGCACATTGTACACATGTACCCTACAACTTAAAGTACAATTAAAAAAAGAAAATAATTATGTTGCATGCCACATAATTTGGATATTCACAAAATTACTATCAGTATATTAACCTAAATCTAGTATTAAATTACTGCATTCTAGAATCAAACAGATCCCAGTTTGAATCCAAACACTGACAATTACTAGCTGTAATAAATGTTACCTAACATGGTTAAGTTGAAAGATTCTTCATTTGTAAAATCGAGAAAATAACAATACCTCTGTCACAGCTAAGGATTCTGTGGAGTAGCATAGAATAAATTATCCAAAATAACAGTGGCTTAAACACATATGGTTTGGTCTTTCTCATAAACTGAGTACAGATCTAAGAAGTCCAAGCTGGCAGTGTGGCTCCAGGAGATCATCCAGGACCCAGGCTACTTCTGTTTCTGCTTCCCCATGCTCAGCACTGGATTCCATCCTCAAGCCACCATGTTGGCAGCCAAGTCATTAGGTGTCATACCTGTGTTTCAGATTGTAAAAAGGAGAAAGTGGGGTTGCAGGGTAGGTTCAAAGGAAATAACTCCCAACAACCTAAGTTCCACACAACTGTTCTGTGCACATCTCATTGGACAGTACTCAGTCAAATGGCTGCAAGAAGCTCCAAGATACACCTGCAAATGGAGTCTTTGTCACTTTGGGTAACCTTTTGGTCGTAAGGAATAAAAGAGAAATAGATTGGTAGGCAGCCAGCTATCTCGGCCACAATATTCTTCACAGGATTATTGTGATGATTAAATTAGTTAATACCTCTTAACATCTTAGCACAGTGTCTGATACACTGTCAGCACTCGGAGGCTACAATTATTATTGTTAGACAATTGGCAGAGACATTTGTTTCTATTATTTAAAATACACAATCACATTTAAAAAGATTATCTATGATTCTGGAAAATGCAAATTTCTTTATTCCACTTGGAACTGATAAAATATTAAAGGAAATGAATCAAAAAATGTCATAAAAAAACGTAGAAAAAAGTTTAAGCCAGTAGTTAAAAATTATGGATTGGAGAGTTTATAAATGAATAAGAAATTGGTTTATTAAATCAAAGATCCAAAGCTAGGAAACTACAGAAAACTACACTGATAGGAAAGGAAAATAGTTCTCTTGAATTCTAGAATAATTCTCAATAAATATATTAGAAGAGATGGTAATAGAATGTGGGTACTTACTCAATACTTCAGATTTTTACATAGTTCAGTACAAGTGCCTATGTTGGTGGAAATTGAAGAGAGGTGTTCCTGTTCTTTAAAAGTCTTTGGTCTCTGGTTTCTGATTTGCCTTCCTCTATTTTGACCAGCATTTCCTTTTCTTTCTCTTCATCTTAGTCGCCCTTTTCTGTCTCTTTCTCTTTGCTGCTTTCTCTTTGCTATGTTTTTGAAGTCTGATGTGAATAATAATCAATGTTTTTTATTCTTTTATGGAGTGTGTGTTATCCTGAATCACTGCTTCCAGGCAGAAAATGATGCCAGATTCTCTTAATGCTAATTCTCTTTTAATGCTCTCTCAAATCTAAAATGGAAATATACTGCTGAAAATATAGGAGAGTGGGTTTCAGCAACACACAGACCTAGGTGTGTGTCATCTTAGGCAATTATTCTTGGCATCAGTTTCCTATTTCCTAAAACTAGTGAAATAATGGCATATATTACATAAAGGCTTTTCTTACGGATTCAGTCTGATGATCTATAAACTCTATAGTTTATATGAGTACGAACATGAAGCAAATAAATGTTAGCTCTGTTAATATTATGATAATAAAACTACATGCAAAAGTTCTACAGTTAAGCTTTTGGTATCTACAAAGTATTGTTGTTAAATAATATTTTTAAAATTGTTAAATAACAAGTATTTTACAATGCTGTTAGATCAGTAAGAACTTTCCACATGAAGCAAAACAAACAAAAACTCAGGAACAAATATGTTATATTTGATTCATCTGTTGTATAAAATCCACTGCTTGATAGATTACTGCAAATTGTCCAAGTCTGTCTTTGTAACTCTAGTCCAATAGCAAATACTGTCACACATTTTCGGTATGAAGGACTCTGATGCCTTCCCTCAACCTTCCATCATTTGGTCTAAGAACATATTACCTAATTAGTTCTTTTTCTTGGAGCTTGAAGTTTTATTTCCTCATGATTCATTATCCTCTAGAAGGAATAATGCAGACTTTATCAGGTATTCTATATATGTTAATTCTCACTGAAAACACTGTTAGTCTAGTTAGTCTGTGTTTACTTTTTGCCTAGCCATCTGAAATAAAAGCTCCCACTCATTCACTGCCTTCTAAAGCACATATGGTGTTTTTCTAAGTCTTTTTCCCAAGGCACTGACATATCTTGACAGACTTTTCCTACCTCCATCAACAGCAAAGATTCTTAAATGGTTTTGGCTAATGGATATTTGTGAGAATCTGATGAGAAGTGCAGTTGAAAATGACTGTACACGTGTACCTGTTCTGTCTCTGAAAAGCAAGTACACATGTACGTTCATACAAAAATTTTACAGTTTCAAGAGATTCACAGATAGACCTCCTGATACCAGTTAAATTTTAGAGTTCATTCAGAAAAAGTATTTTATCAGTTAATTTGTATATATACCACGAAAATCTAAATGTTATCATATAGATGAAAGTCATAAAAATGTGAAGAAAATTTAGCTTCTCTACAACCCACAACCCAAGTTGGCAGTTTTATTCAACGGATGCATGTATTTTTTCTCCTCACTTCTAGTGTTGACATCATCCTTTATTTTAGGAGACTACTTATATCCCTCAACACCTCAACCTTCACAAATGATTTAAAAATAAATGCAGTAATTATCTTTGTACTGTAGAACTAAATAGAAAAAAGCCTTTCTAAAATTCATATGAATACTCACCTTATTTCAATTATAAAGCCAAATTCATTTCTGATTTCCAATCACATTTTTATATCCTGATTCATGAAAATGTTTATTAATTCTCTTATAGTACTATAAAATAACTTAGCAAATTGTGAGTAAATCTTCTGATAAGACTCCCAAGAGACAGGATAAGTATAGTTCATAATTTTTAACATATATGTGATTTAATATCTGCCAGTGTCTGTAATATACTCTTATTTTCACTTTGCAGATACTTAGAGCTTAAGGGACTCAAGAGCCACATAGTTCTTAAGTGATGGGAAACCTGCACTGCAATCCATTTCTTTTCAAATCCGAAGTCTAGGTTTTTCCACTGTGCACTTCTACATAGAATATGTATTCATCCTTCTATCTGTTTATCTGCTCCTTCCCCAACTTTTGTTGAATAATTGCCATAGCAGGTTGTTTAAGGAAATATATATTTGATGACAGCCTATGTACATTGAGTATGTGCAAATTTTATTATATTCCTTTAGTTAGAAAAAAAATAATTTGAATAGTTCAGGTGGTTTTGCTCATCATTCTATTCAATGAGGATGTGCCCAGAGAGAGTCTCAAATGAGAGATATGAATCTGTGGAACCCTCAGTAGCTCTCAGTTCTGGCATGCCTCTCATAGTGAAAGCAACTAAGTATGAGTCATCATCAAAAGATAGTATTGCAAATTTTTATTTTGTACATAATGTTGTATTTATACTTTACTACTACTACAGTAGTGTTTATATATAAACATATTCAAAATCATTGTACTCTGAGCTCATTTACAAATTTAGGGGGTAATTTTGACTAACAATAATTTGACTAATAATTTTCAAGTCAGGTACTCAGGTGCAATAGGAACATGGTCTGAACTGCAGCTCTAAAATGGGTGTCCAGAGAGACAGATGTTGAGAGTTGGACTTCAACTGTATCCAGGGAAGAGGACATCCTGGACCATGAATACAAGCATCTAGTTAATTTTGCAGTATTAGAGGTAGATAAATCTGCTTATACCATAGTTTGACATCACAAATCACTGAAATCATCCAAGAAATGCTCCCCTTACTCTGGTCTCACTTTTTTTTTTTTTTTTTTTTTTTTTTTGTGACGGAGTCTCACTCTGTCACTCAGTCTGGAGAGCACTGGCACTATCTCGGCTCACTGCAACCTCTGCCTTCCAGATTCAAGCGATTCTCCTGCCTCAGCCTCCCGAGTAGCTGGGATTACAGATGCCTGCCACCACGCCCGGCTAATGTTTGTATTTTTAGTAGAGACAGGGTTTCACCATGTTGGCCAGGCTGGTCTTGAACTCCTGACCTCAGGAGGTGATCCGCCTGCCTCAGCCTCCCAAAGTGCTGGGATTATAGGCATAAGCCACTGTGCCCGGTTGGTCTCACCATTTCTGTATACAACTTTGTAACTTGATCTTCATATAGATTCACCTATAAAAATAATACAATTTGTTATTGCATGCAACAAATGTAATTGCTTGGTATTCTGAGGTTTTCTGGTTTTGTTTTTACTTTGTCCAATAGCGTTTTATGTCCAATAGCATTTTATGAATTTGAATGAAGAGACTCAATTTACCTATGACTCTAATGGCGTCTAATCATATAAAGAGAGTCTTAAAATGTAACTCTAAGCCTTCCAACTAGGAATAAGCTCCTGGAATGTGGTAATCCCACCAAGGAATTATATTTGAGGAACCTGGAAAGATTCATGTGCCACGGAAGAAGTAGGAAATAGCAGGTCGTGGGGAGTCTCGAATGTCATGCTGAGTGTAGCTATTAACATGTAGGCAATTGTGAGTCTGGCTTTTATGCAGGAAAGAAACATGTCTGTTTGGTAAATTTGTTTCCTCAGGTTGGGGAGTAGAGTTGTGTGTCCTCTGATGTTTTGGTTCTCTCTCGTTTTATTTTTCTTTTGCTTATTCCCCCTCTTTACCACTGAATTGCCAGGTGGCACTTTCTCCCTTCCTTCTTTTTTGCCTTTCTTTCCTCCTAAGAACCTATACCTCTCAACAAAAGACTCTAAGAGCCCTTTCAAATTCTACCCATGTTTAAATTCCTTCCTGTGGTTCATGTTCTTACCTATCAGACACACTTTTAGTTATTTCTAGACCTGCTACTATAGCCTGGTCTTTCTGGTGCTAGTTTTAGACCAACCCTCAGCTAATCCTGGGTCCCCTCTTCTTTCTCCATCAATGGCACATGCCCCCTTTTCTCACTGAAGACCTTTCTGTCAGAGGGGATGGAAGGTAGCATGAGAGATCCCGGGCTGAGTTTGCAGTTTGTTTTCTCAGGTGTTGTACAGTTTAGCTTTCTTTGTCTCTAAATTATGTTGACAGTGTGGCTTTGGTATAGTTTTATTTTTCCCTCTTTGTTGATCTGTGCCATTTTTTTGAGAAAATATTGGTAGATAGGGACATAGACAGCCACCATTGTCTTCTACTATCTGTAATTGATCAAAGATAATTATGCTACCAGTATAGAGGATGGATTGGAAGAGAGGCTAAAAATTAGACTAAATAGAAGGCTATTTTAATAGTGTAAGTAAAATATAATGGGTGACACAGTTAACTTCGTAGATGAAGAGATGAGTTCAGATAAGAATTTGGAAAATGTCAAGCAGGAGAAAGAAAAATGGGTGACCCCTAGATTTCTGGCTTGAGCCACTGAATACCATTATACTATAGTAGAACTCTTCTGAGATAAAGACGACAGGATAAGGACTGACTCTGGGATATGGGAATGTATATAGAGGGGATTAAATAATTTCAGAAATATAAGTTCAGAATGCCTGAGAAATTTCCAAGAGGTCATAGTCACTGGGAATTTTTATATAAAGAGCACCCCCCAAAAATGTTGTAATTCAAGATAAAAATCTGGGAGTCAACAACAAAAGGCTGATAAGAGCTATGTTTATGTTTCCTTGTAAAACCAAGGAAACGTGGTTAACAGAAAAAAGCAGAAAAATATGCCAGGATAAAACCTTGGGAGACATCCCCATTGATGGTGTAGGCAGAGAGGAAGACCAGCAAGTGAAGACCAGAGTAAAGGAAGTCAGCAAGGCAGGAGGCAAGCCAGGAGAGGCCTATCTTGGAAGTTTGAGATAAATTCAGTTTCTTGATGTGAATATTGCTTCATCTTAGTGAATAGGTTATAAAAGAAGAAGTAAAGGGACGTATGAATACAAACTTTCTTGAAGACTGAACATTTATTCAACTTTTCAACAGTAGGATGTCATTGGTGATGTTTGCAAAGACCATTTCTACAGGTTGGTGGGGGGTGAATATCAGATGATATTGAGTTGAATAGTAAGGGGTGAAGAATTGGATGCAAGAAGTATTGATAAGGCACTCTCATCTATAGTGCCTCATCCATTGCAGTTCCTGAAGGACAAAATAAGGACAGTGAAGTAAAGTAACATTTTCACAGCATTTACACTCGGCCTATATCACTTTTACTATATTTGTACATGTCTTTTCATCCATTTAAAATGGAAGGTTCCTTTAGGTGAGAATCTGTTCCTAGACCATTTTTGTATCATGCCATAGTTTGCACCTACCATGAATTCAGTAAGAATCTGTTGGCCAAATGAATGAACTAACGAAAGATTCAAAAGAGCCAAAACCACCTATGTTCCAAATTCCAGGCACGATAGTTAGTCCCATTGCTTGTAAAAATGTTTAGCCTCTGATTTGAAACAATGAAGAGATGCTGACTCTTTGCTTATTTTATGATCTCTGAATGACAGTCCTGGCAGGCAAAGCAGAGGAGCTATTAGGATGCACAGAAGACTCTGGCACGCAGCTGAAGTATGTAAATGGCCACTCTGACAGCCCTCCTCCAAAAGAAGCTTTCAAACCTTAATGTGCTTTACCATTTATCTGTCGTCTTACAAGTAAAGAAACATTTTTTCCTGTGTAACTACTCACAGACACTTATTTAATTTTATTACTGTTCTCTGCAGTGCTGTCAGACAAATCTCCTTTGAGCCCATTTTGATTAATAAGGTTTGCATTTCTTGTTTGATTTCCAAGCCCATCTCAAAGCAAGACTCCAGTACAGACCTCCAGATATTCTCCACATTGGCTCTGTTTTGAAAGGAAAGTTCTGATTGATATAGTTGTCAGAGAACACACTGCTGAGAATAAATACAAAAGCAACAGCATGTGCACAGAGCCACAGGAAGAAAGAAAACAACCCACAACAATGTGCCAGAGCTTAGTTTTTAAGAAAGGTCCAAAGGAAAACTGTCGACTAAAATATCCAATGCAAGATTTCATAATCCTTTCGACTTTCACGCCAGGTATGTCTTCCTATACAGGCCAGAAATTTTTTGGCGCCAAGGGGAGAAAGGGGGAGAGAAAAAGAATACATAAAAAAAAAAAATAATAGAAATGTTTCCTGTTAAATTTACAATCCAAACGTTTGCCTCCTGGACAGACTTAATTTCTCCAGCTGACTGTGGTGGTAATATATTTAATATCTGCATAAAGTTGGCTTGAATTCTTCAAATCCCTTAGGATTATTTGGGTAGAATAGGGTGGGCAAGTTTGCATTTCTGCAGGTTGGTTGAGCTTTATTCTCCATCTCCATTCCAAGTGACAATTTCTATTTGTGCAGTCCCCACTGCCCCACTGAATCATACTCAGATGCCTTTATCTTCCAGATTTCTCCAACTCAAGGCTACGTGTATTTCAGATTGTACTTCAGAATTTAGAGAGGAGGGGGCCAGGCGTGGTGGCTCAAGCCTGTAATCCCAGCACTTTGGGAGGCTGAGGTGGGCGGATCACGAGTTCAGGATATAGAGACCACCCTGGCTAACACGGTGAAAGCCTGTCTCTACTAAAAATATAAAAAAAATTATCCAGGCGTGGTGGCGGGAGCCTGTAGTCCCAGCTACTAGGGAGGCTGAGGCAGGAGAATGGCATGAACCCAGGAGTCAGATGTTGCAGTGAGCCAAGATCGCATCACACCTCTGCACTCCACCTTGAGCAACAGAGCGAGACTCCATCTCAAAAAAAAAAAAATTTAGAGAGGAGGTGAGAGGTAAATTTATTTAGCTACACAGGAGGACAAACAACCTAACATTGACTATCAGACACACCTGGCCTTCAAGTTACCTAGGGTATTTGTGGTGGTAATTTTCCTACTACAATCATAGACTTGCATCATGTTGCTCTCCCTTTTTCTCCTCAGACCAAGATCACTTAGCCGTATCTCCCACCCAAGGTTTCAGATAATTCCTGCTGCAGAATAGTTGAGCTAGCCCTTCATTAGAAACCATCTGCTTATGCCCAAGGGGCCATATCCTGATCTTTATTACTGAATAGGGCTCCTCTCTCCCTAGGAGGGATTGTTTCAGAACTGAAAGTAATATATTTTTTTCCTCCTTCTGCTACTTCAAAATAAAGCTTGTATGCTTTGGACTCGACATAAAAGAAATTGTGTGTTTCTACTGTCACGTTCTCATGGAAAAAAAAAAAAAAAAAAGCGAAGGTATCAAGATTTATTTTACTTCTTTTGTTTTTGTCCCCAAAGGATTTATCCTAATCTTTCCCACATTGGTCTGTTCTACCCTTCAGAAGTCCTTGCAAAATAGGGAAGGAAAAGTAGGAACCCTTAGTTGGAGCACTAGCTCACCTCTCACCAGTTCCATCTCGGTACGCTACATCCGAAAGATTCTTTATACCCTCCTGTAAGTAAGCTCTCTCTCTCTCTTATTCCAGGATATTCAAAACATACACATTCTTGAGTTCAGAGTCCATTATATCCTCCATGACTTCCTGTACTGTATTCCTTTCCTTTTTCACACCCTCTCTGCTAAGATATACCCATTTGTTCCACCTCATTTGCTGAGTGAGTTATTTCCCACAATTACCAAACAAAAAAGTCAACTCCTGTGCAACATACTTCACTGGGGGAAAAAGAGAAACAAGAAAAAACAGATAAATTATATAATGAAAAAAGCTACGGAAAAGATTTAAAACACAGAGAAAAAGAGTAGAGTGGGTTGCAATTTTGAGTAAATTTGTGAGAGAAGGGCTCACTGACAAGTTGATATGTGAGCAAATATTGGTGTATTGGTTTACTATTGCTGTTTTAACAAATTCTCACACACTTAGTGACTTCAAACAACACACAATTATTCTCTTCTAGTTCTGGATGTCAGAAGTCTGAAACCAGTTTCCCTAGGAGAGAATCAAGGTGTACACAGGACTGTACTTTGTTCTGGAGGCCTTGGGGGAGAATCCATTTTCTTACCTTTTCCAGTTTCTAGGGCTGCACTCTTTGGCTTAGGACTCTCCTTCATCTCCACGGCCAGCAATGTGGCATGGTGCTTCAGTAGTCACATCACCTTCCTCCACATCATCTCTCCCTCTGCTTTCCTTGAAAAAGCAAGCTAATCATTGCAATTAGGGCACACCTGAGTAATCCAAGCTCCTTTCTTCATCTTAAAACCCTTAACTTAATCACATCTGAAAAATCCCCTTTGCCTTACAAAGTATTATTCACAGGTTCTGGGGATTAGAACCTGGATACCTTTGGAGGCCAAAATGGAGACTACTGCAGATAGTAAAAGAGCAAGCCATGCAACAGTGTGTAGGGGAGATAGTTCCATGGCCATAGAATGGCAACTACAGAAGTTTTGAGGATACACTTCAAAAGCGCCCATAGATGGGCACTTGATCAGAAGGAAAGCCAGTGTGGCCTGAGTAAAGCAAGTAAACAGAAAGTAGATGAGGTCAGAGAGACAAGGAAGAGGGTCTAGGGACAGAGTGCATCAGCCAATGAGGTATAGCTTGGAAATCCATTGTAAAGGTTTTGGCTTTTATTCGGAGGTGAGAGACAGCTAATGTGAAGAATCCATTCAGGTCAATGCATTAGAAATGCTAACATGCTTGATTTCTTTTCCAGACATTGCTACAATCTTATCACAGTGTTATAATTCTTTTTGAATTTTCTCTTTACTCTGCCCAAAGCACATATACCCAGTGAAAACCTTCTCTATTCTAAATCATCAGAATTTGAAGAGCCAAGGTTTCTACAATGTCTGTTTTTTCTTTCCCCCAAATGTATTTGTAAAAGCCTTCTAACATAGACGTTAAGGGTTACACCACTGCTCTAAGTAATGTACCATTCTTATTACAGCATTATTAAATCTCTGGATTTTATTGTGCACTGCATTCTTTTTTGAGCATTTGATGTACAAATATCCTAGGCAATTAAAAAGGGGAGTGAGAAAAGGAGGTGCTGTCTACATGAGGCTATTCAAATAGGTGCCCTCAAAGTCTTCAAGCACAGTGGGCATCACCTGGATAAGTGCAGGCAGTTTTTGATGTTCGGATGGAAAACTCACCTGCCACTGACAAGAACTGTTAATGAGGCTCTTCAGCGCTGGGAACACGATGAGTTTTCTCAAATGGCATTGATGGCCTGCAAGCCTTGGCTTGTATCCCACACTGCTCCCTGGCACGGGAGACTGATAGTGTTCAGCAGTCTCCTGGTGATGACTATTGTGTCTGATGTGGGCTTGGAGAGCCAATTTGGAAGTCAAAAACTAAACCTTGTCTCTTTCTCTCTGCATTCCTGCCACAACAGTTTAATTCTCCAGGCAATGTGCATGCTTCTGACTACCTAGGGAAAGGATCATACACGAGGAAGTATGGGTTCAGTATTTCAATGTATTACCTCACTGCACCGAGCGTCTACATTTCCAGCTGCATTCATTCCCCAGTAAGTAGTGGACAAGTAAAGTGCCCAAACAAGTGAGAAGAGGCAATTTTGATGACTGGAGAGTTGCTACATCGGTTTGTGTACTTAAGGTGGCCCTTAAAACCTCAGGAAGGAGTAATAAATCTGTAGTTTAAATTTAATAATTATTTGGTTACTTCTGCTGCCTTGTCCCCAACCATGTTTCCTGCCCCATTACATGCCCTTTGGAGGTATAGATGAATTAACAAAGAAATGTAGATAAATTTTGCTACAGGGCCTAATCCTCAGGATCTTTTTAAGAGAGTTTCCTCGGTCTAATAAATATTCAAAACAACCAGGTTGAGCAAATCCTAAACCACTTATCTGATTAGTAATCTTAGCTTAAGCCCATGTCTCCAACAAAGCTTTTGTTACCATTTGACAGGAAGGTATTTGTATTTTGGGGCGAAACGGAGGGCATTGAACAGAAGTGAAAAAAATCTAGGTACAGGGAGAGCAAGAAGCTTTAGAAGTGGTTTGTCCAGGTGGTACAGATATCAACCAGCATAGGAGCTACTGGCCTGCAATTTCTGCCTGTTTCTTGGTGCCCTGAAGATCAGGTGTTTTGCAGTTTTAATGTATACATGAATCACTCAATACTAATTCCACATTTTTCAGCACCTCCTATGGTGCTAGCCTCTTTTCTAAGTTGAGAACTCTCATTCTAGTGTTTATGGACCATGTACAATGACGCTATTATGCAGATCCTTCTCTTCCTCACTAACATGGAGGATGGCAGCTTGGTGTGCAGAGAACATTTTTTGCTTAGATTGAACAATTCTAGATTCTATTCTTAAACTTCCCTTTAAGCAAGTCTATTCAATGCATGGTATCTGTGTCCTCATGTGCAAAATATGCATGTCAGTTCCGCGTTAACTTGCTCATAAATGCATTTTGTATTGACTTCTTGCTCTTCCCTGTTTCATTTCTCTACTGCCCTATCGGCGCTTCTTAAGATCACTCCCCCACTCCAAATAAACTACTTAGACACAAGTTCTTATCTCAGGGTTGTCTTTCTCAAGGAACACAGCCTATGATAGATATCTAACTCTATACATGATTTATAAAACTCTGCCCACTGACTAAAGGTGAGACTATAAGTTACAAAAACTGGAGGATATTGGGTAATTGGCTCTAATAATTTTAGAGAGTTCAGATAACAAAGTTCACAATAAATAAATGGAAGAGTTAGAGGTAAAACCCAAGATTGGTGAATATGACAATATATAATTTTTTTATTTTAGTTTGCATACACACAAAAACCCACTAAGTCTAAAGGAATTTAACAAACTGGAAGAATTTATCAAAACATATACCACAAATGACTAAAATCCCTAGCACATATAAAACCCTTAAAATTGAGAGAGAAAATTAAAAACCAAAGGAAAATGTCAAAAATATTTGAACAAACCATTCTCATAAAAATGGTACAAAAATTCTTTTCAAACAGGAAAAACTGTTAAAAGTCACTTGTAATTAGAGAATTGCAAATAAGACAATACTAAGGTACCATTTTTTTTCACCGATCAGACTGGAAAAAAAATTAGAAACACAACAGAACATTCTGTCATTGGGGCTCTGGGGGAAAAAAATTACTCTCACGCATTACTGGTAGGAATGCAAAGTGGTACAGCCCTTCTAGAGGGATATTTAGCAACACCTAACAAACTACATATATAATTACCTTTCAACCCAACAATCACAGTTTTTGGAATTCACCCTGAAGACACGTCCAATGATGCACAAATACATATGCAAATATGCGTCATTCATTGGTACATTACTTGCAAAATTTCAAAGTATTGAAACAAGCTATTTACACATGGGAAAATGGTTGAATAAACTAGCATTTCCACTCAATGGTGTACTGTGCAGCTATAATAAAAGAATGAAGATGATCTCTATAAACTGATAAGGATTTTTAGGATATACTACTAAATTAAAAAAACAAGTATCTACAGTATGCTACCTTCATGCAAGAAAGGGATAAAAGACAATTCACATGCGTCTATTAATAGTATTTCACCAATGTTAATTTCCAGATTTTGATAGTTGCAACACAGTTAAGGATTAAAAATAAGGGCTGTATGAAAATTGTCTGTGCTATTTTTGTAAATTTTCAGTAGGTCTAAAATTATTTCAAGTTTAAAAACCTTTTTAAAAAAGGGTGAAGTCTGATTTATCTCATCAGTAATGCCCTAAAGAATCTAATTGTTTCTTTTTGCCACCCAAAATTTCAAAACTACACTATGATCTACTTTTGGAACTACACTATGACCCACCTTTAGAAGGCCCAGTTATTCAGCTTTTTCTTTGAGTGTGTATACAGCCATCCCACAGTTATTCAATATATCTTTTTTTTATTCAAGACAAATGAAGTTAATTTTTATTTGAATGTAATCAAAGAAACATAATTGACACTGGCTAGCTTAAAGGATAGACTTTTCAAATCTATTTCAAGGTTTAATGTTTCCATGTTCAAGTGGAAAATTTATTGTAAGAAAAAATTTAAAATGGGTCCAATGTGATCTTTTTTCTTTCTTTTAATACAAAATGCTGACGTCTTATTGTCTTAAAAATTGAAATACGCTTTGAAATTTAGAGAAATTTTTAATTAAAAATACAAGGATGTAGACAGAAGAAGTGGTAATAGAAGAAAACTTTCCTATTTGGTAATAATTGTTACTGCTCTCAATTTTAATGTGCTATGACTCAACTTCTTGTCTCACTCTGCCTGGAAGTCCCTTTTACACCACTCTATCTGAATCTCAGAATGACATCAAACAGAGTGGGAAGTGTTTACTCACCAGCATGTATCTATTTTCTCATTTTAAATCTTCAACACCAACTTTCTAATTCATTTCTCTCTTCATTCCTTTCTCTGCAGCTTTTGTCATCTATTGTGGCCCCTCACACGTTTCTATCTTCACCAGGGATTTAACAGTATTAATTAAAAAAAAAAAAAAAAAAAAGGAAAGGAAAAAAAAAGCTAAAGTACCTTCACCTTAAATGAGCCTCCAACAAACATTACCTGATTCGATAAGGGCCAATGTTAGAATGCAAATATGTTTGGTGATAGTTAGGACTAGATTAGGAACTAGGAAAAACTGTGAAGACCAAAATTTGTCCAGGTTTCTTACCCTCCTGGTCGGTTCTCTTTTCCCCAACAGACAATCATTTACTTATTTATTTAAAAATAATAAAATTGTAAAAACATGGGTAGGCAAATGTGAATACATTCAGTAGATCTCATACTTTGAGCAAAAGACAGGCACATAAACAAATACAGTATTATATAAGGGCTATAATGTTTGCATGAACCTTCTTTGATTTAAACAACAAAAACCACAGTAATCCAAATAAAGTATGAGATTTAATTTAAAAACATCAGCAACAACAGATATGATTGTATAGATCCAACAACCATTAGTTTAAACCCTTCATGAATCCAGTTGCAAGCAATTGATCTCTTCCCACAACGCTAATTTTTTACCTCTCCTGTGCTAAGTATAGCAGTGCTTTGTCCAAACTTTATCTTCAAATATCTGTTTCCTTTTGTATTTTAGTGGCTTATATTATAAGCACATGTATATATCTATATATGTGTATATATGTATGTATATATGTGTATATACATGTGTATGTATATATACGTATACATATGTACATACATATACATATATACATATATACATATATACATACATATATACATATATACATATATATACATATATGTGTATATATATATACATGTATATATGTATATATATACATATATATACATATATACATACATATATACATATATACATATATACATATATACATACATATATACATATATACATACATACACATATACATATATACATATATACATATGTACATGTATATATGTATATGCATGTACATGTATATGTATATGCATGTGTATATGTACATATATACATATACATATATGTGTATATGCATGTGTATATACATATATACATATACATATATGTGTATATATGTACATATATATGTACATATATACATATACATATATACATATATACATATATATGTATATGCATGTGTATATGTACATATATACATATACATATATGTGTATATATGTACACATATACATACATGCCTATATACATACATGCCTATATATGTATATATGTATATATACATATACGTATACATGCATATATGTATATATACATACATATGCATATATGTATATACATGCATATATGTATATATACATACATATGCATATATGTATATACATGCATATATGTATATATACATGCCTATATACATGCATATACATATATACATACGTATATATACATATATACATGTACATATGTATATATGTATATGTATGTACATATGTATATGTATATGTATGTACATATGTATATGTATATACATATGTATATGTGTATATACATACACACATATATACACATATGCATATATATACATATATACATATATACATATATAGGCATGTATGTATATGTGTACATATATACACATATACATATATGCATGTATGTATATGTATATATGTATATATACACATGCATATACATATATGTATATGTGTATATGTATATATACATATGTACATATGTATATATGTATATATGTATCATATATACATATGTGATGCATATATGTATTATAGCATAGCCTTCACTCTCAAAATACATATATATATCTTGTATCTCTGGTATTTATATATGTGTATATATATAAATATCAAATATATATATAAAAATACTAGAGATACATATCTATATCCCTGTGTGTATATATATGTATATATCCTTGTATCGCTAGTATTTATACGTGTGTGTGTGTGTGTGTATATGTATATATATATATACCATAATTGCAAGTTTCCTGGGGCCTCCCCAGCAATGCTGAACTGTGAGTCAATTAAACCTCTTTCTTTTATAAATTATCCAGTCTCAGGTATGTCTTTATTAGCAACGTGAGAATGGACTAATACAATTGGTTTTGAGGGATTTAATCAAAGAAAAATATTGGGCTTTTATGTTAAATGTCCTGTTTCCTCTGATAACATGTCATTCTGTGGTAAATTACAGAGGAACAAGGGTTGTTATTTATTCATTCATTCATTCATTTTTACTCAGTGACACTCATGGAGTGTTATAAGATGAGGCTGGAGGTAGAGGTAGTACATGTTAGTCTTGTCCTAATCTTAAAAGTGTAGTAAAAGCTATTGATGGCTAATTGAGGGTATATTGGGAATTAGATTTATATTTCCAAAGGATCAACTTGGAGAGTCAATTTGTAAAGTGGCCACTGATAGAGCAGATATTATTATAGTAGTCTAAGTGGACATAGAGAGAAGTGAGTGAATTCAAGAGAAATCTAAAAGATAAAATTGGCAGGCCTCACTAATGGACAAGACTTGGAGACAGAAACAAGCAGGAATGAAAAATGAGTCCCACATTACTATCTTGACCAACTATATTGCTGGAGGTTTCTTTCACAGAGATATGGAAATGGGAGAAATGCACCAGGCTTAGGAAGGCTAATCATGAAGTTGAGTTACCACTGAAATATGGATGAGAAACTGTCAATAGCATTTAATACTATTCATCACATTTTCCTTACGATAATTTCTTCTTTTGGCATCTACCTGGTATTCTTCATACCTTTTTATATTCTCTTACTAAATATATTTTGCCTATTTTGAACTCTAAATCTTGGAGTCCCCAGGGCTTTGTCCTTGGACTCCATCTCTTTTCTATCTCACTCATTCTCTATATGAGCTCATCCAGTGGCATGGCTTCACACACCATCTACCCTGTGAAAACTCCCACATTTTGATCTAAATCTTAAATGTTGTGTTATACAGAAGCTAGTATCTATCTCACACAAAAATTTTATGCTTTCTTTGATGCACAAGATCTCTCACTACCAAGATACTTCCCACACACAAATGCGCCCAGGATTGCTTTATGACTCACAAAAGAGGCCGGGCCTTGAACTCATAGATAAACTTTAAAGAGGTTATTTGAAAGAAAGCATTAGTTTGAAAAGTAGTCAAATATACAACTGAAAATATGGGGGAAAGCACAATATTTTTTCAGATCAAAAAAGGATATGAGATTGAACATTATTTAAATGATCAAGATGACCAAGTGATTAAAACAGAGGATCTTTCTGTTATGTGTGATTGTTTTAACGTGTAAAACTGGTTATATGAAACTCTGTTGAATAAAAAGGGCCTCATTTCATAATCTCCAGATGAGACCACTCTCCAGAACTTCGGACACATACATGTAACCTCCACATCTCCACTTCAATTTCAAGTAGGCATCTTAAAATTAATATGTCAAACTTACACTCCTAATAGTACCCACCAGCCAACTGCTTAGCTGTAGTGTCATCGTTTCACATTTCATCTTTACATGGCCAAAACCTTTGGAGTTGTATCAGTCAGGAGTCAGGATTCTCTAGAGAAGGCAAACACACAGAGAGAGAGAGAGAGAGAGACACTGTGTGTGTGTGTGTGTGTGTGTGTGTGTGTGTGTGTGTGTGTGTGTAAATACAAAGGAAACGAGAGAGGTGGAGATTTTAAGGGCTTATCTCAGCAACAATTGTGGCAGCTGGTAAGTCTGGATTCTATAGACGAGTTAGCAGAGGCTGGAGATTCAGGTAGGAGTTGATGTTTTAGTCTTGAGTCTGAAAGCTGGAAATTCAGACAGAATTTTTATATTCCAGTCTGTAGTCAGAATTCCTCAGTCTTTGCTCTTAAGATATTCAACTGATTGGATGAAGACCACCCAGATTATGGAGGGTAATTTCCTTTAAGTCAACTGACTGTAAACGTTAATCACATTTTTAAAAATACCTGTATAGTATCATTTGGACTAGTGTTGACCAAATATCTGATCACCATAGTCTAGCCAAGTTGACATAAAATTAACTATTCCGGGATTGATCCTTGACTTTCCTTGACCCAAAATCCAATCACTCCCCAACTCCATCCACTCCACTTACCACTCTGGTATAATTTATCACCATCTTTCTTCTGGATTATTGCAATCACCTCCTACTAGGTTTCCCTCCTTCTACTTTTGCATCCTCTAGGCATGCTCCCAACCTTAGGGCCTTTGCTCTTGCTCTTCTCTCTGCCAGGAAGACTTTAGCCTTGCCTATCCACATGACTCACCCAGCCACTTCTCTGGTCTTAACTTAAAAGTCCCCACCCAATTCAACCTTCCCTATCTGTCATCTCTCTATCTGTCATCTCTCACAATACATACTTCAGTTCCCATTCCCTGATTTATTTCTTGTCTAACTCTGTGTAACTTACCTACTTAAGTATTGTCTTTTTCCCAGTAGAATGTGAGCTCTGCAGGTAAAACTTGTGTGTGTGTGTGTGTGTGTGTGTGTGTGTGTGTCTGTGTGTATTGGAGAAGAGAGGGTGTTTATCATTGTATCCTAGGACCCAGAATACTGCTTGGCCTATAGTAGGTACTCAAGAATACCGGTTTAATGATGGAAGTAGCTTATGGAATTTAATCAAAATTAAAGGATGTTTTAGAATTTGGGGTATCAGCAATGTAAGTTTGTTAGGGATTATTCAAGGCAGAGGAAATAACAAAAACAGAACCTTGGCCTAAAACAGATAACATGTTAAAGGGACAATAAGAGTTCAGCATGACTGAAAAATGTAAAGTTCAGTGTGGAGGCAATTAGTGTAGAATGAATTTAGATTAGTCTGCAGGAGTTGATTAGAAAACGCCTCATGGGAACTTTATACTAGATAATGGGGAAATATTGAAAGATTTTAAGAAAAAGAGTGACAAGGTCAGATTTTCACTCTAAAATCTAATCAAAGACTGCAATTTAGATAATATATTAGAGAGGGGCTAGGAAGAGGAATAGTTGTTTCCAAAATGATCTTGCCTACAATAAGATAACTCTCAGGGTTACTGTGTCTTAAGGAGAGAGAAAAGGGATAACGATGTTATTAAAGATGAGAATCTATCCCCTACAGTAAATGAAAACAAAAGTTAGTAGAAAAATGGTCATCCCATTATAGGTTTCTAAGTCTGTGTTGCACTAAAATAACGTCATTTTGAAGCAATAAACAAATGCAATTGTAACAATGATTCAGGTACATGTGGGAGCTGAGGAACTAATTATTTTCACCCTCTAAAGTACCTACTGCAGGTTATCAAGTTTGCAAGATAAATGTTTTAATTCACTGCATTTACATAAATCCCCTTGCAGCACCTTTTTTTTTATCAGTGCACTTACAAAATGAATTGATTTTCTAACGTTCTCCAACTTTTTTCAATTAGCATACTTACATTTGCACTTTTCAAAATTCATTTTTTCATTACGTAAAATACCTTATCAATTTATCACCAAAAATATGGATTTCCAGAATCAATCAAAATGTGAAAATTTAATTTCCTCCCTTATAATAGAGTCCATCTTGTCTTACCTTCTACGTAATACTCACCGCTTTCATTAAATCAAAGCTAGTAACCTTGCTCTTAGGTTTAGATGCTAAGCCTTAGAAAGAATTGAAAAATTAAATTTTGAGTTGGTACAAAAGCTCAGACCATCATGAAAAAGACTACTAAGTAAATCTATATTTTTCAACAAAATAAAACTCTCCAAGCATGAGTTTTTTTTTTCAACAAAATAAAACTCTCCAAGCATGAGTTTTTTTTCAACAAAATAAAACTCTCCAAGCATGAGTTTTTTTATACAAATTGTTCATCCTCTTCATTGGAACAGAACTTTGTAAGGTGATCTGTAATACTAACTACATTACAATCAGAAAGCAAAATTCTACCCTTTATAATGCTCGCTGAATACATTAGAATAACAAGTATCAATACACATTTCTGTGCTTATTATGTTCTTTAAGTACCTCCTAAAAGAGGTAGCATTTGAGAGATGGGAGGAAGAAGAAGGATGTAATTATACCTTTAAGCACATTAAAGAAAAGATTAGAATAGATCTAAGCCTGATCTATCACACAAATAGCTCTTAGACAACCCCAAATATTAGCCCAGAGGAGAGAATGACTGCGTTTTCCTCATTTTTTCTCTCTTGGGTTCAGAGTAGCTCAGTTCTGATTCTTCAGATTAATGTTTTTATCTATATATGAGTCTTCTGGGTGCAAAACTGGAACCAACCAACTGAGGTCAGACCAAGAAGAATGTAATGTTTCTCTCAGCTTTAGACAGGTTAATCCCTGACTATAGGCCCTTGACCTCCCTTTTCTTATTTACTTTAGGAAACTTGCAATTGCTAATTTTTGCTCTATCGCTTTGAAATGTAAATGTTCTACAACCCAGTCATGGCTTTCTCTAAGACCTGGGAAATAGAAATATAGAAAAGTAGAGCCCCAGTCTCCAAGTCTGTGAGAGTGTAAGAACCTAACCTGGGGGAAACTGCCAATTAGCAAACACAGATGGCTTAATCATATTGTCCAATGCCCCATCCTAGGTCTTCCAAGTATTTTCCCAATAGCTCACTCCAGTGTTTAACAACTCTTCTGCCTTTTGTTTCAGTGGAATTGAATTCATTCTTTCTCTTTATTCCAACAGTCTTGACTACTGTTGAAACAGTAGAAGACTTGATGAAGTCTTCTCTGCCTGTTTAACTGCATCCAGTGCAATTTTTCTTTGAGAAGTCACAGGCTGATATTCTCCACTGATGGAGACAGTCACAGCCCTATTTGGGCCATAGTTTTAATAATTAGGCCCCAAGGGTAATAAGAACACAAAACTAGAGGGTGTTTGTGTGTGTTTGCATGAGTGTGTGTATGTGAACGCATGCAAATGCATTGGCTGGGCAAATTAGACACATCTTTTCTTTGGTTTTACCTTCCTATATGCAGAAGTTCCTGTAGATAACTGTTCCATCCCCTCCTCTTCAGGGGAGGAGTGCATTAGCTACTTGGTAATATTGGGAACAATAGATCTGTCTGGCTGTGTGGCCAGCTTAGTGGGGCAGTCTGAGACAGAGTAAGCACTGTAAAACTGTTACATTAATTAATTGTGAAATAAATAACTACATTTCAAATTCAGGCAAGAAGCAAGGAGATCATTTTTGAGGTTCTCAAATGCTAATAGTTTGTCAGGCCAGTACTTTAAAAAATTGAAGTACTTAAAAACACTAAGTTTAGAAATTCAGCTTAAAATATTTAAGAGGATTTAATTAACTAATTTATTCAAGGAATTAATTGTTTGAGAGTTTAAACCATTAAACTTGAGCTGATCAAATGTTAATTAAATCTTAACGGTAGAGGACGTCTAAGTTCTTGGCATCTTGAACAAAGAATTGGACAAAACTCACAAACAAAGCAAGGAAGGAATGAAGGGATCTATTGAAAATGAAAGTACACTTCACAGTGTGGGAGCGGGCCTGAGCATAGTGGGGCTCAAATGCCCTGTTACAGAATTTCTGGGAGTTTAAATACCCTCTAGAGGATTCCATTGGTTAGTTGGGGTACACCCTACGTAAATGGAGAGAATGAAGTAAAGTTACAAAGTTATTTACAGCCTACACCCTAAGGAGAGGATATTTCCTGTCCTAGCTGAAGTGTGAATCCACCTTAGCTCCTCACCCTATTTTCCTGCCTCTTCACCCTATTTTCCCTGCCTCTTCACCCTGTTTTCCTGCTTCATAAAGAGCAAGTAAAAGAGTATAAGTGACTGTTCTTTTTCAAATAAAATTTATTTAGATTTTTGAATGACATAAAATTTATAAAATATAGCTTGGAAACCTAAGGCAAATGTGGTTATTGAATTTGTAACTCTAATAAATTAAATATCAATTTAACTGTAAAATATAAGAGTGTTCATTGCTAAAAGGCATTGAAATACTTACATTAACTATTAAAATAATAATCTATCCAGTCTTTCAGGAATTTTTTGAATAGCTTGAGAACAGATGTGAATGTCACTAAAGGATCCATGAAAGGATTTTGAATATTGGTTATAAGGAAATTATCTATATAAACTTCCTTGGATACTTCTTTAAAAAGAAATCAACAACAAAAAGATAAACCCTTTTAAAATAAACCTTCCATATTTTAAATATCAAGGAAAATATAATCTGATAATTTTATGATTTTATTTATTTATTTTTTTAAGACAGAGTTTAACTCTCGGTGCCCAGGCTGGATTGAATGGTGCAATCTCAGCTCACTGCAACCTCCACTTCCCAGGTTCAAGGGATTCTCTTGCCTCAGCCTCCCAAGTAGCTGGAATTATAGGCATGTGCCACCACGCCCAGCTAATTTTTTGTATTTAGTAGAGACAGGGTTTCACCATGTTGGTCAGGCTGGTTTCCTGAGGTCAGGAGTTCGAGACCAGTCTGATAATTTTAAATTGATGTTTATTTTAGCTAACATATGAGATTTCAATAGGTCGTTCATTACTTAATGACCCAATTCTATACAAATGGACAGAGTTTTATTTTTTAACATTTTAAGAAATAGGAAAGACCTTTGTACAGAAACAAGTATGATGCAATTGTGGCTATTTAGAGCACTGTCACCTAACTTTACTATTTTAAATTACAATCAAGGTAGAAGTCACTGTGCTAAGTGATTAATCTAGAAACACTCTGAGTGTTTCTATTGCAATTGTGAGTGTCACGACATACATACAAAATAATATTTTAGAAGAACTAGAATGAGATAGTATATAAAGTACAGTAAAATTTCATTTCTTCTTGGGTGTCCCCAAATAATCAGGTGTATTTCCTCTAACTCTTACAAGGTAGGTAAGCACTTGACCAGGGATGTGACGCAAATTTGTTATACCTAACTAAATGTTCATTGTCAGATTTTGTGACTTCCCCAGTCATAAAATTGTTCCTTTGAGAAATATGTTTCAATGAGATCTAATTTATTCTGATTTTCAGAAAATAATCTAGTGAGAAAATAGGCACTTCCTTTATTCAGACATATGAAGGCAAGCCCTGTTTCTCCTTTGAATGCATATGTCACAAAGATAACATTACCATTTAAATAAATGCCATCAATGGGAAGTCAGTAGCAGTCAGTAAAAAAGCTAATTGCAACACTTTCAAGGTGAAAAATGTGAAGAGAGTCTCGCAGAGCTAAAAAATATTTACAGCTTAGTGTAATTAAAGAAAAAAAGAAATGAAGCAAGGATAAAGAATGCAGAATGTGGGGAGGTGACAAGACAGAGTGGAAGGAAATGGACCTGAGGGAGAAAATAAGGAAAAGAGTAAGCAAGATTGGCAGTTACTAAAGGCTGTTGGGTTGTTCCCATCAATAACAGGGAGAGGCATTTCTCAAGGCCACTCCATGACACAGGAAAAGAGGAAGCTGGAGAAAACAGCAGGTCTCAAAGCCAAGCTGTTACACTCAGAAAGGGTTGACTTAGCTCTGTGTGCTGTTGGAAAGAATTAACACGTGCATAGCTGAGGGAGAAATTCAGACCTTTTTACTTTTCACCCGATTCAAATAAAAACCAGGACACAATCAACATAACAAAAGACATGCTGATTACTTAATATAATTCTACTGCATTCATCAAAAGCCTTTCTCTGTTTAGAAGCCTGTTCTTCACAATAGTTAGGTGTCTCACAGAGATAATGAAATGCATCATCAAAGAAGCACTTATATTCACATGCATTAGCAAAAGTGTAGGTGAGGCCACCTACTGGGTATGCTGTGAAGTGCAAGAAGTTCCTCCATTTTAAAATACCTCTTTCACCGGTGTGTCAATGTGAAAGAAATTTCCTCCAACAGGATCTTTCAGATTTAGGCATTCTTTTCTTTGAAGACCCAGGTTAAAATACAAGTCTGTTAACTGAAGGGAAAACTCGACTTCCTTTGTAGGCCTGATCCTTATCTGTAATGGTTAGTTTCACTGCAGATGGCAAATTTGGGGTATTCTCCCCAGGTTTCTTTGTAAAGTTTCCCAATTCATATAAGGTGGCATGAGAGAATTATGTATAGAATTATTATATACTGAAGCATGTGTAACCTTAAAAATGTATTTGTATTTATAACCACTATGCATCTATAAGATCAAAGGCAATTACAAATGCCAGTAAGATTATAAAATTGAGACTAGTCAAATGAAGAGTGTAAATTTAACATAAAGAGAATATTGTCTTGCTTAAAGTGAATCGTTGAATGCTTAATGAGTCATGTGATGAATGAATTTTTCCACTACTGAATTTTCACTCAGAGAGCATGCTTGACACCGTGGACTGAATTCATCCCACACATTTTAAGCACCTATTGTTTATGCAATGATTTTGACTCTGTTCTTTTAACAATAGCCCTCAACGCTTAAGAGTAGCACAGTCTGACTGGAACTCCATTATAAACATAAAAATTCAAGGTCTAAAATCGAGCACAGAAATCAATGAGCGAAACTTGATTTTAAGATGGTTGTCCAAATGATCCAGAATATGTTTATTTAAAAAAAAACTTAAATACTTAAATTCAAAAATTTACAACATTCAAAAATTATTCATGTTGAGTATTTGCATTTGCAGGCTCCAATTTAAATTACATTGCTGCAGAGCAATGTTGTCTAACAGAACTTCCTGCAATCAGCCGGGTACAGTGGCTTATGCCTGTAATTATAGGTATTAAGAAGGTTGAGGAGGAAGAATTACATGAGGCCAGGAGGTCTAGACCAGCCTGAGCAACATAGTAAAATCCTGTCTCTAAAAAAATTATATTTTTTTAATTAGTCAGATATGGTGGCATGTGTGTCAATTACTTGGAGGGCTTAGGAGGGAGGATTGCTTGAGCCCGGGAGTTCAAGGTTGTAGTGAGCTATGTTGTGCCACTCCAGCCTGGATGACAGAGCTCTCCCTGTCTCTAAAAATAGATAAATAAAAATAAAGAAAGAAAAGAAAAACTTTCTGCACTAATGAAAATGTTCTATATCTGCACTATCCAATACAGTGCTAACCACATGTGGCTATAGAGTTCCTTCAAATGCAGCTAATGCAACTGGCAAATTGAATATCAAATTTTATTTAATTTTAACTAAATTTAAATAGCTACATAGGGCCAGTGGCTACTGGAATAGTCAGCACTGCTGTATTTTTTATTAAACTCTCATTAAATCCTGGCTTTCCAAAATATTACTAAAACAACATGGTATAATAGAAATTAACACAAGTTAGTAACTTAGAACAACAAGCATTTATTAGCCCACACAGTTTCCAAAGGTCATGAATTTGGTAGCACCTTAGCTGGGTGAGTCTGACTCAGGGTCTCTCATGATGCTGCAGCCAAGATGTTTGTGTGTGCTAACAGTAATCTGAAGGCTTGACTGTGGCTGAAGGATTAACTCTAAAATGGCTCACTCACAGGACTGCTGGCAGAAGGCCTCAGCTCATTGCTAGCTGTTGCAGGAGGCCTCATTTCCTTGCCAGGTGGATTTCTCTACGAGGCTGTTCAGTGTGACCTCACAACATGGCAGCTAGCTTCCCCTAGAGCATGTAATCCAAGCTTCCTCCAGAGTGTGCCATCCAAGAAAGGAAGTCAACGTGCTTTTTAAGATATTGTCTCTAAATTCACATCCTGTCACTTTCTTTACTAGAAACAAGTCACTACATCCAACCTACTCTCAAGAGGAGAGGAATTAGGCTCCATCTCTTGAAGGCAAGAATATTAGAGAATTTGTGTGCATAATTTAAATCCACCATAGACACGTTAACTTATCTAAAGCAATAGAACTAATAAGTGGAAAAACCTGCATTTGAACTTATTTCAGTCTCAGCCTGGAACCAATGTTTTAATTGCAGCTCTCCAGTGCCTAGGAAAACTATATATTCTAATGCATTATCTCTTGAGAGCACATTTAGAAACCAAATGCAATCCAAATGTAAGTATCTACTTTAAATTTTCTTGATTTTAAAAAGATGTAGCATTTCAAAAATCTATTTATAAGTTCCCAAGTGCAATTTGACATTATAGTCTCAATATTTGAAACTTTTCCTCTTTCCTAAGAAATTGGGTAGATATTAAGCTCACAAAGAAGGGTAAAACAACCAGCAAGTTGTTTGGAATTCCAGTATCTATTTCTGGAAATTCCAGTTAAACTTCTCTTTTTTAGGAAACCTCAGAGTGACAGCCATGCCCAAACTCCTCTTTGACAGTCTCTTCTATATTCCTGCTTAAGATGTGCCCCACGTAGTGTAGTTATGCTCAGGGAAGTGGTACAATCAGGGAAGCACAGTTTGAATGATGTTTACAATCTTTACCTGATCTCTCAAAAAATAATAAAGGTGATTCAAGTACATAGTTGACATGAATTCTTACTAAAATTCCAAATACCAAGGAAACGCCCCAGAGCCTGTCATCATTCTGAGGAAAGAATGCTTTGCATTCTCTCCACCATTCCATGCCCCACTTTCTCCGCCTCTCCCACTCCACCCACCATGTGTGCTTTCACACATCTTTCTTTGGGCCTGTGAACTGCTCAGAAGTATATTAGCTATGCTTTTCTCCCCACTCTTGCTGAAGAATTTGGCAACAGAACCGTTGTCCTTTCTGCTTCTTCACGCGCAGACTCTTCGTCACCAGAGCCCAAAGCACCAATGACCATAAGAGCAGTAGAAACAGCGAAATAATCTACTAATCCACAAACTTTCTGGCAGATGGAGAGAAGGGGGGTCTACACATATGATTATTTTCTCTGCTACTCCAGACATAGGCGACTGGACCAGGAACTGATGTCTGACATAAAGGCAGACATCTACAGGATGAGCAGGAATCTGAGAAGTGGCTTGGCAGAAACACAGTCCAGGCTAAGGGATCCAGAGTTAATGGTGACTGAGAAAACCCCCTTGCACTCTTTTTTTTTTTTTTTCTAGGAAATTTAACTGTGAAACACTTAGTAAGGAAATAAATGAGTAGAGAGAGCAGAAGCCTAGAGATGAAGACCTATAAGGCAGTAAGCCTTGTGTGATTAGCCCTGAGTGACAAGGAAGAAAACTAGGTTTAAAACAAAGTCTAATTAACTGAGACAACTCAAGTGTGACTCTTCCTCGCAATGGAGGGATCTTATGTACCTACTAAAAAGGATATAAATTGTGTTTTCTATCTTTCAACAACTTTTATTTAGGGTTTATCATTTATTTATATATTTATTTACCTCAATGTCAGCCCTAACCTGGTTTCTACAGTAATAATGATAGCTAACATTTCTTGGATGGTTACCAGGCATCAGCACTGTTCTAAGTGGTGAATTGTATTAGCATATCTCTGTTACATTTCTCACTTTATATGAAGATACGAAGACATGGTATCAAACTAACTGGCTTCCTGTCATACAGATAGTGAGTGGCAGAGGCAGCATCTTTGTCCATTTGTGCTGCTGTGACAAAATACCATAAAGTGGGTAATTTTATTTTATTTTTTGGCTAAAAGAACAGAAATTTATTTCTCACAGTTCTGGAGGCTGGGATGACAAGATCAACATTCTGGCAAGTGCAGAGAGAGAGAGAGCTCTGGTCTCTTTTCTTAGAGTGACACTAATGCTATTGGATCAGGACCCCGCACTTATTACTTCATTTATGCTTAATTACCTCCATAAAGACCCTACCTCCAAATACAGTTATATTGGGGGTCAGGGATTTAGCGAATAAATTTGCAGAGGACACAAACATTCAGTTCATAGCCACTAATATCATCCTTTTAATTGGAAAGTCACTGGTAGATTTATCAACTTTGTCTAGGTCCACAAAGTAAAATGGGGTTAAAGAAAAAATTTATGAACAATAGAAATATATTTCTCATAGTTCTGGAACATGGGAAGTTATAGATCAAGGTGCCAGCAGGTTTGGTGTCTGGTAAGGACCTGGTCTCTGCTTTCAAGATGGCACCTGGTTGCTGCATCCTCCAAAGGGCACGAAGGCTGTGTCCAGAAAGGCAAAAGGAAATGAACAGACAAATTTATAAATTCACTAATCCCTTTCATGAGAAATTCACTAATCCCTTTCATAAGAGTTCCACTCCATGACTTAACTAACTCCAAAGGCCCCACCTCTTAATACTACTGCATTGGAGATTAAGATTCGACATAAATTTTGGAGGAACACAAACATTCATACCATGGCAGGTAAAGTTTGAAACCACATAGTCTGGCTCCAAAGGCTGTACTTCTAACTGTTGTATTCTTCTGCTGCTCTAAATGAAACAGTTGCCTCCTCACTGTGAGATAATTTCCAAATGTCTTACCCTGACATGGAAGGCTCCCACAGTCTAGCCCTCAACAATCTTTATCAAATTCCATTACTTCAATTTTTATAAACCCCAGCCTCTCCCCTCATAGTTCCCTAAAACATGAGCCTGCAGGCTTTGTACTGCCTCTCTCTGCACCTTTATGTCTCCTGAAACTGGAAAACCTAACTAACTAAAGGTGCGATCACAGTAAACCGACACATAAAAAGCAGCAGGCCTTCCAACTGCTACAGTCTCATACATCTGAATGCTGAGGCTGTAGAATCCAACTTTGACAAACAACGTAATCTTTCTGACTGCTTTATAAGTGTTTATTTAGGTTCTCAGCTGAAGAACAAGAAAAATGAAATTTAGTGCCAAGCTATGTGGACATGGTCAGACTCTTGGATAATTTATTTTTTATGACAGATTCCATTTTCTGCTGCTGTCATGATTACACGGGAAGACATTTGTCCACTGAGAGTACGTTTGTGTCTTTTGAATGGGCTAACTCAGTGGTAGGATTTAATTTGTGCAATATTATTCACTTATTAGACCAAAAGACTAAGTACATGCTCGGTATTACTAAGTTTATTGAAATGTTATTACAAGAATCCGTCTTGAGAGGCAAAAGGAACATCAGTGCTTAGCCTGAGATTTTCTCATTATCTTCAAAGTGCAGATATCATTGAGATGATTAGTTTCCTGGATAAATTTAGATTTGAAAAGGTGTGAATATGTGCTCTGTTAGAAATGTTGTGTTGCAGTATCGTTTATGCTGTAAGGCTGTTGCTGAAAACTGAAGTATATAGAGAGTGAACTGGGTGAGTGTGTGTTAACAGCGAATTGCAAACACTATTTGAGAATGCTCCTCGGAAAAAAGGGACTGTCACTTATCAGGTCTAGCCAATTGTTGCAATGGTGGAATGTAGCCCAACATTGACAGATAGCCTCATTTTTAAGAAAAACAAAATTTGTGGATATCTGTATAAAATACCCTGATGTTTAAATGTTGGTAAGTATGGTAGACAGAATTCTAAAAATGACTTCTCTTGGCTGTCTTCCTTGTGTAACCCTTCCCCTTTGAATGTGAGTGGAATTTGTCAATATAATGACATATTACTCCTGTGACTGTTATGTGCCAAAAGGGTGATTATCTAGGTGGGCTCAATCTAACCATGGAATCAGAAAGAGGAAATACAAGAAGGATACCACAAGTCTTTGCTGGCTTTGAAGATACAGGGGGCTATATCTTCAGCCACTAGGATCTGAGCACAGTCTGGGGCTGGTAAGCTAGCCAGAAAATGGGGACCTCAATCTCACATCCGCAAGGTACAGAATTCTGCCAACAACCAGAATGAGCTTGGAAGTGAATTCTTCCCGAAAGCCTTCAAATAAGTGTTCATCCCAGCTGACATTTTCTTTTTGATCTTGTGAGATTCTGATCAGAGAATCCAGTGGAGCTCAACATAAACAATGACTTACAGATTTGTGAGCCAATAAATGGGTATTGTTTTACATTGATAAGTATATGGTTATTTGTTATTTAGCAATAGAAAATTAATGCAGTGTATTAGGCTGCTATGAAGAAATACCCGAGACTGGGTAATTTATAAAGAAAAAAGAGATTTAATTGACTTACAGTTCCACATGTCTGGGAAGGCCTCTGGAAACTTACAATCATGGCATAAAGCACCTCTTCACAGGGCAGCAGGAGAAAGAATGAGTGCAAGCAGGGGAAATGCCAGACATTTATAAAACCATCAGATCTCATGAGACTCACTCATTATCACGAGAACAACATTGGGAAAAACACGCCCATGATTAAATTACCTCCACCTGGTCCCACTTTTGACACATGGAGATTATTAAAATTCAAGGTGAGATTTGGGTGAGGACACAGAGCCAAACCGTATAATGCAGTAAGCATTTAAAATGATTTAAAATCTTTAGTAGGAATATTAACACATACCAGTCAATGAAGGATCGGTTTACAATCTTTGGTATAATTAAGGTAAGGTAAGAGTTCAGATGAAAGGTATTATGAGCATTTTTTCATCTTCTAATGTAACCAACTGTGCCATGTGCTTCTCGTGATCATCATTTAAAGTCAGTCTGAAATAAATTTTGATTGAATTCCTTTGATTAAATGGATACATTTTGATTGAAATGAAAATAAAGTTCACAAAGCAATGATGGGTAAAAACATAAAATGGTCAAATGTGTAAGAGCATTAAGGGAGACAATTTGTTTTGGGAATATTTTTTGTATTTGGTTATTTGAGGTAATCTAGGTAAATCAAGTAAAAGGAAATTTTTTTTATCATTTTTTCCTAAAAATAATTCCAGTGTAATTGTTTCTTTAAAACTCTTTGTATGCCTCCATAAATCTGCCTCATTTATTCTTGGGGATGTTTCTTTAAAATATATGGCAAATATTTGCATTCCCAAAGGTCGCCTAGCTTGAGTCGCATGTAGTAAAAGTAGTACAAGTTCAGAAATTCCATAAGATATTCTTTCTTTTTTAGTAAACAAACTTCAAAAGATTATTTCTAGGGAATACATTTATTCTCATTTCCTTGCCCCAGTAATATTCTTCAACCAAAGCGGTTCTTAAATATCAAAACAATTAATCAGTAAGTACTGTCTCTTGCAGCTCTCACAAGACTCTTCATATATTCAACATCATAAATTGAACATCTATTTTGTTGAGGTCACTGTGTTATAAAGAGAATGCTAAGAACAAAGAAGGCCAAAAAGATAAGATGGCTATTTAGCTTTAAGTAGCTTACTATCTCCTTCTCTTTTAAAACTTGTCTATTATAGTTAAGAAGTGGATATGTATTGGCTTTATTAAAGATGCTACTGAGATTTCCTAGCCACCCTTTCCCTTCCACCAACCACACACACAAACACCAATTCGAAGAAGGCAGTTGAACCCACTCAGATGCAGGTGAAGCTGAAGGTTGGCAAGTTTTCCATCTCCTCCATAGCTGGAGAAACCTGCCCAGGGATGCTGACTACATAAAAACTGGTAAGCTGGATTACCATTCTGCCCTCCATGGCAGATACGTGTGACCACTTGCATGCCTTATCATTCACATAAGTCATTCCTCCTGCTCTGGGAGAGTTTAAGGAGTAGGACTTCAAGAGCAGACTAGGGCCCTAGAGAAAATCTGGGGAAAATATGATTAATGTTCTTTACATGCAATTTTTACAAACATAACATTTTTGGGCCCTGGGTCCTACATATTCACCCCTCCTTTCCAGAATCCCAGGCCCTGTTATTTGTACAGTCCCCTTGCTTTGGCACTAGAGAGGGACAGAAAATCCCTCCATGGTTCTTTCCTGATGAAATTTCTATTTCCTATGGCCCAGAGCCAAAATGTTTCTCTTTCGTGAATACTTATTTGGTCTTTAAAAATCAACCATTTATCTATTCAATGAAATTTAAAATAATGTATGTTCAGTAAATCAAACAAATACCTTATCTTTAGAGGCTACAGATGATTATTAAAATCTGGAAATCCCAAAGCTTATGTCAAAATATAACTAACCCTGCTTTATTTTTTGGAATTTTCCTATTAACTTCCTATATATACTAAATAATGCATGCATTTAACTTTGATTGCACAGTGTATTTATGCTGGGATTCCAGACAACTTTTCTTCACTTTACATGCCATGTTCTATTTGAAGAATAATATAAGGTTATTTAATAGATACTTTTGTGTATTTTCTGGAAGTTGGTTACAATATTTAGTACTATACCTCTATGGTCTTATTAACATTATGACATGCTAGAAGTTACAATTGCTTAACCACAGTCTTTCATGTTTTTGCTTTTAAAATTAATACTTGGACTGATTTCCTAAAAAAGGAATTACTTGTGGCATTTTCCTATGATTATTTTCAAACTTATTTTCCATTCTTGCCTTACTGATGTTGTTGAGATCTGCAACTTGACCTTTTTTTGAAATTAATAGTCACACAGTAACTGTAGGTCTGATTCTAACAGTATCAATATTTGCTTGGCTGGAGAAATGTTTTCATCTGTTTGCACATGATCTATTTTCTAGCTCTCTTGAGGTCTTGCATATCTTTTGCAATTCACTGTGAGAGAAGGAAATTTCCAGAGCAGACTGCAAATCCATGGTGTCCTGCAGGATTAATGTGGGAGTCCGCCCTCATGTAGTTGGTACACCAGCTGGTCACCCAGAAACTTTCCTCCACTATTGTTCTACGCTAATGGCATATAAACATTTTATTTTCAAGTTGGCAATGTAGATAGCATTAGTACCAATTATAATGTTATTTGATGAGATAATTATTTTACTTAAATCCTAATGCAACTGTGTATTGGGGATATTAATAATTTCAAATTTCCAAGTGTGCCCCTAGTATGAGAGACATCTCTTCCTCATGCTAGTTCCTAAAACTCTCAGTTGATGCTGAAAAAAAAGCAAACAGCTAAAGGGCACACCATAAGAAAAAAAAGGCTAATTACTGTGTTGCATTCACAGAGGGATTACTTACAGCCTGTTCTCTATCGTCAGCCCCAAAGCTTCTGCAGATGAGCAAAATTTCTAGTAGCAGATATTAAAGAAAATGTATATTGTTGAGGAAATATGGTGTTTTTGATTTGGGAAATAAATAGCCACTAAATTTTAATATGTAAGGAAAAGAACTTTAATATATAAGAAAAAACATTACATTTTAGAAGTACCTTTATAAGTTCGGGGGTTCTTAGGAAATCATATTAGCAATTAGAATGTTGTTTGGTGAACAGGGGATGGGGACAAAAGCAGCTGATAGCCCTGTGTGTTGTTTTATCCAGATGAGGAAAAGTACTCCTTTAATCTGTTTCTTATTTCTCTTATTCAGTCTGCATGTCCATTTTGAGTGTATATGTAGATTTTTCTCTCTTGTACTGCTTTTTTAAAGCATTGTCTATTTATATTTACTGATAAGTCTGCAGTGGTGATCTGATCTTGTTCTGGGAGTCATTATTGTATTTCAAATTTCTTTGGGTAGTTGTGCTTTATACTGTTCCTTTCGTTTTTTAATCCAGAGAAGAGAATCATCTTCTATCTTACAAAAGAATATTTGAGAAGGGTCTTTTTAATCCAAATGTAGAATAGGTAGGTGCTATGGACCAACTTTTTGTGTCCCCACAGAATTGATATGTTGAAATCCTAACCCCACACTATGATGGTATTGACAGGTGGGGCCTTTGGTAGGTGATTAGGTGTTGAGGGTAGAGTCCTCATGGATGGGACGGGTGCCTTTACAAGGGAGATCCCAGCGAGCTCTCTTATCCCTTCACTCATGTGAGAGTACAGCTAGAGGACAGCTCTCCATGAGGAAACGGGCCCTCAACAGACGCTAAATCTGCCAGAGCCTTGGTCATGGACTTGCCAGCCTCCAAAACTGAGAGAAATACATTTCTGTTGTTTATAACCCCCACAGTTTATGTTGTTTTGTTACAGCAACCCAACTAGACTAAGACAGTAGGAAACTTTCATCCTGGGATTACAGAGCAAGAATATCACATATATAAAATTTTGAGCTTTTCTGGAGAATGGGTGGACATATTTATTATGGAGTCCATGTATTTTTACCTAATAATTGAAGTTAAGCGAAAATGTTACAAAAGACAGACCAAGGTGATCTTTACCAAAGCTCGAGAATAAAGAAGGGTAACAGAATCCCTGCAATAGTTACAATGAACTACTGGAAGCCAGCACTGGGTATGAAGGGAAATGTGTCTGTATTCGGTAAGTTGAAAAACTTCCAACTCAAAGCCTCAGGTTAGCACTTCCAGCTGGGAAGATGCTCGATAAGTGATCGAGAAAGCTGCTTACCAAGTGTGGCTAGCGCTATGCTATTTAGTAGCAATCACTGGGCATATGTGGATAATTAGCATTTGATGAGTATATCAATTTAGGAATACAATCCTCAGCCTTATTTCATAGTAATTACCTGTTTACATTTAAAACTGATAATTTATTTTAAGTGTATTTGGAACAACCAAAGCATGCCAATCTATCAACTGTAAATATTTTCAATTCTAAATACAGATCAAATTGTTCTGATGAAAATTTAGCATATGAATTCACATTACGTATAAGTGTAAAATACATGCTACATTTTGAAGTTTTAGCACAAAAAAAGGAAAAGAGCAGTATGTAAAATATTTAAAGGATCTTATTTAAAAGTATTTTAGCTTGATTTTATGTTGAAATGCTAATTTTTTAATATATTTAAGTAAAAAAAATTATAATTAATTTTACCTCCTTCTTTTTACTTTTATCAATGTGGCTACTGGAAAATTTAAAATTGCATTTTAGCCAGGCATGCTGATGCATGCCTTTGGTCTCAGGTACTCCTACTCAGCAAGAGGCTTGCTCGAGCCCAGGAGTTCGAGATTATAGCGAACTCTGACTGAACCACTGCACTCCAGCCTGCACAACAGAGTGAGACCCTGGCTTTAAAAAATAAAATGAGTTGCATATGTAGCACCCATATTTCTACTGGAAGTGCTGCTCTAGTCTAAAATCATAAAGCCTCATGATTGGGGAATAGTTCAGGTGAATTTCCCTCCCTTGAGAAACCACTAATATCGGAAAAGACTCTTCTCTAGCTTTTATGTGGTAGCCAAACTGGAGACTTTATCTCCAACCACCATGCACCTGACTCTAGCTCTTCATAGTGCTGGCTTTCAGCCTCAGAATTTCCACCAAAACCTGGCTTCTGTGTAGCATTGCTTCATCACTGAGTCCCTAGCCCCACCAGTAAGAGGCTGAAGAGAATCTCTAGGCCTACATTCTGCCACAACCGGAGGAAGGGCTGAACCAGGAATGTAAGTAGCTTACCAGGAAAGATTTTTGCCTGGGAAGTAGGGTTCCCCTGCCCCCTCAAAGAGTTGCTAATGTTAGGCAAATGGCCACTCTACCACAAACAGCCTATCAGGGAGTTTGCTCCAGCTTCTACACCGTGAACATCACCCTGCAAAACCCGCTTACATACTCAGCTGCCTCTGCACAGCATATCAAGTTAGATCAAACTAGACTGAACACAACTGTACTCAAGTGTTTTTGGTTGGGCTATTACCAGATACCTAGAGTTTTTACTCTCTCCCGGAATATCTGATAGATACATATTATTTGTATCACAAACAATGTATAGAACCACTCCAGTGGCATTGGGCGAATTTTAATATCTGTCATCATCTTAGGGTATAAAATCTACAAGAACACAGATAGTGGATCAGGTGATTTTTCTGGGAGAAATCACAAAACAACTAGGATACAGATTTTTCTGACTCTTAATTCAATGGTTTTCCCCTTATATTATATTCCTTTACAAATGTTGTGTTAAAAGTGCACAAATATATTAGGCAAATTGACAAATAATGAGTAAAAGAACTATGAAGATTTTCACCATATTCTTCAGGTTCTATTCTCAGTCTTTACTTGGTCAAGGTCTCTCTTGTGGGGGATAATCCCAAAGTGAAATTCACATCCTCATTTCTCATTTCTGTGCCAAAGATTCCTATTTTGATTTTTCCAGCCGCCACCTGTCCTCTAGGCTCTAGCATTACATTTCTACTGCTTGGTGTATTTTCTTTGTTCCCCCAGAAAACCCCACACATTTAAATTGCACCATATATAACTAAGGCATCTTTAAAAAAAAACTTGAAAAGCTGAAAGAAAAAGAAAACTTGATAGAGTATGGAGCACATTATATCTAAAGGGGGAAAAAAATTCCCAAGCATGAGGCAGTGCTTTAAATAACACTAGTCCTCAAGTTATCTGCTTCTTCCCTGGTCACCAGTCAGCATTCGAATTACTAATCTGGTTTCCCAGGAAGCTCCACACCTGTAAAAGTCATTCTTCTCAAATTTAATGCATTTGCTTAACATATGCTAAATTCAGTTGCTGTCTCCATGTTCAGAAATATTTTTATTCCACAATATTATATGCAATAAATATATATATTAATAATTAAATATATCTATATATCTGGAATATAATTCCATGTATATGTATATATATGCATATATGTATATATGTATATACACACATATATACACACACACACATATATGTGTGTATATATATATACACACATACATATGTGTGTGTGTGTATATATATATACACACATTTAATTTTTTTTCTGGAAAAGCAAATAACATAGATTTTTGACCTCGTCTGAGGGATCAGAAAGGTTTGTCTAAGGAAACGACATTTGAGACTGTATAAAGGTCTTGGGGTAAGAGAAAGGAAATGACTGTTAAAGAAATATTGTACCAAACCTGGTCTAGAACAAAACATTATTTATCTCTTGATGTAGTTTGTAATCTCCTTCACTGAATAAATTTGAATTGTGATAAAACATTTGGGAATTTTAAATAATTATTTAATTATGAGATAATATTTGTCACAAGGAAGGAACTAGTCACACACTCACCTACCCGGCGGTCAAGAGTTTGGTGATGTTTACATTTTCTTTTCTATTTTGTCTAATTTTCCTTTTCCATAGATGTCTCTATTTTAAGAGAAACTTTTAAATTGGCCTCCTAGAGACTTTTTACCATCCTGCAAGACTATAACAAAACTTTGACATATGGTCATAGCTACATTGTCTGGAAAGTTATAAAGTTATTGTTGCTATTGTTTCAACAATTACTTCTAGGTTCTACAATTAGGCTAATGTACCAAAATGGGGGTGGTGGACATGGTGATAAAGGAAGCCGAGGGATAAGCAAGATTCAGTTTAAGTACGTAATTGTTGTCCTTTGGTATTTGAGTCTTATTTTTAAAACCAAAATACAAAAGAGATGAGAGAGATGATCACATTTATATTTTGTAAAGATCAGTCTTTCTATATCAGCATTAATAGAAATATCAAGCAAGCCACAAATATGAGCAACATATTTAATTTTTAAATTTTTCAGTAGTAGCCACATTAAAAAAGTAAAAACTAGGTCAGGTGCAATGGCTCATGCCTGTAATCCTAGTACTTTAGGGAGCCAAGGCGGGAGCATCTGTTGAGCCCAGGAGTTTGAGACCAGCCTGGGTAACATAGTGAGACCTTGTGTCTACAAAGAATATTTTTAAAAAATTAACCAACTGTGGTGGCATGTGCCTGTAGTCCCAGCTACTTAGAGGGGCTGAGGTGGGAGGATTGCTTGAGACTGGGAGGTCGAGGATGCAATGAACTGTGATCATGACACTGCGCTCCAGCCTGGGTTACAGAGTGAGACTGTGTCTCAAAAAATAAAAATAAAAATAAAAAATAAAAAGAATCAGATGAATTAATTTTAATATTATAGTTTATATAGCCTAATATATTGGAAATATTACTACTCTTAACATGTAATCAGTGTAAAAAGTATTTACTCTGTTATCAAGTTCAACTCTACCATGCCATTCTGGAATATTAAGGACAAGTGTTAAAAATTTAAATGATGGAGAAAGGTTTATTTAATATTAGTTTTTTTTTTTTTTTTTTTACAATTTCATGGAAAACTCTTGGAGAACTTTCATTTTTCTCTAATAAAATTCTAGTTTAGAATGTGCTCTGTTTAATTTCTATGAATAGGTTTTCTTATTGATGAGTTCCTGGGTAATTGAGAGATAATGTATACTTTATGTAGAGAAGAGATCCTCTTAGTGATTACTTATCCAAATCATATTCACTGAATTAAAAATTATAGTGAATTCACTAATGCAATATTTTACCTATTAATTGGTGTCCCTCCCAAAAACAGAAAACAAAATAAAAACATAATCCAAGCTTTTTTTGTTTGTTTGAGATGGAGTCTCACTCTCTCACCCAGGCTGGAGTGCAGTGGCACGATCTCGGCTCACTGCCATCTCTGCCTCCTGAGTTCAAGCAATTCTCCTGCCTCAGCCTCCTGAGTAGCTGGGATTACAGGCACATGCCGCCACGCCCAGCTAATTGCTAATTTTTGTACTTTTAGTAGAGACAGGGTTTCACCATGTTGGTCAGGTTGAACTCTTGACCTCGTGACCCACCCACCTCGGCCTTCCAAAGTACTGAGATTACAGATGTGAGCCACCGCGCCTGGCCTGAAGCTTCCTTTTAAACATCTTCACTGATCAAAGAAATAGAAATAGACATTTTTAAGGTGGCCTATTATTTATAAAAATAATATTTTTCTTTTTTTAATGTGAAAAATCCAAAGCCTGAAATAAAGATAGTACTTGAATTTCTCCAAATGTAAACAAAATTCACTGGTATCATTGATTCTATCAGTATCTAAAAATATATCCTGTACAACTATTCAGTGGACTATTCACGGGGCTTTTTACAGTCAACCTCATAGTAGAGAACTTAGGTATTCATCAAAGGAAGAAGTGAGAGGAACAAAGACTCAATTTTACTAATTGTTTTTTTGAGACGGAGTCTCACTCTGTTGCCATGCTGGAGTGCAGTGGCGCGGTCTTGGTTCACTGCAACCTCTGCCTCCTAGGTTCAAGTGATTCTCCTGCCTCAGCCTCCCAAGTAGCTGGGATTACAGGCACGCACCACCACGCCCGGCTAACTTTTATATTTTTAGTAGAGATGGGGTTTCACCATGTTGGCCAGGCTGGTCTTGAACTCCTGATCCACCTGCCTTGGCCTCCCAAAGTGCTGGGATTACAGGACTGAGCTACCGCGCCCGGCCAATTTTACTAACTGTTAAATCCTTTAGGACCATAGCCTGTGCCTCAATGGCTCTGATTCCTAGGAAAATTGCCTGGCACATATTAGGTATAATAACAGCTAACACTTAGGTAACATTTAAGCCAGGACAGAATCTTTTCTGAGTATTTTACATATTTAAAAATATTCATTATTCAAAACAATCTTATGAGTAGATAGACACTATAATAATCTCATTTTATAGATAAGTAAATTGAATCCTGAGACTATTATATTACTGATATTATTCATTTATAGTAATGGCAGTGTTAATATAGAAGCTGTTATTGAAAGTTTCTTGAGTGATAACTATTATTCTGATTACAGATCTAAACTCAATCCTCTCCACAGCCCTATGAATAAGTACTATTTCTATGCCCATTTTATAAATGAGGAAATTGAGTTAAAATATGTATTCTTTCAAAACCTTAAAATAAATTTATTTACACCTTATTCTCAAGAATGTTTGAAAATAAAATAACAAATATTTCTTACTATTTTGTTACTTAATTGTTGTTAAAGCAGTTACAATTTATGGAGGGTTAGGCACCGTTTAAGGAATTTCCATGTAATAACCCATTTGATCTTCAGAGTAGTCTGTGAGAGGTGGATACTATTATTATCATCACTTTATGGGTGGGGAAAATGAGGCACATAGAGTTTGAGTAAATTGGCCAAGGTCACACAAAGAATGACAATGTTGGGATTTATACTTAGGCAGCCTGAAATTGCATTTAGCAGAATTGTACTGAAGTTTTGGCTAAATTCAATGTTTGTCTGAATAAGATAAATTGTGGAAATTTCCTTCTCCCAATTGAGTGAAGGAACAAATGCACTGATTATAAACTATTATGGATGATTGGTCTATTTTAACTAATACCTTTCTTTTTTGCTCTATAACTATTCTAATTCGGAAGTTTTCCTGCTTTTAGAATTAAAATCCTACTTATACCATCACAAATATACATTCCAATTACTGAGGTTAAAGAGCTTTCCAAGATACTTAAAAAAAATTATAATTTTAAAACAGGTTCTTTTTTCTTTTTATAATCTTCTCTATTAAAATAAACTACCACCCAAAGAATTAGTTTGCTTTAAAATAATCTTTAGAGCTAAACGTTCAAAAGAGGATTTAATGGAATAAAAACAAAGAAACATTTATTGAGTTAATTTAACTCAGTGAATCTCAACATTTTATTGTATATTCTTATTTTATCATCGGCTATTTAGGAAAACTATTCAGAGTTTTCTAAAATATTCACTAAATAACTATCATCGAAAAAGATAAACTGATTACCTTTATTTACTTGAAAGCTGAAGCCCTTTTTATGTTTATAAAATAGAAATTTGCATACAGTCCTATTGATGGCATATTAATAGTGCAAGCAACATTTTAAAGCTTGACACTTCTTGATGCAAAATTATTCATTTTTTCCATACATAGAAATCACACCATGTTGTCAATAAATAATTCCACTTTAATGGCAAAGTAATAATTTAGACAGATACAGGGTACACATTTGCAAAAAAATATATGCAAGCTGGTTTACAAGCTAGAGGAACAATAAACCAATAGAAAATACATCATCCAGTTAAGTCCATTGACACCAAGTACTTATTGTTGGGGCTTTACAAAGACTACAAAACTTTTCAGATGATTTATTTCACTGTTTCTGCCTATTTACATGATATGTTACATCAAAATGTACAAAATATAAAATGTATACAGACAAATGTTTCACAAACTAGTTTAAGTTGTAAACTAGGTGGACCTACTGGGATGTATTGCAGGAAATTCTGTTTATGCTCATGTTTGGACTGTGTTTCTCAAAATGGCAGGGAAAGATTAGCAATTTTCTTAGATCACATATTATACAAGGGCAACTAGTCACTCATCCAGCTACATATATTGATGTTTCACAACAGATTTGATCCATGTTTGAGGCTTCAAAGTCAGGGTGACAATTCTATGTGCATAAATTCAGTTCAGATTTCCCTTAGGGCAATAGCACCGTGTAAGGACCTATATTGACTTTGTGACACTCTGAAAACTGCACAGATGTTTCGTGGTGGTGTTGTTGTTCTATAGCAACTGACCCATTGGTGGTCACAGAGAGTAGCACCAATTACACGTCCTAAAAGTAACACATTTTCACACACTCATAGAAGAAGTCTATACCATGGCCTAGCCCTTGGGTTTCATAAACTTAAAACCTGTCCTTTGTGTGTGGTGGTAACTTCTCCAATGACTGATCAGTTTTCATGCACTCTCTTTAAAGCCTGCCATGACAGATGTACTTTCAGACAGTTTTACTTATCCAAAAATATATTGGCTTCATGTACAGTTTTGAAGCATGCTCACTCTAGCACTGATAGCTCCTGCATAGTCATAACAACTGTAAATACAGGACAAACACACCAGATAATACAGCTTTGAGGATTTGCATTCTGTATTTGTTTGCAATGTACAGGAAATCTCAGCAAGTGAAACACCTCAACACCAACAGGATAAAATACAATTTTGTTTGTGTTTGTTTCAATTTGTGCAAGTTTTAAAAATTATTTACAATACCTACCCAGTAGACTGTGCAAATCTAACCTTCTTTTACAGTATAAACGCTTCCTCTTCCACAGTGACCTTACCGCTTCAGTGTTCTTTAATGCTGAATTTCTCATGTACAACAATAGCAATCAAAACAACATGCGTCAAAACTAATTAAAAAAACAAAAACAATAGGGAAGGAAAGCCAAATAGTTGTGCTCATGCTGCATCTAGTGCTTCCAGCCCTGCTGGATAATAATTCAAAATCTCCTGCCTTATGAAACTCTTTCACTTAGAACTGGATGGAATTTCGCCACATGTCTTAGGTTTTAAGTGACGGTCAAAGAGCATTTCTGGGTTATTTTAATATTTTGGAGGATAGGCAAAGCGATCTATTCACAAGGCTAAAAATACTGATCTTTCTCCTATCCATTTCTTCAAAAAAAAAAAAAGAGAAAGATATATAGAGATGAGGCTACTGTGTTAACTGGTGTTGCTTGGTTGTAAATGAAAAGACAGTGGAAATTACCAATGGTTTAGGATTTAAACCAACTGTTAAACTGTCATAGAAATCTGTTTTAAGGCAGTGAGACAGCACCATAGGAAATGTTCCTTCTTTCACTGAAAAGGCTCAAACAAATAAAGCCCTAAAAAAGCCTTTTATCAGTGTTGACTAATAATTGGTATAAAACTCTTGTTAAGGGAGTGGGCAGGTGGTTTAAAAAGACCACTGTGGTAAAAACAACCTTATAAAACCAGTGACTCATATACTAAAAAGTTGGTGGAGCACATCATGAGAACATGGCAGTTAGAATTAAATTGGCACTTCTCCAGTTTGCCACAGTAGTGTTTTTCTGGTGGTTGCACAATTCCATTTGTGCTTATGGAGGACTGGCCTCTTGGATTTGTTCTGGAATGGGGTGAGCGCACAACACAAACACTACTGAAGCCCTGTGACCAGCACTGTGTGGCACAAAGGAGGCTGGACGGATCAGAAAGATGGACCCTGCCTGGGGAGAACAGCCCCTCAGAGGAAACAAAAGGAAGGGACAAAAAATGGTCTGCATTGTAAACTTTTAAAGAGGAAACAAAGAAAGTCCAGTTTGGCTATGCCATGTGCAATCTATTCAGTTGCCCTGTCATTAGGGTCCTTTCCAGTTGAGTAATGAAGCCTTCTATTACTCCACAGATATAAAAAATGCTTAGAAATAAACTAAAGTTAAGCTTCCATTGCAATTTAGCATCTTGGCGGTTCAGACTTAGTTCTGCTGCCTCCTTGGAGACCACAACTCTGGGTCAGGGCCCTTGACAGGGTGCTTTTATACTGGCAGTGGTTTAGTGAAAATACCTTTCTCTTGAAACATTTTTTTAAAAGCAAAGTCTTTTCCGCTAACTTTTTTCACCCTCTAGAGGGTAGATTCAAGAGATGAATCCAAAATGTCTTCATGGTGGCTGGTGCTTTCGCTGTCACAGCTTTGTGTGCTCGAGTAATTGGCTGCTTCTTGGAGTTTCATTAGCATATTCATCTGAAGAAAGAAAAAAGACATCGATGTAGGCGATGATGCATTGAGTAAGCCAGCCCATAAAAAACAAGGCCCTGAGCCACACCGAAGAGCTATCTTATCCCATCCAAGTGACACGGGAAAATAATTTTAGATTTTTACTCGCTGCCCCTGGCTTCTACGCTGTTTCTCCCAAACATGACTACAACACCAAACCATAAGGACAAAATAGGGCCTCTAGATAACTCTTTTATTTGGGGTTGTGAATGAATACTGCTCCAGCAGGGACACTAGAAAGGAAACTGTATCACAGCTGGACATCTGGGTTCGTTGCTGGAAAGTACGCCAAGCTTCCCAGCTTTTTGGCTGGGAGAAGCAGAAAGCATTGAATGGCAACTGAAAGTTGTGAATGTTCATACACACACAGACGCACACAGAGGCACACACGCACCGTCCCTTGAGAGAAGGAGGGGATGGAGAGGAATGAAGCCAGCTGCTGCACGCAAGCACACCATCTGCTGTTTAGGAGCTGACCCCGGGAGGAGGTGACTGAATGAAGCAGACCATGAGTGTTTGAAGAGGGAGAAGGAAAGAATTACTGTCAAGTTTGTGTTGTTGAATTTCTGGCTAAAATATGATTGATATATCACTGAAAACAAAAACCATCATCTGGAACAATAGCGGCTGTCTCAAGTTTCCCAGCCTTATAGGAGAATGGTAATGTTTGTTTTAGTAAAAGGGACATATGCATGAAAGCACCTGGGGAGAAAGGCAGCTAGCATTTCCATGTATTATAAAATAAAGAGCAGTCACATTGCTTGAATTTTGATAGATCTGGAGCTCCACTGTTAGAGATGGACTTTTTTTTTTTTTCCGGAAAAAAAGACTGTTTAAAGGCAAATTGTGAATAAGTGGTTCAATGATTTTAGAAAGCACAGAAAAATTGGCACATGTCTTTATGAGGGTAGTGGACTTGTTTTCATATCAAGGGTTTTGATAAATTGTAACCATTTTTATATTACCTAATGCATACTAATTTTATTATTCTATAATCAAAAGGTTTTTTTTTTTTCCAACTTACAGAAATAGAAAGGAGAAATCTAAAATACGATTCCTTGGTCATATGTTAAGCTATGCATGCTTGTGTGCTCAGTACAAAAAGTGTGCTTGATAAATGCTTGTGAAATAAATGATAAACTGGTAATCACCAATTTCAGCAAGAATTCCTTTCTGACAAAGAGACTACAGTTACAGCACAATTTGAAGTCATTTAATAGTCTCAGGAAAATATGTTTTAACCTAATTTTCAATCTGACTCTCTTAATTTATTAAATAAGCTACATAAGGTTATGAAATAAAAGTAGTTGGTGATAACTTTTTAAACCCAGTACGCCAAAAAGTCAAATGTCTCCTTCAACATAGTTTTTTTCTCTCCCACTCTCCTCTCTCTTTCTCTCTCACCCACACTCCCACCTTCCTACTTTCATGTCCATTCATATTCCTTCTCCCATTTCTTTTATCAATCTGTCACTCATTAGCAGCTGCCTGTATGTTCAAGCATTTGGGTGAAACTGATCTGTAAAATAAAACTGAGTTTTGAGCACCCTAGTGATTTAGTAAGAGTAGAAATGATAAATGATATCTTTTAAAAAAGATACAGTTGTATCTTAGGCACAAATGTTTGAAATCACTTGAATGCTGGATGTTGTAAAAGTTTCACTGTGTAATAGTATTGTTATTAAAGTCTTAATTTTTTAAAATGGTGTCATATAGTAAATATGTTCCATTGTAATACATTCCACATCTCAGATTCATAATAAATGTATACGTGGGATTTACTTTGCCTTTGCCTAGTATTATTTTGTGCATTCAAATCAAGGGCGTTTACAAGAGAAGATTATGTATGATTTAGTCATTATCGTGATACATCACAATTCTCCAAAAAGTATTAATATTTTTCCTCTCTTCTTCCCCACTTCTTCCCCACACTCACTGCTATGGTTTGCATGTGATATATCACTTCCGAAACTCTTGTCGAAATTTTATCCCCATTGTGGCAGTGTTGGGATATGAGTCCTAGTGGGAGGTGTTGAATCATGGGGGTGGATTCCTCATGAACAGATTAATGACATTCTGGTTACGGGTCAGTGAGTTCTCACTCTGGAGGGAATAGATTAGTTCATGTGCGAGAGCAGGTAATTAAAGAGACTTGCTTCTTCTCTCACTACGTGACCTCTCTGCACACTCCCACTCCTCTTCCACTTTCCACCCTAAGTTCATGCAGCATGAGGCTCTCACCAGATGCAGCTGCCCAATCCTAGACTTTTCAACCACCAGAACGATGAGCCAAATAAATCTCTTTTCTTTACAAATTGCCCAGCCTCAAATAGTCTGTTATAGCAACACTAAATGGAATAGGACATCTATAGTCATAAATTTAATGTTTATCATTTCTAACACCTTGATCAAGTCCTTATCGTCACTGGTACTTTCAAATCTGCTAAGTTTCCAGGTTCCATCCTATCTCCTTCAATCTGTCCTCTCTCTACTCTGTTATTAAAGTGATCTTTAGAAACTGCAGATCTAACTAGGTAAATCATGGCTCAAACACTTTGATGGTTCTCCACTGTCTCTGTGATAACGTTTTAACTTCCTGCAATGATAAAAAAAGGCTTAGCATGATCTAGCAATTGTATACTTCCATAGTTTTAATTCCTACCACCAACTGGTGTATAGTTCCCTAAACTCATTTCTATTATATTGTCCTCTAATGTTTCACATTCTATTTCTTTAATTTTGGATGTTCTCCCTGCAACCATATGGTGAACTCCTATTAATCATTCAAGATCCAGCTCAAGTATCTCCTCTGTAAAGCTTTATTCTAACTGCTTCCTCAATGAACTCACAGTTTTACCTAATATGTGCCTCTATTATGTTACTGCAGTTCATATAGGTAGAAGTCTCTCTTCACTACTGGATTTTAAGCTTCTTGAGATCAGAAATGATACTGTAGTTATCTCCTGATCACCAGGTCTTAGCATTAAGGACATACTTATTAACATTATCTTTGTAGTTAATGGTGAATACATGTTGTATTTTTAACATAATGTGAGATATACCAAAAACTTGCATCCTCATTCAGATTCAAAAAGTCTCTCTCCTCTCTTCTTCCCTGTTTCTTCTCCATACTCATTGCTATGGGGATTTCTGACACTAAATAGTGGATGTTTCTTGACACTAAATAGTGGATATTTTGTAGGATTTCTGATTTAGAATGGACTGAAAATATATGTCGGCTTCATGCTAGTAATTACAAAAATATACAGAAATAAAAACAGATAGATCGTCACCAGTCTGACCAACATAGAGAAAGCCTGTCTCTATTAAAAATACAAAATTAGCCAGGCATGGTGGTGCATGACTGTAATCCCAGATACTCTGGAGGCTGAGGCAGGAGAATTGCTTGAATTCGGGAGGCGGAGGTTGTGGTGAGCCGAGATCGTGCCATTGCCCTATAGCCTGGGCAACGAGAATGAAACTCCGTCTCAAAAAAAAAAAAAAGAAAGAAAGAAAGAAAGAAAGAGAAGAAAGTAAGAAAGAAGGAAAAACAGATAGAAATATTTATTTTTTTAAAACCAGAGAAAGCCTGCCAAATATTTAGTTTTAGACGATGTCTTTTACCATTTAGCATGTAAGACCTCATAACTCCCTGTTTCTTAAGATGTTTAATAGAGCAGCAGCTTAGGAACCAGGAAATTTTTTACCCCATTTCTCATGCCAGAATGGAAAACCTTGAATTTGTTTCCTCTACTAGAAGACAAGTGCATTCAGAACCAGGAAAAAAAGTGCTTTATGGGGTGAGCTGACCTGGACTATGAGAATTGGGAAAGTTGTGGGCATTTCCTAAGGGTTTCATACTCTGCAGACTAAAACTGAGAACAAATCTTATAAACACCTCTCCTTATAAAACAGATATATTATATAAAAACTGCAGAGGTAGGACTGGAATTTTTGAGGAATTCAGATTAAATAATCCATACTCATATTCTAAAGCTTATATTTACTCTGTTAATCATTCTATCAGCAATTATTTAGTATATGCTCACAATTATGCTGGATCCAAACCAATTTCATCACCACTGTTGATTCCTAACTATGGATCATCTAAAAGGCCAGGTACCATGTTATAAAAATATAAGTCTGGGCTCTTAAGGAATATATCACCTAGATCAGAAATCAGCAGGAAATCCCTGGAATCTAAGTAGGTCTATGTATATACTTCAGTGATTTTATGAAACTCTTAAAATTGTATGCCAAATTTTCAGTGTGTATGCATTTTGCTGGGGAAAGGATCTTGAAAGTTTATCAGATTTTCCACAAGAAACTCCCAAAATGTTCAGCTGAGATGATGATGAGGATGTGTGTGTGTCAAGGTTGTTGGTGTAAGGGTATTCCTTAAAATATCAAGTAATTTTATATCCTTAGGTATAGTCAGAGGTTATGATTTTTAATTATTTATGTTTTGTGTTTGTTCAATTTAAGCAACATAATGAATTTTTATTTCAGTATCTTTTCTTTCTGTATTGGTTGTAAAAGTCCAATAAGCTCTATACTTATAGAATGGTGAGTTAATAACACTTCACATTTGATACCAATATATTGAAAGTAATCTGTAAAAATAAAAATAGATATATAAAAAGTGTTTTCTCCTAATAATACTACATACTTAATATTTTCAGAATATTCATACGTTGGAGTTTTACAGACTTTTATTTCAATTATTCCACTATTTTAGAAAGTAAATAAACCATAACTTCCATTTGACTTCCAAGTCAGTTTACCCTTCGCTACAGTAGGCAAGAGAAGACCCATTCTATAAAATTAGTCAGATTAGTTGATATAGGCAAAATATTTTTTAGTTCTCCATGAGTACATTATACCATAATTTTTCATTTTTCTATTTAAGAAAAAAATTGAGTTGTCTCTTAAATGCCTATTGAATAGAGTCATAATATAGAAAATTATATTTATTTAATTATATACACAATTTAATGCATAATAAGAGAAAAAATATAGTCTAGGAGTTTGTTCTCATTGTAGCATTTCTTGATTTCTTTTTAAGCATACAAGTTTGGTTTTCACTTTAAGATTTTCATCCATGGAAAGCAGGCCAAAGATAATAGGGTTAAAACTGTTCCAAATATTGCTTAGGATACAAATGTCTTTGCTAGAAATAACTAAGTATTAATGACTATACACTGTAGTCAAGATTACATAGGAAGAAACGAACATCTGATTCTTACCAGGGGATCTCCTTCTGTGTCAGTTTGTGGAATGTGCTTTGAGGTTGTGGCTTCCTTAGTGGATGTGCAGCTTTCATACCCAACATCTTCTGGTCGCAGCTGAAGTAAGGCTGGGCTCTCCTGAGGCAGAGACGCTGAGCTCCATGGATATGAGTCAAGCACCCACTTTGAAGGATCTTCCCATGGTGTGCGTTTCCCATACATCTAAAAGTTGACCACGCATTTAGCATATATAAAACGCATTTCTATTCAGCAAAAAAGGGGACTACTAGTTGGATGTGATTTTTTGACATATTGAGTTCTTAAGGGACTTTCAAGAGAACTAAGTATCTGTATACAGTTTTCCAGATTTAAAACATGTATCTGTCTACATAGCTCACTTTAAACTTGAAGGCTAGACAAAATAAAGCTGAATATTTGGAATAGATGTCAACCTTTGGGGGAGAATATACGGGAGGTTTATTATAAATAAACATAGAAATGACTGCCCACATTTACTTTTACTAGTAATTTGACAAGCCAAGAGAAAACTAAAGGTTGAAAAATAAAAGCTTCAATTATGGAAGATTTAAAAATATATGCTTGATGTTAAGTAGAGTTCTCTACTAAAGTGTATCTTGGAAAGATGGAAATAAATAAAAGTAACTTATTTTTTCTGCCTAATTCACTGTACTCAAACTGTCTTTTAGAGTAAGAAAACTTTCTCTGATAACAACTTTCCTGTGATCAAATTGCTCTTTAATCCCATTGCTTTCTGTAAAAACTCTTTTTAGATGTTTGTGTTTCAGGCCACTAGTAAAAGAGGATAAAAAATAGGAAACTGAATTATCAACTTTGCAAGAACCCTTATTGTGCAATTTGCCCAATAAGGAAGAGCTGATATAGCCTGCTTAAAGCACTGGCAGTGGAACAGAAGAATCAGATAAATCCAAGAGATGTTAAACATTTTTAAGCTGCAAGCAAAGCTGAACCCAAACTAGGAAAGGCACCCTGAAGAGAAAAATGAGACATTGTAAAAAAAAAAAAAAGTATAATATTACAAGGGCACAGAAAAAAGTGAAAATTAAGAGAAGGGGGCAGTAACATAGGGACACTTATTCCTTAAATTACTTTCCCTCCCCATTTGACTTGCTTTACCAAGGACAATCCTGGTTAGCAGGTGCCTATTTGGTCTCAGATGACATACTTTGGTTTGTTGTGAGATGGCTGTTTTGTATAGTTTGTTTTGGTTCAGTAAAGACAAAAGGGAAAATGGTGGACATTAACACGATAAAAACTTCATGGACTGCCTTAGAGTTTTCTTTTGAGTTTCTTCTGGAGAAGTTGGACTTACCTAAAACAAAAGGGAGTCTAGGTACTGATATCTGTGCATTTCCTTAGGAGATGATAACAGAGGTAACAATCATTATACTTTTTAAACAAATAGTTATCTTGTTTTAGAGCAAAAGTTTCCTCTCAGTTATAAACTTACTTTATAGATGTAATATATACCATGCTACACAACTTAAACCAATTGAAGAAAAACATGTATAATTCTTGGAAAGCTTAATTATGTTTATTCGTTTGTTTTAATGTAAGTCTAGAATCAATTAATTCTAGGTTTTTAAAGAACCATCTAGGACAGCAAAATTGGAAGAGACCAATGAAAAGTTAAATGGGCCAAACACTATATTTCCGAGTGAAACACATATTGTAGAAAAATAATTGAACAATGAGAAATCTAAATATTCAGAATGAGATGAATTGATTGCTGACTTTTTAAGAAACAATCCACCAGAATAAAAATCAAAATCCATTGTATCACCAACATCTTTTCCAACTAGAACATCTGGCAGAGTGCATTCCCCATAAGGTTTTGCACCAAAAAAATCAGCCTTCATCTGAAGAGATTATTTTATTACTCTAAACTTAAGAGTGTCATTTTTGCTACCAGGCTTTGTTTCTCCACTTCTTTCTCCAATCCAAGATCCTTTGTTGCCAGTAGATCCATGGGAATGGATCATGACAGATACGATTCCTTTGCTTCTTGCTCCCCTAGAAATATTTTCAGCTGATAGACTTTTCTGGCCCAGCATAGTCTTCAATAGCAATGAAAACTGTCTACCCACAAAAGGATTTTCCAATTTTTCCCTTCCCATGTGCTGGATTCCCCTCCCCCAACAAGCCCTAAATCACAGTTGATTCATCTTTCACACTAACCTACTACTAAACAACCTGAAGCATAGCAAGAAATGAGACATTTTTATCCCTCTTCAAAAATAATTTTGAAATATCTCTCAGTTTTAGTTTCAGAAACTAATCCTTAAGTGATTATACTTTTGCCCAAATGGAAACTTTATAGAATTATAATTCTCCAAATAATGTTCTATAAATAATATTAATTTAAATATGAAAAAAGAACCCATGCACTTTTTGAAATAAGACCTAAGGATGCTAAGCATTTTAGCTATTATAATTTCAAGGTTTTTACAAAGATTCCTTTGCTTTCTATTAGTAAGCAAATATTAAATGAGGAGAAATTTATTTATAAATACTTAGATAATGGTTTATTAAAACCAAAACCATAGCTGGAGAACAAATAATGTATCCAAATATTAACTTCAAAATTATGAGTTCTAAAATTTTCATAAAATGATTTTTTTGGTATAAATAATCAACATTGAAAGATCCAATGTATATCTTATAGTAGTTTTAGAAGAATTCTGAAACACAATATGTTATACTTGAAAAATAAAAACATTTGTATAAGCTTTTATTTTATTGGAGGCACTTGCTTGGGGTAGATTGGCTCATACCCTTAAAAGTGTTAAATTTGATTATTTAAATCTAGAGTAGAACCAATCAATAGCATTATTTAGGATCTTTATCTCTGAGGCTTCAGAGTATCCTCATAAAATTCATCATGTTCATCAGAACTATCTGATCTGTTCATCTGATAGTTCATCAGAACTATCATTTTAGTTCCAAATACTTCCATGCCATTCAATAGATAAAGAGAGCATGATAGTAAAAGGGAGTAAAAGAGGGAAAAATAAATGGACAATTTTTTTAGATAGTAAAATAAAGACAACACAGTATTGTAGATGATCGAGTGTGAAAAATATAAACTATATCTTAATTCTAGTAGTAGTTGTAAAAACCAGAAATAGAGATGTCTTGGCTGAGTTATTGAAAAGGAGATGAGATTCTTCCTCAATAAATTGGGTGATTATGTTACACAAATTTTAAAGAGTTTTATAATTCTAGAATTTCAAATCAAACTTAAGGAAATAGCAATACTTATGGAAAAATGACATGTATTTTGTTGGAGAAATAGGGATTTCTTTTAGTGATACATTTTCATTTTTTAGTTAGGAAAAAACAGAAGGGCCTTGGTTGCAGGGCCTCAAGATAGAAGGCACATGAGAGGAAGAGCAAAGATGCTGTGAAACCAATCTGTCATAGATCAAAAGACCAACTGACTCTCTTAGAATTTAGAGTACTCCCTCCAAAATAGTAAAGGATCCTGCAAGTGACATTAAAGGGCTTCCAACAATGAAGTATACTAAAAACAGGAAACTTACAAGCAAAAGCTACTTGTCAAAAATTATGTGAAAAAAAGGAAAAAACAATTTCAGCCTGAGCAACCTAGCAAGACCATGGCTCTAAAATAATAACAATAAAAATAACTGAGTGTGGTGGTGTGTGCCTATACTCCCACCTACTTGGAAAGCCTCATCACTGGAGCCCAAAAGTTCAAGGCTGCAGTGAGACATGGTTGTACCACTGTGCACTAGCCTGAGTGACAGAGTGAGACCCTGTCTCAAAAAAAAAAAAAAGAAGAAGAAACAAAGAAAGAGAGAGAAAGAGGGAAAGTGGGGAGGGGGAGAGGGAGGGAGGGAGGAAGGAAGGAAGAAAGGAAGGAAGGAAGGAAGGAGAAAGAAAAGAAGAAAAAGATAAAGGAAATTATGTGACAAGAATATAAATGGTCAAGTCTCATGTAAACATGGCTGTGTCATAAGATGTAGAACTGTGCAATTAATTAGCTATCTAATAAAAACAATCTGTAAACATCCATGACAACCATTTGGACTTAAATGTATAGTTGTTGAAATAACTGTGCCTTTTCTTTCTCTTACAAATTTGTTCTCAGAACAGGCAAAATATTACAAACTATTTGCTCTTGAAAACTTTATTGCTCTATTTATATAGTTCATGCCTTTAGTTTTCTGCATAAATACTGAGATTTTTTTTGCTTTTAAAATAATTTTTTTTGCTTTTTTTAAAAAATAGCAATGAAAATTGAATACTATACCTGAAGACCCTCTCTCACTGCCTCCAGAATATAAGGTACTAAAGAATAGTTCCAGAGATCCATGAACCATACTCTAGAACCTTCTACATCCATGGGGCAAGGAAGGAATAGTCGGGGACCTGAGAAGAAACAAATAACAAAATATTTTAAGAGTTATATTTAATAATCTAAACACATATCTAGACACCATTTTGGAATATAATATATTTCTTTCAAAATTCCTAGAAAATTGTATTATTGGCCAGCTTGATTATTATTAAAGCATGTTTACTGAAGACCCAATATCCTAGCCTCTTCTATCTTTTTACAATAAATATTAATCTAGGGCACAATATACTAGTTAGGAGAAATGATAAAAGTCATAATGCAGTTATCCTGTTTCATTTTACAAGCAACAAAGCTGTGCTGAAATGAATTGCCAAATATAAAACACGTCATTATTTGCAGAATTGGGACCTGGCATGAGTGTTCTGGTCCCAGTGTAGAATTCTTCTTCCTAATCTAAACTGTGTTGACAGTGAGTACATTTTTATGATGCATAACAATGTGAAAGAGACTTCTGTACATGCAATTAAAGAAGGAATAAAAATGTAAATATCTTTATGCAAACTAAAAGAGAAATAAACAGTTTTGTCTTCATGAAAAACACAAAACCCTTAAATTATCTACAAAGCATCGAAATTATCTCTAACTAAAATCTTTCCTCACAACTTTATTTGACATGAGCTATTTAGCCAAATTTGTTTTTAGCATAAAAAGTATCCCAAATCGATACTATTCATTTCCAGTGGTTATCTGATTTTTAGATATTTGTCCATATTGAACTTATCTGATCTTGGTAATATTTTAGTAAAACATAACTGTCAGAAAAAATGGATTTAATTGGAGATACAAAGAAGAACGCAAACTTTCAGAAGGGAAAAAAATAAATCTTTGGAAGCTTGAATTAGCATTAGCTTTGCTTGTTATTTTCTACCATCCAATCTGGCCATCTTTACCAAGCACTGTTAGTTCCTGGAAAATGGCATATTATAATTTTGGAACTCACCAATGGTAACATCAGAAGAACTGTGTGTTTCCAAAAAACTGTTGAGATGATGCCACATCTTAGGAATCCAATCTATAATTTTGACTAGGTCATTATTGCGAATGTTCCTTTCAATTTCTATCTCTATGAGTTTTCTTCGAAGATACCTGCCTAAAAAGCCTTTCACTGGTTCTGTATGATTTGCACATAATACCCACCTACAAAAAGAAAAAAATATTAGACATTTTTATATAAATTAAATTTTACATTCACAGTGATTCTTTATCATTATTATTTATTTTATTTATTTATTCATTATTACTTTCTATTGGAAAGTAATAATGGGAACATTATTACTTTCTATTGGAAAGTAATAATGTTCCCATTTCAATTGGTGGCCACCTTTTAATGATCAAAGGTGTTAGGAGGTCTACTAGGATGAGAGCTATAATGTAGCTAACTCTACTTTTTGAGCTAAAAAGAAGCTCATATGCGTCAGAAGTGAGTGGGAGTCTAAATGCTGATCACTCTTCTGTAGGAGAATCACAAATCCTGAAATAGCAACTCACTTCACATTTCTCACACTTAGAAGGAATATGCTCTACTTTAACCAGGGACATAGTGAACAGAAAAAAACATTTACTTCACTTTTCTTTTTTATTTCCTTTTTTTTTTTTTTTTTTTTTGTTTAAAGAAACACATCTGATTACAGGTTGAAGATCACGAAACGTTCGCTTGAGAAAGAGTGGCAGAAGTGAGAATTATTTTCACACCACAGGTCATCTCTGGCAAGATTTGTCAAAGTACAAATGGAAAAACAACCCACAAAAACAAACAGAAACAATGCCAACCCCCTCCCCTGCCCCCCCAACACACAACAACAAAAAAAAAACAAAAAAACCTTCAACTTCAACTTAACTTTACCTGAAATTGTGATGCAGCTCTAGATTTGGTGATGAAGAAACTCCCTGATTCATTGTTCCAATAATATATGGACTAGAAAAAAATAAATAGAAAATTTTAATTTACTGGAGGTAAAAGTGATTAATTCATTAAAATTATCTTGGAAAACTACTAGGATAGATATGGATTATTCCATTTCAATATTTGTCTTTTAAAGGGTAATCCTGTAATGGAAAATGACAAAGATCACTGGACTAGAAATTGATACTTGAGTTTCTAATTCCAGTTCTGGAATCAAGGCAAGGCATTTTCTCTCTCTGAGCCTGAGTTTATTTGTAATTTACATTATTTGACTAAAGAGTTTAGTTAGTATAATCATAGGGGTTTTGTCCCACTCTAACATCTTATAATGCTTATGATAAAATTTATTAATTTTTACTATTTTAATATTTCATAGTTATGTTAAAGATTATTAATATTGTGAGAAAATTTGTATTCTTTCAATCTTTATTTTATGTTGATCGTTCATAACTTCCAAAAATCTCTAGCAGAGATATTTGGAATATTTGGCACTATTAAAACTAATTATTTTATGTTGATATTCTTATATGTCCTTTCTTTAGAGGCCATGCCACAATGAATCTTTAGTAGGTTTTAAAATTTTTGAATACCTTACTTTAACCTTTCCTGTTACTGTAAATAGTTAAAAATCATACTCATTAATAGAGGGAGCTACATCTGAATGTATTAAGTTTATCTGTATAGAAAGGTTGAATTTAAACTTTAATATGAACTGAGAATGAAACCAGAGCTCTAAAGGCTCCAGTTAGTTTTTAATTTCCCTGATTAAAACTATTCCATCATTGATGTTGGTTTCACAAATGTTCATCATATCTGCAGAAGCGAACATTATCAAGTAAGTAATGTTTCCATAAGAGTGCCTGGGATATGATTGTTGAATGAATACATAGATATTCTAAGGAATGCATATGGAGTCTTTACAACTATGGTATAATATTAAAGAGAGTTTCTCAAATTAATGGCAGCCATTGTAAGTCTAAAAATAATAACTACTGAGGTAGTTCATATGTTAATTAGCTGGAGTTAATCATTCTACAGTGTACATTTACTTCAAAACATCATGGTGTACACAATCAATATGTATAGTTTTATTTGTCAATTTAAAAAATAAAAATTAAATACTAAAGAAATTTAAAAAATGCATACAGGCACAAGAAGGCAAATTTGATGATAATTATTTCATATTTCATTATTAAAAATATTTGATAAGCATACCATTTGTTGTATTTACAATTGAGAAAACCATTGAAGATATCACTCAGAGAGCCCACATGATGAAGATTATCAAGAATTATTACAACTGGGAGCTCCACTCCATTATTATCAGCACTGCACTGTTCAGCCAGGTTAGCTAGATATTGTTGCAATTCCTTTTAAAAAATGAAGAAACAGATACATCAATGATAAATTTATACTAAGAGCAAGCAGTTAATATTTTAGGCATAGCACGCTTTGTCCTCTATTCAGTTTCTTTCATTAAAGTCATAGATTATTCAACTGATGTAAAATCTTTTCCTACAAATCAAAAACCATATATTGCGACAGAATAATTTTTTTAAATGAAAGTGAGAAAAAGGAAAGCAATGGAAGATCCAGTACCAAACACCTGCAGCAAATATAAAAGTATAAACATGACGGCATATTTCTAAGTGGTTTTCTCCCTGAAAGAAAAGCCAAAATGAGTTCTAGATATGAACTCTTATGATAAACCACATATATTGAGATTTTATTCTGAGTTTTGGTATTCAATGATAAAAGTAAATTTTAGCAACCTTAATATTTCAAGTATGAACTAAATTCAAAATGGCATTTCTCAGGTTCCACTAATATTTTTAATGTGTTAATTCTAATTCATGTAGATGGGGTATATCTAAAAGTACAGCCATAGGACCTTGATAAAAGTATGCTTATTATTTATTTAAAATCTGCATGCAATTGCTGTAATTTTAAACAAAGACAAAATTTAGCATCTCTTGAGTTTATTGGTTCTTTTACAGGTATTATTCCTGTCTAATAGCTTTTAATCTAAATATGACAACCAGTTTGCTGATTGACTGCTCTCACAGATGGGTAGGCCAGGAACATAATTAGGTTTCTTAAAATTATCCTCATCAGTAAGAACATTTCCATAATATTTGCATATTTACAATGACATTTTCAATTTGCAAATCGTGCTCAGGGTTATAAAACAATTCCATGATTCTGGTTTCTGGCAGCCAGGTAAATACCTGAATTGCTCACTCTAGATGCAACCTCTCTCTGTCTGTAACTGCTGAAATAAAAGTAGCAGATAAAACAATGGGCCAGGATTTTGAGGCATTTAGTAATTTTTATTTATGTTCAAATATAAAAATGTATTAAGGAAATAAAGTACTATTTGTTTTCTATTGAGCTAATCACATAAAATAAGTCTTGCCTAAGTCAGAGAATGCACAAAGATATGTTTAAAACTGTTGAATATTCTGGAGAATTCTATTTACTTTAAAAGAAAAAATAAAATTTATGTCACTAATTTAGCTACATTAAGTCATTCATTCGTTTATAAAATATTCACTGTCTATCTACTGTGTTCACAGCCTTAGACCGAGCCCTGGGTATACAAAAATAGTGAAGTCTGATTCCTGCTATCAATGGAGTTTAAGTAGGTTTAACATTTATTATGAACTGCATCAAATACTTTTACGGACACGAGGTCTAAAAAGGGTAATCAGGCTGTTTTCCCCTGTAAGCTTTAAGAGTTGTCACATTAGGGACTGGAATTTAAATGTTACAAATGATTTCAATATAATATCATAAATATATTATGAGATATGAGAAGTCAAGGGAAGAGATTTAGCCTAGCTGCTGGGTGTCAAGAATGGTTTTCTGGAGGAGGTAACACTGGAGCCTGAGTGGGGTGGTAGGCACACATGTAAATAATGATGAATTTACAAAATGCAAGGTAAAACATTCCATGAGAGAGGATAAAGGAGTCATGTGGCCTATAGGAGGGAAAGAGATTAATTCCAACTGGAGCATCCTGCTGGCACCAGGGATTTAGAGATAAAACATAATTTCTGTCTTTCAGAAACTTAGAGTTGATAAGCAGAGAAGCAGGTCAGCAAGTGATTCACAATACAGTGAAATGTACAAAACATTATAGGGAGACATAAGAGAGGCATCTAATCCAGACTTAAGGTTCATAGAAAAACAGAGTACAGTGGTTAAAAGGGAAAATAAAGCAAAAAATAATAATAATAATAAAAAGGATTGAAATCTAAAGAATAAAAAGTAAAACCTGAAAAGTTTAAGTATATGATGTGTTTTGGGAAATAAGTGTTCTGTTGTTATAGAAAAATATAGTACATTCTACTGGTGGTGGCAATAAAAAAGAAAAAAAGACTTTGAATCCATGCAGAAGAAGTTGCATTTTATTATACAAACAAGTATGGAACATTGATATGTTTGTTTGCTTCTTTGTTTTCAGTAGAGGAAAGCAATTTATTTATCCAAGGAAACAGAAATGTGAAAGATAGAAGAATTAATTAGAAAAGGAAATAGCATTTAAGAAGCTTATTACCTTCCTGGAATAGAAGGTCAGGCATATACATATATAACTGTAATTCACAGTCAAAATAATACATTACTTCAAAAAAGTATAGATCAAAGATTTTGTTTATAGTATGTAAAGATTGCTTGTAGCATCTGGAAAAGGTGTGGTGGTGGCAGTATTATCTGCTATTATTCCCTTATTTTTAAGATTGGGTAATATCTTGATGCTTAAACACAACAGAAGAGCTTTCCAAATAGAGAAGAATAACGAGTCAGAAACATGAAAATATGATATACATGTAGGAAAAAAGCTAAGAATACGTGTTTTGTGAAAGGAAATGGTGCTAATGAAATTGTAAAGGAAACTGCAACCTTAAATGATTAGTAAGATCACTGGACATTTCCTTTTGGCAGTGAAGAAACATTCTCCTGGTGACCTGAGTAAGTAGTCACAATGGCGATTTAACATGTGGTGAGCATATTGAAAGGAAGAAGCAAGACCAGCCAAGAGAATGTTGAAATTATTGAAGCCTAGAGATACTAAGGGACTGAACAAGGAACAATGTGATGTTTTTGATCTAGTACAGAAATCTATAAGAAAATATTGAAAAAATTTTAATCTGATCAGATTTTAATTATGAAAAGATATTCTATGTTCCATGAGGTGAATGAATACATACACATATATATATACACATTCCCAAAATAATAGAATAAAGCATACCAATATGTTAATAATAACCATTTCTGCTTGGTACAATTACGCTCAATTATATTTATTTTTGTCTACCACGAAATGGGTTTTGTAGAACCACCACAGGTTTTCGTATTCAGGTACTCAGTTAATGTTGGCCAAAGAAAAAGTTGAATTAATAAACTTCCATGTGCCAAAAAAAAAAAGAGAGAAGGGAAATTTAAAGGAAATCATGTATCGAGCAGTTAAAAAATAATTGTAGAAATCCAAGAAACAACAGAGGAGGATGCTAATCTGGGGTGGAGGGTGGTTTTGTTGGAAAGCAATGGAAGAGGATAAACTTATAATATGTGTTTGGGGCTGAAATTGTCAATTCTCAACATGTATATTTACTAGGTGAATACAAACATATGTGTAGGATGATAGAAAGCTTACAAATTTGGGAGAATGGGCATGGCTGATAGTGTTTAATTGAAGTCAACCACACAAGTCAACCCAAGTTGAAGCCACGAGAGTCATCCAAAGGAGAATAAAATGAGAGAGAACAGAATAGTTCATTATAAAGGAAAACAGTTTCATTTACTGGGAAGTGAAGGAAGAGCAGAGAGAAAAAAAAACTGAAAAGCAATTTACCAGGGAGCAGGAAACAAGGAGAAAATGATAACATGAACGTCAGAAAGAGAGAGTGGGGAGGCACAAAGGAATTGAATTTCATAATTAGCAGGTCACTGGGTCATTTTTGGACAATCAGAGCCTTTAGATTCTAATTGTAATGTGGCTTTCTTTCATCTTGAGAGGGTAGTGGATCCCTTGGGAATCTGATGGTAGGTATGAACCAATGGATGTAGAAACAGGCAAACACAAATATACTTTTTTCATATAACTTAGGAGTTTTTCACAGATTCCCTTGAAATAACTTCATGATACCCACTCTAGCTTGATGAAAATAAAATCTTAGATTGAGGCACTGATGCACTGGCATTAAAAGTCTTTTTTCCAGATCTAGTCAGGTAGAAGGAAACAGGCATATCTACCAGATGGGAGTTGGCAATGAGATGAATCCCATACTCTGAAACTACAGGTGGAACACCACAGTTAAATAAAAGCAGTAGATCACTGCTTTCTCAGATGCTGACTCCAGACACACTAAAAAGGAAGCTATCAAGTCCAGTTTTCTGATCTCTTCCAACCTAACATTCCAAACGGCTTCAGCTGGCCACGTATTCTCTACTAAATCCATCTCTAGCCTTCTGGGCCTACTATATCAAATGTCACAAAGTGTAATTGTTTATGTGTACTGCTGTCAATCAAAATATTCCAGCTGGCAGCTTGAGGGAGGGCTTGAAGTGTGGGAAGAGGAACAGAATGTAAAGTGCAGAGGTACCAAAAACATGAAAAGATGTTTTTCATTTGATGATTTGTGGTTCGAGTTTCTTCTTTTTTTCTGAATCAGTAAGTGCTTTTTGGATTTGTCTCTTCAGTGCTATCTATGGCACAGCATAAAGTGCGTCAGCATTTACACAGCTCCAGGTTTTCAGGAACAGGATTTATTATTCCATGCCTCATTAGCATTTTACTTCAGTAAATCTATGCTGTTGATATCTCTAACACAATCTCATCTTGTCATCCCCTCTTTTTTAATATTTATCCTCACTTACCCTCACCCCCAACTCCCAGGAAAATGGGGTATTCTCTGTCAATTTGGCAAAAATTGTCCAAATTTTCTGGCAGTGAGTTTGTATTCAGCATTACTGATAGCTTGTTCATATCTTAAAGCCATAAGGAATAACATAAAAAATAAATATTTTTTAGTTATACTTTGTGCTTTCTTGGGAATGAATGCTATTGTGATTTGTTCAAGAGTTTCTTTCTGGGCTGGGCACAGCAGCTCATGCCTGTAATCCCAGCATTTTGGGAGGCCGAGGCAGGTGGATCACGAGGTCAGGGGATTGAGACCATCCTGCTAACACGGTGAAACCCCCTCTATACTAAAAATAAAAATTAAAAAAATTAGCCGGGTGTGGTGGTGGGCACCTGTAGTCTCAGCTACTCGGGAGGCTGAGGCAGAAGAATTGCTTGAACCCGGGAGGCAGAGGTTGCAGTGAGCCGAGATCGTGCCACTGCACTCCAGCTTGGGCAACAGAGCAGGACTCTGTCTCAAAAAAAAAAATAAATAAAAATAAAATAAAATAAAATAATAAAACTAAAAAAATAAAAAGAGTTTCTTCCTATGACTGTTTCCTAGCATCATTAGCTCTGCCAATGCTTGGCAATGCTTTTCCCCTGCCCATTATTTTGCAATGAAGTACTGAACTGGCCTAATAATGGCACAAATAGCCTGTCCTCTGAAAAAGCAAAAAATAAGAGTGTTGGAAATATTTCATAAAGAAGTTAATAGGACACTAACATGTTTTTAACAGAACATCTCTAAGTAATAAACTTTTTTTCCTAAGCTGAAATATATACATATAGATAGACAGACAGATAGATAGATAGATAGATAGATAGATAGATAGATAGACAGGCATATTTTTTAGGGAAAGCTATGTTTTAAAATTAATGGGAATTACATATTTTGTTTTAGCATGTCAACTACATTCTAATGAAGCTTCATCTATTTAATTCAAAACTTGATTTTAAGTGATCCTCAACTTTATCAAAATGTAATGGTCTCCTCCAATAAATCTATTTTGCTCTTATTTTCTAAACACTTTTTTGTTTCGTAAAAGAAGTACCTTCTAAAGAGTTTTTTCATACCAATATTGAGGAAGAAACAAACACTGAGGATAACTAAGAGGCCTTTCAAACCTTTCATATTTTTTGGCTGAAAATATTTAAAACTGTGCTAAAAGGGTTTTATACAAAGATATGAGGAGACAGAATTCACAGGAAGCATTAAACATGTCAGCTGAAGCAAACAGACAATTGTGTTCTTCCTACTTTTGCTCAGAGAAGAGTCAAATATTCTACCTTAGGTTCTATGTCTTTCTTGAGATGGTGGTTGAACCACAATTTGAATACGTCTCAGTTCCAAGGAAATACTCAGAATTTATGTATTGCATTTATTTAACTTTAAGAGATCCTATTATGTTTTACGTATGTCGTTCTTGAAGGATACATATAAACAGTTTTGAACAAAGATGTGTGTGTGGTTGTGCGTGTATGTGCGTGCGCACTGTGCATATGTGTGTGTGTGTTTGTGAGAGAAATCTTCACTGGGAGCCAAGGGCTATAATTAAAATTTGCAAGCAACTCTTATATTTTGCTTGCTACTTGTGCTGTTCTCTCTCTCTCACACACACACACAGACACACACAGGCACACACATACTCATTTATTTAGTCTTTAGAATAGCCCTACTATTTTCCTCATTTTACAGGTGAGAAAATTAATAATTTTTGTTCATTAAGCTATATGCCTGGCTTATTTCAAGAATCTAATGGGTTTGGCCTGCTCTTGGGAGTCACGTTTATTTCTGAAAATTTGCAGACTTAAGGTTTCTGAGAAACTGGGACAGTTTAGATCATTGAATCAGGTTATCCTTGAAAGAGTAATATGACCTAGTATAATTGGGGTTCCCTCAAGGTATTGCTTATAATAGTTGCAGTTTCCAAAGAGAAACTTTTAGGTTTCATTGATTCAGACTTTAATAAATAATTACAGGTAAAAATAAGTTAGTGTTAAAAATATGTTAGCCATCAACTATTTCCTTTTTAGGATTTTTTATTTTACTCAGAAAATAAGAAAGTACTGGTTACGTTGTATAGGCCCTCATGCCTTTTCAATATCTGAGTGTTCAGGCTGATTACTATGGCATATTAGACCTTAGATGGTGGTGAAATTGAATGTTGTTAAGTTTCCTAGGGTTCCTAAACAAAAATTTTAAGGAGATGTGACATAAGCAAATTGCTGTTCCCAGAATTTCTGCTTGGAATATTCTAATTATTGCCAAATCTCCATTGCTCCAAAATCCATGTTATTTCCTACTTATCTATTAAGATCCAACAAACTATTACCCCTTTATAAAGCTCTGATTCCTCCAAGAAAAGTTATTCTTCCTTGTTGCTCATGCACAGACCTCTTTCTACTGTAACACTTTCTAGGTGGATGTCTAAGAGAAACTATGCCATTGGGGACCTGTCATATTATTCTGTATATTCCCAGTACCTTGGGGAGTACCTGATAACTGAATGTTACTGAAAATAGTAGTCTTGTTCAAATTCATGAAACAGAGTTTGGTCACTCACCAGTTATAATTCTAGTAAAAAAAAGATGGATATTCTTTTCCATGTACAACATGGAAGTCTCACAAAATCTTATAATTTGATTGCTTAAAACACTTATGGATAAATTGCAGCTGTTCTCTTAGAATTCTGTAACATACCTTACTTGACTTGTGGTCCACATTAAAAGTGGCAATTGCATCCTCTGTTTTTTTCCTCCCAGATTTGGTTATTACATATTCAGCAAGTTTGTTTGCCAAATAGGTCTTTCCAGTACCACTCGGTCCTGAGAGTATAATTCTGTGATGCTCCATCAACAAGTTAAAGTACCTTTGGGTAATTGGTTTAGGAATCAGCGTATCAAAAACAAAACTGTCCAAACTATTTTCTTCTACCCCTGAAAGGAGAAACAAAAGAAATAGCATGATTTATTGATCTACATAAGCTAGAATTTAAAATATCATGCTAAACAGCAACAGCATTGTTAGTCATAGGAATAGAGTCCTTGCAAAATAATTTCCTAGATATTTCTGTCCCACAATTATGTGTTGCCATTTCAAGGAAGAAAACATATCAGTAATATGGCGGAGTGAACATCTAAACAAAAGCAAGCTGTTTCTTTTTCTTCAGGCTTCACCCCACTGTCTACTTCTTGTTTTCACTTATGTTTCCAGAGAGAAATGGAAGCATTATAAATGCTATCATAACATCTTTTATTGAAGATGATTATCTTTGTTAAGAATAAATATGAAGATTATAAGAATAAATGTGAAGAATAAATGTGAAGATTATACACACACACACCCACATATATATATATGGGTGTATGTGTGTTCTTTCTTTTACTTTCTCTTCTCCCCATCACCTTATTCTCTTCTATCTCTCATTATGCATCCTAGTTGTACAACCACTCAAGCTTTTGAAGAATACAAATTGTTATGTTTGGCAAGGAATTAAGAAAGGAGCAACAGTATCTCCTTTCTCAATTACCTTTATCCTAAAATCAAATATTGACAAATTCCTCTATTAATTCACAGTTTATATAGATGTATCCTGATTCTTTAACATAAATAAACAAGGAATTATGAAGACAAAGATGCTGCAGATATTATATTAGCCTATAATTAATCACATCATCTAAAGCAAAGAAAATTCTCAGAACTTTCCATCCTTGATTCTTAACTTCTATTCCCTATTCCTGGGGGGTATTTATTAGACATACACATTTTAAAATCAAAGATATATCAATGAATATGTAACTTTGGAATACACACTAAATGTTTTGAATCCTCCTGTAATGAAAGGTGATAATGAAGAAAATCCAGAAATTTGAAATTCCTAAATCACATTCCTTTTTGTGAGTCTTGAATCTTCAAATCCCAGAACCCAAAGAATTAAATTTCCTTATATTCTAGTGTTTTTAGTAGGATTGTAGTATTTAATAGTTTTGGTATGAAATGAGTCATATTGATTTTTAAAATACTACAGAGTTTTCAAATAGAAAAATTTTAAGGGAAACTGGCCAAAAAGGGGCAGGGGGCAGAATAAAATGTTGCTAAAAATTATATTTCTGCCTTGCTTTTTTCATTTTTACCTTTGAGATTCACAGTGATGATGTTATTATCTCCAACAAGGTATCCACAAGGCAGCAATTCAGGCACTTCTAGGTTATGGGATCTAATTAAGTCTCCTATACAGTAGCTAGCAATGCAGTCAGAGCTCAGACCAAGGCTAGTGGATGTATCAATTCGGAATACATATTCCTACAATGGTACACACAAAAAATAAAGTCAAAACAGGTTCAACTCATCTATGACAAATACATAACTCACAGGGATATAGAGCTAGTTGTCAAGAATATTAGAAATGGGTAATATAAGAACTGTTAATATCAAATAGCACAAACAGAAAGCTTTCCTTATTTGAGGAGAGGAAAAGAAGATGTGTCTCTGCTATTGAAGTTAAGGAAAACAATTAAAGAGAAACATATTTGAAAAGTACTATTAGGGTGTCTTGCACAACATACCTTAAAGAGACGTCTTATTACACTATCTAAGACATCCCACTTGGTTTTTCCACTAACACCAATGGATCCTATCAAATATGCCTGAGACTTTTGATCCTAAATAAGAACAAAATAAAGTAAGATAAAATCCAACCGTGTATCTTTTTTATTACTATGTTTTCTACTAAAATTAGTTAATGCAGTTGTTGTTAAGACTAAACTATTTATTAAACCTGTGGCTTCTATAGTAACAGACACACATGGTGGATTATATAAAATAAAACATATTTCATCCAACTAACCAAGCAAACAAATAAAATAACAGCAATAGCAACAGCAACAAGAAAGAAAGAGATGAGATAAAGCAGCATGTCAAGGAAAACTGATTCGTGACCTGTTCCGTAGAAGGCAAAGATGAAGGAATCTGAAAGAATACTCTTGCATTATAATGCAGTGGATACCTTCTTAAAGAGAAGCAGCTTGGTAGGAGGGAAATGGTGAGAGAGACTGAACAGAACCATATTATATGAATTCTAGAACTTTATCTTACTATTTTGTGATCTTATCTTTGATAAGTCCAAAACTCAGTTGTTTTATTAATTTTAATCTAGAATCCAATCTCGCTTTAAAATGTGTTATCTATGATAATATAAGGCATTTCCATACCTACAAAACAGGTTCCATTTTGAATTTATCAGAAATTCTATGTTTAAAAGACCTTGCCAGAGAAACCTACAGGATTCGTTTCATCAAGCAAGTAATTATTTTATAATAAACATAATGGTTCCAAATCTTTTTGTAGGATGGGATTTTGAGAAATTTCTACATATATTAGAAAGGTAAATAATTCAAAATTTGTGGTCTAGCTAGAGCCTCTATTATGATGACCAGAAATGGTTAATGAAATAGTGATTATGATTCCAGTAGATATAATTAGATAGTTGACATATTATAATCCTGGTTCTAGTCACCAAGTATGTTATCATTAAGGGGTGGTAGAATAATCACTGAGTCATGGGTTAGAAGATATGGATTCTATAACACATAATATCTACCACCTAATTAAGAAATGTGACCTTAGGTAAATCACTTAGCTGGCTCAGACCCTCAATCTCTTAATCTGTAATATTTAGCACCATAAGGGTAAATGGTTATCACCATTATTCAGGTATAATCTGAGTTAGAATCCAATACTTTTGCAGAATAAGTTGAGAAATCCACAGCTGACAATTGTGATTTGTGTTACTATTGTTATGAAATGATATTTGTGTCTCCTCAAAATTCATACATGGAAGCCCTAACTTCCAAATTGATGGTATTAGGAGATGAGGTCTTTGGGAGGTAATTAGGATTAAATGAGATCATAATGGTGGGACTTTCATGATGGGATTACTGGGTAAAGTAAATAATTCAGGATTTGTAGTCTTTCTCTCTTCCTACCTACAGACACTGAGGTAAGACTGTGTGAGGACACAGCATGAATTCCACCACCTGCAATGCAAAAAGAGAGCCCTCACCAGGAACCAAATCAGCTAGCACCTTGATCTTGGACTCGCTAGCCTCCAGAACTGTGAGAAAATAAATTTCTGTTGTTTAGGCCACCTAGTCTGTTATTTTATTATGGAAGTCCAGGTAGAATAAGACAAGTACTTTCATGGAAGCTTTTTTAGAAAAAAATGTTCAAAGGCATTGTCTGTTAGAATTACTGTGAACAGGAAATCTTATTTTTCAGTGTGTTTATAACCCAGTTAAAATTACTGCTTATGCAATACCTTATAAAAAGCTGCTTTTAAATTAAAGTTAGTTTATGTTTCACTAAGAGTATTACTGTCTCTCACATAAAGACCCACTTGGGAAAAGTAGGTACACATCTGCAGCTCAAGCAGAAAGTTGATGGCATTGGAATCCTTGGAGCATTGGCTTAAGGTAAGAATTCACAAGTGCTATCTTACTTTTCAAACTTAAGTACTTTATTTTAAAATTCTAAAAAAATTTTATTTGCTTGATGTAAAAAAAATTGGATACTTAGAAATTTGTAATTTTGGCCACTCAACTAAAATTTTAACTTAAAATTTGTTTTTGTTGTTGTTTTAAGAAAGGGATAGAGTCAGAATGACATTGCCAATTTGAAGGCAATATTTCATTGCAAAAAAATTAAAATACTTTTCTGGTCATCTAGGACCTTGCTTAAATAGACAAGTAACATCAATGGAATTTGTCCTACCGAGTTGAGTAGAACATGTGTCTTTCTGATTTCTAAAATATTCATTTAGCTTACAGTCTTCCCTTTGTATAAAGACCATATTGACAGCTCTAGTGACTGCACATCATAAACATTACCTATAACCAGTAAGTGAAACCAAAAGAATATGTCAGACAAGATGTTTGCCAAAGAAATAACTATTTTTTAAAGTTTTAGAAATGAGGGGCTGTTAATATTATTTTCAGTGAATGAATGTGAGGTACATGTAAGACACATTTCTACCTCTATGATGATGTCATCCCTTTATTGTCCCTTTCATGTTTGTATGACATATTAAGCTAATGCCAATCCACAATTGTTGTAGGATATTTACCAGATAAAATATTCACACATAAAATACATTTGACTCATGGTAATTCTCATTGTTAGTAATAAAGAGTTTAAGATTAAAGAAGTACCTTTGCTCGACCATAGCCCTTGCTTATGGAGACTATAATTTTCACACTGCGGCCATCTTTATGTCCAGTTGCATCACCAGCATCATCTAGCAAAATATCTATCAAATTTTAAAAGAAAGACATACACAACAGAGTAACATTAGCTCAGATTTGTTTACTGTCATTCTTTTCTCCCTCATAGTTTTATATCTTTCAATGGGATTTTCTTCCCATTCTAGCCTAACTGATTTGAAAAGCCTCAGCTTTCAAGAAGATGAATTACTGTGGTTGGGCTACAGTTTCAATCTAAGAATTTATTTCTGCTTGCAAAGATCTTCACTCAAGTGTTGGGTCACTCACTGACTTTAGATGAGGAAACAAGAGTTTTCTTTTTCTATTACACATAGGTCTGAGTAACACCTGAGTAATATTTAGTCACCATTATAACCATGACAAACTGACAGCCATCTGATTTTTCTATCCAATCTAAAATATCCAAGCTCAATATCCATGTAATTTATAAATGTAAAGGTGCTGAAATTGACTGTCAACTGAAATTATTTTCAAGCATTTGACATAGCCAGCTATATAACTACTCACCTTATCTTTATAATTATTAGGTACTGTTATTGAATTTCAACCGTGGCATTATACTGGAATTATGATTGCTCTCCTGAATCCTTTATGCTAAGAGTTTCAAAACCAAAATAGTATTTCTAGTAATCAGCTAAGAGTTACAGAAGCATGATAAAGCTAGCTACCTTTAAAATATCAGCATTAAAATGGTGATTAAAGATTAACTTTCAAAATATATTACACCAGATTAATTTCCAATTTGGAGAATTATTAAGGCAAACTATCCCAAATATATGTTTTCCTTTAATAATAATACTATCATAGAACCACGCTTAATATTAAGACAGTGTTCTGTGGATAAATGAAACTCCATTACATTGTAAAGAGCACATGTTCCTGGTGAAAAGAGGACTCAACTGCTCTGACAATAAATTTATAGAAAAAAAGGTTATGACTATAGCATCATAGAAATCAACACTCTAATAAGATGGCCTCCGAAAATAGAATGGTTTCTATTATCTTAATAAACCTGCACATTGCGCACATGTACCATAAAACTTAAAGTATAATAATAATAGTAATAAAAAAAGAAAAAAATAATAATTAAGCATATGTAATTTTGAAAGTAAGCAATAAAAATACTCTAAGATCATAACAATTAGAAACAACTTTTAGAGCTTGAGAACTTTTAGAACTTTTAGAACTTTGCAATAAATTTTTAAATCATGAAAGATAATCTCCTGCACTGGAGTTTAATTATTTTCCCAAGTTAACATCTTAATAGTCTTTCACCTTTTCACCTACTCCACTCAAAAATAAAACTCTTCCTTAAGTGTCATTTTAATTATCTTGCTCCTTTTTTAGAAGTTTAGAGTGGTTTACCATTGGCTATTGACATCTAGACTTCTGGTAGTTCGTGATCAAATTACTTTAGTACTTGTCTTAATTACTCATAAATGCTCAAAAATATTTGACCAATATTTATAAGCATAAATGGTATCAGAAATTTTGCTGCATATTGGGAATGAATACCAGGATGAGAAAGAAAGTGAATTCCTTGTTTCTTTGGAGTATGTATTTCAGAATAGGTTAAGCACTCTGCTAATATAAACAGGACAATGAAATAGAAAGTAACTGAAGGGAGCCTGCTCTAGATAGATAGGTCATCCTGGAAGGCTTCCTTGAAGAAGTGGTATTTGGAGATAAGACCAGAAGGCTGAGGAATGCTAGACAAGTGAAGAACCAGGGAAAAAGATTCAGTCAACAAAAACAGTGCAAAAGCCTGAGATGTGTGAGCTGGGTATGTTAAAGGAACAGAGAGATGTTTGGGGTAGCAGAAATGTAGAGACAAGGGGAGGGTGAGGAGTAGTATGAAATGATGTGGATGGAAATAAGTATGGACCAAATCACACATGGCCAAGTAGTCCATGGCAAAGGAGGTTGGCCTGGTTGTTGATCCACAGAAGCTGCTTAAATTTGCCTTGGAATATGTTATTCATTTCATGTCATATTTACTTCTAAAAACTACACTTACAATATGAAATTTCTCCTGACAATAGTAGGATAAATATTTACCAAAGATGAGTGAATAACTATTCTTTGCTTTTATTATGTGGCTATTTAAAGCAAAATTAACACGATAGTGAAAAGTCCAGGTCCTGGATTCATCCAAGCTAGGGTTTGATTATTAGTTCTGCTGATTACTAGTTTCATGATCTTGAACAAATTGTTACAGTCACTTTCCTAAGTCTTGGTTTCCTCAGCTATAAAATGGGACTTTAACAGCACCTTCCTGATAGAGTTATTGAGAACATAAAAGATAGTACTTTTAAAGCACTTCATCCTCAGTGTTTACTAAGTTTTGCTCTTCCACCCATTATTTCTGTTTATTCTAACTCCTTCTGTTGACTGTGGGCAGGTCACATCATGACTCTGAATCTCTCCAGTTCAGAGTATATTGACAGGATGGTCACCTGACAAAACAACTCCAGGAAAAACAGCAAGTTCAATGTGAGAGGCTTCTGTATTTTTGTTTGTTTGTTTTTGTTTTGTTTTGTGTTTTACTAGAAAATAAGTCATAGTCCTCTGTCTATGTTTTGAAGGAAGAATTAAAGAGGTCTGTCATTCTGGCTATAATTAAGTAAACTTCTGGCCAAAAACTGAAGCCTTCTCAAACGTCTGTCTTTATGGATGCATGGAACATGCCATTAATATTTCAGGAACTAGATATTTGCCAATTATCCTCTCTCCTGCCTACTTTCTTTATCTTAAGATTAATCATGAAACTTAGAAAGTCTCTCTGTTAAAAAGCCCCAGCATAAAGGCGGTTTTGATTTCCAAGTGTTGAACCCACTACACAAGAGTGAAAGTAATGAAAACAATATGCTGGTTGTGTGATTTAATTTTTTTAGTTCAGACATAAGTATCGCTATTGAAACATAATTAAGGAAATAAGATATATTAAAAATAACTTAGGGAATGGGTAAAAAAAGGTATTAAAAAAACGTAAAACTTGGCTCCTCCTAAAAAATTGCCTTAAATTCTTAATCATGGCCATCAATATGTTAAGACCAATAAACACAGAAATTGTAAATTTAAACTCTTTGATTTTATATTTATCTTTATGAGTTCTATTTTTCCTAGATATTAAGTTTTTTTATATGTGTCTGTTTTTTCTAAACCACCTTCAGTATTACACTTGCCTCCTTCAAACCTTATCATATTTTCATAAAATAAAACAGAATTATATAAAAGGCAGTGAAATCCTACCATTAGTCTGACCTATAAGGTACTGGCCCTTGTCTTTCCCTAGGAGCCAAGCCTGAGGATCCAGAAATGCACTGGTTATTATGAGATGTAGATCTTACTTCACTTTTCTGTCAGGTCCATCAGCAACAAGCCAACATAGAGGATGTTGTTCAGGACTGTCAGATTCTATACATTTAAACATTTGTGTTCTTTCTTTTGTAGAATATTTTGTTGAGTGTGGATAACACTTTATGTACAATTTGCAAACTCAAATTACCATCCGCTCCCACAGTCTTATTTTACCTAATGATCTATAAGTTCATTTAATTCTTGCTTTTTACTTGGCTTCTGACATTAGTTGTACCTGATGCTTATTCTCAGAATTTATTTTCTTCCTCTAATCCCCACCAGAAGTTTATAAAAGTTGTTTTCTTAAATTACAGGGAGTGCCCACTTGCCTTTTACATATAAAATGAAGGCCATTATTTTATATTATGAAGAGCAGCCATAAGCAGAATTTTTAACATTCTGTCTTTTTAGAAGAGATGTGATTCATTGGAAATGTAATCAATATCAGCATGCCATGTCATTTCCCTTCTCCTTCTCCTTCTGTATTTTAATATGATTTAAGGCAAGCAGTGTACTATCTCCATTCTATAATGGAATCTAACGTTGGCTAGGAACATACATATTATTGGTTTCCAAGCGTCATCTTGTGGCCATGCTTCACAATTACCACAGATCCTCATGTAAATATTACCTAGACTAAATTCTCTATCCTTGAAATGATTCTCTTGAATGAACTGTTCCACAGAAACAGCTACACTTTATGCTTGAATGGTTCATCAGATATTAAGATGACATTATGTCATATGATTCTATTTGCAATCGAATCAAAACTGTACCCTTGTTCCATCACTAGTACTGTGTTCTTTATCTTTGTTGGAAATTTAATAGAGCTGCAGACTGGGTGACAGAGCAGCATTGTTGTTTTCTCAGAGTAGCATCATGCAGGGTCATCGAGTCAGATTTAGAAAACAAAGCCTGCTATACTTATAAATGGGTTTTGCACACTTAAAACAATAAAATTCAATGGGGTTGCTATTATTATATCCATAAGTACTAATTATCATCACTGAGAGTATTTTTCATCATCATAATCATGGAGAAAGTACTTCCTAGGGAAAAGTGATTTCTTAAAAATATTATGAAGACCATATCTCTAAGATTGACTTTTGGACAGAGAATGTGCTTTTAAAATTATAACTAAGTAGACTAGATTTATAAGATCAAACTAGGACTATTTCTGAGAATTAGAGTGTAACATTTTTAAGAGTATGTAAAGTTCTCCAAATTCCAGGCTTCCCACCCATTAACTCATGGGCATGCTGTGATTCAGGCAAGCATGTGCACTAAATCACCTGAGGTAACAGCCTCTGTGATGTTCAGATTGTTTAGAGAAAGTCCTAATGACTGCCTGGAAGATGAAGAGGAGGTGCTGCTTGAGGATTCTGACGGTGGCCGAGTAGGCTTAGCTGTGTTACCAGTTTCTGCCTTCAACCGGTCATTTTCAGCTTTCAGTATTTCAATTTCATTCTGTTATGGAGATGGAAAACATGAAAAAGATTGAGTTGGTTTGATTGAGAAAATAGCATCAAATCTTTTGTCAGAGTTAATTAGCTTGTTTGTTAAATAAAACATGTTAATATGCTAAATAAATAAATATAAGATATGAAATAGGATTTCCTTCCCAAGAAGGAAATTTAACCTTTTTCTCTCTCACACATTATAAATTCCTGAATTCACAAATATAGACAATCCAACCATTTGACATGTTTATCATTATTTTTTAATTAAATCATGTGTTTGAGAATTTTTCCAGGACTTGGTCTCATTTGAATTGAGAAAAATATGATGAAATCATTCATAACACTTCTCATTTTAAAGATGATGTCAAAATGATCTTATAAGTATATAACGCCATTTGTAATATTGTTATAAATCCGTGAACAGTTGAAAGACAGAGCAAAACAAAAATAATGTAAATAAGGTGATTTAAAATTACTCCAAAATCATATCTAACATCTGAAAAAGTTTTTTTTTCCTTCCAATCGGGACACTAAGCTCATAAAAAAACAACAAAAGCCTTTAGATGAACAAATACAGTGGCAGATGAATCTCCTCAGCAATGAGCTTTTCTTATTGTAGTCATCTGTGGTACCAAGTGATTACTGTTATACAATAATAAAATGAAAACTTAGTCTGAGCACAGACTGGTTCTGAATTTAGCCTTTAGATGTTTTTTAAAAAAATACAAAAGCTTTACTGTTACAGATGGCATTCTAAATCACTTTTACTTTCGTATTCAGAAAGCTTGTGTTGAATTTCTACAGTTTCCTCATTACTTTTGTATTTCAGTAGAAAACTGGTGAAAGTATGTGAAAATCAGATTTCAAAAGAACAGGCAAAAAGCCAAAATAAAAGTAAATGATGGAAAAGTGAAGAAGCAAGAATTGTAGTAGCTTTTCTAAAAACTTAGCTTTCAACCTGAATCAAATCACTAGTACAGTATCCTGAATGGTTCTTGAATACAAACTTGCCAGTTTGCACTCCCACTTCCAAACTTGGATTTGACAAAATTCTCAATTCAGTACTAAGAAATGAGTTGCGAAGACTGAATAAACAGAGTACATTTCTAAGGTGGGTTTAGTGGAATTTATTCTGTGTTAACCAAGAGAACAGAATAAGCAGCATTTTTTTGTTTCTCCATTTTATTCCTTGAAAGTTTGAGCACCAACCTGCATCCGGTTCATGGCTTCCCGGATCTGATCAAGATGATGAGCAGAGCTGAGGGCCTCCAGCCGAATATCCGTTAATTTTAATTCCTTTTCTCTGAGCTCGCTCTTCAGCTGCAGAATTATCTCTGCCTCAGCTTCTGTGCATTCACAGATCCTGAAGAAGGAAACAAACAGAATCAGTGGCCTGGGGAAGCCAGAGGATTAAGAAAAGCACTGCCTCTTTTAAAGGCTGAACTGCAATATTATCCAGCAGGTACAGATATGGTGTGCTGCTGGCAAAACCTAGAGAAAAGGAGAAAGAGTTTTACAAACAGTTATGCATTCACAGGTTCAAAATGGAAGTAGATTTTTCTTTTAATCTTTTTTTCTGTTTTTTAAAGTTTAAAAATAGTCTACTATTACTGAGTATAAAGTAATCCTAAAAATTCTTTTATTGGTGATATTTATAGGCAGAAAAGTCATAGATTACTACATTTCATTCCAACATTTTCAAGGGACTTAAACCTCTATTTGCAACATGTGACTATTCTTTCATAAAAGCAGTTATTACATTCTTAAAATGTTGATTTCTTCTTTTGTAAAATTGTGCAAAAAAAAGCTTTGCCAAAATACTGTCTTTAATTACCATAAAAATCCAATATAAACATTGTAGAAAATAAATTAGAGAGATTACTTTTGGACATTTAAACAATGGGTGAGTTATATAACCTTCCTATTAGGCTCAGCTGATTTAGGAGATCACAGCTAAATCAAAGGTTTCAACCCCTACTAGCAGGCTAGCTGAGGGCTGTTTGAAGGAAACACATTGTATCCTTGTGTTTTTATTGTTTCGTGGACAGCTTCGCAGGAAATTTGCCGAAAAAATTGTTTTATATTAACTAACATATTTTCCATTTAAAATTTGACAACTAGTTTACTGGCCACAAAATGACAGTGACATGTTCTTCCTTTCTGCATAAATGATAAAATTATGTAGGCAAAGCACAGTGGCCCTGTTCTATATGAGTTCTATGCTAGTTGTTGTCATGGGCATACAAGGAAATTAGGTTTAAATAGTAACTAACACAGAGAATTATCTCACCAGAACACTTTTCTATATTCGAAAAGTGTTCGTTCTTGTACAGTAGTCCCCCACAATTATAGTTTATCCACAATTTTAGTTTCTGTGGTTTAAGTTACCTACAGTCAAACATGGTCCAAAAATATTACAGTATTTTGGGCCAGGTGTGGTGACTCGCACCTGTAATCCCAGCACTTTGGGAGGCCGAGGCGGGTGAATCACTTGAGGTCAGGAGTTCGAGACGAGCCTAGCCAACATAGTGAAACCCCGTCTTTACTAAAAATACAAAAAATTAGCCAGGCGTGGTGGTGCACGCCTGTAAACCAGCTACGCAGGAGGTTGAGACAGGAGAATCGCTTGAACCCGGGAGGCAGAGGTTGCAGTGAGCCGAGATCTTGACATTGCACTTGAGCTTGGGTGACAGAGTGAGACTTTGTTTCAAAAAAAAAAAAAAAAAAATACACTATTTTGAGGAAGATAGAGACCACATTAATATAACTATTGTCACAAAAGATTGTTGTAATTGTTCTATTATTGCTGTTAATCACTTATTGTGCCTAATTTTTAAATTAAATTTTATCATATGTAGGTATGCATGTATAGAAAAAAAAACATAGTATACATAGGGCTTGGTGCTATCTATGGTTTCAGGCATCCACTGGGGGTCTTGGAAAGTACCCCTGGTGGATAAGGGGGGGCTACTGTACTACCAAAAAGTGGGCTATCATAAAAATGCTAGGTTAGATTAACTAATAGAATCAAAGAAAACTGGATTGCAGGTTGATTTTAGGAAACCAAATTTTAGTTGAAAAAACAGAAAGAGAAGGTATTTATTGTTGAAATGCATGTGAGTGATTTTAGAAAAAGCAAAAGCAAACACTACTTAGGTTAGAACGTGGATCTTTGCAGTTTTCATGCATCGCACTCCACTTTACCGAGATCTATGCTTGTAGATCACAGGGCCATTTTGTCGTTTCTTTGGTGGCCAGACAAGGGGTGACCTGTATGTACATACAGTTAGACAGATACATGGACAAATGCCCATGAAAAGAAGTGAGAATCATGATTTAGAAAACTGGAGAATGAGATCAAGAAACACTTGAATTCTAACATATGAAAATGAAAAAGAAAAATGAAAATGAAAGAAACCAATGAAAGAGAAATATGAAAAGAGAAACTAATGCTGTCCATCATTCTCAGAAAAATCTGAAAATAATTGGTACAGATATGGTTAGAACATAAATATGGCCTTCATCTAAAATTGTTTTTAAAAAATATGTCTGCATTTTGCAGAAGGAGCAACTTACGCTGAAGCAGATTGTGAGGGCTTCATGGATGCTGAGCCACAGTCACCAGCATTATGGGGTAACTTGGGGGATGCTGGAAGGGATGAATCAGTAAGCTCTTCAATGTCAGAATGTGATGAAGGAGGCTTGGTGGACTTTTTCTTCCCAAAGGCTTGTTTGAAAGAACTTCTCAGCTGAAAGAAGGACAGAAATTACCCTTCTTGTCTATTTGCACTTGGAGAGCTTTTGCTTTGGGGCGTTAGTTTGCAGATGCCATCCTAGCCACTGCCTGGGGTCAGTATGTACAAGCAGAGTATTAACAATTGCAGCACAGTATCTCTAAAAAAAAAACGATACCGTGTTTTGTGTGTTCATTTTATTCTTGTATTAATCCAGCGCAGAGCAAACATGGAAGGCTTTTAAATAGTGCAAGGTCAAGGGCATGGCTGTCAGAGCACTCATTTAAAACTAAGTACCTTGAAGGGATCTCCATTCCCAATGCTTCTCTCTTCAAGGCAATTTGTTTTAAATGGCCACTTTAGCGCTACAGTCAAGTCATGTCCTGCTGACAGTACAAACTTAAAAAGCAAAATGAAATCAAATTCACCTAACACTTCATTAATTGTGATTTTTCTATTCAAATTTTCCAGTCCCAGACTACTCAAAACCAGAATTGGTATCCCCTACAGCTCTATTCAGAAAGTGGTTTTACATCTCTTTAAAATTTGAGATTAAAATGAAAAGACACAAAGAAAAGACATACAAGGTAATCTGTTTTAAAAGGTATAAAAGCCTACTGCCAAAATGAATAGCATTCATGCCAAGGTAGGGTTTTTTTATAGATGCATGCCAAATTGTCCACGGTTTATATTCACCTCACTTCCTCTAGAGTTCACCTTGCAGAAACATGAAAGAGTGTGGAATTACAAATCAAGGGAATGAAGGCTGATCAGTATTTTAAAATATTACCTGTATAAACATTTTTTAAGACAAAAAGATATTTCTTTCATTATTTATAGAAAGCACTCCAGTAAAATCCTCTGATAATTATGTCTGGATTTCATCAAGAGTTGTATTTACTCAAAATCTACATTTTTTTTTTTTTTTGGTATTAAAAGAAATCATTGACTCCATTATTTTTAAATTTTTTGCAGTAACAGTATCTTCCCCTCGGCTGTTTAGCTATTGATCAATATCATAAATTATATCACTAGCAAACTTAAGGTACAGTTCTGTTAAAGTGCATTTCTATATTTCTGCTATATTCTCTTGGTTAAAAACACCAAGCAGACACTAACGTGGTTGATTTCTTTTAGGGTGAAACTATTCACACGGTAAGCCCTGTTGATTCCACAGGCGGAAGGAGAGTTTCATGGTTTATTCTTTCCCTTTATTAACTCCTGTTCTCCTCCTTTTCCTCCTAGACCACTATCACCATCATCATCATCATCATCATTTTTTCACTTTTCCTTCATCTCTACCCCCACAAGAAACCCCTATTTTACGCCATTTATTCACAGATGTTATCTTATTTTTCTTTAGTGTAACTCTATAGTTATACTACACAGTTTCTACAGTTATACTATAGAAAAATAATATAACATCTGTGAATAAATGGTATTCACAAATAAATATAGTTGCTATTAACTGTCTTTTTATTAGTAAGAATATTCAGGCCCCTCAAAAGGTCTAGATATAGTGGTGATTCAAACCCAAGTTTAGTCCCAACATTAAAATGTATGCTTTTCAGTACATGCCACTCCAATTTTGGTGATGAGTGCAGCATTTGAGGTGTCAGTAACTTGAATGGGACACTTTGTAAACTACTGCAGATCACTAAAGCCCCAAAGAAAAAGTCCTAACACATTATGCATTAATAAGCTTCTGAATTAGATGAAGGATGGTGACTTACCCAGTTTTTCTTTTTCTTCTTCTTGGAGTCAGCATCATTACCACTGCCAATACTGGAATGGCTTGTGGCACTGTTGATACTAGAAACACTTTCAGAGGAATGCTGTCTTCTGATGCGAAGATCTAGCAATAGAGGGAGAGTATCACATTGGCTCATGAAGAGTCTCCATCTGAACAAATAAGTCTTTTAGGTCTTTTGAGAGGAAGTTCTCTAATAAAGGTCAACGAGGCTTTGTACAGATAATTTCAATGCAGTTTTGACTTTAGAAGTTTAATAAAGTACAACCATATTTGTTTTAATTAACTGAGTTATCTACATCAAGATTTAATGGGAATCTCATATAAGTCCATAGCCCTGGCAGTTTAATGAGTTCTCAGTTTTGTCTAAAATTAAATGCTATGCTAGTGATTTCTACTGAATACCTGGATCAAGCAGCTCTACCAAAATGATTTGTTCTGAATGATTAATTTAAAAGAGTAAATGGAAACTCATAATAGAATGAGAATGAATTGTGCCTTTTAATATTTGTGTTTCAAATGCAGTTACTAGAGCCAAATGTATTAACTTTCCATTTCATAGAATCATACCATATTAGAGCCAAAACAAAATTTGAAGTCATGTAAGCACATAATCTCACAGATGAGGAAACTGAAGTGAAAAGAAGTTAAGTAATTTGGCCAAAGTCAAAAAGCCAATGAAAGGCAGATCCTCCAAAGAAAGCCTAGGTAGACTGAGTTTGTGAGTTAAACAGAGGACATATTTAAGACAGTGCAATTCTTCCAACGTACCCCACTGCCTGCCCATGACTTATTATAGAATAGTAATAGTAATACCAATAACAAATAATAATCAAACTAGGTTTTACAATATGCTTGATATGTCCCTGGAGTACCTAATTTTATTCTTAAAGCAAACCACTGAAATGAGTTTAATTACCAAATGTAACTTTCACATGGTCACATAGCTGAAAAATAGTGAAGCCAGGCTCAGCCTTAGGCTGATTCTAATACCCATTGTGTTAACAGCCATGTACGCAGCATATGGTATGGCCTTGCTTAACTTCTAAGAGCAAGCAGTGCTTCTTTAGTCAAGATATTTTGAAGATAATAGCATTTGATATTTAATCATGTTTAAAGGTATCCATTTCTTTTATACAAGCAACTATAAGATTTATTTATAGTTATTAAAAATAAAACAAACTGAAAATTTTCCTACCTAAAATGCACTAGTATTAAGTATTACTGCGACACTAAGTTGTGCTTCAAGTCACATTTGCTTTTAGCCCATTTCCGTTAATATACTTATTGGCATCAAGGCAGATTAGTCAAGCAAAAAAATCTCAGTGGAAGTTGTAAGATGTCAAAATTTACTATAAAGCTGACAAAGTTTCCAAAAAACTAATACCATAAAATCAAGCCTCTTCAATTGACTGATTTACTGAATAGTAAAAATGATCCATGGCAACAAAACTACAACTGGTTGCTTTCAAAATATATAATAAATGAGTACGTATGGATTGATAGACATGTAATATGTGTATTTACATACATATATGTGTGTGTGTGTATATGTGTATCCTTACCTTCATATACATATATATCAATAAGTCGCTTAATTTTTCTACTGAGGCAATCGTGCTGAAAAATTTTATAGGAAGAAACATATACAGCTTTTTTTTTTTTTTTTTTTTAGAATCCCTAGAATTCGTCCCTTAACATTGTTTTAAAAAGTAATGATGAGAACATTAACTGGTTTTGCACGCCAAAACATTACCAACTCCTAAACCTAAGTCAAGGTTTTCATTTAGGAGGTTTTAATTCAACAATAAAGGAATCCGGTATTCTTTAATCAACTAAAATGGAAGTCATATAAATAGACAATAGAAGAATATGTGTAGGTATTTCTTCGTGCTTTAAATTTTTGCTGTGATTGGCCATTAGCTTTTTGAAAAAGAAGTAGCATTTGCTAGCTCGTTCCTAATAATTAACTTTCACAAATAGAAAAGCAAAAAGTATTAAAGTATTTCAGAATTTTTATTATATCCAGAATTAATAAATTGTGTTTGACTTCTTTAATACTAAATTTTTAAAAAGATAGTAATCCTAGGTCAAAAGTAGTCCTTGGAAGTATCAGTTACCTTCAATTATGACTGCATTCACCAATAAAGATTAGCAAAGCCATCATATTAGTAATATTGTGAAATGAAGGAAATGCATTTTACTCTTCCCTAACAATTTCTTTTTTAGTGCTTGTAAGTATTTAATTCTGTATATGGGGCATCATAAAGTTCAGTAAAGAATGGCTAACCAAATGAATATCAGCAATCTGAATTAATGGAGAAGTCTATTTTTAAAGTGAAATTTTCAGGTATGTGTTTGTTCACTCTTCATTTTCCATCTCCCATCCTCTGTGTCACCACTGCCCCAGTTCAAGCTACCAACATAACCTTTACAGCAAGTATAGCTATTGAACTTACTCATCTTCAAACCATTCTATAAACAATAGCTAGAAAAATCTTTTTTAAAAGGCAAACTTCATCATCACTCCCCCACTTAAGACTTTCAATAACTTCTCACTTTAATAAGAATAGATAAAAAAATCCAACTTCTAAATATGGCCTACAATCCCTCAGTAATCTTGTCAGTTCTTAACTCATCAACCGTGTTCTTCTTATTACATGTTTGCTTAGTATTTTCCTTACATTAGTTCCATAAAGGAACTAATGTATTTTCTGCCTCAAAGCTCTTTTGAAATACTCCTCCTTCAGTGCTTATAAAGTGATTGACAATTATTCCTTGGATATTCACTTAAATATTATTACCTTGGAATAATCTTCCCTGACTATGTAACCTCCAGTAGGTTCCTTGGTACCCTCCTTCCCTATGGCACCCATTATTGTCCATCTTGGAACTTATAGCTGTTTTGGTATACATGTTCAGCTTCACCAATGATCACATACATTCATTTACTTTCTGCTCTCCCACTAGACTAAAAGTTCTATGGAGACAAAAACCGTATCTATTTTGTTTACCATTATAAATTCCAAACTTTGTATTGCTATACAAGCATATGGCACGTGGTATCAATCAATACATAGTGTTAAATAAATTTGATTCTAATTTTTCATTCAATATAACTATGTTTGCCTATCACTATTTCTTAAAAACAAATTAGTGCTGACAGAATTTTAATACATGTGTTATCCAACTATATTTGGTATATCTTAAGGAAAAACAATTCCATATTTACACAGAAGTAGTGACTTAGAAAGCAGTGGTACATTTTGAAAAATAAAGGTAAAATTTTCTATTACCTTCAACTTTCAAATTTCTTATCACAAATATTATTTTTGCAGTGGATTGTGAGCTCCATGACCACAGGGTAATTTTTTAAATCTTTGTATTTTAAGCTCTGATAATGCCTATACTTAATAGCAGGTGTTTAAATATGTTTGTAAACAAAAATATTTTATTATAGACTATAGTCATTTATCAAACTTTGTTAATGAATGTGATGCATTAATTTAGAGAAAATAGAAACACATTCACAAATTGGTGCTTGGTTTTGTGATAGTCAGGCCTGTCTATAAAACTGTTGCCTCATTCCAAATATATCTTTTAAGATCATATGTTAAAAATATATATTACCTAAATATTTTAAGGGCCTCTAAAAGTGAATTTCAATGTGATTTCCAATATAAATTTATATGCCATACAATTACTTTATAACCCATGGAAAGGCACATAATTAGTCCAACTGACTATTTTTTCCATGTAATGTCAATGGTCAATGTGATAAGAATCACTTTGTGTTCATTAAATTTAATGCTGAGTTTTAATATTACAGAAACACAATCTAACTATCTTGTATACATTCAATCCTTTATAACCAGTGGTTTTTGTTAGTTTTAAAACCTAGCAAATTATTTTTTAATATTTCTTGATCAATTTAGATATTAACTGTTATTTTTCCCCTTAAGCACCACCCCTCCCACATTTCTGAGCAAAGGAATTCCAATTTTTCAATTTCTGTAGATATATTCAGCTACCTGTTGCCTAAGATAAAAGGAATCCTTTCAGCAAGTTTCACTTCAGTGACTTGTGCTGTGTTAAAGTAAGGATTAAGGCTTTTTAAATCCCTTCTGGACCTATTTACGACATGAAGATTTAGAACATAAGCTGCTTTATTATAGCTCTAAGATAAGCTTTAAATATGCAGTAATTTTCCATGCCTCACATAAATCACTCCATCACTCCCCCACATGGAAAGTTGCTAAAGTCTTGAAAGAAGTAGCCCCTACAGAACTACTTTGTCCTTCAATTTAAGCATATCTCACTTTATATAATTGTTTTCCTAAAATTTAAATTGAAATTCATTTAAAAATTACTTTATTCTTCTTTTAAAAATTCAAATAAACCCCTATTATATGCAAGACATCATCGTGGGCATCTTGATGTCTTTCAAAAGGGTGAAAAAACAAGCTCTACTACTGCAAATCAGGAAAGACATACCTTAAATAAAAGCCTCAAAGTATAATGCAATTTTAAGAAGGGAAGTATTGCTGCTTCCAGAAACATATCACAGGGGATGTCATTCAGTGTAGGGGTCAAGGAAGCATATTCAGGTTCACTGCTGCTGCAGTGTCTCAAAAAGTTTTTATGCTGATCAAACAAGGTAGAATATTCTAAATGGAATGAACACAATTCATAAAAAACTTATGAAGAATTGAAAAAATTCAGGATAGGTGAAATATGGAATATGCAATGCAACAGCAGAACAAGAAGTCTATATGTGCATCATCTGGCACATAATTGGTTATGAATAAATATTTGTTGAATAAATGAAGCTGGTGAAGAGAGATTATGTCATGTTGAGGAGTCTGTATTCCATTCTAAAGGCAATGGGATGCCTGTAGATGTGTTTCTTAATGACTATTCTGGCTTCACTGTGAAGACTTGTGTAAAGCAGGATAAGATTAAGAAGAGGAAGGCTATTTAGGGGTTTGTGGTCATGGTTCAGGAGAGAGGTGATGGACGGCGAGAGTAAAATCAGAGAAAAGTTAACAGATTCAAGAGATATTTAGGGAATGGGATCAACAGATCTTGGTAATTTATTCAATGAGGGGAGGAGGAGTTATGAAGAATACTTAGATTTCTGGCTAAATGGAAGGATGGTGGTGCTATCTACTGAGGCAAAGAGCACTGAAGGAGCAGCAGGTCTGAGACAGAAGACAAGTGCAAGTTTGGAGACGTTAGGTTTAAGATGCAAAACAGACATCCAAAGATATCCACATGGAGTTCTCTCTTGATAGCTGGATATACAGAGCCTGGCCTGGAGACCTAGATTTGACAGTTATTAGCTATTAGCACATTAATAAAAATTACAGCTAGAGTATGAGATGATTTTCTATATATTTTTAAATAGGATGCATAGAATCATAATGGAAAAGAGCTTAGGATATCAACAATTAACAAACGGATACAAAAGAGTGAATTTACAAAAGAAATATTGAAAAAATATTTCAAAGGAGCAGAAGAAAAACCAAGAACGTATGATGTCACGAACATTAGAAAAACCGAATGTTTCACATAAGAAGAAATGAACATCAGCATCAAATGCTGTTTCCATGTCTGTCTAATACAATAAGAATTTTAAATGTTTTACTGAATTTAGTGTCATATAAGTTTCTGCTGATCCTGGAGAGCATTGTTTTGGTGGAGTGTAGGAAAAAGGAGCTACACTCCAGTGGTCTAAAGATGGCTGAAGACATTGAAAGATTGCATAAAATTTTTCTCAGAATTCTTCTGGAAATGAAAAGAGAGATAATAAGGCATTCATGTTTTAGGACAGGATTTTTTAAGCTGGGAAAGAGCTGGGCTCACTGAAGGCCATTGAAAAGTGTCAGGAAATGAGTAAATAGAACCAGCGTAAAGGAAAAAAATGACACGATATTAATAATGAGCATTTCTTCAGTGGTGAACCCAGGGGTAGGGGCAGTGGCAGAAATATTTTCATTGTTTAGAATTGCTTAAGCATAGGAATAATTTAAAACAGACCTACCTTTCACCTGTTGTTTTTATTGTTTTAAAATTATCTACAGGAAATGTACCTTTTTATAGCCTCCATCCAGGAAAAGTTGTTCCCAATGCCCACTGCTTGCTATATCATCATATTGACTATTTCATTTTTAAATACAGATCTAGATTATCATACTTATTAACGGGTTTGTTTTGCCTGAAGTCAGATATGCATGTATTAACCAACCACTCCATCTCCATCTCCACTGAGTCAAGTAGAGAGATGTGTATACAACTATGGAACTAAATTTCTTAAGATCAGTTTAAAAATTACTTGATAATGAAAGTCACTGTTCTAAAATTCTAGGATTCTGATCACATTAATACCAACGTATTCATTATAAAAGGCAGTGACACTGAGTAAATGCAGTTTTACTGTAATTAATAAATAAAATAGATGCCTATTATATTGGGTGGAAATGAAATGATTTCTAAATATACCTTTGGGAGGATGGTCTGGACCATTCAGCGCTCCCTGAATAGCCGCCTGGGCAGCAGAATTCTGAGCCTTCAGCATTTCAATGGTTTCTCTTAGTTCTATAAGTTCAGATTCCTGTGAAATAAACAGAATTTGGAAGTTTTAGTACCCAGTAAGAAAAATAAAATCTCCTTGCTCATAGTCGAATTAAAAAGGTTTGATTTTATGTAGTAACAACCTCCTGGAAGATTTGGATGCTTAGCTGAACTTATCAAGTTGTACCTAATAACTTCTTTCTTAGCTAAAGTAAAGGAGGTTTCTTGTTTGTTTGTTTGCTTGCTTTTCTTATTGTCTTATAAAAGAAATATGAATAGTCTTTATTCCTTTCAAACTCACCAGAACTCACCAGTACAAAGTAAAAACAGGATATCACACCACTCATTTCAGATAACACACTTACTAATATTACCTATGATTACATTAGATATTTAGATATCACTATTGCACTGTTGCATTGCATTGTATCTATAGTCAACTGCAAACCTGAAGTTTCGTCAAATGAATGATTTCAGATTTTGTTTGAAGTATTTTGTGCCTGCAAAATTGATTATTTGTATTTAAGTGTAAAACCTGGAACTTACCCCTAATTCCTATTAAATGTCATCATATTAAATTCTGATGCCATATCAAATTCATGTTACATTCTGATACTTTTTCAGCCAATAAAACTCCTAATGTGGAGACCTAGTCTCACAAGCCAAAGCAACACAGGAATAAAGTAAATAAAAATATACATATTATACAATTTTTAAATAATAGTTAAATTACAAACAAAGCAGCTTACAGATCAAATTTTAATAAAGCATATCTTTTCTTTTTGAATTTAGAGTAATTTTAAGATATGTCCCAATAAAAATATTTGCACAAATTTGAACTTTCATAGTTATTTAAGTGAATTATTTTATTAGAAATAACTCATTTTTAGGAGATAAAATGACTCAAAAAAAGATAGAAAGAAAAAGAACTGAGTATTGTTTCAGTATACACCATATTTCCATTAGAAGCTCAGTGACAAGGGGTATCTTTCTTGGTGGTAATATAATCCTAAAAATCAGATTTTTGTCAGCCTCTTAAAGGGAGAATTCCTTGGTAATGTATTTGTCGTTCATCATTGCCTTTAGCATCTTTGGCAGAAAGCCAAAGAATCGGGCCTCGGTTCTTCATTCTATGGTAAATAATTTCTCTTTACTCAATGTCTCCCAGAATATATATTTTAAAAAGATCATCCACAGCTGCCTTTGCAGAAAATTGCTTCATACATGGAAATATCTGGTGACTATTCTAACCTTAGACACTTAAAAAAAAAGGACAGATGATGCTAATTGAAGTGATATACAACTTTGGAATAGATACCTGGCACCTCATATATCTATTTTCATTGGATACCTGACATTTTCCTGATACAGAACAGTCACATTTAAAACAAACAACCAGACCTTCCTATGCACTTTTAGTAGCTTATGAGTGGAAGAATACCTCATAATGAAAAATCAATAGTAACCTCCTAAATTTGTTGATGGGTCTTCAAATACTTGACTGCAATTCATTTCGACTATATTCATTATAAAAGAAGAATATAATATTTGTGGGAAATTTCCAGTGTCATGACAAAAGTCAGACCCAATTCATTATAATGACTCAGTCTCTCCAATTTTTATATTCTGTCCACTGCCAAATTAGCAATAGATTTTACAAAAACTTAATATATTTTCCATTTAACAATATCCCCCAAGAAATAAAATATTTACTGACAATTTATTCTGCTCCCACTGGAAATTTATTCAAAAAGAAATAAATGGTACATAGTGGAATCATGGAATGTAAATATTAATTATACAACATAAATACTATAATGCATATTAAATTCTAATTAAAATCAGATTTTTATCCTTAAATTTAAGATCAATTATGCTTGTACTATGGGTTAAAATCTATTAAAACATTTGCCTGTGGCTTTAAAGGAAAAAACGTGGAAATGAGACTTCATGCCAACAGTGTCAAAAAATTAAGCTTAGCTTTGAGTTAGCTGACTTATTTCAGTGTCAAAATGTTCAGCTTTTCATGAGAAATCTCTTATAAAACCTGTTTTCAAAAAGATAAAATGTAGAATGTTCAGGCAATGTTGCTTTTTCAGAATATCATGTTTAATATGAAACAGAAAAATGATCACTTTCTAATATTAATTATCTTTTAAAAAGCAATAGATATTAGCAGGTTAGTTGTTACTCAATGTGGCACAATATATGTAAAAGGAAGAATAACTAGTTAAGAAATATATACGCTATATAACTTGAGAGAATCATATCTATGAAAAAATTAGTTCAACCAAATTCATAGTTATTTCTTTAAAACTTTATGAGCATAAGCAAACACCCATAAAATATTCCATAGTCTTTGATTAAAAAGATAGCCAAATTCTACATTGATTGACATAATCTGTTCAAACCTGCACTAGTTATCTTTCCGTATTTGCAAAATTCCTTCCTTCTCTCTCATTTCAGTTAATGAGATCTGCTCTCGCCTTGTCACTCAAGCCACACTCATCTCTTTTCTCTGAGCTTTCCATATAATTTTTCCCTTTATTTAAATATCCTTCCTCACTGTTAAAAGCCATGGTAAAATGTCTCCACACTTGTGAAACCTGTTTTCCTGTCAGAAAAAAAATGAAAATGTGCTTCGAGACTATTTAATGTAGTTTGTTTAGTTGCTGATGAATATATTTTTTCGCTTGATTTATGATCTCCATAAATATTGGGATGATTTTGTTGAAATGTTCTGGTCTGTGTTAAACAGATGTTTCTCCCCTTGAAAGAATAACATAAAACTTTAAGTTTATTGAATACGTAATTTTTTTTTTTTTTTTTTGCAGGAGGGTGTCTGATCACCTAGTGAGTGGGGTACCATATAAAAAACATCAAAAACTTTATTATTTATTATAACCAGGAAGCCTTATTTTGGCTAAATCAGTGGAATCACTTCCTTTGGATGAGAACAAAGTCAGATTTTCCTTTCTCTCTTTCCCAATAGTATTATAGAGACAAAGATAAAGAATTTTAAAATAAAAACTTAACTGATACATAGAAATTTTTCAATAGTTTATTTCTAGTTTTCATTTTTCTTCTTCATAATTATGGTTAGTTGTTCACATTTATTTTTTAAGATATGTTTTCTCAGGTTTCTGTAATGCATAGAAATTGTAATATGGCCTTCAGATGCAACTAATAATTTTTATTTTATTTTTGTCCATAGTGGGGAGTTAGGATGAGGTATATGATTAGAAATGAATTCCCGAGGTAGCTAACTATAAAATCATTAGATATTTTTAAATATATTTTCATACAATTTCTTTATGTTGAAGAGAAACATAAAAGATACTCAAGTTTTGAGAATCCTTATTAATCATTCAGAAAAAAACTGAAAAAATGTATATGCCATCAAGATATGGATTTAAAGTCTACTCTTCCAATTCAGTCATTTCCAGTTTCTTATTCTCATTAAATACTAAAGAGAAGATTGAGGCTGGGATAATTCTGCAAAGGATTTTAGGAATAAGATAATCAGATCATATTTTGTTACTTCACACTTTTCAAAAATGATAGATATTTTAAAACCTGAGAACCAAACTAAGATTTCATTTTCCTCCAATGAGCTATTCAAGATAATGATGCCCCCAACACCTGCTGAGCTTGTAAAGTTCTAGTTTTCCACGCAAGTTTCTCATGTTAAAGAAGCTGAATGGAGTCAATGTCTCTTTTCACAGTTGTATGCATGTATCTGAAGCTAAACAATTCATTCAGGTCAGGCTTGCAATGCTTCCAAATAAAATGATCAAATTTTGTGTCAGAATACTAGCCTTTCCTGGTGGTCTTTCCAACACAGTTTCTTAACTATACCGGATCTCTTTCCAAATTTCTCACTAATAAAGACTTTGTTTTGAATCCCACAAGCTTGGGACAATCTCATCAACAAGTGTCGTCAACTAACTTGACCTTCTAGGCAAGGCTGTTTAAATTTTCCACCACATCTGCCTTTTACTTCCTCACGTTGGCACAAGTTAATCTCACACTTCCTGGCTCTAGTTTCCGTAAACAGGTCCTCCTTTCGCCACACCACCATGCATCTGAAGTCTTGCTAATTGTTCTGCTGAAATAACCTGGCCATCCCTATTGCGTCTAGTTTCAAATAAATTACATTGTCCAAATACCAGTAGGGTAAGTAATTTGAAAATTTTAGATTCACATTATTCCATGCCCTAAAGATTAATGGATGCATCATCTGACTCCAGCAATATATTTTTTAAAAACACTTCTAGATGGCAAATATCATAACATAAATTAGGGAGAGTTAATGTAAAAATCCTATTCAACTAAATTTTTAGTTGCAGCATTATCTATTTTCAAAGATTTGGTTTCAAATTCCCTTATTTTGAAGGTTTCAATTCCTGTTTTGTAGTCACCCAAAAAAAGTTTCAGAGAGGTTACAAATGAACAAACTACTAGGCTTTATGTTTAGCATAGGAGTCAATATCTGAGCTTCATCACTCATACAAGGGGATATTTCTCTGCCCTGCTCTGACCTTCTAACAAGAAAAACCTCTCATACCTTAGCATATGTTCTAATTGCCTTGGCATGACAGCTACAGGGAACTAATTTGAAAGTCTTTTAAATTTTAAATTCTGAAATATTTAGCTGTGAATATAGCTTTAGGAAATTTGAACACAAGGATTTAGAAGTAGTTCTGTAAAAATGTTACTTATAAAAATATAGTTTGCTGGATTCCTAGAAGTTGAGCCTTTCTCAACTGGCATTCTGTGAGAAAATTAAGCCCTGCACAATGATTTGAGTAGCAATTTCCTTGATTCTGACAAGAGTGGTACATAGCTAGTACCATTCTAGATGGTGAGAAAAGAAGTTATTTCAGCACATATAATGGATGCCTCAGGGCATCAGGTTTAATTTTTTTCATATAATCCTGGTGAAGAAGTGCTGGTGAAGAGACAACGATCTGAAATCAGGATAAAATTCTTGATCAAACTAAGCCAACATCATAGTCTACTGGTCCTAGGTTAGGTATAGGGTAATGCCTAGAGATAATTTCACTCCCCAGCAAGCATATTAACAATTCTCTTAATTTAGTTTTATTTTTATTTATTTTATTATTATTATTATTATACTTTAGGTTTTATGGTACATGTGCGCAATTGCGCACATGTACAATTCTCTTAATTTTTACCTACTTACAGACTTACTATTATATAACATGTCTTCTTTTAGCAGCTATTGGGAATACTGTTTAACTTTCAGAAAATGATGCCAGATTGATCACTAACTGTTTTTTATTTTTTTTGTAATTTTGATTTTTTTGAGACGGAGTCTCTCTCTGTCACCCAGGCTGGAGTGCAGTGGCGTGATCTCGGCTCAGTGCAACCTTCACCTCCAGGGTTCAAGCAATTCTCCTGCCTCTGCAGATGTTTCCTTTGAGAATGCACATGACATTGTACTGAGTCTAATAGCATGATAATTTTCTGCCTTCTGAGTTATTCATACATGTCTTTTCTTTCTTACCAGGCTATAAGTATATAAAACCAGTGTTCTGCCACACAAATTTGGCAAGATATTCAGTGTTATTTGGCATCTGGAAATAGGAAAAGTGTTAGTAGTGAATCCCTCTCTATTCAAGGGAGTTATTTTGGTCTATTAATGCCATGTGATTGCTGAAAATCACACTGTGAAGCCCAAAGACTAGAATCTGAGTCTTAATTTAGTTTATCCTTTTTTAAAGTCTGTAATCAAGAACATGTAACCACCTTGGCCTTTGTTACTTCTTGTTTTAGCTTCCAACCCAGCTTCTCAGTATCCTCATTCTCAGCTTTACTTTTTTCGGTAGTGCTTATCATCACCTGAAATCCTATATGTTTTAATTATATATGTATATATATATTTATAGATAATTTCTATATGTAAATATATATTATATATATTTATATATAATTTATATATGTAAATATATATAATATATATTTGCATATAATATATAAATATATATATTATATATTTACATATATAAATTATAAATATATATTATATATATTTACATATATAAATTATAAATAGATATTATATATATTTACATATATAATGTATAAATACATATTATATATTTACATATATAATGTATAAATACATATTATATATTTACATATATAATGTATAAATACATATTATATATTTACATATATAATGTATAAATACATATTATATATTTACATATATAATGTATAAATACATATTATATATTTACATATATAATGTATAAATACATATTATATATATTTACATATATAATGTATAAATATATATTATATATTTACATATATAATGTATAAATATATATTATATATTTACATACATATTATATATAAATATAAATTATATATTGACATATATATTATATGTAAATATACATTATATATTGACATATATATTATATGTAAATATACATTATATATTTACATATATATTATATGTAAATATATATTTTATATATTACATATATAATATATAAATATATATTATATATATTTACATATATTATATATAAATATATATAATACATATTTACATATATAATATATAAATATATAATATATATTTACATATATTACATATAAATATATAATATATATTTACATATATTATATATAAATATATATTATATATATTTACATGTATATCATATATTATATATATTTACATGTATATCATATATATTATATATTTACATATATTATATATTATATATGTAAATATATAATATATATTATATATATTCACATATATAATATATATTATATATTCACATACATAATATATATTATATATATTTACATATATAATATATATTGTATATTTACATATATATTATATATATTTACATATATAATATATATATTTACATATATAATATATATTATATATATTTACATATATATTTTTTATATATATATATATATATATATTTTTTTTTTTTGAGACAGAGTCTTGCTCTGTCGCCCAGGCTGGAGTGCAGTGGCATGATCTTGGCTCACTGCAACCTCCACCTCCCAGGTTCAAGTGATTCTCCTGCCTCAACCTCCTGAATTGCTGGGACTACAGGTGCCCACTACCACGCCTGGCTAATTTTTGTTTCTAGTAGAGATGGGGTTTCACTATGTTGGCCAGGCTGGTCTTGAACTCCTGATCTCAGGGAATCCACCTGCCTCGGCCTTTCAAAGTGCTAGGATTACATGTGTGAGTCACCACACCTGGCCTGTTTTAATTATATTTTTATTATCACCTGTGACCTCCTAAAATATAAACTCCATGATAAAGAGATACATATATGAGATATATATGAGAAATATAAACTCCATGAGGAATATTACATATGTGTAGAATATGCTTTTAGAGTTCTAGTAGATATGTATGTCTATAGATATAGACCTATATCTATCATTCTATATCTATATTTTTACTGTTTTGTCATTAGAAGAGCACAAATTCAATATAAACTTGATGAATGACTAAATAGACAAATGAACCTTATAACTTGGGGAAGGGAGTTTAAGAATCTCTGCTCTATACTTCACAAGCTTTTCCTCAGGATTGTTGAATCACCAGAGAGCAATATACCCTTTTATCTCAGCTCCCTGAAGAAATGCCTTTAGGGAAATATGATTAAATGTTATGCCCTTAGCTTTTAGAGAAATGTCTATTTGAACAGTGATTTTGTCTTTTGTTATTCCATGACCCCAATTTAAAAACCTTGGCAACAAATTCGTCCTTGAATTTAGTGCCACAGGGTTTGTCTCTTCAGTCTAAATTATGCTCTTCTGGCCAGAAAATGAGAATAAAACACACCTAACAATCTCCCTTTGCACCATAGCTTCCTTGAAATTCAATTCATTTCAGTGCCTTGCAGTAGCAATTATCTAGGCTGAGGTATATTGTTATATATATTATTCTACTGGTTTTAATTAGATTCTGTCCTTGAATTATACCATTTCATATTGCAAATAATTTTATAGGCTTTTAAATATCACTTTGAGAATAGGCAAGTTATAATCTCAAATTAATAAACTAGTTAACCATGATTGTTGTGTATATTCAGTTTGCAATTCAAAAAGAAGTGATTTTATGTTTAGTTAAAAAGTGATAAGGACAATATGAGACATTCTGATATCTTCTGAGAAAATTTTATAATTTTGGCAATGTTATTTTAAGGATAATGTAGACACATCATAAAATCTCTTATGCTATATAAATTATTTTTAAATATTTGGGCATTAATCATAGGCATTATAAGTTAACATATCTCTACATTTTTTTTGCAGTTTCTATGAGAAAATTCACTTACAGATACAACAGAGTTCAAGAAAATATTGGGTGGAGGACAAAAATTCTATTAATTTTGACTTATTAAAGATATTGAGACTTAAATTCTAACACTCATTTCCAGCAATATGCTTGGTATATGCCCAGTGAGGAATTTGGTGTTATCTTATAATTTTCAAGGGAAAAAGAGAAATGTAAAGGAAGGTAATATTTTTTGGTAGCACCTAGCATGTGACATGATAACAGTATCTGACTTACTCCTCATGGTGATCCTACAAGGTAGTTATTATCATCCCCACTTATAAGAAGGTGAATTTGAGGTTCAAGAAAGGTTAGATAAACTTGCTCAAGATTACCCAGCTTTTAACAGACATAGCCAGAATTCTCATTCAAGAATACTGGGGCCCAGTGTTTTTATTCTTTCCCATCAGCTGCTCTAAAAAGCCTTCTAATTCTATGTGCTGGGTTCTTATATTACGTAGTGAAGTGATAAGCTGCAGCAAAAAAGAAAGAGAGGGAGACAGAGAGATAAAAGAAGGAAGGAAGGGTGTAAGGGAGGAGAAAGGAAGGATGGAAAAGAGTCAGGAAGGAAAGAAAAAGAAAAAGGAAGAAATGAAGGAAGGAAGGAAGGGAGGGAAGGAGGGAGGGAGGGAGGAAGGAAGGGAAAATTTATGTTTCAAAAGGAGTTTGTTAGCTGTGCTAGAATAGATTTCCAGGAATGGATAATATTCTCTCTCACGGGCAGTATATATGGAGAATATGAAAGAGAATACAATGTGCTAGTAATACTTGGCAACTACAAGAATATTCAATTTTCTCTTTTGATTTCATTGAACTATTCATTCTGTGTTTTAAAAATAAACTTTTGTAAAGTGACAAAATTTGGTAATACATACTTTTGTAAAGCTAACCACATGACTTACAGAATCTAAAGACAAACTGAAGCCATTTGGGATAGATAGAGGAACACATTCCTGAAAATACCCAAAACTTTTGATATAATGGGTCTCTTTGAGAATTAGATGAAAGCTCTGGACACCTGATCATTTATGCACATTTACAGTTTTCATACACACACACACACACACACACACACACACACACTCCATACAATTCTATAGGCTTCACCTATCCCTGATACCCACCCAAGGAAGTTAAGGCCACTGGACTAACAGCAGAGAAGTAAGTTAACTGGTCATCACAGGAAAGGTGACCAGGCTTTCTATGCAGTACGGACCTTTTTAATACATTTGTCTTTGTGAACTTAATCCTCCGTTAGTTTCTTTTTGGTATACCTTCTTTCACACCATAAAATCCTTTAGGTTCATTTTAAACATTTTGATATAACAAATGACTTTTCTTCAAACGTAATATCCCTAGATGGCAACTAATTCTTGTTATTTCAAAATTACACAGGATTGGCCTTTGTTTCATAGCTGCTGTAACCTGAAGTCCCTTACTTGGCAGAGTCCCAGGCATCCTTCCTGTGTGTGTTAGCCTTCAGCCATGCTCTATAGCTGGATTTAGTGACCATGTATTTGTGAAAGTTCTTATCAAAGTGTTATTCTTGTCAACTGCATAACAATTTGCCCCCAAAATAATTTCTTATGTGACTGTTTCTCTTTCTTAACATTCAGTATTCTTTTACTAGTTCCATCCAGAAGTAAATTAATAGACTGCCTAGCAAGAATTTTATGTGCCTTTGTGTGTTCCAATATGGAGTAAACTGATAAAATCTTTAAATTAAAATCTGAAAAGAAAGGTATTATCATTGTTTTAATTTAGTATAGAATTGAATATTATTTTATTATTATTATTCTTTTTTTGTTCTATCTCCCAGGCTGGAGTGCAGTGGTGTGATCTTGGCTCACTGCATCCTCTGCCTCCTGGGTTCAAGCGATTCTCCTGCCTCAGCCTCCTAAGTAGCTGGGATTAGAGGTATCCACCACCACGCCCAGCTAATTTTTCTTTCTTTTTTTTGTATTTTTAGTAGAGATGGGATTTTACCATGTTGGCCAGGCTGGTCTCGAACTCCTGACCTTCAGTGATCCACCCCCCTTGGTCTCCCAAAGTGCTGAGATTACAGGCATGAGCCTCTGCACTCAGCCTGGAATATTATTTTTAAGGAGCTTCAGGTATTATTTAAGAATCCTGTGCCAATTTCCTGTCTTCTTTCAGTCTCCAGTGGCAATTTCTGAACATACCTTTTGTTCCGCTGTCATAGTTAGACTTTGCAATCGGCCAGTCATATTCCCTAAGCTCTTTTCAAAAGCTGCCACAAGGTGAGCCTGTGAACAGAATGGAAGAAACATAGTTTAAATGTCAGAATCTTATGTGGATGGATGAAAAGCCTTCATTTTACAAAATGCTTAATTTCATGCGTTCCAACTCTTTAGATACTATGACTATCATAGTTAGCTCTGACTGGTGACTCTTCTTTAACACACATTTTCATTCATCTTTTCTAAACTTTGTCTTCTTAAAATCAGTGTTTCAGTCTCCCGACATTTAATGTGAGTTTAACTTCTGAAAGAAGATGGTATTTTGCAAGTAATAACTCCTTCTGACTTGCACATCATGTAGAGATTTGACACTCAAAACGCCGAATGTAAAGTTCTGATCTGCCAAGATTTTTAGACTTAAAGCCCAAAAAGAGGTCACGGAAATGGTCAATGGACAAATGTTCCTCATTTTTATACGTTCATGATGACCTTTGCAGATATTGCTAGCTGCTCTATTGTAATGATACGCTCTGTCAAGTGTCAGACATCGGCGGACAGCTAGAACATTGTCTTTACTCTTTTTCTACTTACAAAGAATTGAATTGAAAAGAGTTATCTTTACTTTCCAAACTCTTTTCAATAAAAGGGCTTTTCTACTTCATATTCCCTTCAATGAAGGAAATATTAGTAAGCCAGTTAGAAATAATATTCCATCATATTTTATTTCACAGTAAGCTTTTGTGGCTTTTGAGTTTTATTTTAAATATTAGAGAATTATACATATTGTAGTACATAACTATAACTCTTATGATTAAGAAGTATTTGACAATTTTATTAAAGCTCAAAAACAGGCCAGCTTCCATTTGCATGCCCTTATGCAACAACTTGAACCCAAAATATTAAAAATGAAGAGGCACTTCAATCTCTCACCATGGCCTGAGGTAGAACTACAGGTACATTATCTCAAACTGATAAAATTTTATTGTGTCCCTAAAAGGATATAAGGATTTAATATTTTGCAAACTAAGTCTATAATAAACTATACCTATATATGGGGCAAAATTTGGAAATCCTTGGCCAAAAATGAATTTCTTTTTGAAAGACATGAATAAGATGACTTAAATAAAATATATCTCCATGTACTTATAGCAGAGTTGAAATGCTGAGGCACCTACTATCAAATGGATCACAAAAATCCAAAGAATTAAGGCTTATTACTTAATAACGGAAATATATTCCATTATTGGTAACAGTTAGAATGTACATGTTCCTTCCATTAGCATTATGATACAAAGGTGCATGTTCCTAGCTCTGAATTCATCCTGGGATGCCTTTCTTTACCTGACACTGCAATATGGAGAAAAACAGTTTGTAGGGAATACATCTACTAAAGGTTAATCTATCAGAACAACTCTTCATTATCTTTTTCCACCCCTTCCCCCTTCCTTCTTTTTCTCCTCCCCCTCTTCTTTCTCTCTCTCTCACACACACACACACCCATTCTCCACACACCCTTACCCTTGAGATTTATACACCAAATTTGTTAGCAGATTTAACTGGATAAATACCACTAAAAAAAAGTATCATAGTTTAAAAAATTTTCAATGACAAGCAAGGAATGTGATGATATCAGACCTAGTAACTGAAAAATTAGCATAAGGCTATGCTCATTTTTTCCTATATTTTAACTTTTAATTATTTATTTTATTCTTTTACTCAGTGTCTTGCTGCCATCCAGGCTGGAGTGCAGTGCCACAACCCTAGCTCACTGCAGGCTTAAACCCCTGGGCTAAAGTGATCGTCTTGCCTCAGCCTCCCAAGTAGCAAGAACTATAGGCATGTACCAACATGCCCAGCTACTTTTTTTTTTTTTTTTTTTTTTTCATTTTCTGTAGAGATAGTGCCTCACTCTGTTGCCTGGGTTACTCTCCAACTCCTAGCCTCAAGTGATTCTTCCCACCTTGGCCCTGCAAAGTGCTGGCTGTGATTATAGGTGCAAGCCACCACACCTGAACTTTACCTTTTCAACTGTGGAAAAATCCACACATATATAAAAGTGAACAAAATGAAAACAGCCTCCTGACTTATCACATAGTGAACATTCATGCATTCACCAGCCAAGTCAAGAAATAGGACATTTCAAGAACCAAGAAGCTCTTCTTTGTCCCTCTCTTATCATTATTCCCTCATCCTTCCCCAAAGATAACCTCTACATAACTTCTGCGGTAATTATTTTCTTGCTTTTCTTTATAGTTTTTCCTTACCCAAGCTTACACTCTTAAGCACTATGTTTAGATACGCCTGTTTTAAAAACTACCCAAGTGTAATCAAGTGGCATGATTCTTTTGTGGTTTTCTTTTGCTTTACATGGGTTTTGAGATTCAATCACGTGGTATGTAGCATAAGTTAGTTTTTACCATATAGTATTCACATATGTGAATTTAAAATACATATATGCCCATGATGGTCATTTTAGTTTAACCTGTTAGAAATATTCCCACTATGCCCATAAAATTGGTTACTAAAACCTAAAACTGAAATTGTGTGTTTTCTTTTAAAATAAGGAAAATTATGGCAGAAACCCTTTATTAGCACTTACTAAATGAAATGTAAGATTTTACTCAATATTTCAGTTTTAATTCTCCTTATAGTGGAGAAATGTAAGGTTTGATTATTCTACTATGAATCCTTAAATGTGAAACTTGAAGAAAATTACTCTCCTTTACCCTTTGTGCATACTTTATCAGTTTAATGTGAATTAAAATTTGACAAAGAAATCGGGATTGTAAAGAGTATGCTGTATAAACTATATTACTTACATTTTGTAGCTATAAGTAACCACAAAATGTTTATGATTAGAATGTCAGTTTGTAATTATGCACAAAAAACTTATAACTGGTTACTAAAGAACATTTTGAGTCGTGTTGTTTTCAATGAAATGCATGTTATGATTATGTTAGTGAAAAACACCTACAACCATCTGATCTTCGACAAACCTGACAAAAACAAGCAATGGGGAAACCGGAAAAACAATTAATAAATGGTGCTGGTAGAACTGACTAGCCATATACAGAAAATTGAAACTGAACCATTTCCTTATACTTTATACAAAAATTAACTCAAGATGGATTAAAAACTTACAAGTAAAATCCCAAAACTATAAAAACCCTAGAACAAAATCTGGGCAATATTATTCAAGACATAGGTAAGGGCAAAGATTTTATGATAAAAACTCCAAAAGAATTTCAACAAAAGCAAAAGTTGACAAATAGGATCTAATTAAACTAAAGACCTTCTGCACAGCAAAAGAAACTATCATCAGAGCGAACAGACAATCTGCAGAATGGGAGAACATTTGTGGAATCTATCCAGTTGACAAAGGTCTAATATCCAGAGTCTACAAGGAACTTAAACAAATTCACAAGTGAAAAACAAACTACCCCATTAAAAAGTGGGCAAAGACATGAATAGACAGGATATGGATAGACACTTAAAAGAAGACAGTCATGCAGCCAACAAACATATAAAAAAAAGTGTAACATCAAAACCACAATGAGATACCATCTCACAGCAGTCAGAATGGTGATTATTAAAGTCAAGAAATAACAGGTGCTGCAGAGGTTTCAGAGAAAAAGGAATGCTTTTACACTGTTGGTGGGAGAGTAAATTAGTTCAACCAATGTGGAAGACAGTGTGATGATTCTTCAAAGATCTGGAAGCAGAAATTGACCCAGCAATCCCATTACTGGGTATATACCCAAAAGAATATAAATAATTCTATTATAAAGATACCTGCATGCATTATGTTCACTGCAGCACTAGTCACAATAGCAAAGACATGAAATCAACCCAAATGCCAATGATAAACTGGATAAAGAAAATGTGGTACGTATACACCATGGAATACTATGCAGTGACAAAAAGGAATGAGATCGTGTCCTTTGGAGGGACATGGATGGAGCTGGAAGCCATTATCCTCAGCAAACTAACACAGGAAGAGAAAACCAAACATCACTTCTTCTCATTTATAAGTGGGAGTAGAACGATGAGAACACATGGGCACATGGTGGGGAACAACACACACTAGGGCCTGTCAGTGGGAGTTAGGGGAGGGAGAGCATCAGGAAGAATAGCTAATGGATGGTGGGCTTAATATCCAGGTGATGAGTTGATCTGTGCAGCAAACCACTATGGCATATGTTAACCCATGTAACAAGCCTGCATACCCTGCCCACATAGGCCAGAACTTAAAAGTTGAAGAAAAAAATATTGTCTTAAACTTATCTCACCTTGGTTTAGTTTATCAGATTAACATTGTTACTTTAGAAGTTATGAGAGGCTAAATTTCTCACTCAATAGGGTAAATGGAAAAGGAGGTAAATAAGGGAAAATTTTTCTACTAATGATAATCTTTATCACCTTAATGAAGAGAAAATGGAAACTAAAATTGATTAAACTTACAGGGTATCATGTCTTGTCTGAGAGACTTTATAAAATGACTTTTAAAAAATATGGATTTTCAGGGGGGTTGTTAATGACAGTTTACTTGGTTCTGATTTTTCCTTTAGCAGTTGCATAATTTTAAGGTCAGAGTAAAATTGTATTAATATGATGATAAATATACCCTGACTTGTGTTAGGTGAAGTCTATAAAGGTAATAAAATAGACAAGACTGAGTATTAGTAAAGGGAATATCATTTCAATCCATACTGTCTTTGGTTTTGGAATCATACAACGTATTAGGTTGGTGCAAAAGTAATCTGAATAGATATGTAAAGAGAATTACTATGATGCCACACAACAAGATGAAATATCATTATACATAATGTCTACATTTTATTTCTTCATATAGATTACAGAGACAGCCCACTGACAAATTAAAAACACTCTAGGCATATATATATACACACATCTATTTATATATTATATAGTAAGATATACTATATATTATATATAGTTATATATTACTATATATTATATAGTAATATATAAATATATAGGTGCATATATAGGCATATATGTATACCTAGAGTACATATATTATATAGTATTTTATATATATGTTATGAAGATATATATATATACACACACACATATATGCCTAGAACATTTTATTATTTATATGTGAAAATATTTAGTATATCATGTATAAATATATAGTATATTATGTATAAATATAAAACATATATGTAATATATATTTACCCATATAAACTTTATATATATTTAAGACTTTATGTTTTAAAATTAGTAGTTAGTTGAACCAAGAATGATTCTGCAACATAAAGTTTCACATTTCTTTTACACTACAAAAAATTGTCCAAACACTGAAGTGTTTCTCATTAATAATATGTACACAATTGTTTTCTCTTAGAAGAGATGCAAAAAAGCAAGAGTAACTAGCAAATTTTATGAAAATATTAAATAAGCAAAGAAGTAGAACACAATCTCAAAATACCCAAGAGATTTTTGGTTAAAAGACTTATCTGCTGGAAGGCAAAAAGTACCTTTTGTTTTCTTACACATTCATTCAGTAATGTCTTTAAAAATGTTAGTAATAACTAGCCTTGTGTCAATTTCCAAATTATGTAATGGCTGAGATTTGTAAAGAAAATACGTTAAAAGACAAACAAAAGCATCACACCTGACCCAGCTGCCTGAAGATGTGGGCAAGAGGCCAGAGGCTACCTGGCTTATTGTTTGCTATAACCATTTATTTAGTTGCCTTTCCTTGTGTGGCTTCTGTTTTCTTTCTGTTTGTTGGTGAGTTATTGATCAGAAAGGCCAGGCAATAGCACCTGCCAATATAACCGCTCTCCTTTCTAAGGACATGCTAGTAGAATCAGCTTAACACTTTACCTGTGGTTTTATGCAGCTCTGTTCAGAACAACTTTACAAAAGGGAGGGAAGGCTTAATACACATTCTACTGAACACAGGCTTTACTCTGCCAGTCAAATGAGAGGTGAGCTAACTAGAGACTCTTTTGACTTACCATACCCCATTTGGGCAAAGGGAAAGAAATGCATGTTAACAGAGACACAGATGCATTTCAAATTTAAAAATTAAAATATAGGTTATTGTTTAGAGTCCATATAAATGTAATTATGCCAAGTTTAAATATGTGATATACCAATTAATATATAAAAAACACCCCAATAAAGGGAAAGCACGTAAGCTATGAGAGAACATTTCACATACTGAGTAAAGATGAATATCTGATGCTTAAAAATGTTGTTAAAAACAACTGATTATTTCTTAGAACCAAACTCATTGAAATTCATCCCTATAAATTATAGCTATTAGATTTCTAATATAACAATTTCTCACTGTGGGGGCTGCACTCACATTTAACCAAAAGGTAGAAAGTTTACTTGTACTGTGAACAAACTAGTAAACAAAGACTTACTTTTACTTTCAAATGGGAACTGTAGATTTAAAAGATCCTTGATTATACTTAAAATATCCTATAAATAAGTAATTTTACCAAGTCCCTATAATCAATTTAAGTACGTGCATGTTAAAAATATATGTGTATATTGCATGCATTAACAGATATTAACTCAGATGAAATGAAACATTCTGAATGAAATTTAAACACAGCACTTCTTACAACTGAGGAAAAATCAAGTATTAACTAAATTATTTGATGGCTGATTATGATGTATGAAATCTAAAATGACATTATAAAGCAAACACAAAGAAAATGAATGAGTTCAAAATGACTTGAAATTAATAGGTGACTTGAGAGTAATTCAAATTCCTGGAGGTGTAAAAATGATTATTTCCTTAAGAACAAAAATGGCGAGATACATACAAAATTTTACCCCCATAGTTATAACAATATTATTAAAATGTTTAAAATATAATTGACATTAAAATTGTTTAATAGTCATTTATATACATATCCATTTATATAAATTCTCAGATACTGCATTAGTCTAAAAGAGAATTTTAATAAACTTTTTTTTAAAAGTAGATGATAATGCATATCTTCATTACCTGTACCTTTTGACTCTCATTCAATTTGTACATTTTTACAATGTAAAATATTTTCCTATTTTTAGTCAGTAAATGTATTTGATGGTAAGAAGCTTTGATAGTCCCTATCACTACCAAATAAAGAAACACTAAAGAGTGGATTAAGGTTGAAACTCCTGGGAAACTAAAAGCAAGATATTTTTTCAAAAGAACTGTCATAGATCTTTAGGTGATTTATATTTTAGTTTGAAAATAAATACCACAAATAACGGAAAAGCATGTTACGTTATGATAGAACACTTCATATACTGAGTAAAGATCAGTATCTGATACTTAAAAATATTATTTTATACATTTTAGTACATTATATATTTTATAATTATATACACAAGAAGTTGCAAAGATAGTACAGGGAGGTCCCTTGTATCCTTCATCCAGTTTCCCCCAGTGATTATATAACTTATAAAATTATATTATATATCAAAGCCAGGAATTCAATATTGATTTACATTAATAGATTGACATATGTGGATTCATGTAATGGCCATCTTATTGAAAATACAAAACTAAAGATCTCCCTCTTACTATAGTCACACTACCTCTCTCTCTCCTCCATCCTTAACCCTTAGCAATCACTAATCTGTTCTCTGTTTCTTTAATTTTGCCATTTCTGGAATGTTATATAAATGGAATTATACAAAATTTGACCTTCTATAACTGTCTTTTTTCACTCAGCATAATACCCCTGGGATCCACCCAAGTTGATGCATGTATCAACAGTCATTTCTTTGTATTGCTAAGTAGTAGTCCATGATATAGATGTATCAGAATTTGTTTATTAACTGGCCTATTAAGGGATATTTTTGGTTGTTTCCTTTTTTTGGCTATTAAAAAATAAAGCTGCCATGTACAGGTTTTTGTGTGGATCTGATGTGATTTGAGAAGGTTTCTAAATTACATTATAAATTGTTTAAAGGAACATAAAATAGGATATGTATCAGTCTCCCATCAGTGTGCAAAAATTGATACTAATGATAACACATACAGCTGAGTGGAACCTAGAGCAATTTGGGTGTTTGTCTCCAAGACTAGCACTTTTTAAATTAACACAAAGACTAGCATGAATTATCTATTTGGCACTGCAGCTTCTAGTCTGTGTTCCTTATTTTTATTTTTTTTTAAATGATTGTTCCCCTAGGGAAACACTATAGATGGTTTTTTTTTTCCCTAATTGTGCTCTTCTTCATGATATTTTAAAGCCACAGATATGCTGGATGTTCAGTTATGTATTATCTGCGTATCTGTGCTTTTCACATAAAAAAGTACTTAAAAAAATACAAGAACCTGTTTTCCCCCTTTGTTGGTCATATTAACACCCAGCTGAGAATTCATGCCCTAAAGTCATGAAAACACATCAGTGAAAATAGTGTGACATGCATAATTAGAGCAGACGAGGTGGGTAGCCAACTGCTGGAACCTTTCTAAAATTATATCTCCATTTTCAAACAGCAGCACAGAGTTGACTCCGAAGATTATTCCCCTATGTTAGAATTTGGTTCCGTATGTGTGTGTACGTGTGTGTGTGTGTGTGTATGCGTGTAAGGAAGCTTTTCATGTGTATATTAAGTATATATACACATTAGCATATAATAGACAAATGTTGAAATGATACACAAGAAACCAATGATCATGAGTAAGAATGAGATTCTCAGAGCAAAAAAAAAAAAAAAAAAAAGAAAAGTAAGTGAAATACCATTTTAGTTTTTTCTTTTGAAGACAATAAGCATCATTATATTTTAAATGGAAAGTATCAGCCCATCTTCCACTGTCTAGCAGCCATTTATTATTCCAATATCTGAATTATATGATGAGATCAACCAAGAGACATTAAAAATAAAATGAAACCCTGAGTAGTCATTCAAGACATCTGCAAGTATCCTGACAACCTAATAAATAAGGTCTGCCATTGAGCCTTCCTCATTGCAGATAAACACAACCCAGGAGGTTCTGGCATTTACATGGTTCTACTTCCTCTGGGTACCAATTCAGGAACCTAGACAACAATATTCCATACTTCTATACATGTAGCCTATATTATAAAATTTACAGTTGCCTCTGGACTATCTCTTTAAAAACACAACAAGGTTAAATAATACTCTTATTTTCTCATATTGCTTAAACAATTATCTAAAACCTGCTATTATTTTCAGGAATCTCCTAACAACATCTATAAAAAATAAATAGAATAAATCCAAAATTAATTTAATTCTCCCAAATTTCAAAAAATAAAATCAATTCAAATACAGTGCTAAAATGAATACATTGTGAATGAAATGATACACATACTTAGAATTTATATTTCACAATGATAACTTTAAAAAAATTTTAAAATGGCTCTTATTCAAGTCTTACACTGTGGGTCTGCACCTGCTCACTCTTGACATATCATGCTTTGTCTAGGAGATAGAAAAACTCAGTAGAGGAGCAACGGGAGGGGTGGGGAGGCACAGAGCAGGCCCAAAGCTATGCAGCAGAACTGAGCAAAGGACTGTTGAGTGAGAGAGGCAAGACATATGGCAAAATAGCAGGCATTTCCTTACCCCTCACTGCTGTTCCTAACACCATTGCTCCTCAGGACTGGGAACAATGCCACATTTCTCCTTTATCATTCTGCATCTACTCTGAGTGCTCCCTGACACAGTGGAAGATATTCAGTAAATGTTAATTTAATTGACGGTCTTCATTGTCATCATTTCTGCCATCCTGGGCTGCTTTGGTGCCAGTAACAGTGTACCCTTTTAAATTGGTATGAGAAGGCTGCCAAGGTTTTTTGAGCAAACCATATCTCATCCACAGTGTAGCTAAGCTATCCCTGTTTAGACCTAAATTCATATTTTAGAATTAACTGGATGCTTAACTAATTGTTCAATACATTGAGATGAAGGAGGCTGAGCACACGAATATTTTATCTTCCAAAGTCAAACACTAACAATCCCTCTTACATTGTCAGAGAATCTTATGCAAGAGGAGTAATAAAAATAGCAAACAAGAAAAGAAGTAACCCATATGGCTGTTACTATTGTTTCCAATCTTATTAGAAACAAGCCATTTTAACCATATTGCTGCCTCTCATCAGTTTGGATTTACATTTTATTACTGAGTAGGCAGAAAATGTTAACCTTTTATGAGTCCTGCTAGTTGGTAATCTAGGTCTGTATCAGGCACTGAAAATTTGTAAGTTTGTTATTAAAATGATTCAATTTTACTCTATAAAAATTTGTTGTAATATATTTTAAAAATGAAGTGACTTACATTTGCTGAAAGCTGAGATGTGAGGGTAGCAACTTTTTCTTGTGATGCAACCAGCTCTCTCCGCAGTTTATGGATTTGCTGAATGCAATTAAAAAAAATCAATGGAATACGCAAGTAGATTTTTACTTAAAACCAAGAATTCAAACCAAGAAAGCAAATACTGTATTTAGCTCATTCTAACCCCATTGTATCAGCAGCAACTCCTGAAAATAAAGGATATGAACACTGACTCCACAGTAACAAGCAAATGTCATTCAAAAGGAAAGGGTTATGTGTCAAACTCAAATCTACAAATCAAAGTACGCTCACTTGCTCCATTTGCCATCCCTCAAATGGCAAATGACTCAAGAGCAGTTTACCTCCTGTATTAATTCTTCTCCTTCTAAAAAAACTGTGGTAATAAAACTATAGAAAAATATTTTCTTTATAAAAACTGTATACACACACATATTTTTCTTGTTCTTTTTTAGTAAAAGATACTCCATGTTCTTTTTCAGAAAATCTTAGGGTTTTTTTTTTCCTCTGTACATTTTAATTTCTCATAGTTTGAAAACTTCTCAAAAGCTATGGAATATCCTGCAATCACTAAAACTTGGGCTTAATTCAACATTTAATCAGTTCACATTTGAAATGTTAATGGCTGGAGTTTTAATGACTGCAGAGAAGCCTTCCCAAATCTGTATTATCACGACCTTTATTTAGTGAGTTATTATTAGCTCAGAGACGCTTTATAGCTTATCCACATCTTAAAAACCAGGGGAAAAAAGCAATGATAGGTGCAACTAATTAGATAAACCAATATAATGCATATTCTAAGGTATCTTTCTTTTAAGTTCACACTCCAATAAAACTGAAACAGAAAAGGGTAAGGATATATTATATCATGTTTAAAGTTTTAATTCAAGCACTTTCTGCAGTTTATTCTGCATGTCTCATGTTGTGACTAATAAGGATAGAACATTTATAACAATCTGACACTAGGTTCTATAAGTATATATCTAGTCTCAAGGGATTTCAGTTACTTGGATGTAAACATTCTACTTTTGATGCTTCTCATTTCTTCAAAAACAAGTCTTATCTATAGTTGTAGTTGAACTTTTGGAATGCTGTCTCAGTTTGAAAGAGCATTTTTGACATAGTTTATTAACTGTCTAGTTTTTGCCCCTGGGCATTAGATTTTGTTGAAAATAAATGGTGGTCAACTCAAACACTCTAACAAAGTAGAGAACTCTAAGCTGGAAACAGATAGTAGACACTTACATAATTTCACCAAATGTGATTCTACTTCATTCCTGTTTTTTTTTTTTCCAGAACAGATACACCCCAGTCTAAAATAACATTTGTTTTACATTAATAAGATAATGACTGTGAATGATTTCAGAAAATACAGCATCTATTTTATTCATAAATGAATCCAAACTCAAAGAGCACTTCTCAAATTAAACAGTCTCTATTACATGATTCTAGTATCTTTAAAATATAATCCAGGAAACTGTAAAGTGATTGAAATTGTTTTTTTAAACCATAACTCATGATACAGCATCAATGATCAAAGGGGAGCTGAATAACTACTACTAAGGCAAATAGATGTAGCATTTCGATGCTTCAGTAGCTATACTATGATCAATGTTAGAAGCTTTATCATGTCTATGTGATGTAAATAAAACCACTTTGATTTTTAAAAATCACATCCACTCTTTGTTTCAGAGATTACAAAGACAAATTGGTTTAATCAATACTTTTCAAATATTTTTAAACATAGCACAAATTTTATTTTTAAAGGCTAATAAAATAAGACTTCAAAGGAAAGGAATACTTTTGCAAAAGCTGTTGTTAAGGCATTTTTTTCTCTGTTGTCTGATTGCCTCAGTGTAAACCAATCAAACAGTCATTACCTCACGTTGAATAAAGTCATAATTAAAGTCCTCCTGCTCTCTTTGACCAGGACAAATGTTTTACCAAGGGAAATTAAAATAGTATTCTCTCCTGAATGCAGTTTGATTTGCTCATGAGTGCAACCAAATATGTATTTGTGAAATATGTTATTAGAACAATAGGTGACACACCACACATAAAATGGCAATTAGAGACAACAAGATAATGACACAAAACAGATAGTCTGAGATGCTGGTATCCTGTGTTGTGGAGGCTTGGTGCCCAAGTTTCAACCATTATCCTATGCAGATGGTCTTACAGGGAGTGAGAAAAAGACTGTAATAAAATAGGAAGACCATAGGCCTTCATTTATCAATGATTTAATGAGTGCTTACTATTATAGACAACTTATTAGGTGTTGAGCTAAGACTCAATCTAGAATGTGAGAGGACAGCTTGCTATACAAACTTCCTTTCATTTTATTTTTAAGAGGCAATATCAAAGACCACTTATCAACTAGCTAGCTGCCTTACTTCAGCAGTCCTGTGGAGTTCTGCTATTGTATCACAGAGCCCTCTAGTGGTCACAACACTAATTTCATCATGAATGCAAACTAAAATAGAAAATATTAAAATATTGCGTGTTTTTTTTTTACCTCTGAATGAGCCTTTTCTTCAGCCTGTAAAACAGTAAAAAGAAAGACTTTAACTATAAAAACTATTTTCAATTAATTCCACAAGTATAAATGAATAAGATAATCATGATGTATTTTTTATTGTCTACTATGAGAAGAATGGAATGAAATACATAAAGTTATTCAATTGAAATAGTACAAGCAAGTTACTTTACAATTTTATATAAATGTTTCTTAATATATAAACAATAAGGTATTCTTAAAATATAGGTCATTTGATACATAATATTCCTTTAAGCAAAAGATAGAATTAAAAGACTCTAAGATGTAAATCATAAGCAACATAAACCAAATAGTTATAAAATTATACTCTAAAAAAGATGGGTGCATGTAAACTTAAAATATTGAAGTATCTTTCATACAGATTGTAGGAAACAGACTCCATAAAATTATAGAGACCTCTAGTCAAGGTTTAGATGTCAGAATTTTATTCTGTGATTTACTGATCACAAACAATGTCAAATAAAGCTGGGGTAACATACAGACCTCTACTGATAACCACAGATAATTAACATTATTTACTTCTATTTTTTCTTTCTTTAATGATTATTAATAATTTTAAATATCACAAGTCAGCAAAACGCTTAAACAATGAAAACACTGAAACACCCAGTGATAAAAGTGTCTGGCAAACGTTTTTGGCTATGCAGCTTATGGAAAGGAGGACTGCCATAGGAATTTGCAGGGCGTTTTTGACTTGACTTCCAGAAAACTCCTAGCTCTGTTTTTCTTCTTCATGCTGGGCTGCAAAATGCCAGAAAATGAGTTATGTGCACCATTACATTTGGGAAGCTCCCTTATTCTGGGAAAAGCTGAAGAATGCATAATCTTATTGAATAGTACAAGTCTGCTTATTGCCATAAGCAGATCCAAAGCTGAAAAACAATCTCTCATTTTCTATGTCTACTTTTGGGATAGTTCTAGATTAATTGATACAAAACAACCTGAACTGTTTTTTACTGCTTTTCTTTCAGAAAACATAAAGCAAAGTAGTCTAACCATCAGGATATATTTTATTTGCCAGCAACTCTTTTAACCTGAGCTTTGTCTTCCCTATATTTTCTCTACCTTTAAAAATATGTAAACTTAGTAATATAGTGGCTAAATAATAAAGTGGCTAAGTGGTAGAATCCTAATAGCCTTTATAAGAAAACTGTTTTAAAAAGCAATCTTGAATAATTTACATCTTAATTTTAGATATTTAAGGAAAGATTTTATTTTTTAGATCCGAATAATTTTAAGGTTTTATACACAATTTGGTTTTTGAATAAAAAGTAAGCAAAGAATATTAAGATAAAAGTTTCATTGCCTTAAAACATATGGCACAATTAACTATGTAACTATGTCTATTAGTTTTCCCTAGTACTTTGCTTTTGTTTTTGTTGTTGTTTTTCTTTCTTTCTTTTTCTTTTTTTTGAGGCAGGATCTTGATCTATCACTCAGGTGCACTACGCATTCACGACTCACTGTAGCCCACCGTGCCCGGCCTACTTTTTACATTTTTTGCCAGTTTATTCTGCCCAATCCTGCTTCTAGGCTTCCTAGAATTATAGAAAGCTGGTAAAGATTCAAGAATCAATAAATAATTCATGTATTTTTAAATAATAATTTATTCTTTTAAAAAATAATCAAGAAATATACTCATTGCATTTTTGTTAATCTATAATAGTCCTGTTACACATACTAGTAGCAAGCATAATAATTAAATATCAATTCTATACATACCGTATAGCATGACTTTTTTCACTACCAATTTTTCAAAACTATTATTTGCTTTAACCTTTGCCTTCTTTCATATTCTGTGGTTATTAATACCAGGTGGGTGTTACCATAAAAATAAAGCAATGAGCCAGAATATTAATATTATATTTTTTTTTCAGTAGCTTAGGTGTGGGATTAGTGATATCATGATGGAATTGGATTATTTGCCATTTTTTTTTACAATGGTTTTGAGCAAGCCCAATGTCCTGGAGATGATAAAAAATATGAAACACGTGACTAAATAAAAATGTTTTTATTTATTCTGTAAGCCAATAAGTGGTCATTTATCCATTCAAATTTATTAATTAAAAAGTTATGACTTTAATATTAGCTATTTGTTAGGCAACATGTTAAAGAATCCACAATGAATCAAAAATGACACTTGCTCTCATGAAAAAATACAATTTAGAATTCAAATTCAAAACAGGTTAAATACAGTTTTTAATATACAGTTAATCAAAAAACTTCTATTGCAGGGATCAAAAATTTAAATGTCTAACAGGACAAGGCTTATAAAGAATAAATGGACTTGAAGTATTTAAATAGTCACATGACCTTCCTTGGCTGTCTTTCATTTTCCCATTTGACAGCAATATAAATAGCAAAGGATATTTCTTTCTCATGAGGAAAGCAACAGCACAATGAAAACTAGCCACCCAAATTTAACTTCAGCGTCAGGAAGAAAAGCATTGGTGGAGGCTGTGGCTTCCAGAGAGCCCACGCCAACATCTAAAGGCGTCAATTACAGGTGACTGAAAACCCAGAGGAATTTCATCTTAGTATTGCTAGATATTCCATAGATATTCTAATTATTTTTAAAAGGAATTTAAAATTTTGAATTTTTAGGTAAAAGCTCCATATTTCACAATATTTCACAGTGTTGGCTTAGATTCCCTCTCCCTCTCCCTCCCCTCTCCCTCTTTTCCTTTTTTTTTTTTTTTTTTTTTTTTTTTGAGACACCGTTTGGCTCTGTCACCCAGGCTAGAGTGCAGTGGCACTCACTGCAGCAGCCTCAGCCTCCCAGGTTCAGGCGATTCTCCTGCCTCAGCCTCCCAAGTAGCTGGGATTACAGACGTATGCCACTACGCCGGGCTAATTTCTGTATTTTTAGTAGAGATGGGGTTTTGCCATGTTGGCCAGGCTGGTCTCGAACTCCTGACCTCAAGTGATCCACCCGCCTCAGCCTCCCAAAGTGTTGAGATTACAGGCATGAGCCACCGCGCTTGACCTTAGATTTCAAAACAAACCCACAAACCATAAGTTTGCCAAAGGTAACACTTCTGCAGATCAGGTTAGGTTTGTGATTTCCAACCAGTTTGCAGACATCCTGAGACAAATGGGATAGATCTAGCTAATATTTTCAAATTTTATTTTATAGGTATAGTCCAAAGAAATCTGGCAACTTGCCTGATATTACGTAACAATTTCTTGATTGAACGAGGCAAAAATGCAAATCAACTAAATCTCTATTGAGAGTTATTAAGAAGGCATGAAAAATAATAATAAGTTGCTTTTTCATTTGATAGTTTAAAAAGCATTTTCATAGGTATTTTCTCATTGCCAATTAAATCCTAATGCCTGATCATGGAGGACTGGGGAAAGAATGACTCCTCATCTTTTATGATTTTTCTCTTTAGTAGTTCCCCAAATATTCATTTATTTGAATTATTTTACTACAGTTTACTTGTCAATTTAAATATATCATTTTCATCATCTCAAATACAACTCTTTCAATTTTCTAATAATATCACCTTCTCATGTGGCTCGATCACCTAATCCATTCTTTACTCACTTAACACTAGGATCTACCTTACCTCCATATATTGGCCTATAAATATATATATATATACATATATATATACATGTGTATATATATATACATATTCTATTTTAATCTGTGTTCCCATTTCATATTCTACTCTTAAAATGATATTTCTCATGTATGCTTTCTAATTATCCTCATCATTTTGACATCCCACTCCTATCTACAAATGTACCCCTTGGGTTCTCTATAAACTTGCACTATCCAATGTAGTAGCTGCTAGGCACATGTGGCTATTTCAACTTTAATTAATTAAAATAACAAAGTCAATTCATCTCTTTGCCAGATATACTTCAAATAATCAATAGCAACATATGGCTCATAGTTACTATATTAGATAGTGTAGATGCAGAACACTTTTATTAACACAGAAAGGTCTACTGGACACTGGTAGACTAGTAATCTGTTTTTTCTTAAACTCATGATCCTTTTCTTGAGGAATAAATTTTTCAAAAAAATTTTCAATATTGGGATACACAATAGTTGTATAAATTTATGGGGTGCATGTGGTATTATACCAACATACGATGTGTAATGATCAAATCTGGGTAAGTGGAATATCCCATTCTTCATTTAGGAAGAACATCATTTCTTCCTGTTAGGAACATTCTAAATCTTCTTTTCTAGCTATTTTGAAATGTACAACAAATTACTGTTAACTATAGTCACTCTACTGTGCTACCAATCACTAGACCTTATTTATTCTATCTAACTGTATTTTTCTTTCTTTCCTCTTTTTTTTTTTCAGTTTTTCTTAGGTTTCATAAAGGTAGTTTTATCCAAATATTAATTATTGTATGTATTTAGAATAATAATGATGCTACATCTTTTGATGTTATACATAGATTTAAATGGCAATGGTTTTAATCAGAATACAATTCCCCAACAAATGGCAGTGCTGGCCCAACAGAAGGAACACCAAGTCTTAATATATTTCTTTAATGTGTTTTTTTCAGGCGTGTTTATACATTCCTCACTTTATCCATTTGCACAAAAAGTACATTTACGTAAACACTAATAGTGATTTCTTAATTTCTAGAAGCTATGGGCAATTTTAATCATTGAAAGGAGAGATAAGAAGAAAATTACCTCTGCCAATAACAGCCTGATTTTGAATGACTATGTAAGGCAGTAAATATATGAGATTAATCTATAAACAGAAGGTTCAAACAAACATTTGAACCTAATGATAATGAGTGAAAAAATTACTGCCCATGATGCTCAGTTGATCAGTGACAGCAGAGGCTATGAACTTTTCATGAACCTTACAATACAGGATTAAGGCTTATTCATAGTACTCAAGTCCCATTGAGATTCAGTAGGCTGCTTTTAAATATACCTCACTGTTAACCCAGCTCTAAAAAGACTTACTCATAAAATATAACTTCCTGTAGGCTACTTTTTAAAAAAAGATAGAATTGTATTTAACAAACAGAAAAACTCTCCTTGTCAAAAGTGAATTATAGTTTCACACATTTGCAAAAGAACTTGAAACACTGGTATTTTTCTCTTGATAAACAAAGTTTCTGTCCAAGTGTGCTGGTTTACACCTGTAATCCCAGCACTTGGGGAGGCTAAAGCAGGAGGAGTTGCTTGAGGCCATGGGTATTGATCAGTCTGGTGAATATAGCAATGACCTTGTCTCTAAAACAATTTAAAAATTAGCTGGGCATGGTGGTGCGTGCCTGTAGTCCTAGCTGCTTGATGGGCTGAGGCAGAAGGATAACTTGAGCCCAGTAGTTCAAGGTTGCAGTGAGCTATGATTGTGTCATTGTACTCCAGCCTGGGTGACAAAGCAAGACCTCGACTCAAAAATAAATAAATAAATAAACAAATTAAATAAAATAAAAATAAAAGTTAAAAAAATCACACTCTTTCAAAAGGTATATTTAAAAAAACATCTCTGGTTCTTTTATGCTTTTACCCTTTACCCTTACTGCTTTTACCCTTCAATAATCCTCTCAACAATAAACTTAAAAATAAAAAATGAGGAGAAAACACTATAGAACAATTAACAGTCATGGCTCAGAGAACAAAACATGGACAACTCGTCATTACTAAAATGATAGTATAGCAGACTACATGGTTTCAGAGACTCCAAGTCATACCTCAGTAGGTTTTATGAAATCGAATTCTACATCAACTCATTGATTATGATGAGTGCACAAAAGCCAAGTGAAAGCACATGTAAGTGACCAAAGAATGGCAGGTGGAGCACCTGGCACTTTATTGGGTACTGGGCAGCTTAGAGTATGCCCTTATTTCGCTACACAACTCCTGTGCAAGTCATAGATGAATGTGATCTGTTCACAGTAAAATGATCTATTTCATCATCTGTGTGCATGGCAAAAGCACAAGCTTTTTCTTAACAGCCATTACTTACTGTAGAGTAAAGAGAAGAAGTGCTGGACACCAGTGATAATGAAGAACCATGAACTGGAGAAAACAAACAGAACAATAGAGTTAAAATAATAAGGTCTACTCAAAAACCCCAGCCTTTACAGAAAAAGTAAAGAATGGGTGGTTAGGGAAATTAAGTAATAACAACTAACTATAAGATTCTGAGAACCAGCCTGCTATAATTTTTTGGCAATCAGGACGTTGAGACATGGAAGAGCCCCATCCATACTCCCTAAAGTACCTCAGTTGCCAAGTTATTAGACAGAAGTCTACAAGCATGAGTCCTACCAGCCTGTTTCATATGTGTTGAAAGGTACAGTAAATTCCCATATAATAAATAGGATAGCATGGAAACCCAAACTAAAGTTGCCATAAACTTTTAAACCTTAAAAAATATATGTACCTTATTTATTTCATTTGTATCCAACACAGGTCCACTTTCAGATTTTTTTCTCCATACAATTTCAGGAAAATAAGCACTTTTATCTAATGTGTTATGACAACATTATCTGTGATGCATTGATCATACTCTTATAAATGTGGAATTACTGTTCCTTTACTAATTTTAGTAAGAGAAAAATACTTCTTTTTTCAAGGTGGTGTCTCAGAGAAATTGAGAATGGAAATGTCGCACTGGCTTTTATATATTTCAAAATACCATTGTAAACACTGGACATTTTGCTTTATACTCCTACACTTCCAATGTACTAAACCCAAAAGGTGGATAAAATGGTGCTGACTAATATTTTCAGAAAAGTTCATCCTCTTTTTACTATGGAGTAGTATGGTTATTTCTGCTCATTGTGCATTAAACAAACAGTTGAGCATGAACAATGTGACAAGCTGTTGCTAGATCCCGGAGCTGCAAAAATAAATAAGATAAAATCCCAAAAGCTCAAAAAGAAGATAATAATTTAAAAGATATTTACAATAGAGTACTATGACTGCTACTGAGATCAATATGGTGGGTACTACAAGGACATATGGGAGGTGCTTAAGACCTGATCAGGAGACGGCTGGAATAGCTGCACTAGGCTTATGGATGAAAACATGGGGATGGAATTGAAGGATACCAGGAAGAATCTTTTTAAAACTGAGTATATAGATGTGGTCAAAAGAGGAATAAAGAACAACCCCCAGTTTTCTAACTTGGGCAAAGCTATTATTCTATGTGATGTGGAAAATGTTGGTATTTGAGTCAATTATTAAAAAAAAATTCTTTCAATATCTAATAATACCCTCGTAAACTAAAGTGTTACCCTGATGTACCATAGGAAAGGTGGACAATTAATCAGACGATCTCATTCTCATTCTTTTTGTTTATGACCTTAGAACATGTGGCTCAGTCTCTTCATCTGTCAGTGTGAGCATTAGATAGGATATCAATAAAGTCCCTTCAATCTAGTTCAATAAGTCTTGAATCTAGATCACCATTTAAGAACTAGAATAGTTCAGTATTCAATGCATGAGCACAAAAAAAGCCATCTTGCCCACTGAGGCTAGCTTTCAGAAATTCAGATTATTTAATCCTGATACATTGAAGGCCAGAATTTCCCAGTATATAAAAATCACTTTATTTGTAAATGCCACACTCTAGAAAGCCATCTGTATGCTTAGCAAATTATTTTAAAAGTATTATAAGAAGCCTATCTGTGAAGAGAGCAACAGAACCATTTCAGAAAGCAGTGTCCTTACATTTGAGAATGGTTATATTTTGTCTATCTACATGCCAACAATCAGTGGAGTCACTGGATATAATTCACTGTCTGTCATAGTGAACTTAGTGGTTTGGTTAATATTGCAAAAGGCAATGACAACTCTCCTCTACTGATTTAGTGCCAGTATATTAAATCCATCGTGGTGACCTGAAAAACATGAGTCAATTTTAATGGCTGCCTAACCCCTCAGTCAGAAGATACTTTAAATAAGAAGGTAGGAAGGGAAAAGATAATGGAACAGAATTGTTCTTTATTCTCATATTTCATCCTTGTGACAAACCTAAGAAGTTACAGATGCAGAACTTAGGGATAAGAAGGTTAAGAAACTTGCCTAAGTTTATACCACAAATAAATGGATGGCTAAAGACTTAAACTCTGGTATGTCTCAAGATTTGGAGACTTTTCTTTTAAACATAATTATAAGGTTAATAATTTCATTCTAATCAGTTTGAATTTGTATGTCTAGTTTTATTTTATCCTTAGCTGATATGCTTTATAATATGTATGTTGTAAGTTTTCTTTATGGATACTAAAAAAAAAATTCATTAAATCAAAGAGAAAAGTCTCTCAAATTATTGTTAAATTTGACATTTGAACTTCTACAGTTTACAAAAATATATATATTTGAGCATCAACTCAGCTTCCTGAGGTTTTCAAGCTGATTTATTTAGAGTATTTACATAGAACTATATAACTGTAAAGATATTTATTAGGTTAGGTGACAATTTTATTGCTATTGGATGAAGAAATAATGACTTATAAAGCAAAAAAGTAGGTACAATATGAATTCTAAAATGATATAATAAAAAATTAGCACCAGAGGGAATTCCTGGGAATAAAAGTCAGCAACATGTGGTATTTTCATAAAATAATGTTTCTGGTTTGCGTGTCTTTATGGCTCTTTAACCAAAATGTCAAACAAAACATTTGCTCTGATATTTGATGCACCTGGGAAAATAGTTTCTATGTATATTTCTGTACTGGAAAAGTAGATTTAGTCTAAACTCTTCTACAGCCAAGTATTAATCTAAACAAATTCTGGCATATTTCCAAATACATAAAGAAATAGAAGATAATACAGAATAAAACTTCTTCAAGCTTCTCGTTTCCCAAATGATAATTACACTAGTTTATTTTCCTCTTCAGGAATCTTTGTGATGTGAGTGACATGATGGTTTCCCTCTCAGGGTTTAAATAAAGTGACTTCATCTTTATTCCCCCCCAACGCTTACCTTCTTCCATGCTGTCTCTGAATGAGCCTGAATGACTGATGGCACGAGGTCTTTCCTCCAGAGAAGTGGCACTCCCACAAAGCTGGGAGTCATCATAGAGATCGAAGGAAGAGTCTTGGGCTGGGATGCTGTTTGAGCGCATCATGCTGGGCCCAGGAAGGTTAAATTGAGACAAATTTGTTGGGCTCACTGAAAAATAAAGCACACACAGCCTATTACTCTGAAGCTTGAAAGACGAAAATAGCAGGTTGACATAAAGTAAGAACATGATCCCAATTCTTATGAAAACATGAATGTATAGTGAGCCCCTATTTAAGGTAAGAGTCTGCCTCTGAAATGTTCAATAACAGATCCCATTGTGTCCCTCTTTTCCTCTGGCACTTTTATGGCAAGCCTTACGTCAATTTCTAAAGCAACAGTACACAAAACCAACAAGTCACCTACTGCTCTTGCTAGAAATGTAATAACATGGTATTTTCTGCTACCTGTTATGAAAAAAAGATGGTCTTTCTAGAGTTTTCGGTTTTCTCTTTAAAAATAGTCATCATTTTAATGGAAAAAGAAAAATCAAAAAGAAAGTAAAATATAAAACATCTAAATTTCCCAAGGAGGGCTTTAAATGCTTCCAGGAAAATACTCTCAGTCACTTCAAACTCTTAATTGATGTAAGTTCATGATTAGGGCCATCATTATTATCAAAGTTAGGTTATAAGGAAATAGTGTGTAATAAACATTTTTATAACTAAACACAATGTGACATACATGGTATCTGTAGCCCACCATAAAGTTAATTATATGAAATGATTTTCTACTCTGTTTAAGATGAGCATATCACGATGAGATGGTCAAAAGTCACAAACATGTTATATTTCCAAAGAAGTATCTTAAGTCTGTAATTTTTAATAACAATTTATTTTCTTATTGCTTATTGCCAAAGAGTCCTCATCTGGTAGTCATCAATTTAAGGAAAGATTTGGTTGATTGTATGTACAACTGCATTGGAAAACAATACAGTTGTGAAATTTGGAATAAAAGCGAAGCAGAAAAATTGAGAAAGATATTTTAAATGCTCATATTTAAGAAAAGCAAGTTTGTTACTGCTATATGAGAAAGCAGGCAGGAGCCTCTTAAGATATAAAGGGAACTAACGAGTATTTTCAAAACCTTGGGGAATCTGTCAGTGGCTTAGAGTTGTTCTGACATCACTTCGAAATTTACTAAGTTTTTTTTCTTTGACACAGGCAGTAAACTTCTTCTTAATACAAGTACTGGCTCTCAAAACAATGTAAAACAGGAAAAGTATACCCAGAGGTAACCGGAGAGAAGTATCTCACATTTGGAAGGCACTGTGCTTGATAATTCTGGTATTAACCGAATTAACACACAGACCAACCCTCTGATAGAGCCAGTTATTGATTGGAGTAAAAGGAAGCATAGGACTAAGAATCACATATTTAAAATGTAATGGAAAAGGAAGAAAATATGAATCTGAAAAGTGCAAAATTTATTGGAAAAAAAGAAGAAAGGATGGAAAGGAGAAAAAAGTAAAAAAGGGAGAGGGAGAGGATCTACCTTTCAAGCATATTCCTTCAGCCTGCAGCGACCATTAGTACCACTTCAGTCTGATTAGTGACAACAGCCAGTAGGTACACTGTAGGACATTCAAGACTTAAAATGTTTATGTTTAAGGTGGCAAGATTGGGGTAAGTCACCCTATTCTTGGTTCATGGTATGAATTTACTCTTGTTTAAATTAATGAAGTATTAAACAAATTTGCAAGTGCATCATTTTAGTATACGTATCTATAGGGTTAGGAGGATATTTTATTTGCTTTTTGGCTTTGTATAATTCTTACCTAAATGATTGCAGAGATGTCCAAGTGAAGTGTACTTCTACAATTTCAATACATAATACTTAGCTCTATCAAGATGAAACATTAATGAGGATTGGGATAGATTTTAAAGGGAATAGTTTGCATTTACAAACACTTTTGATAGCTTCTGCATTGGAAATTACACCCAACTATTTAAGAGTGTTCAATTAAGTTAATAACTATGACAGATCTGCTTTTAGATGTTGTAGTTGAAGGAAAAATATGACACAGTCTTTGATTTCAAGAGTAGCCAGTAGGGCAGATGTCTGAAGAAGGAGAAAACTTAATATGTAAAATAGAACAAGAAAAACTATACAATAGAAGACAAACGTAAGATATACAAAGATAATTTTTTGAATGGAACACAAATTGGTAAAGAGCTTCTAGTGGTAGTTTTGCTTTCCATCTGCTTTGGGCAAATAACCCAATCACTACCCTTCAGTTTTTTTATGAATAAAAAATGGAAGAATAAAAGGCCTATAAGATCCATTTGAAGCCAAGAGACACACAAGAATTTCTAAATAGAAGAGAAACAGATATGGCAATATATTAGGAGAAAGAGGGCTACCAACTTTGTCTTAAATTGCATTTGCATAGCCAAGCCACTATCTTGGCCAAGCCACTAATCTTTTATTAAGATTATATATTTATTTGTAGTAACTTGAGGAAAACAGGATCCTATATAAATGTGGACTGGGTTTTTATGATATTATTAAATACTATTATTTTGAGACAGGGTCTCACTCTGTCTCCCAGGCTGGAGTATGCAGTCCCACGATCATAGCTCACTGTAGCCTCTAACTCCTGGACAAGGGATCCTCTTGCCCCAGCCTCCTGAGTGCTGCTGCTATTACAGGCATGATCCAATGTGTCTGGCTGGACTGGGTTTTTAAATAACCCCAAGTCACCTCTACTTTTGCATCTACAGCTAGACATTAACTAGTGAGTTTATTATATTGTTTTAAATATGAAGAGCTGTCATATGCAATCTAACTTTGACTTATTTTGTAGAATCTGGATATATATAACTAAGAACAATAGGTGAAGATTCAGGAAAATTTTATTTGATCTCTTAAAGAATTCCAAAAGTGTTATTTCTAGATTTTAGTAGTTTCTGTCATTGGTGGGTTTAAAGAAGAAGCTAGAGATGTCACAAAATTTTACATAAGAGATGAAGGGTTGAAACAGATATGATCTCTTCTGACTGTGAGATTCTATGCTTCCAAAAGAATAGAAGACAGGAGTTTATTCTGAGAAGATTGAAGGGTGAACACGAAGATGGGAAAGGATTCAAGGTAGAGGAAGGTTTGAGTGCAAAAGCATAGAAACTGTTCCTATGCAAGGGTGTTTAACAATCACTGTATGCAAAAGGATCCATCAAATTTAGAGAATATTAGATGGATATTAGAAGTGACAGGTTGACACTAATGTTCCTGCATGTAACCCTTGTGGCAAGGTGAAAAATGAATCTGAGCAATTATTATCATGCATGGGGGCATGACAATGAGTCTCACCAGGTTATGAGATGGCTTACAAGAACTATGACCTCTTCTGTTTCTCTTCTATTTAGAAATTCTTGTGTGTCTCCTGGCTGTGAATGGATCTTAGAGGCCTTTTATTCTTCCATTTATTTATTCATATAAAATTGAAGGGTAGCGATTGGGTTATTTTCCCAAATGAAATTTCATCCGAAGACTTTTTGATTTACATAAGTTATACTTTGTTAGTCTTTCTTGAATGGGAATGGTTTCTACTAGGGCTAGCATGCTGGGAACGACACACAAACCATAGTTTACTGTGGCAGTAGCTCACAGTAGTCTACTAAATATGACATATTATAGTGATCTTAATTTTCTAATATATGTTGTGATTTTTTACGGTAAAGTTTCAAAAAATGTTATATATTAACACATTTTAATTGGTAGAAAGAATAAAGAAAACATGAATACTGCAACTTTTGAATACTAATAATAATCCTGTATCTTACTGATTATTCAAAAAATATAATGGTCAAATCAAAAATGGGTGATGTTAAAGACAACAAGAGGACATATTTAAGGTAAGTATATATATATATTTAAAATTTAATAATAAAGTAACTGTAATTTATTATTGCATTTTAAGAGCATTCATTTTCTTGCCCAATAAACAGAGGTTCAGGTGAACTGTAAATACAATAAAAAGTCTTTAAATATTATGTTTTTGAATCAATCCTTTTTTCCACTCTGAAACCATACAGCATAAAGATCTCAAAATGCCTGATTTGAAGCCATACATGTTTCTAAGATCTGGAGAGGTACATGAGATTGTGTTGACATGGATAGGAATATCTTCTTTTATACCTTCCAATGGGTGAAAATGTTGAAACATAAGGGAGTCGACAGAGTAAGATCAATTTCAAATCTGCTGCAATTGTCTATAGTTAAAAAAACTTCAGCAAGGACAATGTCCCTGAAAATGAGAGACAGATGTAGGAGATATTCTGAAGATAAAATCACAGGTTCCTGTCTATTGAAAATGTACAATATGAAGAGTACAGTTTCAAGTAAGACTATTGATTACACGGATTTTGTACTAGAGTAGAGAGAAGGATGATACGTGAAATTATAAGACAAATAGAAGAAAAGAACTTAAGAAAATACTTTGATTTGAGGTGGCTATATGATCTAGCACACTGATGGGATTTTAGTTTTAGAGTTGAAAAAGGTCTCAGACAGAAAGTGAAATGTTGATTTGAGAGATTAAAGTTGTGAATGAGAACATAGAAAAAGGGTTTAGGATAAAAAATAGTCTAAAGGAAAAACAACTTGGTAAACACATAAATATAAGGAGGAGATGGAGGATGAATTGCATTGCCCAGGGTTTGCACCTAATACCTGGAACAATTATTAATATAGTCCCATTCACTCTCAAAAGTGACCTTGTGTCTACAATAAATGACACAGCTATGTTAAGATGAGCAACCCCAGGAGAAAGAATTGTAGTTGGAAAAGTATGAAGAGAATCAAGAGGGCAGTGTCACTTAAGTCATGGCCTGTCTGACATAGCTGAGAGATCTCTAATATAAACCACAATAGATTAAGGGGGGAAACCCACACCCTAGAAAGGTAAACTTGACTTTTCAGACTCGGTTTCTATAGCAATGAAATGTAAGGGATGTATTTGATCAGTGGTTTTCTAATTCATCAGAACATTAAAGCTCTACAGAGAGCTTTGTTGACAGTAAAATTAAAATTCACATTTCATTTATTAATTGTGTTTTAACTCTGAAAACTATGTAATAAAATACATTCCCAAGTGTGCTACAGAACCATTCATTTTTTAACACATTGTGACCATGGACATGTTGGCTTCAGTTGCCATGTTAACTTTAATTTATGCAAATCTTAGCATAAACTTATCTTTGCACTAATATTTGATATCTGTGGTAAATGAGTCCTTGATAAAAATGTCATAGTTTTGTGCTTTCAAAAATACAATCTTTCAAAAACACAATCTATGAATGTCTTTTACATAAAATCCTGTGGTTACCATCTTGTAAATTACTACTCACTTAAATGTAGACAAAGCTCAGGCATATCTGATGAATGCTACTCTATGATAGCGTGAGACATGCTTTCCAGTGAAAATAATGATTTGGCAGAATCTGTCAAGTCTTACACACTTCTCCATCTTTACATACACTATATCCGTCATTCTTTACAATATGACCTAGGTATTATGTATCCATTCAAGAGATAAGAAAATTAAGTTTAAACGACTTCACCAATGTCAGACATAGTAAGTGGTGAGCCTTTTTTTCCTAAGGAATAATGAATGTGGATTTAATCAGAACAATAATGGTGAGGAAAAATAGGATAAGGAGTCAACTAATCAAATTAACATCAATTAATGAAAGAATTGATAGGAGACATGAAGAACTTAGCAAGCTTACAGCACTTTAGGTGATTTGGGTGTGTTTTAGATGTTGTATAAAATTATTTTTTTCATATTCCTATGACCTACACAAACATTTTAAATTCATTTTTTGAAGTTAAAGGGTTAGGCTTTTTGCTTTTTTAAAAAATCAACTGCGGGGGGGGAGGAGCCAAGATGGCCGAATAGGAACAGCTCCGGTCTACAGCTCCCAGCGTGAGCAATGCAGAAGGTGGGTGATTTCTGCATTTCCATCTGAGGTACCGGGTTCATCTCACTAGGGAGTGCCAGACAGTGGGCGCAGGACAGTGGGTGCGCGCACCGTGCGCGAGCCGAAGAAGGGCGAGGCATTGCCTCACTCGGGAAGCACAAGGGGTCAGGGAGTTCCCTTTCCTAGTCAAAGAAAGGGGTGACAGACGGCACCTGGAAAATCGGGTCACTCCCACCCTAATACTGTGCTTTTCCGACAGGCTTAAAAAACAGCGCACCAGGAGACTGTATCCCGCACCTGGCTCAGAGGGTCCTACGCTCACGGAGTCTCGCTGATTGCTAGCACAGCAGTCTGAGATCAAACTGCAAAGCGGCAGCCAGGCTGGGGGAGGGGCGCCCACCATTGCCCAGGCTTGCTTAGGTAAACAAAGCAGCTGGGAAGCTCAAACTGGGTGGAGCCCACACAGCTCAAGGAGGCCTGCCTGCCTCTGTAGGCTCCACCTCTGGGGGCAGGGCACAGACAAACAAAAAGACAGCAGTAACCTCTGCAGACTTAAATGTCCCTGTCTGACAGCTTTGAAGAGAGCAGTGGTTCTCCCAGCACTCAGCTGGAGATCTGAGAACGGGCAGACTGCCTCCTCAAGTGGGTCCCTGACCCCTGACCCCCGAGCAGCCTAACTAGGAGGCACCCCTCCAGCAGGGGCACACTGACACCTCACATGGCCGGCCGGGTACTCCAACAGACCTGCAGCTGAGGGTCCTGTCTGTTAGAAGGAAAACTAACAAACAGAAAGGACATCCACACCAAAAACCCATCTGTACATCACCATCATCAAAGACCAAAAGTAGATAAAACCACAAAGATGGGGAAAAAACAGAGCAGAAAAACTGGAAACTCTAAAAAGCAGAGCACCTCTCCTCCAAAGGAACACAGTTCCTCACCAGCAATGGATCAAAGCTGGATGGAGAATGACTTTGACGAGCTGAGAGAAGAAGGTTTCAGACGATCAAATTACTCTGAGCTACAGGAGGAAATTCAAACCAAAGGCAAAGAAGTTGAAAACTTTGAAAAAAATTTAGAAGAATGTATAACTAGAATAACCAATACAGAGAAGTGCTTAAAGGAGATGATGGAGCTGAAAACCAAAGCTCGAGAACTACGTGAAGAATGCAGAAGCCTCAGGAGCCAATGCGATCAAATGGAAGAAAGGGTATCAGCTATGGAAGATGAAATGAATGAAATGAAGCAAGAAGGGAAGTTTAGAGAAAAAAGAATAAAAAGAAATGAGCAAAGCCTCCAAGAAATATGGGACTACGTGAAAAGACCAAATCTACGTCTGATTGGTGTACCTGAAAGTGACAGGGAGAATGGAACCAAGTTGGAAAACACTCTGCAGGATATTATCCAGGAGAACTTCCCCAATCTAGCAAGGCAGGCCAACATTCAGATTCAGGAAATACAGAGAACAGCACAAAGATACTCCTCGAGAAGAGCAACTCCAAGACACATAATTGTCAGATTCACCAAAGTTGAAATGAAGGAAAAAATGTTAAGGGCAGCCAGAGAGAAAGGTGGGGTTACCCTCAAAGGGAAGCCCATCAGACTAACAGCGGATCTCTCGGCAGAAACTCTACAAGCCAGAAGACAGTGGGGGCCAATATTCAACATTCTTAAAGAAAATAATTTTTAACCCAGAATTTCATATCCAGCCAAACTAAGCTTCATAAGTGAAGGAGAAATAAAATCCTTTACAGACAAGCAAATGCGAGAGATTTTGTCACCACCAGGCCTGCCCTAAAAGAGCTCCTGAAGGAAGCACTAAACATGGAAAGGAACAACCGGTACCAGCCACTGCAAAATCATGCCAAAATGTAAAGACCATCGAGACTAGGAAGAGACTGCATCAACTAATGAGCAAAATAACCAGCTAACATCATAATGACAGGATCAAATTCACACATAACAATATTAACTTTAAATGTAAATGGACTAAATGCTCCAATTAAAAGACACAGACTGGCAAATTGGATAAAGACTCAAGACCCATCAGTGTGCTGTGTTCAGGAAACCCATCTCACGTGCGGAGACACACATAGGCTCAAAATAAAAGGATGGAGGAAGATCTACCAAGCAAATGGAAAACAAAAAAAGGTAGGGGTTGCAATCCTAGTCTCTGATAAAACAGACTTTAAACCAACAAAGATCAAAAGAGACAAAGAAGGCCATTACATAATGGTAAAGGGATCAATTCAACAAGAAGAGCTAACTATCCTAAATATATATGCACCCAATACAGGAGCACCCAGATTCATAAAGCAAGTCTTGAGTGACCTACAAAGAGACTTAGATTCCCACACATTAATCATGGGAGACTTTAACACCCCACTGTCAACATTGGACAGATCAACGAGACTGAAAGTCAACAAGGATACCCAGGAATTGAACTCAGCTCTGCACCAAGCGGACCTAATAGACATCTACAGAACTCTCCACCCCAAATCAACAGAATATACATTTTTTTCAGCACCACACCACACCTATTCCAAAATTGACCACATACGTGGAAGTAAAGCTCTCTTCCGTAAATGTAAAAGAACAGAAATTATAACAAACTATCTCTCAGATCACAGTGCAATCAAGCTAGAACTCAGGATTAAGAATCTCACTCAAAACCACTCAACTACATGGAAACTGAACAACCTGCTCCTGAATGACTACTGGGTACATAACGAAATGAAGGAAGAAATAAAGATGTTCTTTGAAACCAACAAGAACAAAGACACAACATACCAGAATCTCTGGGACACATTCAAAGCAGTGTATAGAGGGAAATTTGTAGCACTAAATGCCCACAAGAGAAAGCAGGAAAGATCCAAAATTGACACCCTAACATCACAATTAAAAGAACTAGAAAAGCAAGAGCAAACACATTCAAAAGCTAGCAGAAGGCAAGAAATAACTAAAATCAGAGCAGAACTGAAGGAAATAGAGATACAAAAAACCCTTCAAAAAATTAATGAATCCAGGAGCTGGTTTTTTGAAAGGATCAACAAAATTGATAGACCACTAGCAAGATTAATAAAGAAAAAAAGAGAGAAGAATCAAATAGATGCAATAAAAAATGATAAAGGGGATATCACCACTGATCTCACAGAAATACAAACTACCATCAGAGAATACTACAAACACCTCTACACAAATAAACTAGAAAATCTAGAAGAAATGGATAAATTCCTCGACACATACACTCTCCCAATACTAAACCAGGAAGAAGTTGAATCTCTGAATAGACCAATAACAGGAGCTGAAATTGTGGCAATAATCAATAGCTTACCAACCAAAAAGAGTCCAGGACCAGATGGATTCACAGCCAAATTCTACCAGAGGTACAAGGAGGAACTGGTGCCATTCCTTCTGAAACTATTCCAATCAATAGAAAAAGAGGGAATCCTCCCTAACTCATTTTATGAGGCCAGCATCATCCTGATACCAAAGCCGGGCAGAGATACAACCAAAAAAGAGGATTTTAGACCAATATCCTTGATGAACATTGATGCAAAAATCCTCAATAAAATACTGGCAAACCTAATCCAGCAGCACATCAAAAAGCTTATCCACCATGATCAAGTGGGCTTCATCCCTGGGATGCAAGGCTGGTTCAATATACACAAATCAATAAATGTAATCCAGCATATAAACAGAACCAAAGACAAAAACCACATGATTATCTCAATAGATGCAGAAAAGGCCTTTGACAAAATTCAACAACACTTCATGCTAAAAACTCTCAATAAATTAGGTATTGATGCGACGTATCTCATAATAATAAGAGCTCTCTATGACAAACCCACAGCCAATATCATATTGAATGGGCAAAAACTGGAAGCATTCCCTTTGAAAACTGGCACAAGAGAGGGATGCCCTCTCTCACCACTCCTATTCAACGTAGTGTTGGAATTTCTGGCCAGGGCAATCAGGCAGGAGAAGGAAATAAAGGGTATTCAGTTAGGAAAAGAGGAAGTCAAATTGTCCCTGTTTGCAGATGACATGATTGTATATCTAGAAAATCCCATTGTCTCAGCCCAAAATCTCCTTAAGCTGATAAGCAACTTCAGCAAAGTCTCAGGATACAAAATAAATGTACAAAAATCACAAGCATTCTTATACACCAACAACAGACAAACAGAGAGCCAAATCATGAGTGAACTCCCATTCACAATTGCTTCAAAGAGAATAAAATACCTAGGAATCCAACTTACAAGGGACGTGAAGGACCTCTTCAAGGAGAACTACAAACCACTGCTCAAGGAAATAAAAGAGGATACAAACAAATGGAAGAACATTCCATGCTCATGGGTAGGAAGTATCAATATTGTGAAAATAGCCATACTGCCCAAGGTAATTTACAGATTCAATGCCATCCCCATCAAGCTACCAATGATTTTCTTCACAGAATTGGAAAAAACTACTTCAAAGTTCATATGGAACCAAAAAAGAGCCCGCATTGCCAAGTCAATCCTAAGCCAAAAGAACAAAGCTGGAGGCATCACACTACCTGACTTCAAACTATATTACAAGGCTACAGTAACCAAAACAGCATGGTACTGGTACCAAAACAGAGATATAGATCAATGGAACAGAACAGAGCCCTCAGAAATAACGCCGCGTATCTACAACTATCTGATCTTTGACAAACCTGAGAAAAACAAGAAATGGGGAAAGGATTCCCTATTTAATAAATGGTGCTGGGAAAACTGGCTAGCCATATGTAGAAAGCTGAAACTGGATCCCTTCCTTCCACCTTATACAAAAATCAATTCAAGATGGATTAAAGACTTAAACGTTAGACCTAAAACCATAAAAACCCTAGAAGAAAACCTAGGCATTACCATTGAGGACATAGGCATGGGCAAGGACTTCATGTCTAAAACACCAAAAGCAATGGCAACAAAAGCCAAAATTGACAAATGGGATCTAATTAAACTCAAGAGCTTCTGCACAGCAAAAGAAACTACCATCAGAGTGAACAGGCAACCTACAAAATGGGAGAAAATTTTCGCAACCTACTCATCTGACAAAGGGCTAATATCCAGAATCTACAATGAACTCAAACAAATTTACAAGAAAAAAACAACCCCATCAAAAAGTGGGTGAAGGACATGAACAGACACTTCTCAAAAGAAGACATTTATGCAGCCAAAAAACACATGAAAAAATGCTCATCATCACTGGCCATCAGAGAAATGCAAATCAAAACCACAATGAGATACCATCTCACACCAGTTAGAATGGCAATCATTAAAAAGTCAGGAAACAACAGGTGCTGGAGAGGATGTGGAGAAATAGGAACACTTTTACACTGTTGGTGGGATGGTAAACTAGTTCAACCCTTGTGGAAGTCAGTGTGGCGATTCCTCAGGGATCTAGAACCAGAAATTCCATTTGACCCAGCCATCCCATTACTGGGTATATACCGAAAGGACTATAAATCATGCTGCTACGAAGACACATGCACATGTATGTTTATTGCGGCATTATTCACAATAGCAAAGACTTGGAACCAACCCAAATGTCCAACAATGATAGACTGGATTAAGAAAATGTGGCATATATACACCATGGAATACTATGCAGCTGTAAAAAATGATGAGTTCATGTCCTTTGTAGGGACATGGATGAAATTGGAAATAATCATTCTCAGTAAACTATCGCAAGAACAAAAAACCAAACACTGCATATTCTCACTCATAGGTGGGAATTGAATAATGAGAACACATGGACAGAGGAAGGGGATCATCACACTCTGGGGACTGTTGTGGGGTGGGAGGAGTGGGGAGGGATAGCATTGGGAGATATACCTAATGCTAGAAGATGAGTTAGTGGGTGCAGCACACCAGCATGGCTCATGTATACATATGTAACTAACCTGCATATTGCGCACATGTACCCTAAAACCTAAAGTATAATAACAATAAATAAATAAATAAATACAGACATACATACATAAATACATAAATAAAAAAGAAAATGTGGCATACATACACAATGGAATACTATTAAACCATAAAAAGAATAAAACCATGTCTTTTGCAAAAAAAAAAAAATCAACTGCAACTTAAAATAAATAGAAGCTATACATTCTTTGGCATTATAGGTAAATACTCTTATCGCTATTTAGGTTAGGAAACAAAAACTTGGTGTTTGATATGAAATCATTAGCTTATATGAAACCATGACCATAATAATCGTTTTCAATTGCTAAAAGCCCTACTCAATATAGTGGGAAGGGTTGCAACAGAAAAGACATAGCCTTGAGTCTTGTCCTGGCTGAAAGCTGGAAAGTTCAACTTACTGAAAAATGTGAATCTTCTGTAGGTGCATGATTAGAATTTCTTTTCCAGGGAAAAAAGAAAAAGTAATGAGGCCCTTTGAAACCTCGGGGCCCAGGAGGGTTTGACCCCTTAGTGTCCGGGCTTCAGGCTTGGGAGAAGGCAAGAAGAGGGAGGCACTTGAGGACCCAAGGTGCTTCTCTGTGGGGATGTGGTGTATGGGTGCAGGAGCCCTTGGAGGCTGCTGCCTTGGCACTGATGCTGCCCAACACAGATGTATTTTTGTCCAAGCCCTGGAAAGAGGTGCTGGAGTACCTGGAGAATATAGACCTGAAAACACTGGAGAGGTAACCAATGGCTTTCAAAGCAAAGAAGCTATCAGGGGGAAGAATGGGGTTGTGATTGTGGCTGTGCCAGGCTGTTTTCTCTGGCAAGAGGGGGCTGCAGATCTGTCCTCCCTGCAACCCAAGTTGGATATGCTGGGTGTCTCCCTCTATGCAGTCGTTAATGAGCAGGTCAGGACAGACATAAAGTTTTTCCAGCCTTGTTTCAAAAGAGAAATCTTCCTGGATGACAATAAAAAGTTCTATGATCTACAAAGACAGAAGATGACGTTTACGGGATTTAGCCCTCTGGGAGGGTGGTACAACTACCTCCAGCCTGGAATCGAGGCTTCCTTGGAAACATGGAAAGCCAAGGTTTCATCCTCAGGGGAGTTTTTGTGGTGGGATCAGGAAAGCAGGGGATTCTCCAGCATGGAGAAAAAGAATATGGAGACAAAGTAAACTCACTTTCTGTTCTGGAAGCTGCTAGGAAGATCAAACCAGACTTTGGCCTCAGAGAAAAAAATGATCGCATGAAATTGCCCAACTCAGAGAAACTAGGGGCATTCATTCACCTGTGTTCATGGGATGTGTTGTCCCCACTTGTGTCCCTAAGGAATTAGAAACCTGCATTTATCCTATTCTCAGTATGGCTTATTAACATATTTTAATATTATACTCTGTTTAGGCCCAGTAAGGCAAAATAGTCCCAAAACTAGACTGGCAAAGAGCTAAGAAAGCAGTGAAGGTTATTCAGCTGAAACCTGGAAAATATAGGACTCAAAATTGACTGTTGTGCCTTATTACAAATGTATATGGTGTTTGAGTTCTGTTATTTGAAATTATGTTTATTTTCAGGTCTTCAAAAATCTAAGAGAAGTTGATTATTAAAACTTGAAGTTTAGAGAATATAAGGTTTTGGCTTGTGTTTTCTATTACTAATTTTTTATATAATGTCAAAGGAGTACTTTCATGATGGAATTGATGTGCTCTGGGATAGTTTGACAAAGATAAATTATAAAGTGAAATTTCTTGTTTCATTGTCCTCTGTCCAAAATTCAGAGATGTATTTTTCTAGAAGGAATGATCGTCTCTGGCTCTAATAAGATTATGTATCCAAACTCACTTTTATGTACAAGTTTTTCTGATAAACTAATAATAAAAATATTTACCATAAAAATAATGAGAATACTTTATATGTGACTTTATAGAAGATAAATCTATTTTTAAAGTCATTGAATCTATTAAATGGTATCTGGCATGTTTAGTTTTCTTTAATTATTTTGTTACTCAGAATGCTTTTAATGACATTTTATGCAAATAATTTTATATTTCATACAAATGATGCTAAATACAAAGTAACCCAATGACTAAGTTGGTAATTTATTTTTCATTGTATCTATTTGAAAATGTTCAGAGGATTGTCTTAACAGAAATTCTTGTATGCATTTTAAGGAGTTTTAACTTTAACAGTGTTAAAAGAAGTTCAACTTGGAGTCATGAATTACATATTTTTTCCTTCCTAATTGTTTCTATTTTCTACAAAAGATTACTAATTTTGTTTCAAGGATGTTTTAATATTTCAGACAAGTAAATAAGGAGATTCCTTCCTGTTTTTTAAGAGGATTCTAAAACGGAATGGAAAGGCCCCCGGGATTAAAGTCAGATGTTCTGTAACTGATTACTGCCTTGAACCCTTAGTAATGGTAAGACTTTTTCAAGTCAAGTGACCTTTCTGAGCCTCTGGAGCCTAGACTAGAAAACAACCACCGTATTAACCTATGTTAAGCATTTGTTGTGAGCAATAAACAGCATAATGTTTGGAGATTATTCTGTGAAGAGTAAACAATGACACAAATGAAAGGTACTGTTAAAATGCCTTTCTCCCTCCTTTTAAATGAAAACATGTTGTGTTACGGAGAGATTCCAGGGTTTCTATGAGAGTGGGTGGCGAAAGAAACAAAACAAAATCAACATTTTAGAATATTTTACCCAAGTTAGAAAAGTGGTATTTTCCCGCTGCAGAAGATGACATGGCAGAAGGGGAAACCAGAGGTGACTGGTTGCCAGTGTCCTGAAGCCCTCCAGTAGAATGAGAACGCAACCACTCTTTGCCCTCTTCTTGGTTGGCCTGCCGAGATGATGGGGTATATCTGCAAAACAGCACAACTATGACACTTAAGCATATCTACAAGGGCAAGGCAATGCCAGGACAGGAAAACAATTGAGAGGAGGTTACTATTCAGAATGAACAACAATTTCAAACAGATTGAATCTAATTATAATTGCTCAGTTCTTCCAGATGATCTTACACCATCTGTTTGAATCACATAGGAAAAAAATAAAATAAAGGGATTTGAGGAGAAAATTATGCTTCTATCAGATATGCGGTTGGAAATCATAAGCAATGAGCAGACAGCCAAGTTAATTGAGAACTCAAAAGCACAGGGCTGGAAAGGATGTAAAGAGGGTGAAAACATGGACTACAAATGGAGGACAGTGGCGGGCCAGGGCCAAGGGAAATGAAGTGATGGTCACAGAAGGCATAGGGAAATGGAATACATATTGGCAGCTTTTGTTTTTTCTTAAACGAAAAACAGTTCTTTTGTTAAACTGCCACTTGACATCATGCCTAGATTACAAAAATAAGGAGGGAGATGTGCTCGCTTTACTGGAACATAAATTTCTGGAACAAAATATTAAAATGGAATAATTGCCAGCTATTTGCTATTGCTGAAAAATTGGAGAGAAAAAAAATAATGGAGAAAGACCTAGTTTCGCCATTATTCAGTGTTTCACCAAAGTATATTCTTTTTCTTCTTGTAAGTAAATTTTTAGCACCAAAAGTAGCCAACTTTTCATACGCATACAGTGTTATACCTCTATTAGTAGATCATTCTATGTCTCTTCCTCAGATAAAAGTACACAGTAAAAGATGGCCATAAGTTAAATTTTTATTTTATTTTTTATTATGGATGGAATAATTATTTTGAGATTATTAAATTATATTAGATTAATTCAGATTTAAATTGATCTGATAGCAGTACCCCTGCAAAATAGAAATGAAAACAATTTTGAGATTTTATCAAAAGGATTCTATAAAAATCACGCCTTAATTACAGTATTTGTCCTGTGATGATAAAAATATGTTTTCTTTGATTCAGATTGTAGCATCCTTCAACCTATCAACATTAACTGCCCACATCTGTAGACTGCATGGGTTTTGAATATTTGCATGCATATGACTCTAATAGGCAAAAGTTAGAAGAGTTAATTTTATTTTCATTTGTTGAAGTGAGTTCTGCATTCTACCAAAGTTACTGCCCCCAAAACAGTAATGCCTGGGACAAGTTTTTTTTTGTTTTTTTGTTTTGTTTTTTTTTTTAGTATTATTTCTTCAGAACAGTGATATTCACATTGGAATTTATTTAATTTGAGGGACAGCCTCAGTCTCTACTAGTATCTCTACCTAAGGGGCTATCTCACCAACTGTTCGGGCCAGAGAAACCATCAAAATTAAAAGTGATTTCGTCCTCAATGTCATGTGCTACATTGCAAACAAACAAAGAAGGAAGAGAGACAGCACACAAAGTTTACATAACAACAAGAGAGGTAGCAATTGTGCTGAGAGAAATATATACCTTAGTCCCTTTTTGGGTAGTGTATTTCTGTCAAGCTGCATGCTGTTAAAACAAAGAAAACCCCTAAGGACATAATGTAAACAAAACTTCCAAATTACACATCCAACAAAAATGGTTCTCTGAACTATAAAAAATAATTTTTTGGTAACACATATATAATGCTTAACTCATTGAAAAAGGCCAACTAAAGGTGACAAGATGTCCATTGCCGTCACGCATATTGAGTTCCTTTCTAATGCAGTACCATTCAATGATAGTTTAGTGATAGGATTACTAGAAAATAGATTAAATCACATTAGCATAATTTTCCTCTGAATCCTATTGATTAAATACTATCTTAGTTTTTCCTTCCCTGTGCAACTGACTAGACTTTTGCTATGATATCACATGCAAAATGAGATAGATCTGCTCTGGCTAAGTTAGAGTGACAACTTCCAATTGACAGAGATGGTATAAAACATTGTTTAATACTTATCTTTTGTCTTCAAATTATTTTTAATAAAAAGGCATGTTTATTTCCTATTTACACATGTGAAGAAAGATATATGAATGTTTGCTTAAAACTTAATTGATTCTAGTATCATTTATTTAAATATTTTAATGAAATTAAGCTATACCATCTTTTAGAAATAATAAATTAGGTATTTAAAAGGCTATAAATTTTATCATCTCTATTTTAAGGAATTCACAATTGGTAACAAGAAGGAATGAAAAGGTACGTCTAGAGAAAATAAGAAATGGCCTCTCTAAAAATACAGGAAGAGGATATCAACAACTAAGTGGGACAAGTTTAGGGATTTCTTTTATAATCTCTGGCATGTGGATAAGCAAAGTGTAAATTAATTAAAATTGCAGAATTATAGCTTTCTTCCTTTAGGACATCAAATGATCAAAATTAAATACACAGGATATGCATAATGGGGATGATATAACATGAATGTAAAAAGGCTGACTTAAAATTTGATCACTCAAACCAAAGCTAAAATGTTTTCTTCTATGTGTACTCCATTATTTAGCACTGCAATCAAAAGCATCCAAAGGCTTTATACAACTTTAACTTTATTGGTCATGTCCATGTAAGGTAATTGCTTATACTGTGTAGAGGCCAGTTACAGTATATATGTTGACTATAGAAGTTTTCTTAAGTACTGTGGATAAACAAACAAAATACATTATATTGAACAAATATGAGAAATCTCCAAATATGAACCACATGTGCTAAGGCATTTCTGTGGTCATAAGTCATTTTAAGGATTATTTATTTCCATGTGTACAAGTTAAAGTTTAATGCCACAAAGAATATGAAAAGTTGGTATTCTTCTGCCAAACTCATCCAGTTGTATAAAAATTATATATTTATATGATGAAGACCAATTGAATGAAAAAAATTAGAATAAATACATTTAAAGTTTCCATAATAATTTAAAGCTTTATTTAGAAATATGTTTGAATCTAGATATTAATGATTTTATAACAGACAATTTCTGCAAACCACCAAAGGTTGCAAACTCATATGCCAGCAAGGGCCAGACAGGGCATGAAAATGAATGTGGTGGGGATTTTAGTCAACAATCTGAAGCAGACAGGCACTGTCTGCCTAGAGCCAATAGTTTCTGGGCAGAAATGTCAAGGCAGCATTGCCAGATCTGACATTTAAAGACAAACCCGGAATTTGCAAAGTTGGTTACTACAAATTATTTAAAAATTTAGTTGAGTCAGACACACGAAACAAAACCCAAAACAAATATAGATTAGTTATGGCTCAATGGCCACCAATGACCTAGAGCAGCTGCAGAAGAGAAAACTGTTAAAAAGTGTATTTTATTATTTTATTTAATTTAACGAAGAGGAATTTAAACAAAAATTAAAATCTATAGGAAAAGCTACCGATTTAAATATGAGTATCAAAGAAATCATCTAAAATTGTAGACAAACAGGTAAATCATGAACTTATATACATCTTTATTATATATCGCTAATTAACTTGCCTTAAAATTTACATTAATACATTTTCTCTCTGGTGTAGCTTTTTGGTTTTCTTAGCATTTCTGACATTCTACTGATCAATTAATTAATCATAATGAAGCCAGTATCACCCACTAGATCTACTTTTCTCTTCAATAGGTCATAAACTTTCTTAAATATACTTGAAAGGATTAGAGCAATTTGCTATTGCTTGCAGTTCTGTTGTCAAGAAAACAAAAAGCTCAGTGTCTTGTATTAAAATTTATTTTAATCTAGTAATTTACTGGAAGGCACTAATTAATATTAATATTATATACTATAGCTATGTAGTTAACATGTACTTTTTACAGCTTAATATTCATTAATGCATTTTATTAAGGCTCAAAGGCAAAACATACTTATCCAAAATTAGTTTAAAGTTTATTTTAGAAAAAGTCTTTATTTGGTCATTTTAATGTAGGAATACTCCCATTTTAAAAATTGGCCAATTTCAGGCTGGGTGCCGTGGCTCGCACCTGTAATCCCCGCACTTTGGGAAGCCAAGGCGGGTAGATCACTTGAAGTCAGGAGTTCGAGACCAGCCTGGCCAACATGATGAAACCTCATCTCTACAAAAAATACAAAAATTAGCCCAGCATGGTGGTCCGCTCCTATAATCCCAGCTACTCAGGTGGCTGAGGCATGAGAATTGCTTGAACTCGGGAAGCAGAGGATGCAGTGAACCAACATGGTACCACTGCCCTCCAGCCTGGGCGACAGAGCGAGGCTCCATTTCAAAACAAATAAATAACATAACATAACATAAATAAAATTGGCCTATTTCAAAGATCGAACATGTACAATAAATAAATCTGCTTAAAAAGAATAAGAAATTGCATATTTTCTAGTGTATTTCTATAGTGAAAATTTTATTGGCTTCAGTTAAAATATAGATTAGAGTAAAGTATTAAAACTGCGTTTTGGTTATAGCTATGCAACTAACCAATCTTTCATCTAGTTTTGATTTGAATGTTACTTGGTTATAAATAGTTACTTGACTATATTTCTGAATCTGGGATTAATGTCTAAATGCTGAAGAAATAGGCTGATGGCTAAATGGCCAACTTGTTGCAGATTATGTTAATAATTAAAAAATAACCAGTTCTGTGGAAGGTGGTTGCGGTTAATAAATGATAACCTATTTGCCGTATGTTTGGTTTGGTTATCAAGTTGATACTTAGAATCCTTACATATGAGCATACAATCTAGGATACATTCATTAAAACTATAGGTTGTTAATATATTTTAATATAATTCATTCATTAGAAGTTTTATAAATGACATGTGAAGATGCCCATTTACCTTAGAAGTGCTGAAACTAGAATCAAAGATTTTACAGGAAGCCCGACATTTTAGGTGGAAAAATGAACCCTTACTGGTCTTTACGTATGCTGTCTATAATAGCATGTAACAGGAAAACCATAGGGAAATGGTTACATTTTAGTTGCTATCACTCAGCTGTTTGTCTTGGCCTAGTTTTTTTTCTTTAGGAGGAAAAATGTATTTTATAATTAGCAGCCCGCCATAGGAAGCACCAATATTTTAGTTAGTGCTAAAATTACTTTATCATCAGAAAGCCCCATTTGCATGGCTGTCCCTGTCTCATTGTTAGGCAAGTAGGAAATAAAGAGGGAAAGAAGCAATGTTTTGCTCTGGGTTTTGTATTTTACAAAGTCAAGAGAAAATGGGGAATTTCAAATTGGGACATCCTAGATTAAAGGGAAACTGGCGTAATGCAGAGAGTGTCTAGCTAAGGGCTTTAATTGATGTTTTAAAATATCATTCCGGGAGTAAGGCTGAAGGTCTAGAAAATAAATGCCACCATCAATATCAGAGTTAAAAAATAAAAATAAAAAAATAAAAAAAAGGGGAAGATATAGAAAGATATATCAGGTATTTTACGTGACTAGTATTTCTTTCTACATGTGGCCAAGACCATGTTTAAAGCTTTACTTCTGTCAAGAGACAAATAGCATTGCATTTATCAGGGAAAAAGAAGTGGTTTTAAGACATTTTCCTGGTGGTAAGAGTCAGTACCAGTATAACCAAGAAAGGATCACTTTGAGGAAAAAATTTAGAGTGATTTTGCTCAAAAGAGATGCTTCACAGTAAGCATATTAAGTAAGAAATGCCTTGTTATGTCCTGTACTTTAAGTTTATATATATATAAAGCCAATGAGAAACACTTTGTAATATGATTACTTTTTAAGTGGTCTATTGAAAATGGCACTGGCACTATAATTTTCTCTAGTGATTCATGGCTGACAATTGATTTTTTTTTTTTTTTTACCAGGCCAACTAGGATATCCCAGCAATCCATCTGCTATTTTTTCATAGAAGTACAAATGGAACAAATTTAACATATTGCTCTGAGCATAACTATAGAATAATTTCAATTTGGTCTTTGAAAATGCTTAAGTCATCATAAGGAGCTAGTGTTGTTCTGAAGCTTAAGCCAAATCATTAAAATGTCTTCAGGAGACCTCATTCAATATCGAAATACATGCCTCGAATTTTATTCACATTGCCTACTGGGTATAAATGTATGCATTCATACTAACAAAATTATCCACTCACCCTACCTTTAATGATTTTATTCCTCTGTAAATTTGGTAATAAGAGCAAATGAAAGGCCCAGTTTCATCAGTCTTACATCCTTTCGCACAGGGGCACTCACAGTGAAATCAAGGGAATTTAACGGGGTAGGGGTTAGGCATAGTGCAGGGAAGAGGGGGAAGATGTTATCAATGCCTCCAGGAAAGCTCACCTTTCTGAGAGAGTAGATCTCACACTACCCGTTCTCATGAGCAGGCTCTGGACCTCGTGAGTGCCTGTGGTCAGTCCAGACAAGGAGCCATGATGGCTGAGGGGGAGGTCAATGGACTCAGAGCTCGTGTGGAGACTAGTCATGGACTGGTAGCTCGGAGTATCCTTGCTGCCTGCAGAGGAACTGCTCATATTGGCAGCCCACACGAGACCACCTGATGTGAAAGAGTGAACCGATGCTGGGCTGGAGGCCAACGAGTGACTTAAGCTTATAACATCTGTAGTTAAGTCTGAGGGTTTATTGAAGAGAGGGCTGCTGCTGCCGCTTAGCCCACCAGCACTGCCCATGCTGCCCGTACCGGACGACGGTGACTCCAGACTGCCTTGCCGCGCTAATGTGGTACTAGGACTGGGCATTACTGAGGAAGATTTCACACCCTCAGTATTAGGTGCAGAGGCAGATTTGCCACCTGCCTTGGCACCAAACAACCTAAAAGAAAAACAAATAACAACTTCAGTTGTTCCAAGAAGCTAATATCCACATTTAATATTTAGGGTTACAGTACACAGAGCCAAGTGTGCTTTGGTGTACTGAACTACAAAGCACTTCCTGTCTCTATGTTAATGAGCTTTTATAAGCTTGGACTTCTTTATCAAGTGCAGAAAATCTCTCATATAAGGGTAGGTCAGTACTGAGCTGCTACTAGGGAAAGAGGGGAAGTGGGTGGAACAAAAGTAAGTCAAACATGAAAACCGCTGGTTTTCATAGTTTAGGTGATCATGAGACTTTCACTCAAAGTCAGTAGTTTGACCATACTTGCTGTTACCTATTTACAGAACCATTATAATGAAACAACTTCTACGCATTCGATAGACAACACTTAAATGAGCTCTTCTCTTGTTTTTTTTATTTTTAAATTTTTAAACAGTTTATTCAAAATCTAGATGGAACGCTTAAAGCAAGTTTAGGGAGTTGTGTTGATTATCTGGTGGTCTGAGTGACTGTCAGGGAGCAGTTGGTTGGAAACGATATTGACATTGTCGGCAACAAGTCAGTTTGTCTGTATTTTCCCCAGCAGAGGCCAAAGGGCTTTATGTCAGTTGCCAGTGCTATTCAAATACATTTTTTAATAATGATTTGAAACAGAGCTGGTGCTGTTAGATTTTGGAGTTTAGTTCAGAAAACATTTTAGTTTTGTAAATGAAGCAGATGGTAGAATCAAATTTATGTAAATATGGAAATACAATGATATGAAGTAATGGCATAATGATTACTAATTGAGTTGCAATGAAATCCATATTTCCTACAGTGAAATATGACGAATATGAGAAATTGTTTCATAGGTAATGGGCCACAGGAGGGCACTACTGGCTTTTACTTAAGAAACAGAAATATTTACTCTCCCTATAAGCCATAATTCATTCTTCCCAACGAGAATCAGTATTTTAAAAAGACAGTTCTGCAGCTTAATATTACTACTGAGGAATAAAACCTTTAGGTTTTTCAAACAATCAGGTATCTGAAATTGCTTTACTGTAAAATAAATGTTTCAAAGTCTTTCATTTCCAAGATATCAAAGTTCTGGGTTTAGTCAACAGAATAAAAACAAACATTAAAAATATTGAACCCATAATGAACTATAAACCACACTCTACCATCTTGCAGATGAGAAAACAGACCCAGAGAGGTTTAGATATTTGTCCCCAATTTTTAACTGCATTTATTTTCCTACCACTTAAAAACACATGGGTATTTAAAAACAGTGATATCTTAGAGCAGAACTTCACATATTTAATACCAAAAACAATCCAGGAACAGAAACCAAGTCATGATCCTTACCAGAGTCATGTCAAAGAAAGCAGATGAAGAGTTAGAAAGCTTAGCTCACTCTTCAGTTGTGATACTGTACCAAACATTGGAATAGTTTCAAATTCTGTCATATCTTGATTGTCTTTAATGTGTCAAGATATGACACTGTATAAATCTGTCCAATGGAATCTGTTACAAGGAAAACAACTTCATCTACATTTATGATTACCAACTCATTAAGAGCCAGCAAGAAAATGACGCTGGAAATGAATGCCAAAAGTCTTGAAAACCTATTTGGTTTTAATTTTTAATGTGAAAAGGAGGGATGGAAATCTATAGAAATTTTACAAGCTATTACTTTGCCTTATCACTACACTTAGGTACCATCGGCTTTTAAGTCTCTTAGATGTTTTTTGTGCCACTAATATTACAATGACAGTGAAACTTTGAAGTTTGACTGTTTCTCAAAATGAGAACAATTTTTTTTGCTAGCTGTTTATATGATAAGCTTCATAGAGCTCACTGTGTACTTTAAAGAATTCTAAGATACATATATATACCTTATACATATTTAAAATATATAGATACACACACATATTTATATGTAATGTATGTGTCTAACACATATTTATCCTTTATATTTTTCCAGCATCATTTTATACATCCTTACCTTCGAAATGTGGGTGAGGCGATATCTGGATACTTGGATCCTGGCTGCCTGAGACCTTGTGCACCACAGGCGCTGGCAGAGGTGGGGCTGGATTTGGGGGAACCTGACAAAGAAACACTTTCTGAATCTGAGACTGCTACTTTTTCCTTTTCCTTGTCTGTTTGGTTGACGGTGACAGGACTCGAGCGCCCTGACCCAATTTTAGTTGGTTCTCTCAGTTTTGAGGTGGTGGCCCCAGCAGACTTGCTGCTGACATTGGAATCAATACTGCTGGTACTGGATCTGTGGCCACCTCGGCCAGGAATGCCACTGGTGCTGGATTTTGAAGGGCGGGGCAAGCTGCGGTATTGTAGGGTAGTCTTTGAGCTAACATGCAGCACAACATCATCCTGATTCTGTGAACCGTCCAAACTGGTTTTTCTCCCTGCATTTGACTTTCCGCCAATGGCAGCAGATTTTGGAATTTTACCCAGTGTTGCAGAGCCGCTTGTTATGGTTGCTCCACTGCTGGTGATCATGGCAGGTGACCCTACTCCACTTGGTTTCTTAAAGCCAAAGGAGCTGGTGGCAGTCGATCTTCCAATGCCTGAGGGGGGCTTTTTCCCTTCATCTCCACTGCTTTTTCCTGCATCTGAAGGAGACCTTTGTAGAGATGATCCTTTTAGGGGAGCTTTTCCTTTCTCAGAAGCTTTGGCATCATCGGTTTTCCCTAATTAAGGAAAAATACACAAATATGTGTGCCTGTACAGTTTGATATCACCACACTTAGTGAAACAATGTGTAAAACGTGAATGCTTCTTTATATTATTTCCCTTCCTAAATGTATTGTCTTAGATCAAAAATCTAATATATTGAGAGGACTGAGTGCATAGCTGCAAAAATTTGGCTGTCAGAAGAAACATTATGAGAGATGGAAGAGATAAAATGAAAACATACGTTTTGCTATTTGTTAATGTCTTATATTTTTCAACTCTCTTTAAAAAGATAGCACTTAACCCTATCAAGCTAATTACTAGAAAAAGAATTCAATTGAATATCTGTGAAATGATTATATTTGGAGTACCCTGTTAATTAGTGCTTCAGGTGGCACTATTTATAATTAGGCATTGTTTTAAAAATACGGGGAGAGTCTTTTTTAAAAAAAGTAGGGCACAATTTTGAAGAACTATTTCATTCTCTTCTTTCATGAAGTCTAGTACACAGATAATGTTTCAAATCTCCAGCATTCCAATTGATTAGTGTCATTGCTTGTTCCTCTCAGAGTCTGTAGTGCAATTCAGTGGCATATTTAGTGTAAAAATTCCAACCTTTCATTAAGAACTCAGAACAACAACAAAAAAACTTAACTGTTGCTTCAGCAACCTAATCTTATTTCCCCATGACTTGAAATAACTCTGGCAAGATAAGGCATCCAGTACCCCTAGTTTATGAGGGGGCTCTCCAGAGAATGCCTAGATATAGGCCCTATTTGGGCTTCTATGACGAGTTTGTGAAATGTAGATAGAAAAACTATTTAACTATTTGACTCCATCTTTAATATGGACAAGAATTTGGTATTTTAGAAATGCTATTGTTAGAGAAAACAAAGATTGAATGGAAACAATAAAGTAAAGCACTTTTGCATAATAGCTGGCAAACGACAAGCCTACCAGGAGTTTTGAGTGCACTTGTTCCAGCTTTCTGCCTAGATGGCGCCCCTCCTTGGGCAGACATGCCTCTTCTCCAGGAACCTGTCTGTGAAACAGACAGGGAAGCTTTCTGCCCTGCCTTCTCGGGGTCTTCAGGAAGTCCAGAGGACACAGTCTTCCACTTGCCACCAGCATCCCCATGGCTGTCAAAATCTTCTTCTGGTTTTTTCAGTTCCTCAGGACTATCCCAGGTCTCATCTGTGGTAGAGCGTTTCTCTGAATCTGTCCTTAGCTATAAAGACAAATATTACAGAAAAACTTTATGTAGAAAAATTTATAAAGTGTGAATTAAGGCAATGAAATGTACTTTCAGATAACTGGATAAATCCAAAGATTCTATTTTGATTTACCTTCACTTACATTTTATTAATTTTAGCCACATAATTCCCACTTGCAGATATTAGAGAATGTCAGAATAAATACATGCAGAAAACACCAATTAAACGCTACAGAAAGGTAGAAATTTTCCATATCAAATGTCATAAGACGTAGTAAGACAAGCTAGAACTTAATGATGTAATGTCCATTTTTCATTTTTGATTTATCATTCACAACAGATCCAGTGATGTATTTCAGAGATCATATAAAATTAATCAAGAACTATCTAAAATTAGACTATGAAAATAATTGCTAGATTTTTAAACAAATATATCAATATTATAAGGAGAGATATGGCAACATAAATCTTTCTGAATTAGATTGTAATCAATTGAATATATATTATATTAAATATTGATATGTTACTATATTAATATAGAATTAGACATTATATATTAATATATACATACCATATAGCTTGGTGGTGTAGTTATCTATACAAATATAGTAATTCATCATTAATATATTAAATATATAAATATATATTTATATAATATATAAAATATATTATATCTATTATATATGTTATATATTTTATATATTAATATATAAATATCTATTATATAAATATATATTTATATACTATATATAAACAATAAATAAATATATTTGTATAGATAACTATACCACCAGGCTATATGGTACATATATTACACATATATAAATATATAATGTATATCATATATATATATATATATATATATATAAGCTGCTTCTGTTTATTCAAAATGGGCTGAAGTGCACATTATTACTCCTCCTAATGGTTGTGGCTTTAGGAAAGACTAAGATGAAAGACACTTCAGGGTTCAGGAGTGGCAAAGGGAGTCCTTATTATCTCTGCATTTTCCAGTTTCTGTAATAATTTTGGATTAAGGGCTTGTGCTATACCTTCATCTAATATTAAGTAATTTGGGGGAAAAAACTGGAAGAAACACTGGAAAAAGAAAGGCGGTAATTCTCACCTGAGTATTCTTCCTAGAGGGGATGGTGATGTTGGAGTAAGAGCTGACAGAGGATGTGGTGTTCAGGTCATCAGTGCTGATGTTATCAAGCGTGTCACTGAGACCACTGCTGACTGAACTGCTGTCATCCCAGCTAAAGGCAAGACATGCAAGAGCAGTGAATCAAACACAGGATGCACAATGCAAGTCACCTACATTTCCATGCAACATTCACAATTTATTATTAAAACATTCTTTTAAAAAAAATCTTATGAAAAGTCACTTACTTCCCATTTTGGGAAAATCATATTTATATGAACTGAGGGTCTACCTAAGAATGACCTTATCTGATATTTGGAAAGAATCAATGTCTAGAGCAGTGTCCAGGCTCGAGAAGAATGTGTGCGGAATGAATAAAATCACTGACACAAATACTGCATGGTATCAGGAAAGAATCATATTACAGCTGACTTTTTTATCCCTAAAAATTCAACCAGGAATCATAAAGCATGTACAAATTTATTCTTTGTTCTAAAAATCAAAAACTTGTGCTGTAGTCAGGAACCAGAAAATCATTCCTCATTCTTCCTCCCAGCTTAGGAACTACTTTCAATCATTCGCAGACTCTTATTGGATGAGTCTCATTATTCTTCGATCACCAAGAATATTGAGATTCATTCAATCACAGCATCTCTCCTGCCATCCCTCACATTTCTATACATGATAACATACAGTATCCTCTTATCTGGCCTTCATGCTTTTGATCTTTCCCAATACAACTTTACCAGCTAACATGAAGTCACTGATCTAAAATTCACATCTGGCCATGTCACAACCTTGCTCAACATCCTTCAAAGACTTCTCCTTTCCCAAACAGTGGTTACTAAAATGAAATGCCCTTGTGCCACACAGTGCATAAGAAAATCCATTTTAAATATGAGAAGTAGCTAAAATTCTGAATATAGTCATGTATTACATATTGTACTAACTGTATTGTTACATACTTTATTAATGACAGGGACACGTTTTTTTTTTTTTCTTTTATTATTATTATTATTATTATTATTATTATACTTTAGATTTTATGGTACATGTGCGCAATGTGCAGGTAAGTTACATATGTATACATGTGCCATGCTGGTGCGCTGCACCCACCAACTCGTCATCTAGCAAAAGTCAGTGTGGCGATTCCTCAGGGATCTAGAACTAGAAATTCCATTCAACCCAGCCATCCCATTACTGGGTATATACCCAAAGGACTATAAATCATGCTGCTATAAAGACACATGCACACGTATGTTTATTGCCACATTATTCACAATAGCAGGGACATGTTTTGAGAAATGCATCACTAGGTGATTTTGTTCATTGTGAGAACATCATAGAGTGTACTTATACAAACCTAGATGGCATAACCTAACTATACACCTAGGCTATGTGGTATAGCCTGTTGCTCCTAGGTGTACAGCATGTTACTGTACTGAATACTGCAGGCAACTCTAACACAATGGTAAGCATTTATGTATCAAAACATATCTGAACAATGAAAAGGTACAGGAAAAATATGTTATTATAATCTTATGGGACCACAGTAATAGATGTGGTCCTTCAATGACCAAATGACTGAAGTGTCATTCTGTGGCATATGACTACATATTTATTTTTAATCTAAAGAAGGATAAATTAAATAGGCCGTATTAATATCATGTGCAGGCTAACACAGGCACCTTCATTTAGTGAATGCATTATATTATGCAGAAATAGTGTTGAATAAGTAGCATAAGCTGAAGGAAAATGAGAACTCCACAATGAAAAGGTGGACCACAGTTTTCTCATTTACTGGCTGGTTCTCAGTTTATTGTGATATATAGTCTTTATTAGTAGCATGAGAATAAACTAATACAGTAAATTGGTGCCAGGAGTGGGGCACTGCTGTAAAGATACCCATACCTGTGCTCTCTCAAATTAATCCATGCACACTGAATAAACACATTATATACAGACAAAAGCTAAGTCTCATAAAATGGACACATGGATTTAAAAGGCTCCTGCAAATAATCTGTACATTGAAGAGAATATTCATCATGAAAGCACAAACTACAAAGAAATGGTGAACTAATACTTTATCTGCTCTTCTACATGTACTTTAAGAGCTACATCATATATGTACTTTAAGAACTACATCATAAGTCCAAAATAATGGTAATGTATTTAGATCACATATGAAGTCAACTAAAATGTAATTATCAGAAAAAAATAAAATTAAATTTATAGAATTATTGTTAAGGCTGATTCCTCTCTAAGTGTATATTTTGCTTGAAGTTTTAGCTGCTGAGAGCATAATGCATCATAATTATCAATGACATTTATAACTCAGATTATCAAGAATAATTATCTTTTTAATAAGAGCAAAATGTTATTTTGCACTACTATAGCACATATCTGTCATTTGTGGTTGCTCAAATCTTTTAAAAACCTTCCCTACATCTTAATTTGATAATTTCTCATATCATGACTGACATGGTTTGGCTGTGTCCCCACCCAAATCTCCTCTTGAATTGTAGTTCCCATAATCTTCACGTGTCACGGGAAGAACTCGTTGGGAGGTAATGGAATCATGGACGTGGTTACCCTCATGCTGTTCTCAAGAGAGTGAGTTCTCATGAGATCTGATGATTTTATAAGGGTTTTTTCCCCCTTTTGCTCATTCTTCTCCCTGGCACCATGTGAAGAAGGATGTGTTTGCCTCCCTTCCACCATGACTCTGTTTCCTGAGGCCTTGCCAGCCATGCTGAACTGTGAGTCAATTAAACCTCTTTTCTTTACAAACTACCCAGCCTTGGGTTTGTCTTTATTATCAGCATGAGAATAAACGAATATGGTAAATTGGTACCAGGAGTGGGGCACTGCTGTAAAGATACCCAGAAATGTGGAAGTAACTTTGCAACTGGGTAACAGGCAGAAGTTGGAACAGTTTGGAGGCCTCAGAAAAAGATAGGAAGATGTGGGAAAGTTTGAAACTTCCTAGAGACTTGTTGAATGGCTTTGACCAATATGCTCATAATGATATGGACAATGAAATCCAGGCTAAAGTGATCTCAGATGGAGATGAGGAACTTGTTGGGAACTGGAGCAAAGGTGACTCTTGTTATGCTTTAGCAAAGAGACTGGTGGCATTTTGCCCCTGCCCTAGAGATCTGTGGTACTTTGAACTTGAGAGAAATAATTTAGGGTATCTGGTGGAAGACATTTCTGAGCAGCAAAGTGTTCAAGATATGATTTGGGTGCTGTTAAAAGCATTCAGTTTTATGTATCCAGAAAGATATGGTTTGGAATTGGAACTTAATTTTAAGAGGGAAGCAGAGCATAAAAGTTTTAAAAATTTGCAACCTGATGATGCAATAGAAAAGAAAAACTCATTTTCTGAGGAGAAATTCAAGCCTGCTGCAGAAACTTGCATAAGTAACTATGAGCCAAATCTTAATAAGACATAGGGAAAATGTCTCCAAGGCATGTCAGAGAGTTTTGTGGCAACCCTACTCATTGCAGGCCCAGAAGCCTAGGAGGGAAAATTGGTTTTGTGGGCTAGGTCCAGGGCCCCCCTGCTGTATGCACCATAGGGACTTGGTGCCCTGCAACTCAGCTGCTCCAGCTTTGACTAACAAGGGCCAAGGTACAGCTAAGACCATGGTTTCAGAAAGTGAAAGCCCCAAGCTTTGCCAGCTTCCATGGGGTGTTGAGCCTACATTTGCAGAGAAGTCAACAATTGAGTTCTGGAAACCTCTGCCTAGATTCCAGAGGATGTAAGGAAATGCTTGGATGTTCAGACAGAAGTTTGCTGCAGGGGTGGAGCCCTCATGGTGAACCTCTGCTAGGGCAGTGTGGAAGGGAAATGTGAGATCAGAGCCCCCACACAGAGTCCCCACTTGGGTATTACCTAGTGGATCTGTGAGATGAAGGCCACCATCCTCCAGACCACAGAATGGTGGATCCACCTACAGCTTGCACCCATGTGCCTGGAAAAGCTGCAGGCACTCAACATTAGCTTGTAAAAGCAGCCTGGATGGGGGCTGTACCCTGCAAAGCCACAGAGGCAGAGCTACCCAAAGCTGTGGGAGCCCACCTCTTGCATAATCATGACCTAGATGTGAGATATGAAGTCAAAGGAGATAATTTTGAAACTTTAAGGTTTAACAATGGCCCTATTAGATTTTGGACCTCCATGAGGCCTGTAGCCCCTTGGTTTTGGCCAATTCCTCCCATTTGGAATGTGTGTATTTACCCAATGACTGTACCCCTATTGTATCTAGGAAGTAGCTAACTTGCTTTCGAATTTACAGGCAAGAAGGGACTTGCCTTGTCTTGGATTAGACTTTGGACTTGGACTTTTGTGTTAATACTGAAATGTGTTAAGACTTTGAGGGGACTGTTGGAAGGGCATGATTGTGTTTTGAATTGTGAGAACATGAGATTTGGGAGGGGTCAGAGGTGGAATGAAATGGTGTGGCTGTGTCCCCACCCAAATCTCATCTTGAATTGTAGTTCCCATAAGCCCTATGTGTTGTGGGAGGGACCTGGTGGGAAGTAATTGAGTCACAGGGGCAGTTACTCTAATTGTGTTCTTGTGAAAGTGAGTTCTCATGGGATTTGATAGTTTTATAAGGGGCTTTTCCCCCTTTTACTCATTATCCTTCCTGCTACCATGTGAAGGACATGTGTGCTTCCCCTTCCCACATGATTATAACTTTTCTTAGGCCTCCCCAGTCATGTTGAACTGTGAGTCAATTAAACCTCTTTCTTTCATAAATTACCCAATCTGGGGTATGTCTTCATTAGCAGTTTAAGAACAGACTAATACAATGACCTTTACCACCCAAAAATAGGATATAAAAAGCTCACATTCCTAGACTCTCTTGTGAACACCTATAGCATGCAGCACAGGGACTATCTATCATTTATAGCCAAGAGGTCACAAATGAGAAAAACAATCTTCTGGCAAGCAAGGTGGCAGAGTCATTTGATTCTTTTCTATTATCTAGCAAATTATTCAATTGTTTTCTATCAGCATGGGCAGATATCTGGCCTCAAGTTTCAAGTGTCAGAGGTGTCAGTGGAGGTAGCAGTGAAGCCCTAGTGCTATGATTTGCTAATAGCCTGCAAAAAGGCTGGTTCTAATCATCCCAATAAATGAGAATCTTCTACTATAGTTTAGTTCCTTAAATTAGCCAAGGTAGATTATTTAGTTTGCAACGTGGAACACAATAAATACATTTATAAATTTAAAAATATATATTTCTTTACTGTATCTTTCTTATATTTGTACATGTTGAACAATGCATACAGTATCTTTTCACAGGAATATATGCATATAAATTATAAAAACACAAATATACACACTTTGATGACCATTGTCTAAAGGAAAGCTCAGGCTCTTTGAAAAGACATATATCAAGAGAATGAGAAGACAACCCACAGACTGGAAATTTTTTTTTCCAAAAGACATATATTTTGGGTGAATAAAGAAACTGAAAACTTTTTTTTTCAATGTGGTTATATAATTGTACATTCTTACCACAAGGAATGAGAATTTCAGTTGCTCCATATCCTTCTCAATGCTTGGTATTGTCAGTCTCTGTAAAAGCCTATCTAGTAGTGTCTCATTACCATTTTATTTTGTATTTCTCTGATGACTAACGATGTTGAACATTGTTACATGTATTTATTAGAAATTTGAATATATTTTTTGGTGACATGTATGTTCAAATCCTTTGACCACATTTTTATTGGGTTGTCTTAATATTATTGAGTTTTAATAGTTTTTCTAATTTTTTGGATTTTAGTGAATTTTATTTCATTCTATATGGCATTAACATAAACAATAATTGGTTCTTATAGTAGTATTGACTTAATGCCTCTCCACCTGAGTTAACATTGTCAGTGAATGATACTGGATTAGTATTTTATTATTTTTATTTGTACAAATTTAAATTTTACACGTATATAGTGCATAGTGATTTTGTTACATGTATATAATTGCATAGTGATCAAGTATTTAGGTGTTCATCACCTGAGTATAATACATTTTGTTAACTGTAGTCACTGTGCTCTGTTATCAAGCATTGAATTTATTTCTTTTAACTGTATGTTTACACCTTTTAACTCTCTTCTCTTCATCTTCCTTCCTACCCTCCATTCATCCTTTCCAGTCTCTGTTTCCTACTGACCTTTCCATTCTCCACCTCCGTGTAATCAAGTTATTTAGCTCCCACATATAAGTGAGAACATGTGATGTTTATCTTTTTGTGCCTAGGTTATTTCACTTAAGATAATGAACTCCAGTTTCAACTATGTTGCTGCATATGACAGGATTTCATTCTTTTTAATGGCAGATAGTCTTCCAATTCTATATAACCTATATACAGAAATGGAATATGTATAATGGAATGGAATATAAATATTAGAACATGTAGAAAACATTATATATACATGTATGTATGTATACACACATACATATATATATATACATATGGCTTTATTTCTGAGCTTTCTATTCCATTCCATTTGTCTACAAATACCATGCTGTTTTGGCTACTATAGCCTCCAGCTTTGTTCTTTTTTTACATTTTTTTGTTTGTACAAATTGATAAAATCCATGTGCAATTTTGTTACATGCATAGATTGCATAGTGATTAAGTCAGGACCAGATTTGTTCTTTACGTTCAGAATTGCTTTGGCTATTTGGGCTCTGTTCTCATTCCATACAAATTTTAGGATTATTCTATGAAATATGACATTGGTAATTTGGTAGAAATTGCATTGAATGTGGAAAGTGCTTTGGGAAGTATGGTCATTTTAATGATATTAATTCTTTTGATCCATAAACATGGGATGTTTCTCAATTTGTTTATCTTTAATTTCTTTCATCAGTGTTTTGTAGTTTTGTGCAGAGATCTTTTACTTCCTTGATTTATTCCCAGGTATTTTAATTTCTTGTAGCTAATTTAAATGGGATCACTTTCTTGATTTCTTTCTTAGCTATTTTATTATTGGGGCATAGAAATGCTACTGACTTTTGTATTTTTATTTTGTATCCTGAAACTTTACTAAATTAATTAATCAAATCTAAGAGGTTTTTGCTAGAGTTTTTAGTATTTTCCAGATATAAAACCATATCATCAGCAAAGAGGAACAATGTTACTTGCTCTTTCCAATTCAGATACTTTTTATTTCTTTTGCTTGTCTGATTGTTTTGGCTAGGACTTCTAGTACTATGTGGATAGGAGTGGTGATAGTTTGCATCCTTGTCTTGTTCCAGTTCTTAGAGGAAAGTCTTTAATCTTTTCCCCATTCTGTATGATATTAGCTCTGAGTTTGTCACATATGACTTTTATTATATTGAGGTACGTTTCTTCTATGCTGAGTTTTAGAGTTTTTTCTCATGAAGAGATGTTGAAGTTTATCAAAAATTTTTTCTGCATCTATTGAGATGATCATATATTCATTTGTCTTATATTCTGTGAAGATGCTTATCATGTTTATTGATTTATTTATGTTGAGTCATACTTGTATCCTTGATACAAACCCTCTAGACTGTGGTATATTATTTTTTTGATGTGCTGTTGGATTCCATTTGCCAGTATTTTGTTGATGATTTTTGCATCTGTGTTCATCACAGTTATTGGCCTGTAGTTTTCTTTTTGTGGTGTCCTTGTCAGGTTTTGGTTTCAAGGTGACACTGGTCATGTACAATGAGCCAGAGAGAATTCCTTCCTCTAATTTATTGTAATAGCGTCAAGAGGACTGGTATCCTTCTTTGCATGATTGGTAGAATTAGGCTGTGATTCTATTTGGTCCAAGGCTTTAAAAAAGTTGGGAGATGTTTTTTATTACTGATTCAATTTTGCTCATCATTATTGTTTTGTTCAGGTTTTCTATTTCTTCCTGATGCAACACCTTGGTAGGTTGTAAGTTTCTAGGAATTTGTCTGTATCTCTATATTTTCCATTTTTCAGCATATAGTTGTTAATAATAGTTTCTGATGATCCTTTTTATTTCTGTGGTATCTGTTGTAATGTCTCCTTTATCGTTTTTTATTGTGTTTATTTGGATATTCTGTTTCCTTGTTTAGTCTATCTAGTGGTTTATCAATTTTATTTATCTTATTGAATAACCAAATTTTAGTTTTGTTAATCATTTGTATTTTTTTTAGTCTCTATTTGATTTAGTTCTTTTCTGATCTTTGTTATTGCATTTCTTCTGCTGATTTTGGGTTTGATTTGTTCTTGATTTTTTAGTTTCTTCAGGCACATTGTTAGGTTGCTAATTTTAAAATATTTCTACTTTTTCAGTGTAAGCATTTATTGCTATAAACTTCCCTCTTAGCACTGCTTTTGCTGTATCCCACTGGTTTTTGTATGTTGTGTTTCAATCTTTATTTGTTACAAGAATTTTTTGATTTTCAGCTTAATTTTCTTATTGTCCCAGTGATCAATCAGGAACATGTTGTTTAATCTGCATGTATTTGTATAGTTTCCAACGTTATTCTTGGCATTGATTTCTAGTATTATTCAACAGTGGTCTGAGAAGATATGTGATATGATTTCAACTTTTAAAAAATTGTTGAGACATGATTTGTGGCCTAATATATGGTGGTCTATCTTGGACATGTTTCATGTGCTGATGACAAAAATTTCATTTTGCAGTGGTTGGATGGAATGTTTTGTAAATGTCTGTTAGGTCCATTTGGTCTAAAATCTAGTTTAAATCTAAAATTTATTGGTTGATTTTTTTGTCTAGATTATCTGTCTAATACTGAAAGTGGAGTGTTGAAGTTCTCCACTATTATTGTATTACAGTCTATTTCTCTCTTTAGGTCTAATATTTGCTTTGTGGATCTGAGTTCTCTAGTGTTGAATGCATATACATTTAGAGTTGTTATTTCCTATTGCCGGGTTAATCTCCTCATTATATAATAATATCCTTTGTCTTTTTTATTTTACTCTTTTTGACTTAAAGTCTGTTTGATCTAATGTAAGTATAGCTATTCCTGCTCACTATTGCTTTCCATTTGCAAGGAATATCTTTTACCATTCTTTTACTTTCAGCCTATGTATGTCTTGCCTGGTAAGGTAAGTTTCTTGTAATCTGCATATATTTGGATCATATAGTTTTATCCATTCAGGCATTTCATAATGTTTAGGTGGAGAATTTAATTCATTTACATTCAAAGTGATTATTGATATGTGAGGTTTCCTGTTATATTGTTGTTTATTCATTGTCTTATATATTTTTGTTCCTTTCTTTTTCCCTTATTGTTTGTCATTGTGGTTAGTTAGATTTCTCTGGTGGTAACATTTGATACCTTTCTTTAGTTGCTTACCACGGAGTTTTATACTTTCATGTATTTTCATGATGATAAATGTCGTCCTTTCACTACCAGTTTCCAGACCTCCCTTGAGCATTTATTGTAGGTCCAGTCTAGTAGTAACAAACTACTTCAGCATTTTTGTGTCTGAGAAACCTTTTATTTCTCCTTCATTTATGAAGGATAATTTTGTGGGCTATAGTATTTAAGGCTGATAGTTTTTTTTTCTTTATGCACCTTGAATATATTGTCCTATTCTTTCTGGCCTGTAAAGTTTCTGCCAGAAATTTTCTGTCAGTCTGATAAGGTTTACTTCATAGGTTATCATACACTTTCTCTTGCTGTTTTTAGAATTTATTCCTTATCTTTGCCTTTAAACAGTCTGATTATAATGTACTGTGTATAAGACCCTTTTGCGTTTTATTGGCCTGGGGACCATTGAGCCTCCTGCATCCCAAATATCTAAAACTCTTGCTAGACTTGGGAAGTTTTCATATATTATTTAATTAAGTGGGTTTTCTAATCTTTTCTTTGTCTTTTCATTCTCAGGGATATCTATAATTTGTATATTTGGTCACTTTAATGTTATGCCAAATGTCATGAAGGATTTGATTATTCTCGTTTAATCTTGTCTGACTAGATTATTTCAGAAGACCTGTCTTTACCTTCTGAGATTCTTTCTTCTACTTGATGTAGGATATTGTTGAAGCTTTCAAATGTATTTTGCATTTTCTTCAATAAATCCTTCAGTTCCATTAGTTTTTTCAGTTCCATTTTTATTAGTTTTTTTTTTAAATCTATCTGTTTTGTGAATTTCCCATTCATATTCTCAATTGTTTTTCTGATTTATTTGCATTGTTTTTGGAATTTTCTGGTATCTCAATGAGCTTCTTTAAAATCAATATTCTGAATTCTTAATCTGAAATTTCAAAAATTTCCTTTTGATAAGATCTCTTGCTGGGGAATTATTGTGTTCCTTTAAAAGTGTCATATTTCCTTATTTTTTCATGTTTCCTGTATTCTTATGTTGATATCTGCATATCTATTGTAAAAATCACTTCTTCCTATATTTGAATTCACTTTCATATGGGAAAATTTTTTCCTTTAGATATCCCTGTGATGTTGTTTGGATAGGATACTGTGGCTTTGATTATGGGTGTGTGCAGTAATGTAGTCTCTCTATGATTTCTTTGGCTACAAACAGTGTCAGTGATATTTGTGATTTCCTTGGTAGGTTAGGGTGTGGTTATTAATGGAAGCTGTGATGAAGCTGTGCTGAGGACTGGAATGTCAGGTGGGCCAGGCTTCAGGCCCTAGTGGTGGTGGCAGAGGTGGGCTGACTATATGCCTATCTTTGTTCCCCAGGGTAGTGTACAATGTTACCTCTGTTGGCAGTTACCAGTGGGCTGATGGTGGCTTGCCTGGATGCTGGTAGCTGCAGCAGTGGGCCAGGTGTGGGGAGTTTCTCTGGCTTCTGGGCAGCTGTCGTGATGTGGCTGACAGAAGAGGCAGTAGTGAAGTAACCTACTGGAACCCAAACAGTCCATGCTGGTATTGGCAGTGACTGCCTTTTGCATTTCCATTTGAATTATAGAAATAGCTTGTCAGTTTTGACAGAACATCTTCTGGTGTTTTGCTCAGCATTATATTGAATCTATTGATTAATTTGGGAAATACTGATATTTTAACAATATTGTCTCTCAATCCACAAATAAGTATCTCTTTACATATCTTGGTCTTCTTTAATTTATTTCAGCAATGGTCTGTAATTCCTGGTATAGGAGATTTCATTTCATAAATTCCTAAATACTTCATGGTTCAATATTTTGATGTTATTGTAAATGGTATATTTAAATTTTCAAATTTCAAATATTTTTTGTTAGTAGATAAATAAAATTGAATTTTCAATCTTGGCTTTGTATGCTATGATCTTGCTAAATTCACTAATTAGTTCTAGTTGTTTTATTGATTTTTTTTGGCTTTTCTTTATGCATGTTCATGTCAACTATGAAAAAAGGCAATTATACTTTTTCTTTTCTAATCTGTATGTTCCCTACAATACATTAAAATATATTAATGCATCAATGAGATGAAAGCCTTTTATTCATAGCTAACAGATATTTTTTCATCTGTGATAATATTATACTAATATTTAAGTCTAGGAAAAATAACTTCAGAAAAAGCATTATAAAGGAAACAGAAGAAACAACAGAAATCTAGATTAGATTATTAAGTAAATATTTGTTAGAAATTTTGAACATCATAAAATATAAAATTAGGATTTATATCACATTCCAAATTCAATTCCAATGACTTCAGAATGAGTAAAAGAAGAGAACTATTTCATTAAATATGTATATTGGTTCTCAGGACAAGAATTTTCAAATCACAAAGCAATAAAAAAGATAAAGATACCAACTTGATGAAGCAACCTTTTGTTTTTTTTACATTTTGGAAACATTATCTGAAAGAAAAAAGATAAAACGCAGAAAAAGTTTGCTAAAATGTGACAGAAAATCCTTAAAATTCTTACTAACTGAACCTGAAACAAACCAGTAAGAATAATACTAACTTGTCCATAGAAAAATAGACAAATAATTTTATTGGAAAATTCACTAAGAAAAGTTTCAAATATCCCAAAGTGTATAAGGAAACTGAGCTTCATTAATAATTAAAGGTGTTAGATAATAAACAAGTAATATAGAGAGAGTCCTTACTGGTGACTAGATACCATTCTAAGCATTTTCTATAGTAATTCAGTTAATTCTCACAGCAACCCATTATGATTGGTAAAATTATCCCCACTTTATAGATTAGGAGACTAAGTCATCAAGAGTTTAAATAGCTCACCTAAATTCTCACATATAGTAAATAATGAAGATGAATTTTGAACCAAATATCTCTGGCTGTACAGTACAGTCATTTAACCACAATAATAAAATGCTAATAATGATATAACATTTTTGTCCCATCAAATTAGCAAAGAATATTTTATGTATTATCATTAATGTTGTCAGTTGGTATAAGAAAGACACATTTATCCGATACTGTCATAAATGTATATTTTGCAAAAAATTTGAGATTATTTGGCAATATGTATCAAATATTTTAAAATTATTTGAATGTTTGACCTAGTGATACCATTTCTAGGAATCTATCCTAAATAAACACTCAGCATTGTGAAGAAAAACTCATTTAGAAAGATATTCATCCCAGCATATATTTTTTCTTAACAATTAAAAAGAGTGAGCCATTGATACATGAAATGACATAGATTAATTTCTTTTTTTTATTATTATTATTTTTTTTCTTTTATTATTATTATTATTATTATTATTATTATACTTTAGGTTTTATGGTACATGTGTGCAATGTGCAGGTAAGTTACATATGTATACATGTGCCATGCTGGTGCGCTGCACCCACCAACTCGTCATCTAGCATTAGGTATATCTCCCAATGCTATCCCTCCCGCCTCCCCCCACCCCACAACAGTCCCTGAAGTGTGATGTTCCCCTTCCTGTATCCATGTGTTCTCATTGTTCAATTCCCACCTATGAGTGAGAATATGCGGTGTTTGGTTTTTTGTTCTTGCGATAGTTTACTGAGAATGATGATTTCCAATTTCATCCATGTCCCTACAAAGGACATGAACTCATACCCAAAGGACTATAAATCATGCTGCTATAAAGACACATGCACACGTATGTTTACTGCCGCATTATTCACAATAGCAAAGACTTGGAACCAACCCAAATGTCCAACAATGATAGACTGGATTAAGAAAATGTGGCACATATACACCATGGAATACTATGCAGCCATAAAAAATGACATAGATTAATTTCAAGCACATTAAGTTAAAGATGCCAGATTCAAAAGGCCACATAAGGTATGGTTTTATTTATGCAACATTTAAGAAAAGGAAAAACACTATAGAGATTTAGGACAGATCAGTGATCAGGAAGACTTGTGGTAGCAGTTGCATGGCTTGATGCATATGTCAAAATTCAGAACTGAACAATAATAAAACAAATTTTACATGATATTAAGTAACTAAAAATGTAGCTAGCGAAACTGTTGGAAGATTATTGTTTGGATACACATAGGTTAATTAATGATTCCAAGAAGAAAATAATTGTTGAGTCATGCCTTTTAGTTTTTAGATTTTTAATGTTCAATAACTCGATGGGGCAAATCTTAGTTAATTTGTAGTTCTGGATTCACTCCTGGATTCACAGTTAGAGGCAGGCTTGTTTGAAAACAAATGTGTTACACATTCAAGGTCTTTTGCCTGCTTTTTCTGATGAGGGATTCTGAAATATTAATTAAACAATTATTAAAATGAAATTCCAAAGATTTAAAATTGATTTGAGGAAAATGCCATTTGTAGGTAATTTTTCAGCACACACCTGTTTTTTGTTGTAATAGCATTTCATATAGCAGGTATTCGAGTCATGCTCTTTGGTATTTCATGTTACTGGGGCTCAACAGTCCTACTTACACATGTACATGTAAAACAGATATTTTGTTTACATAAACAACCAATTCTTACACTTCAGGCATTTAATAGTAACCTCAATCTCAATCAACTAGGCTATTCAAATTTTCCATTAATCGAAAAAACATGCTTACTACTGAATATTCTAGATGTATTCTGCTCTCTAATTCAACTACAATCATAAGAATACTGTTTACTAAGGTGATATTATTTTGATTTCCATAAAAACACCTTCTCACTTCTAACCTTTTAATGATGTATTTTTTTGTTTGTGTTATTAAAAGCAAAAGTATAAGAAATCCATGTGATATAGTTTGGCTCTGTGTCCCTACCCAAATCTAATCCTGAATTGTATTCCCATAATTCCCATGTGTTGTGGGAGGCACCTGGTTGGAGATCATTTGAATCATGGGGGCGGTATCACCCATACTGTCCTAGTGGTAGTGAATAAGTCTCACAAGGTCTGATGGTTTTATCAGGGGTTTCTGCTTTTGCATCTGCCTCATTTTCTCTTGCTGCCATCATGTAAGAAATGCCTTTTGCCTCCTGCCATGATTGTGAAGCCTCCCTAGCCATGTGGAACTGTAAGTCCAATTAAACTTTTTTTTCTTTCCAGTCTTGAGTATGTCTTTATCAACAGTGTGAAAACGGACTAACAAAGTAAGTTGGTACCAGTAGAGCAGGGCATTGCTGAAAAGATATCCAAAAATGTGGAAGTAACTTTGGGACTGGGTATCAGGCAGAGGCTGGAACAATTTGGAGGGCTCAGAAGAAGACAGGAAAACGTGGGAAAGTTTGGAGTGGAGACTTGTTGAATGGCTTTGACAAAAAATTTTATAGTGACATAAACAATAAGGACCAGGCTGAGGTTGTCTCGGATGGAGATGAGGAACTTGCTGAGAACTGGAGCAAAGGCGACTCTTGTCATGTTTTAGCAAAGAGACTGGTGGCATTTTGCCCCTGCCCTAGAGATTTGTGGAACTCTGAACTTGAGAGAGAAGATTTAGGGTATCTGGCAGAAGAAATTTTTAAGCAGCAAAGCATTCAAGAGGTGACTTGGGTGTTGTTAGAGCATTGCATTTTAAAAGGGAAACAGCATAAAAGTTCAGAAAATTTGCAGCCTGACGATGCAGTAGAAAAAAAAAACCCCATTTTTTGAGGAGAAATTCAGCTGGCTGCAGAAATCTGCATAAGTAACAAGGAGCCAATGTTAATCCCCAAGATAATGGGGAAAATGTCTCCAGGGCATGTCATAGGTCTTCATGGCAGCCCTGCCCTTCACTGATCCAGAAGCCTAGGAGGAAAAAATGATTTTGAGGGCCGGGCCCAGGGTGCCATGCTGTGTGCAGCCTAGGGACTTGGTGCCCTGTGTCCCAGTCACTCCAGCCATTGCTAAAAGGGGCCAAGGTATAGCTCAGCCTGTGGTTTCAGAAGGTGCAAGCCCCAAACCTTGGCAGCTTCCACGTGGTATAGAGCCTGCAGGTGCACAGAAGTTAAGAATCGAGGTTTGGGAACCTCCACCTAGATTTCAGATGTATGGAAATGCCTGGATGCCCAGGAAAAAGTTTGCTGCAGGGGCAGGGCCCTCATGAAGAATCTCTGCTAGGGCAGTGCAGGAGGGAAATCTGGGGTCAGAGCCCCCACAGAGTCTCTACTGGAGCACAGCCTAGTGGAGCTGTGAGAAAAGGGCCATCATCCTCCAAACCCCAGAATGGTAGATCCACCAACAGCTTGCACCTTGTTCCTGGGAAAGCCACAGACACTCAACGCCAGCCTGTGAAAGCAGCTGGGAGGGGTGCTATACCCTGCAAAGCCACAGGGGCAGAGCTGCCAAAAATTATGGGAACCTAGCTCTTGCATCAGCATGTCCTGGATATGAGACATGCAGTCAAAAGAGATCATTTTGGAGCTTTAAAATTTGACTGCCCAGCTGGATTTCGGACTTGCATGCCCTGTAACCCATTTATTTTGGCCAGTTTCTCCCATTTGAAACAGCTGTGTTTACCAAATACCTATACTCCCATTGTATCTAGGAAGTAACTATCTTGCTTGTGATTTTATAGGCTCATAGTGGAAGGGACTTTCCTTGTCTCAGATGAGACTATGGACTGTAATCTTAGATATTCATGGGACCATTTCGTGAAAACTTCTGGGTATGCTTCTTGTTTGCAGAGGAAAACTAGGTAACACTTAACAAAATCAAGGCACCACTTTTAAAACATCCTATCATATTTCAGTATAACTTTTTCCCACATTTTTATGGTAATTTAAATAATACCAAGAAAGAGATATACTTTTTAAATATTATATAAAACATTTTCATATTATTAGGCACAATAATCTTTGCAATAATAATTTAAAATACCAAGAATTAACTGTTAGGCTTTGGGTTTTAGTATCAAAATGTTAAGTCAATTATTTTCTCCTGAAAACTAAATAAGCACAAAACCACTTAGCCCTACATCATACCTCTTTTATCAGCAAACACAGTGCACTACCTGTCAAGTTTGAGCATTGCAACCACTGAAGTGTAAATTCTGTATTACTTCAGGGTCATTGATAGAAAGCAATAAAACGTATTTCAAGAAAGATTTATTCAGCACTTCCTGGGAAAATGTTTTATTACCATGAAGAAAAGCACAAGTCATTAAAGGGGTTTTAAATGAGAAAAACCTAAGTCTATATAAACACTGATAGACTAAAATGATTTTATGTTAAATACATTACTCTTGACCTACAAAATGTATATGTACATGATTTTTATAGCAGTTTAAAAAAGATTCCTTTTACTTTCTAAGGTATGTCATCCTGCCACTGCTCATTAACTGTGGAGCTTGAATAACTGGTTTAGAATCCAGTTGAAATGTCATTCCCTTTATGAATCTTTCCATGATTTTCAAGGACACTTTACCTCTTCCACATCTGTGTTTACTTCTAGTGTGCTTTCATTCTGTAATTTAAGTACATTCTGAGTTGTTTCACTTTGTGGTTTATGGTGGGGGAAGCAGATTCTCTTTCAGAGTCCCACTGCCCAAGACTGGCATTTGGCTAAATGCAGTGCCTCAGTGTTTGTGGAATAAATCAATAACGAATGCAATCTTACATAGTCACAAACTATAGTCATTACCTGTGATTCATTCCCTCATTCTAACACTCTGAATTGCAAATTATTACAAATTGTGGCAAAAACCAAGGGAATGAAGTGAGAAGAAAACTCCAGAGAAGGACTAGAAGATTTGGGTGAATAAAGAATGGCTTCTTTGAGGAGATAACTTTAGATAGCCATTAAGCAGGCAAATGAAGACTAAACATTAGAGGAAAGAGCAATAAAGAAAAATAAGAAATATTTGTAAATATTGTCAAAAAGTGTATTTCACATTTATTGTAAAAATAAATGTAAAAACCTGGAAGTAACAAAAATCAAGAAACCAGTGGTACAAGTACAGCAGGCAAAAGGAAATACATAGTTCTGAGTCTGAAAAGGTGAGCAGGGAAGCCCTTAAAGGATTTTATATAGAGTGCTAAGAAATTAGAGTATCTTAGAAGTGCAATAGAAAATCAAATAGTATTGAGCAGTAAAATGACATAAGCAGATATATGTTTTAAAAACATTTTAGTGCTACAAATATATTAAACGTAGAGTGCAAGTGGGGAGCTTAATGAAGTATTGTGACACTCTTCAGTTTTTGATGAGGAGTTACAAGTAAATCAAAAGAAGGGAGTTTCAAGATATATTTTGCGGTAAAAATGATAGGATTTGCTGTTGATTGGAAAGTGATGAAAGAAAAAAAGACTCTAGGTCTCTTGCATGCTTTCCTACAATATAGGCATAAAACAATTTTGGGGAAAGTGTGGGAAAAAATCCATCAAGAGGACTCAAAGAATAATTTTAACTTCATCTTCTGTTTGTACTTAGTACCATTATTTTCATATACCAAGGGAAGTCTACATGAGGTTACTATATCGTAGCCTAAGACTTGATAGCCTCTAGCCTATAAACTTCTTGATAAACTAAAAATTCATATAAACATAAGGTTAAAGTCTTTCCACTCTTATTGTTTTTAGTATGAACTTAATGCTCTCATTTTATCCATGAAATATTCATAGAGACTAACATTAATACCATGTGGGTTTGGGCGTTTTGAGTAAAGAGAACAACCAATAAACTTTATACACTGACCTTTTTATTTCCTTTTATTTTCTCTAGTATATAAATAATGAAGATTTACAGCTATTGTGTTGTGGCATCAGAAAGGGCTAGGTAAACAAAAAATGGAAAGCTCTTGTTCTTTATACAAGGAAGCCCTAGGTAGACTTAGTTAAACGTAATAAGTGATATTAGTTTAAAAGGGATTTATGCAGTCAGGCACAAGTTTATGTTTTAATGATATCTGAAGGAGAGTAGAAGCATCTATTTTTTTTAAATGGGCTGAAATCACAAAGGAGATAAAGTAATTTTATTAAAATTTCTTTTGTTTAAACACATTACTTGAATAATCCTCATGACGGTTGGTTTTGGTAGTTTAATTCAATGCTCATTTTAAAGATGCTGTTATATAGTTGAAATAGGTACAAGTTGATTTAAAAGTCTTCTATTTGTGATAAGTTTAGAATATAACATATGACACACATGAAAGTTAACTCCAGGATTCATTGAAGACCATTTGGTATCTTTTTCCATCTTATATAAATTTAAAAACCAATATATACTCACTGTGGAAGACTGGGCAGTGCAGAAATACATAAAAGGAACAAAGTAAATCATCTGTAATCCCACCCAGAAGTAACCACCATTAGCATTTTGATGATTTCTGTCAAGTCATTTTTAGGAAGTAGTATATACACACACATAAAAATTTACCTAGTTAACACTCTGCTGATTATAGTATCTATACATTATTCATTCACTTTATATTACCTTATAATTATTTTAATGCTCTTAAATTATTTTCTAATTTATTATTTATAATAATGATATAATTATATCATATGGACTATTATATATTTAACAATTTATATTTTAAGATGCATAAAGCATTTTACAACTTTCTAACTATTGTAAGTAACACTGCAATGAATAACTTTGTACATATATATTGAGATTATGTTTAGAATTATTGTCTTAGGATAAATATACAAAAAGAGAATTACTGACTCACAGGTTTTGGACATTGAAACACTGCAGATGCAACTTAATAACTGAAGAAACAACATCACTTCAATTCCTGCCACCCATATGACAGTGCCAATATTATAAAAAAAAAAAAAACCCTGGATACTTTCAGGCATTGTAGTTTCCTTTAGTAATTCAAAAATTTTCACATGTAAAAATAGTTACTAATTATATTAATAGTTTTCAGTTACATTTGTCAAATTGTGAGACTGAGTTTTTCTATAACTTACTTAGCTAATTTTATTTCCAGACATTGTCAATGTCCTTTGTGTATTTTTGCAATGGAGTTTAAATAATCCATTTGTATTACATTTTTAAATGTTAAAAAACAGTTTCAAATATTTCCCAAATCTGTTTCTTTGTCTTTCCTTTTAATTAATGATATTTTAATGTATAGGATTCAAAAATGTTTCAGTCAACTCTATAAATCTTTCATATTTTCTTCTGTAATATTTTCTCCCAGAAAATTTTATGATATAATTTGATTTCTCCTCCTCTTCCTTCTTTTATATTCCATTTTTATGGTAAGGTTTGAAAGGTGAGAATCCCTTTTTATACAACTATTTCTTTTCTATTTATTATTGTGGTTTACTTATCAAGTCTTAATATATGACAAGTGAGCATTTTTAGTGATTACCAAATGTTTTCCACTGGCCTATTTGTTGATGTTTTATAGTAATATCATGATGTTTTAAATACTACAGTGTGTGGAGAGGTTATTTTTAAAGAAAGAGTATAACTTAAAATGTGTACATTTAACAAGAAATTCAAGCCTTTTAAAAACATTTTTATATTTAAATTTTTAATTTTTAAAAAAACAAAATTACAAAACTTAGCTGTTTTTCTAAAGAATCATTACCATGAATAGTTTTATTCATGTATTAGTGCATCAAACATTTATTTAGTGACATTATTATGGCAGAATGAGAAGACAGAAATCAGTAAGATGCTACAGAGACAAAACTTTTACCTTAACTTAGAAAATGTGTAATCTTCACTTTTGAGAATGTACAGGCTGTTTTTTGGATATCTGAGAATTTAGTTATAGGCGTTCTGCTTAATAAATAGCAATCACAGCTATTAAGTCTGAACTAAATTGTCTCTCCTTTTAAAAACCTTCTTTATCCCTTGAAATATCTTTGGCATTAGCTTTCTGTTTCAGAGAAATAGAAGTTCCCAAATTACTATAATTTCAAGGTTAAGTGAAAAGGGAAACGTTATGTAAAAATATAAAAGCTTAGATAAAGCCCAACAACTTAGTTACAGAGCTAACTGCGAACAAGGTTGAAAACAGTAATCTGTTCTGTTTTATCTTACTTGAAACAGCTACATTAAAGTATTAATTCAATAAAATATTTCTTATATTTAAAAGGGAAATATTATTAAAAACAAAATTACAAAATTATTAACCATGAAGAAATTGATTTTTGCTTTGAGATATACAAAATGTATTATAATAAAAACATTACAGATTCTTCCATTTTAAAACATTCAGAACATTGCCTTGGTGAGGAACGTTGCTTTAAAAAGGCACTTCAGTAAGTGAATATCTCTAGATGGGGGTGAAAGATAGTTCAGAATTAGAGAGATGTTTGCCAAGAGATTCACATCCCAGCACTGAAGAACAACAGATGGCAGCAGTAACATTGAAAACTTGCCGCAGATCCTGTCTGGCACGCTTTCAAAATGGCCATTTATATTTTCTAGCACAAACAGCCAACTGCTGTCTCCTTATACTGCAAGCATGGATATAGAAGAGAAGACAAAATGCAAGAATGACACTTGAATCCTCTTAACAGAGGAAAGGGATTCAACTTGAAAAGGGAAGTGTGCTGGTGATATGACCTTGCCTGACCAGATGTCTTAATTTTCTAGGATTTTCCAGGCAGTCTCCTCATTGCTGATGACCTAACCTATCTCCAGGTCTAAAACATTGCCAGCTGCTCTCAGGCTACTACCTTACTTCCCACACCCTGTTCTCTGTTTCTGAGCTTTGTTTAGTAACATCCATTTGAATTTTGCTTCCTCCCTAAAGAGGATTTTAGTCCACAGATTGTTGTTGCTAACCTGGACCATCTCTCACCTCAGGTGGGCAAACTAGAGTGAGTGCATGCACAGAAAGGGTCAGGACAAAGCAGAAGCAAGGCAAAGAGAGGTCACTGAGTTTTAGCACAGACAGGAGATAGAGGAGTTACAGTAACTGGAAAGGCTCAGAACCTCAACATAATGGATATGGTACCTAGTAACAAAGAAAGCTCTTGATATGGTTTGGCTATATCCCCACCCAAATCTCATCTTGAATTGTAGCTCCCATAATCCCCATGTGTTGTGGGAGGGTCCCAGTAGGAGGTAATTGATTCGAGGGGGTGGGTTTTCTCATCCGTTGTTCTTGTAATCGTGAATAAGTCTCACAAGATCTGATGGTTTTATGGAGAGCAGTTCCCCTGAACATGCTCTCTTGTGTGCAGCCATGTAAGATGTGACTTTGCTCCTTATTAGTCTTTTGCCATAATTGTGAGGCCTCCCCAGCCATGTGGAACTGTGAGTCAATTAAACTTCTTTCCTTTATAAATTACTCAGTCTCAGGTATGTCTTTATTAGCAGCCTGAGAACAGACTAATACAGATCTGATAAATTGGGCAGCCCTTCATCTCAAACAGAGAGCTTTTATATCACTAGAGGAGAAATAAATTTCCCAGGATTTGGTGAGAACAAACAGAGGGGCCTGCCAGAATGAATGATATAAAGCCTTGGAGAGAAGTAGCTCCTGCTCAAGCAGTTTTTAGCATAGGTTACGATATTCTTCACTGTTCCTCTCCAGCGAAGAGAACTAGATTTTATTTATAGGGGAAGCCATATAATTGGTTGGGACATATCCTATGAGGTGTTGATTCATGAGCTTGATCTTAGGACTTGATCCTTTTTATTTGCCAAATAGTGAATCTAATACTACTCTGTCTTACCTTCAGGGATATGAAGTACTGAATACTCTTCTTGGGATAATATGAGTCAAAATAATAGGATCAGGAAATAAAATTTATCAGTAGGATTTATACAAAAGCCACCTCATTTCCTATATTCCATATAGGTTACTTCCAGATCTGCCACTAGCCTATGTAGCAAGTGCCTTTATACAGTTCCATGAAGCATAGCTTAGCATGCAGAGTGTCATCTGTATTTCAGCTAGACAGTCACTCTATTGTGCAAACATGGGTGGGATTCAACCTGTACAACTATATGATTCATTCTGAGTACTATCATGGAAGCACCTACCCAAGACAAAAACCTAGATTGCTCCATCATGCATAATCTCAACCTATATCCAACTGGCCACCAAGCTCAACTGGATCTTTATTTCCTCCATCTGCATGTCTTCATCTATGTTGCCATTGTCTTCACGAAACACCTCACTTTTTCCCAGTAGAGTATTGCTGTACTCTCCTAACTGGTATCTCTCCCTCTAGCCTGGATTTGCAATGCACCCTCAAAGAGCAGGAATAAATTCTGTAAACTTTAGCATGGTACAAACACTCTTCAAAGTCTGATCTTTGCCTAAGGTTTAGCCTTGTTTCCCATTGTTTACCTACATATAGTCACATTGAACTACTCTGTACTTCCTCAAGTGTTCTCTTTCTTGTTAAACATGTACAAATATGTTTGTGCTTTAATTGTGTCCATATTCATATTCTTTCTCTTTTTCTCTCTCTTGCTCTCTCTTCAAGAGTTGAGTTTGAATTGATTGAGGACATTTAGAGAAGTCAATTTCAGAAATTAGGTATCTCATTATGGTGCCTACATAACTTGTAAGAAGTTCTGGTACAGAGGTTTCATGCACTGTGCTGTGGTAGTATACTGACAAAGTAAATGCATTACATGAAACATAACAAATATGCTATCAAGTCATATATACATATGTATATACATATATACATACATATGTATATACGTATATACATACATATGTATATACATATGTATGTATATATATATATGTGTATATATATAAAATTTGATACGGAGTCCTGTCACCAGGCTGGAGTGCAGTGGCATGATCTCGGCTCACTGCCACCTTCACCTCCTGGGTTCAAGCAATTCTCCTGCCTCAGCCTCCCAAGTAGCTGGGACTACAGGCACGTGCCACCACACCTAGCTAATTTTTGTATTTTTAGTAGAGACGGGGTTTCACCATGTTGGCCAGGATGGTCTTAATCTCCTGACCTCGTGATCCACCTGCCTAGGCCTCCCAAAGTGCTGGGATTACAGGCATGAGCCACCATGCCTAGCCAAGCCAAGAAATATTTTTAATATTTTTGATGTACAAGGAACTAATGTTAGATATTATTTGTTTTGGATTTATAACCCAGTAATTAAAAAATCTTCACCGTTTCCTCAATGTTCATCATATTCCTTAGTATTTTAAAGAATAACTAAAGTAAATAAAATAGTACATATTTATAATTGGATATTTACAAAGTCTTATAATTAGGTTAAATGCTTTAGTATATTCTTGATTGATATGACAGTCTTAATATCTTCAAAGTTTAAATACACAATTTGCAATCATCTTAGTAATTTCTTGCATTTTACAAAGTACAATTTTTTGGTTTGGGAAATTACTTTCTTCTCATTAAAATGTTACACCATTATATCCATTGACTTATTTCAGTTAAAAATAAACAGTCCACTATTTAACAACCTGGACATAGGTTAAATCTCAGGCATTTGAAATAAATATTTTCTAGGTGTCTTTTAGTATAAAAGACAAGCTGATTTCAACTGGCTCAAGATTTCACAAGCCATTTTTGTTACAGTGCTTTCAGATAAACTCTTAAATCAATAGACATACAGCATAAATATCTAATCCTCGGATTGTATTCAAAATTGATATGTTAGAAATTCTCCTTAAAAAACAAAATAGGTCAGACATGGTGGTGCATGCCTGTAAGCCCAGCACTTTGGGAAGCTAAAGTGGGATGACTGCTTGAGGCCAGAAGTTTGAGACCAGCCTGGGCCACATGGCGAGACTTCATCTCTAAAAAAATTAAAAATTTAGCCAGATGTGATAGTGTGTGCCTATAGTCCCAGATGCTGGAGAAGACTGCTTGAGCCCAAGTGTTTGAGCCCGAGTGTTTGAGGCTGCACTGAACTATGATTGTACCACTGTACTCTAGTATTCTAGCTTGGGCGACAAAGTGAGGCCCTATTTCTAAAAAAGAAAAAAAAGTAAATAAAATTATTATTTGTAAGTCTTGTCTCTGTAAACAACAGTCCTTTGGGATCAATATGTTTTCTAAATTTAAAATTAAAGATGATTTTGGGTAAGAAACAATTTTACTCGGTAAATAAGTTTGTATAATTCATTTTTATTTTTTTCTAATAGTTTGATTTTCTACTTAATACTGTACTTTTTTTCCCCCGGAGTGCCTTTGTTTTGGCAAACTAAAACAGAGGGTTTATAGTCTCTATTCCCTATAGCTTTTCCACTGCTGTACAAATTTTTACACCATAATGTTATGTGTTTTATTTCCAAAAACAATATCTGGACTTACTTCCATTACAACGTCATGCCCTATGAGATTGAAGGGCACTTTGGATTTCCTAACCAGAGATCGAAACGTTCCCTCTGTTCTTGTACTCCATAATTGATTTATTTAGTACCTGCTATATTTCTGGCTCTGTACTAATTGCTGATTACAAACAGGTAAGTAAAAATTAGCTTTTGTCCTCAGTGAACATATGAAATGTAGAAAAAGATAGATGAGTAATTATCTGTAACTGAGATTCTTACTTTTAGCCCATTTATAACAAATAAATAAAAGTGCATTATGTAAAACCTACACCTGAATTTGCTTGCTTACAGTAAAGACTGTCACAAATTTTGTCACAGAAACTTGAAAATGTTAATGATTCATTTTCATTGTATATTGTTAACTCATTCTTCTTTTATTTATTCATTCATACTTCAGGAATTTGCTAGGTGCATACAGGGCTTATAAAGATGAACAGAGCAAAATCTGTACACCAGGATTTGACCAAATAAAAATTATTGCAGGAAGTAGACATGGTTTGGCGTGTTTCCCCAGAGGATTTAAACAACCAACCAGCTAATACCTAATATATGAAAGCCAAGTACATACATTGTTCTGTGCTTTGCAGCAGGGAGAAACAAAGTCTATATTTCCTAACCTAAAATAGCCTTAAAATTTGACTGAAGACCCAAATAAATATGGATGAAACACTTTAGAAAATAATTAACACAGCCGGGCGCGGTGGCTCATGCCTGTAATCCCAGCACTTTGGGAGGCCAAGGCCGGCAGATCATAAGGTCAGGAGAACGAGACCATCCTGGCTAACACGGTGAAACCCCAGTCTCTACTAAAAACACAAAAAATTAGCCGGGCATGGTGGCGGGGGCCTGTAGTCCCAGCTACTCGGGAGGCTGAGCCAGGAAAATGACGTGAACCCGGGAGGCGGAGATTGCAGTGAGCCAAGATCGCGCCACTGCACACTACAGCCTGGGCGACAGAGCGAGACTCCATCTCAAAAAAAAGAAAAAGAGAAAGAAAATAACTAACACTTTCAAACGGTGAAATGAGTTTCTTTCTGGTATTAGAAAAATATTACCATTCTAAGTGTGAGCAAATGTTTAAAGATCTATTATTTTATACACTATGGCCCTCCCTCAATATCAACAAATTATTTTACCTGAGTCAGGCCTCTTCCCACCCCTCCAACGTCCTTTCTGTTTGATAAGAAAAGACAGTAATTGAATGAGTTTGTATTTAAACCTGTCATACTTCGTTTTTAGTATGTCATTCATAGATTTACTTTTCTTCGCATGCATTTCTCCCGATTTGCACAAGTACCTGTTTGCAATGTTAAAGTAACCCTGAATTTGAATGTCAACTTTCCAAGGATTCAAGAACTTTTGCAAAATTCTAGGTTATATGAAATCTGTGTCTTGGTTTATCTTGTGCATGACTGTGTCCTCAGTGCTATATACCATAGGTGTGGATGTTTGGTGAATGAATAATGAATGAATTCTGGGGTAAGAAATATTAGCAAAATTAAATTACCATTTTTGTTCTTTCCATTATGACAACTCTTTAATTTAGAGTGAGTGAGTGCTTTATTGGGAATGTACTGTGCAGGATAGTGATTCTGTATATTCTGTCTATGTTTAGAAATGAAAATAAGAAAAGGAAAAATTGCACAAGAAATGTAGCCAATTAGGTGAATTTTATGGACTCTGATTAATACTCTGTTTTCAGTTAAAATTTGTTTTGAATTAAATTATTGGTCAATTGAGCATGCTGAGTAGTGAATATTTCTCATAGAATCAATTCCTGAACTTTTAATGCTCTACAAATTAAAATTATCAACATTAATCAAAGAGTTATGCCTTTTAGCAAGATAGGGTTAATAATGCACCTTCAAGGAATCCAACATAATTCTATTCTGAAGTCAACATTAAGGACAAAAGTAAGGTTACTACTATTATTATATTTGACTGAGCTTTTCAATCCCAAAACATCAATAGAAATTACAGATATTGTTTCTATGATCTCGAACCCTTAATCACACATTATAAGTAGAGTCTGCATTAATTAGCTAGGTTAGCAATCAGGTCTATTTCAAAAATGCATTTTTAAATGTAACTTTGGAATTATATTATGTCATTTCCCAGTATCATAATTGAGTAAAAAGCTAAAAATTATATCTGTTTGGACGTATTCACACACACACACACACACACACACACACACACACACAGAGAGAATACAGCACAGCACAGAAGTACTTCTGACACCTTGCAAAACACCATTCATCTTTTACTTTTATTGTTAAGAGTTTGAAAGTGAAAAAATAGATCCCATGAAAAGACTGTTATGGAATTTTCACATCTTTTTGACTTTTATCTTTGAAGTCAATGAATTTTAGAAATATGAAAGCAACTATTGTAGTAGCTCTTTGTATTACTTTAAAGTTAGATCATAAAGACAGTGGTATGATGTGTCAACTGTAACAGTTTTTGTTCCTGAAAAACTTAAAATATTTTAAAAAAATATATATGGTGTCAATTTCAACCAGAACCTACAAAGGAAGTGCCCAGGGTTATTCTGTAATGACGTATACAATATACTGGCAATAAGGTTCTATTTAGCATTGATGCACCATGATCATTGAGAAAATATTCCAAAAAGCTCATCATATACTTTACATTAATCTAAGAACTTGGAATCATTTAAGACAAAGTTTCTGTGATGACATCAGGCATCTTCAGGCAATATGGTTAATGTTAGTAGAAAAGGTTTTAAATTCAAACAAGCTTAAATTAGAATTTGGATAAACTGCTTAACATGTTTGAATTTTGTATTGCTTAGTATTATACCATCCACAATCATTTGTAGTACTAAAATCAAAGAAACATGTGTATAGGAACACTTTCAATTTAATTCAACTTTATTGTGTATATATATATATAATTTGATATATATATATAATGCAACTTTATATATGTATAATTCAACCATATATATATATATACACACATATATATGTATATGTGTGTGTGTATATATATATATATATATATATATATATATATGTATGTATGTATGTATGTATTTGGGCAGGGGGAGGAAGCCATACACAAAGCAATTGCTTGATGCAGGGCATACTGGAGATAAGAGACATAGATAAACTTAGATAATGATTCTAGTTTTGCAACAAGGCAATAGAGGTAAATTAATAAAATATGCAAACAAGATCATACAAATGTCAGGTCGTCCAGAGTAGAAAAGAAAGAGCTTAAATCCAAGTTTGAGAGGTAGGTAATTCTGAGTAGATTCTGAAGGGAGGGCAAAAGCTTAGAGATTTAGGATATTAGTCCATCTGGAGATCAAGGTTTAAGTTAAAGAGGAATGGAAAATGAAGTTGGATAGATCCACTGGATCCTTTGGGATGACAAATTATTCTTCGTGAGTTAGACGCAGTGTCTAAGGAAGTATTGTCAACAGGATGGATGTATACTGGCTATCACAAGTATCAACTTACACATGGTGAAGAGGCTGAGGCGAATCAACTAGTATCTCATCATACCTTGAGTTCTAATTTCCATTCTTGAACCTGTAACTAACTGGTATATTCAAACTGAATAAACATTACAAAAATCATTCATAATAGTAAACCTAAAAATCAGCATCCAAACTAATAAAAATAACTGAAGTGAAGTTTATTTCATCTTAAAAATAAAGAAAAGAAACCTCTACATAGTTAAATACAGTATATTTTTGATAAGCCTAAGTATTTAGGGGCTTTATAGATTAGTTTTTGATAAATCAGAAATACCAGTATGCCTGTTTAAACAAAGCAAAGTGCTGTGGTTCTCTTAATATGCTAAAATGGTGGCTTTAAAAAATATGTTAAAATGGTCATCTGAATGCTTTCATAATTATTATAACATTACTTTATGGTTTAGCATGTATTTTTTCCTTGTTTCTTCCACCTGCATTCACTTATTTTCTCTACTTGAATCAAAACCTCAAAAAAAGAAATCTGAACTTAAAAATTGGTTGAATTCCATAAATTGGCTTTTTTTGGGAAAAGGGGAAGGGAATAGTGGTATGGAAAAAAATGGTAAAGTGATTGACTAAATAACAAATATAAATTACCTGACCTGCCATATCTGCAAAGACAGTGTAAGGCACAAACATTCCTATTATGTTGATTTCACATGTGGAGAATAGAATCCCTTCATAATCCCAAATGCTAAGAGATCAATGAGCACCTATTAGCAATAAACTGTATAGTTCCTAGTGAAAGGTCCAAAGCTACAATTACTAATCCAAATGCTGATAAGAGAAGATGTTTGGGGTTTTAATAAATGTTTACATGTGTCAGTGTTTTCTTGGATCCTGTCTTTGCTAGTATGACATGTCTATTTTTGGTCCCATTATACAGTGATGTGGGACACACAGTGATTTTCCAGCTCATACTCTTAGATTCTGGGTAAGCAGCCCATCTTCAAATTCTCTGAGGACCCCTGTAAAAGTATGTATTTGCTGCCTAAGATAGGCAAGACTTAGAGAGCTGCTGTGGTCACAAGAACAGTAGGATTTATATAGAGTTCTGGATTAGAGGTTTGCTTATTTTAGTTATTTCCTGATCTTCTCTCTTAAGAGGACAAAGAGAGAAGAAACAAGTAGAATGAAGTTTTTTTTATTTTTCCTTTTGAATGAGGACACTATTAGCAGCAACTGTGATTTTTTACAATAGCGCATGTCAACAAACTAAGGGAAGGTGAAAGTGAAAGGAAAAATTGCAAGACCAATGTGATCACTGTGTCTTCCCTCTTGTCCACTCAGTTGAGATAACATTGTTTGCAGTGATAATCTATTCACACATTCTATAATAATAGTGTTTTATTCTTTGTTGGAAACACATTTGGAAGGAAAAGACAATAATTGAATGAATTTTATATTTTAACCTGTTATATTTTGTCTATGTCATTTATACACTTATTTTTCTTCACATGCATTTCAGAACAATAAACTAATTGATTTTAATGTATTTTATATATTATGTTAATTGTATAGTTAAAACAATAAAGTCTTGCTAACAAAAATTATAAAAACCATTATGTTAAGTGAATAATAAGTATATAAAATTGAATGACCCTCATAAGTTATATGAGGTCATTCATAATACATATGAGATATATCATATATATCATATATATATGAAGAAACACTAGAAAGGAAAAGAAAATGGTAGCGTCAATTATGTTTGGAAGAGAGGTGTGTTGTTTTTAATTTAGCAAAAGCTTTCTGTGATACTGTTCTCTGATACTCCTTTTGCAATAAACATAATAGTTCATATTAATTATGTTGATCTATAAGTGAATATTCAAATTAATCTGCTATAATTTGCTATTATTATAATTTATCTGTGAAACTGGGACAAATAAATAGATCCCTAATTAAATCTAAAATATACATAGAACCATAAAAATAATTAGCTGGCCATGTTATTTCTGAAACACTGAAGGAATATGTATAGAAAAAAATTCAAAAGAATAAAATTCACTTCATAACTTAAATTTTATGAACCACTATCTCCAGAGAAAGACAAGAAAGTTAGAGCTTACATTTTATAATTGTATCCTTGACCATTGCTAGATTATAACTCACTAACATATTTTTTTTAAGTCAAATGACATAAAACTAAGCATTAAATCCCACTCAGGTTACAACCTCATCTCTGAAATACTCATTTCTTGCTGCACATTGCAATTTCCAGGGTGTTTACTTTGGTAACATCTAGATGCTTTGGGGTTCCTTCTGAATGTGTCCAGTGATTTTCCCTACTCCTCTGTGCTATACAGGACAAAATACACATGTGGATACCAACATAATCTTCAATCCTCCTTTAGGCTGTTGATTTTCAGTTAGAAGTTTGTTTTGTAGAATTAGATCATACATTCAAGGTCTGTTACAAAATCAGTTCTCATAGAAGATTTATGTATCTTGGCAGCTCAGCAAAGAAATACTTGATTTCAGTGAGATCAATGGAACCATTTTTAGAAAATCACTGCCAGACCTGAAGCTAATTTTCTCTAATTCTACAACATCTGTAAATCTCATATGGAAGTCTGGATTTTAATCAGCCCTGCAGCCTAACAAATGGCTAGTGATGCTTAAAGAAAATAAACACCAAAAACTATTTGACAGGAAAACCACAAAAATAACATAAAAGAGCAATATGGGCGACAGGCTCTAGAAAACCTATTGTTTCATTGACAGTTTTAAAGACTTCATAGGCAGTTAATTCAAAAATAGGAAAAAGTGTTGGTGTCATATAGGGTGTCTTCTTCATGAAAGATTATTTTTTACTACTATGAAAGAAACCCAGTGAAACCACCGGGATCCCAACACATAGATGAGGACATGTAACGATGGAAAGAAGTGATCATAGAGGAAAGAATAAAATGCAAAGTGAATCTGTACCACAGGGAGTGCTACAGAAATGTCGGCAGTAGAATAGCTGTATCTTTCCAAGTCTTTAATTCTAGGCAACTTCCAAGGTTGGCAAAGTGAAAAGATCCCTCAGCAATGATTAATTCCCTTAAATAATGTTTATTACCATACGACTTCTCATTAGGCATACAAATTTAAGAGGTTGCAGGTAAATAGTATCCACATTGTCCAACAAGACTCTCATAAATTCACTGTGATAAAAATAAGTATGTGTACTATAGCAATAAGTATGTGTACTGTGCAGCCATACTCTTTCTTGCAAGGAACAAGACCTGAGCATTTTGGCATAAGGAATCAAAAAATAAATATGTTATTACTTAAAATGCTGCGTATGTTTTATAATTGAAATTAATCTTATTTGCATTTTTCACATAATTGCCTAATAATACATATCCCAGACATTCTTATTAAGTTGTCAATAAAATTTTCAAAACTAGTAAATAGAGAACGTATACTTGAAGAAGAGCCTCCTATTAAAACAAATGTAAACAAAGCCAGATTTAGTGTTTTCTTTTATGCAATTTTGGTAGTAATACTACTTATACCAATTCATTACTTAAAATGAAGGAGGAACTATCTGAATATTTTATAGGCATAATCTAATTTAATCCTCTCAACAATCCTGCAAGGGTAAACGCCATTGTTAATTATTTTGTAGAAAAGGATACAAGCTTGGAGAAGTGTAGTAACTTACCCAATCTTGGCTAAGATTTACAAAATGGCTGAGCAGGAAGGGAAACCCAGCGTTTGCATTCCTGAGCTTGTACTTTTAATTTCTATGCCAAATTGTCTCTGACAAATTTACAGAACTCAAAACCCACTGCTGAATGAGTCTGGATGACTTAGTTGTATATCATCAATTGGCATTATTATCAAGATGCATTTTACTCAACATTTGAGTTTGCGAACCAGCTACTCGCTTTCTTGTAGTTATATCTCCTCATCCTCCTTTGCCAAAATGCTGTGTTCCCAAATAATCTGTTCTTGGCTGTACTCAAAATTTTTAGCCTGTCCTTTTTCCTAAGTGCAAGTTTTCCACTTCAAACTGCCTGCCTGACATCTCCTCCTGAATGTTCAGCCCACATGCAATATGTTTCTTACTGAATTCATCTTCTCCCTTCCCAAATCCATCCCTTCTACTACATCTTCTATTTCTGCTCATCATTTTCACAATCACTTTAGAAGGAAAGAAACTAGTGTGAATTGCCACTACAGTAAGTTGTATGATTATTTACAAATATTCTCTCTATTTTCCCTTTTTGTGGATTATACATTATCTATCTCATTGACTTTTGGTCTTGGGCATGTGATGTGTTTTGGCCAATGGAATATGAACATACATGGGATATGCCAGAACCTTTAAGGGTCCGTGTAAGTTTCTGCTGCCTCTTTTGCTCTTCCCCTCTGTCTCAAGAAAAGACATCCCAAACGGGGGTTGCTTCTTCAGTCTGAGTCTAGTAATAAGAAAAAAAGTAAAGTCAAGCCAAAGCAGGTAATTCACAGCTGTGCCATGTGTTGTGAATAAGG